>NC_134870.1:12722234-13338345 GCF_049852395.1 Peromyscus maniculatus bairdii | reverse complement strand
TTCACAGGGATAAAGGAAAATGAGGAAACTAGGAATAGGGATGAATTAGTAACTTAACAACATTGCTTTTGGTTTAAATGACTGCCCTTTGTTAATAAGATTATAATACTCGTTACCTCCACCCTCCCCTTCAAGCAACATTCAGTGCTAGACTAGCAGCATGGGGAGAAAATTTGTATGTTTATCCACAATTAATCTTTTAAAATGATTTATATATTGTGTGTCCATGAGTGTTTTGCCTGCATGAATGTCTGTGTAGTACATGCATGTGGTACTTACAGAGGCCAGAAAAAGGCATCAGGTACCCTGGAACTGGAGTTACAGATGGTTGTAGGCTGCCATGTGGCAGTAGAAACTGAATCCAGGTCCCCTGCAAGAGCAGCAAGTATTCTTTACCACTGAGCCATCTCGCCATCCCCATAACTCACTTTGTAAGACAGAATGCAATAAAGGCCTTTTGATATCCAGGTCAGGACTTGGCTGATTAAATATGACATCATCATGCTCAGGAAGTTGGGGAGATCCTTCTAGAGGAGAAAAAAAGTCTCTATGAAGAAAGCATCAGACTCCAACTACTTTGAACATTTATTCTTTCTTTCCAGTTACCTTTGCTTTTGTTATCAAGAACATTCATTGTGTTTTAAACTTTTAGGTTAGTTTACACTCTTCACATCCTGGCTCCCAGGAGTAACGAGATTGACAGCTCAGAAGAGTCAGGTGTTATACTGATGCTGTCTGGAGTGGTTGTCAGAGGGAGTTAGTGATCCTTCTGATTTCCTCACCTGTTCTCTCTTCTCAGTTCTGACACATGCAGAATGTACTATGAACATAATTATACTCTTACTGGATTAGAATCTGTATCTGGAAAGATTATTAAGATTTAGCTATTGGATGAAAATGGATAAATATATGAAAGGGTGTTGTTATTCAGTCATTGCTAGTATATACCACAAGCCATTTGAATTATATTCTTTAATTAGCTCATCAGCCAGCAAGGCAAGTATTATCTTCTTGGCTCCACATGTGGACAATTTTCAAAGAGATTAAATGATGTGGCCAGTTGGAAGTATAAGAAGTAATAAGTGTAATTTAATATCAGAGCTCTATAGTTTGGATTTATTATGTTAAACATAAATTCCCATAAACCTTCTAGATATTTTTAACCAGAATAATAATTATATAGTGAGGCTGGCAAGATGGCTCAGTGGGTAAAAGTGCTGGTGGCACATGCCCAAGTACTTGAGTTTTATCTCTGCTACCCACAGTAGAAGGAGAGATAGATTTGCCCCTGAGAGTTATCTTCTGACTGCCACAAATACACTATTTTGACATGCACACACACACACACACACACACACACACACACACACACACACCACATATAAATAAGTGAATAGATAACTGAAAGATAGATAGATAGATAGATAGATAGATAGATAGACAGATAGATAGATAGATAAAATTATTGTATTCTGAATGAGTTGCTATTGTGCAATGACCAAAATACCAGAGAGAACTAGGTAAAAGAGGAAAGATCGATGGTAGTTGTGTGACTTCTTGTAGACACCCCAGGACACTGACAGCAAACCAGAGAAACAAGTCCACTTACCTCTAAATTAGTAAATTAGTGAGTTTGTTGGAATTGCTTACAGAAGCGTAGACAACTCTTTGCATTGCTGGCAAGTCCATCCTAGCATGGGCAATGACTCACAAGAGCTGCACCCCCAGAGTTCTCTGCATAACTTGGTGTCAGCTCAGCTGGCCAGGTCTCATCTCCCCAGCAGCCATTACTTTTTATGTAACACTGGGGATCAGACTTGTTAATCTTGTAAATTCTAGGAGTTTCCTGTGACTTGTGACTTTATTTCCTGCGTCTTATGAGTGTCCCATTTCCTTCAAGTAGGGGATGTTTCAGTTCAGGAGAATTGGTCATACAATATTAGCTCATGATATATGAGGTTTCGTATTGTGGAGAGAAGTAGAGACTGGAGCAGAGCCACTCCATTTATGGAAGCCAAAATGGAAGCAAACAGCAAAGAGAGGACTAAGGGCTAGGTACAACCTCTACCTACATTTCCTCTGGGACCTTCTTCCTCTAACTCATTCTCACAACCTATAATGTTCAGAATCTTCCAAAATAATACTATCAGGGGAGGTCAAGACTTTAATACATGAGCCTGTAGGGGAGATTATATACAGATCATGGTGTCTTCTGAGATGAGGCATCCACTGTGCTACACACCCTAGACCTGGAATTGATGGTGGTGATCCACACTTGATACTGCCCATCATGGCAGTGGGTCTGTGTGTCCATATGATAGGATGTAGTGACTCTCAGTGGTGACTCATGGACTGGGTAGCTGGCTACCTTACATCCTAGTTAACTTGTCTTCATTTCCTCCCTCACTTCATTTGCTCTTTATTCTGTGACTCTTACAATAGTAATCGATGATACCAGCATGACCAAGACTACAGCTACATATCTTCAGTCATGCCTACTTCATTGCTAATGTCTCCAGTATCAAAACTAACAGAAACCATGCAGTTTATTTCCCGAATTCCAAAGCTTCTTTAATAGTTACTGTTTCCGTTTACATGGAAGAGAATAAAAATGCCCGGAGATTTAGGAATGGAGAGAGAGAGCTCAGCATTAAGAGTGCATACTTGTGCAGTTGAGCTCAGTGTAGCTCCTAATACCTGTGTCATGTTGCTTGGAACTACCTATAACTCCAAGAACTGAGTGATCAGCAACTACCACTGCCCTTTATGGACATACCCACCATCCTCCATACACCTATGTATTGTTAAAAATAAAACAAATCTAAAAACCGAAAACCAAACCAACCAACAAACCAACCAAACAAACAAACAAAACCCAATTTACTAGAAGTCCAGGCTTTAGCTATCCATTAGCAGGAAATTTAAACCATCTTCAAAGTCCAGGCAGTTTTCTAGGACATGACATTCCTTGGGTTCTTTACACACAGTGTTTACTGTCACCAAAAGTAATCTTTTGAAACATAAGAGAATATAAATGGACTTTCCCCGCAAGAAGATAGAAAGGTACTGTGTTACAAGACTGCACACACTATCTCCTGCCCAAGTACATGCTCCTGTGTCCTGCACAAACCTCAGATACTGAGCCAAAGGATCGGACACGGGGCTCTCCCTGTCAGCCTCCCTGCCTCCTGTAATAAGGAGGGCGCTTTGCTAGACACTGTGGATCACACACAAACCGTGCCCTAGGCCAGGGAGAAAATAGACTTAATATTCTAGCATCTGCTCCACTTGCTTTTCATGGTGAGAGAAGGAAGTGAGAAAGCTACCATGGACAGTGCCCTGAGAAGGAAGTCCCAAGGGCTCTGCCGCTGTCCTATGCATCTTGGGAAGAGGTAACAAGCTAGACTCCAAGTCAGGAAAATGTAGGTATTGCCCAGTTCAAGATCAGGGATTTTTTTCCTTTCTTTGAAATGGAGCAATTTGGCTTTGGGAGCTGAAGTGGGAAAGAGCAGTGAATGAACGTTCCCCGAGTCACTGAGGAGAGGCAGGCAGAATATGATTTTTTTCAGTAGTGAAAATGAGCCTGTGCTCAGAGCCTAGTGACCTGAAACAGCTATAGGAAGACAGATAGCTCTTCTCAACGTGTGTGTGCACATATGTCAGTGTGCAGGACATATGTGACTATAACCTCTATGGACATGTATTTGTACATGTGTGTGCATGTGTAAGCAGAATGCATGTGTGCACATAGATGTCCCCGTGTCCTGTAAGTTCATTCTGGTGTATGGATGTATGGTTGTAAGAGCATGTACACATGCCAGCATCTCTGTGGGTGTGTTTTTGGACTTGTGTGTGCTTATTTGTGCCCAGTTGTATACATGTGTTGTAACTCGTGTCCTATGCATTTCATTTGTTTACCTGTGCAACTATATTTTGAGTGCTCATGTCTCTGTACATGTGTCTACTGATGAAGACATGTGCATGTGTGTCAGTCATTGTGCTCCTATATTTTTCTATTGCTTAAGTGACAGTGTGAAATTGTCTAGCTATGTCCATGTATATACTGCTGAGTGTGGCTCCTTGTACACATCTGTACACTGTGTTTTTGTGTTGGCCTGTATGTTTGTATACCTTCTATGTATGTGTCTATCTTTGTGCATGTGTTTCTTGGTGTGTCCTCATCTGTAGGTGTCTGAGGATACATTTCTGTGTACATATGTGAAAGTGTGCTTATGCATATTGTATGCATACATGTATGCAAGTGTGAATGTGTCTCCTTGAACATGCATGTGCACTGTGTTCTTGTACATGCATGTGTCTGTATGTTCCATGCCTACCTGCCTGTGTATATATGTATGTGACTCTGCATATGTACCAAGGAAGGAATCCAGCAGGATGAATTCTTGTTGATGCTCTGGACATAGAACTCCTGGACCTTATTTTAGAATGAAGCGTCACTGAAAATTCTAAGAATGCATATGGCCAACCTCTATGGAATAATTAAATTATTAACAATAAGTTAGTTATTATCTGATTCCAAGGGTAACTTATAAAGCTGATCATTTTTGCTCCAGAGCCACACAGTGTGTAAAGGGTGGGGAGGGGTAAAAGGGTCCCTTCTCTGTTGAGATTGATGGTTTCTCTAAGCTGTCTCCTCCATTTCCTTAGCCCCCTGCTTGCCAGAGACACCACTTCCTTTGTCTGCAGTTGTTTACAACAGAAGCCTTATTACACCCCAGTTTTAATTGTCCTTATGAAAACTAAACAAAAAGAAGGGAGAAAAGCCACAGTAACAAACAGCATTTATTCCTAGGCAGTTTTAAACAGAGCTGATGAAACGATAAATATATTTTGCAATCCTTTCATTTTGATAAGGAACCTGGAAACTTGACTCTTCCCAGGGGGTTCAGTCCCTGGGGCAGGGATAATTAAGTATTTGTGTTTGTTATACACACAGAGCTGAAGGGCTCTGCTGCCTGTCTCTCCAGTATTTGATTTCTAAGCAACTTGGCTTCTGCTCAAACACAGATTTTTGTGGGGAACTGTATGTGAGAGGTGGTGGTGGTGGTGTGTGTATGTTGTATGTACTTGTGTGGATAGGTACACTTGTGCATGTTGGTATGCACAGCGTATGTCTGTGTATGTGTGGAGTGAGCTTAAGGTCAACACTGGGTATCATTCCTTGTGCCTGCCCACTTTCAGTTTTTTTGAGACTGTCTTTTAGTGAACCTGTAGTTTATCATTTGGGCTAGACTGGCTGTTGGTCTACCTGTCTCCAGCCCAAGGCCAGTGCTGGAGTTTCAGGTGTGCTCTTTTGTGCTTGGCTGTTTGTGTGGGTTCTGAGAATCTGAACTTGTCTTCGTGCTCCTGGCAGGCACTTTACCAAATCAACCACCTCCCCAGCCCTTTGAAACTTATTTTGGAAGATGAGTTTAGAATTTTTTCATCTGCAACAAAACTCTGATTTTGCAGGTGTTCATGTCATAATGAAATTCCAGCCTAGAATATAATATGCTTTTTAAATGGAGTTTATTTTCATCTGTTCATTTGAGTATGTCTTAAATAGAAAATAGAATACTTCATATTTCATTAACAGCTGATTGTAAAAGCAAAAACTTTAAATGTAAATCCAAAGTCAGATATTATCAAGCTTCGAATGCCTGGTTTTAAAATCATCTCTGGAACTTAGGAGGTTGTCTTTGAACAAAGCTTTAGTAGGCATTGGCAAAGATTCAAAAGCAGTTGTATGGTGTGCACTCCAGTGGCATGATCCAGCTTTTCTGGGTTAGAAATGCCTCCTTTTTGTCACTTTATGAGGAAATCTGAGAGTACATTGCCTTCACCTTTGTAACAGTGAGCCATGGTACTTTCAGTCACATCCATCAAAAAACTGTGGTTGAAATCAATAGATTGGGAAGACGGGGAGATGGTAGAAATCTTGGTACTTGTGGTGCTAAGCTCACACTGTGCCCCTTGCAAAATCTGAAGTACATTAGCATTAACTGACTGCCTCAGGGGAAATGCCCTGGCCTACTGGAACAGAACTAGTGAATGACAGTAGGTGCTGGAGGATTGGCTGAATGCAGGCATAGAAATATTCATAGGAAGGAGGGAGTTGAACAGGGCTCTGCTAGGGGGCCAAAGGTCTGTTGTTTTTGTATTTTTTAAATTGATTCTTTGTGGATTTCACAACATATATCCTATCCTGATCCTATTCATCACCCTGTTTCTTCATATTTGCCTTATGGCTTTGAAACCTCCCTTCTCACAAGGCAGGACAGTCCTTCAAATTTCCTGCTGAAAATTTCAAACTGAAAAGTTTGCCAGGTACTCTGGGCTTGTAGGCTGAAGATGGATGCCCCAACATTGCAGAGAAACTTAGGGTGACTGTCCAGGCAGCCAAATGTCTCTGTTGTTAGACAATATTACATCCTTCTGCGTCTTTGATGAAGCTGAAGACTAGACAGTTATAGTTGCAGTTTTCCTTAGTTATGATAGAAAGTAAGTTAGGTGTAAAACTTTGGATTAACTAAGATAGGATAGATAATATGTTTTCTCTAAACATGAAAACTACAAATGGACAAAATATGGTAAATGTAATTTCTACTTGATAACTGTTTTTGTTGTATGTTGTTTTACCCTGTTAAAGTTAAAACCTTTCATTTTTATTTAGACAAAAGGGGGGAAATGTTGTAGAATATTATTTTAAGGTGTGTTACATTTGTCTACACTGTGGAGCATTTGTTTAATGATGCAAAGATGTGTTGCATTCTTTCATGTTGCATTTGTTTAACTCTGTGAAGCTGTGTTACTGTGCCTGTCTAAAATGCCTGATGGTCTAATAAAGAGCTGAACAGCCAATAGCGAGGTAGGAGAAAAGATAGGAGGAACTGGCAGGCAGAGAGTATAAACAGAAGGAGAAATCTGGGAGGAGAAGAAGAGAGAAAAAGGAGCAAGAGAATAATGAGAGGAGGACGCCAGGGGCCAGCCACCCAGTCACACAGCCATACAGTCAGCCGTGGAGTAAGAGTGAAAGTAAGATATACAGAATTAAGGGAAAGGTAAAAGTCCAGAGGAAAAGGTTGGCAGGATAATTTAAAGTTAAAAAAACCTGGCTAGCAACAAGCCAAGCTGAGGCTAGGCATTTATAATTAGGGAGAATCCTCCATGTGTATTTATTTGGGAGCTGGGTGGCAGGCCCCCCAAAAGAGAAAAGAGCAAAAGAGTAAAAAAACAACCAACAACACCTCCCAGAATAAAATAAAATTTAAAAGAAAAACAAAAAACAAAGTCCAGCATGGAAGCTGCAGTATGACACCTTGAGTCACACAGTATATCCTTTAGCCCATAATCTTTTCTTATAAGTGTTCATTGAGATGAATCAATGGTCTTGTATGAGGCCACTGGCTTCCGCTACACCCTGATACTGGGCCTTCACTAGGAGTCCTCTTGGATATCCTCTTGTTGCCTTGTGTCGTGGAGATCCTGCAGCTTTGGATCTGCAGGTCCAGCCCCTCACATCTCCAGCAGTTCATGGTTGGGGTGGGCCAACTCATAGCCCTGGTTCTGAGCCTGGGTGATAGCTGGGTTCATCAGCCTGCCTGCCAGCTTTCTCCCATCCCTCATCATCTCACAACCAGGGCAAGCTCTTCCACAGTACCATGGCTGGTAAGCTTACCCACTGCAGCAGGCAGCAAGGAGCAGGGTCAGCTCTCCTGCTCCCATGCCCCCAGGGCTAGTTCACCTGTGCCCCCACCTACAGGGTCAGCTGCAGTGTGCTGCCCAGGTGAGGTTCAGGGTCTACTCTCTTATGTGCTGCAGCTGGTGAGGTGCAGGGCCAGCTCTCCCACTCTCGTGATCCTGGGGCCAGCTCTACTGCCTGCCGCAGGTGGCAAGGGGCAAGGGGGAAGAGGACATCTTTCCTACCCATGCCACCACATGGCAGATGAGAGAGGGTGGCCAGGATCAGCTCACCTGCTCTGGTCCTGGGGTCACAGGAGTAGGAGAGCTGACCCTGCCCTTCACTGGCTGCAGCACCTGGGAGTGTAGGCGTTATACCTCACCTGGGCAGCACAATAGAGCTGACCCTGTTGGTAGGGAGGGGCACAGATATGGTGATACTTTATTTGTGCTGAAATGTGATTTTATTTGTATGTTAATAAAGTTGCCTGGAGATCAGAGATAAGAGTGAGCCATTTAGCAGAAGTCTGGCGGTGGTGGCACACGCCCTTAATCCGATCACATGGCAGGCCGTATCTCTGTGTGTTTAAGGACACAGCTAAGTGGTGGCCCAAACCTTTAATCTCAGTATGAACCATAGAGACCTAGAGGTCTGTATAGACAGGCAGTGACGAGGAAGTCATATGGTTGGGTTTAGAACCAATGAGAAGGCAGAAGAGAAAGGCAATAAAAAGACAGGACACGGGCTGGAGAGATAGCTCAGAGGTTAAGGGCACTGACCGCTCTTCCAGAGGTCTTGAGTTCAATTCCCAGCAACCACATGGTGGCTCACAACCATCTGTAATGAGATCTGGTGCCCTCTTCTGGTCTGCAGACATACATGCAGGCAGAACATTGTATACATAATAAATAAATAAATAAATAAATAAATAAATAAATAAATAAATAAATAAATAAATCTTTAAAAAAAGACATGAAGGATGAAGGATGAAGGTCTCTCTCTCAGGGGAAGGACAGCAGAGGCAGCGAGTGGTAAGATAAGGTGGTCTTAGCTCTTGGCTACTGCTAGATCTCTGGGCTTTTAACTCTTTATTTGGCTCTGTGTTTCTTATTTAATAAGACCATTTAGAATGACATCTACACACAGATGACCTGGCCCCATGAACATGCATGGGAGGTCTGGCCCCATCCCTTGTCTACCATATGGTGGAGCAGGCAGGGGAGAGATGCCCTCCCTTATCCCCTGCCCCTCATTGCTTCTGACAGGCGGGAGAGCTGGTCCCGGGGTCATGAGAGTGGGAGAACTGGCACTGCCCCTCACTAGCTACAACACTCAGGAAAGCAGACCTTGCACCTTGCCCAGGCAGCGCAGTAGAGCTGACCGTGTTGGCGGGGTCTCAGGTGAGCCAGCTCTAAGGGTGTGAGAGCAGAGGACTGTTGCTAAAGCAATACTGAGCATAGAATTTTTCTGTAAGGAAACATAATGAAGGAAGCAAGTTAAAACTTTAGGGAAGTCTTTAAAGAAGAAAATTCTGCACAGAGAGGACACTGTCACAAAGGCAAGGGCAGAGAGAGTCATTTAAAATTACTGTCAGCAGAACCAGAAACTATTCAATTCTGCCTGGATGGCTTATTCCCTACCAGGATTCTGATTTATGACCACTGGTGAGTTAGATGTGAAGGGATAGGACATTCAGAGGAAATGGCTGTAATGGTGCTCAGATAAAATCTAGGAGCAAGATGACTCCAGTGGAGAAGAACTCATGCTTTGCTTTTGAGAACCCTGCAAAGGGAGCTGTTGCCTTCCCACTTCAGAGACATGGTGGGGGCTCTGTGACACACTGGCTAAGCTCAGAAGTCATCTCTATAGGGTGTGTGTACCATGGACTCTTAGATATGGAATCGTGGCATTCCTGAATGTCAGAGCTGGAGGAAGCTTCACATATGAGCACATTAATCCTTTTAGGTGCTCCTTATATTTCTGGTGTGGAAGCAGATATACCAAGGTGGGAGGCTTAGCCAACAGTCACTCTACTGGGTGGTGGCTGAGTACTGGGTGATAAGGGGTCTGCTAGAAGCTGAATACTTCTCTTCAGTGATCAGCAAAGTTGATTCTGTTTTTTAAAGCAGGTGATAGATTTAGACAAGTCCCAAACATGAACAGAAATACTCATGTCTTCTGTACCTGTTTATCCCCACCCCCAACAATAAATTCCATGCATTTCACCAACCAGTATTGGGAGATAGCCCCTTTACTCTGAGATTGAATCAGTGACACTGTGCTTTAAAAAAATATGCCACAGAAATAATGGTCAGATTGAAGAAAACCTAACCCAAGAGGTCGTTGCTCAAGAACAGACTCACCTAATCTCTTCACTTAACTTATTCTGAGACGCTAAACCATGGCTTTTCACAAAATCACTCATTTTCATTTTATTGACATGATAAACTGTTGAACAATGTGCTTAAGTTAACTTCAGAGATGCAGTTCCAACCTCTGCATGTGACACCCAAGCCCACAGACCAGTAATGGCAGCCGTTCTTCTATAGACACCAAAGCAGACGGGTGCAACGTGGTGATGAGCACTATGGAAACAGGTCGATAGTTTCTGTTATGGTATTTTTACTTATGCAGTTTTAGCATATTAACACCACATGGGCTATTGTAGGGTCAGCTAGGAAGTTCAGGCCTGAGTAAGCAAGCTTCCACTGGCAGTACGCTGTCACGCTTTGTCTCCTTTATGTGTCTTTCTTTGTTTAGCTGTTTAACCTGTTTTCTGTTTCCTACCCCCAAAGCCTCTAAAAGCACTTATGTAAGCCAACCAGACCCACAGCCTTCAGAGTCACCACTGTCCTTGTACTGTAAAGTGCTTCTGTTGTTACAAAAGCCACCGATTCATCCTCCCTTGCCCTCAGCTCAACCCACCACCTACAGGAATCTTCCTCCCTAATGCTGCTTCGAGTCAAATCTCAGGATGGAACACCACCATGTTACAGGGCTTAGTTGTTTTCAGCTTCATTGCTGAGGTTCAAGAAGGGCCCCCTTAAGGAATAACTTTACAGCACTATTGAACAAGAATACAAGAATCATTTTCCCCATCTTTTACCAAAGGTACTATAAGCCATTAACGTAGCACGAGGAAACTTTTAATATTTTTGAATATTATTAGATGCTATAGCTGACCTTCCAATCAGAAGTCAAACAGTCCAAACTGACGTGGTGATTCAAATATAAGAGATCAATGGTTATACAAAGACCTGGCCCAAGTATCTCTGACAATGGGTTCACTGAGTTCGTGGGCTTACTCTATGGTCACACATTTCCTGAATGTATAGTTGATATGTCTATGTCTGTCACTGCCGAGAGACAGTGACAATATGTCTCAGACTATTCGACCACCCACTCTTCATTGCTGTTAAGTGTTTCTGAATCTCCAATAGGTAATACTACTGCTTTCAGGTCTGTTTTTGGTGACTAGATATCACACAATACTTTTGCTTCTTGGTTTGCATTTTCATCAATATCTTAAATTAATGTGCTATTCTTTAGAATATCAAATTGATGGAGATTCAGAATTATAATGTGACAAAAACCAGCAGGCTTCCCTGACCTGTGGAGGGACAATCTTATTACAGGAAATGTGGAGTTTCTGTCATTGTCTTACCACCCTCCACGTTCCCAGTGCCACTAAAATGGAATTTATAATCCGGGAGGAACTGTGGAGTTTAAACCTATCTTGTTCTACTCATGTTGCTGCAAGCAGTGATTTGAATGCTGATGCCCCCTGAGCCCCACATGCTCATGCTTTTAAACACTTGATTTTCAGTTGTTGAAACTGCTTAGGGAGGTTTAGGAGGTGTGGTCTTGCTGGACTAAGTAGGTCACTGGCGGGGAGGCTTTGAGAGCCTAAGACCTAACCCTACTCCAAGTTCGCTCTCTCTGCTTCCTGGTTATGGTTCTAGATTGTGAGCCCTAAGCTTCCTGTTCTAACTACCATGCCTGCTTCCATGCTTGCTTCTTCCTGTGACAGGGATGGACAATTATCCCTCTAGAACTAAAACCCAAATAAACACTTCCTTCAAATTGTCTTGGTCATGGTGTTTTAGAGTCATTGAAAAATAACTAATATATCATCACATATACCATAAACTGGGCAGCTTAGAAACTGTATATGTTCATTTCTTTAGTTCTGAGGCTGGGAATTCCAACACCAAGGTGAAACAGCACATCTTATGTCTGGTCAGAGCTGATGTCTTAGAGTAGTCCCTGACTCCTGCATCTGTACAAGGTGAATGGGGCAAAGGTAATCCAGGTACTCAGGAAGCTGAGGCTGAAGCCAGCCTGGCAGACAGAGAAAAAGGAACAAAATGATAGAAAACAAATGTTACTAGCAGGCTGCCTGGTCCTAGTAGGAGTGTTTGATCATGGGATATCAAGTTACTATATAACAAATGTGTCCTATCAAAAAGTTGGCTTTGTCATAACAACTGAGTAAGATGGATGGTCAGGTGCAATAACAATCTGTCACTATGACCAAAATGGCAAATTTGGGTTTGGTTTAGTAGGTTAGGAGGTCATCATTGAATGTCATGAAAATGTGGTTTAGATTCCCACACCAGTCACAATTTTTTTTCGAGACAGTGCTTCTCCGTGTAGTTTTGGTGCCTTTCCTGGATCTCACTCTGTAGACCAGGCTGGTCTCAAACTCACAGAGATCTGCCTGGCTCTGCCTCCCAAGTGCTGGGATTAAAGGCATGCACCACCACCACCACCGCCACCGCCACCGCCAGCCCAGCCCAGTCACATTTTTTAAAACGTAATTTTTTATGGATCCTTTGGGAATTTTATATCATGCACCTCAATCCTGTTCATTTCCCAGTCCTTCTGTATCTGCCCTCCACCCTTGTAACTTCCCCCTCAAAAAAAAAATATTTGACCCTTCTGAAAATGACCTGCTCCTCTATCAATTGCAGCCTACAACTTTCACTCAACTTCTGCAGTTCTGTGATGCATATACCAGTCTACTCCTCTATCTTTCCCGAATCTCCATTACATATTCATTTGTCATAGTGGCATTGGAAGCTACAGTGTCACATTGTATACCCCTTTGCCCAATCAGCTTTACTTGCAAGTGTTCATTGCAATGAGTCATTGGCCTGGTTCAAGGCTTCTGGCTTCTTCTACACCATCAACACTGGACCCTCACATAGACTCCTCTTGGATATTCTGCTGTTGTCCTGAGACATGGAGATCCTGCAGATATGGTTCCACAGGAACAGCTCCTTCACACACTCCAGTAGCTCATAGATGTTGGGGTGGCCCAACTCAAATCTCTGAATCTGGGCATGGGTGGTAGTTGAGTCTGTCAGCCCACCAGCTCTTCAGCACCCAAGTCACCTGGGCCAGCTCTCCTGCACTGCTCAGGCAAGGAGGGGGACCAATCACTTTTGTTTTTTTTTAACTAGCTGGACCAGTAAAACACTCCCTCTCCCCCTGCTTGCAACTCACAGTATGGCCTCATGGAAGGGAAAGTATAGTCTCTGTCATGTAACGGAATAAAAAAGCCCACAAGTGGTTCAGAAATGAATTTGATGTGCAAGTTGATGCAGCTGACAATGGACTGTCACCATGCCAGCACCCTTCATGGATGAACACATAGGAGGAATTGACTTAAAGCATAAGGGTTAGAACAGGAGGTACCACACTGTCTAGAGGAATTGAATCTGATTGGACATTTGCTACTAGGAATTCTTCTGAAGTTGAAGAAGCCTGCAGAGCATGTCTTGGTGCATCTACACATAGTGATAAAAGTAAATGAGAATTGCCAACAACCATGTCCCTACAGGGGTAAAGCAACTAAAGGATATATCCTTTTGGGGAAAAGATATTTGAGATTTTTCTCATTAACCAAGCAATCCAAACTCAAAGAAAATTCTGAATAGGTGCTAGAGGAGGAAGATAAGCTACTGAAATGTGTTAGGATGCAGTAGCTGAGACTAATACTATATAAGTCAGTTTTGCATACTACAGGCAACCAGCATTGTGATGCGTCTTTGGTGGGTCCAATGTGAGAAATTTGTAGGTCTCTGTAGTCTGAGGGAGCAGGTCATTCTAGATACTCACCTGCTCTGGATCAGATCCTTTCTGCCCATCTTTTGACCTCAGTTGCTATGGTGATACTTGCATGTTAAATTGTATGGATTGAATATCCTTCATGTTCTGCTATAGAGTTTGATAATTATTTGAGCATTAGCAAATCCCACTTAGGGTTCAGATGCTTGTGAAAACCTGCAAACATAATGGAGTCTTGATTCAGAGTTTAGTAGGTGGTGGATAAACATCTTTTCCCACCAAAACAGAACTCTGAATCCCATTCCTGAGTTTTTGAAGCTCCTGAACAGAACTGATATCTGGCAGCTCCCGTACGAACAGATTTGATGCGATCCCATGAACTGGCTTTTATCCCTCCCATTTCCATTCCTTCTTCTGTTTCTTGGACTCAGTTTCCAAAATATGTCAGTTCAAAGTTTTGCATCGACCTCAGCATTGTGTGGTAATTGCCATAGGTGTTGGCTAATGTAACGTCTTTCTTCTCTGTGGGTTCTCTTTCTGCCATGGATTGCCTGTGCGTTTTCATGCTCATGCATTCCTGTCATTACTGTGCTCAGCCTCTTCAGCATTAGATGTGTATTGTGCTCTCTTCCTCCGAGTTTCCCTTCAGTCTGTGTGAAGTTGTTCCTCCACCTTTCTGACTCATGTCCTTATCATTCACCTGAATGCTGGGTCCTGATGTCTGTGAATAATCACAGATCCATCTGTGAAGGCAAAAGAAGGGGCAGTCCCACATGTCAGCAGAAATGTACAGCCATTTTAAAAAAGGAGTATGTATGACTTGATGTACATTACTCTAATAATTATATAGATAAGATGACCATCTTAATTGACCACTGATTTGAATAATCAGCTCATCAGAGATTCAGAGTGATTACCTGAGTTTCATAGATGCAGCCTGACTCTCCATAAATAATTGTGCTGAATTGATTGTTCAGGAAGATTTTATTTTATTCTAGACAGATTTGCATACGTTCTAAATCAGTGAAAAGCAATTCAAAAGAGCTACTACTTGATTTTCAGTTTCAATTAGAATTCAGAAAAATCAAAGCACTGTGTTCCATGTCACTCTGGGTACTGATTAATACGGTAATAATATTACTTAAATACTATGCCGAAGAAAGACAAGCCTGTTCCCCATTTCTCCTTTAGCTGTACACACATTTCTATAGCATCTGTAATGGTGTGTGGGGGAGAAATAAATCTCATCCAATTAAGTTCCCCTTCAATAGTATCCTCCAAGTGATGAGCACCAGGCTGTGTTGCAAATGGCTGATAAAATTAATTCTGAAAAATTTTTACAAGAATGTAAGTCAATTAGAGTGACTCACGTTCAGATTTCAAGTATAAAATTGGAGAAAATAAAATCACAAAATGAGCTTCAAAGAGATTCTCTAGGAGAGTGTTACAGGGCAATACAGACAGAGATGTGTTCTTTACCAGTGGGATGGAAGGCACATCTTGCTGTATTAGGAAAACATGTTGTTATTTGTTTAAAAAAATTTAAACTCCAAAACATTAAAAGCATCAAAAGATCCCCTTAGATACATCTGTTAGATATAAATCTGTTTCACAAAGAGAATAATTATGCAACTAAGTTCTAAGATTTTACTCCATATTTTTATCTGATAAATTTTAAGTCAGATATTTAAAATCTGTTTTATCTTATCTCCTTCATAGACACTTCTCTCCCACACACACATCATATTTTATGAATATCAATTACAGTTTTATATTGTTCAATTATTAAGTTACTGCTTTCCCAGCCTTACCTTTATAACCACAGTTAGACATTGCTCATAAAAATCAGCTAAAATAAATTAAACATTTTCAGTTAAAAGTAACATTTCTTACCTCTTACTAATAGTGTAAAATGATTTAATGTTCTCAGTGTTGTGAAATGTCCTTGTTTCCTATTTTCTCAAATGATGTTCATTACTAATCCCCTATATTATTTAAATGCCAAGAAACCCTCAAAAGATACACATGTAATGCCCATATATAAAAATCATGGTATTGACAGAATTTTTAAATTTTTCTGATTCTTGAAATATCTGAAAGATTTCTAAAGTGTTTTAAAACAAAAACTGTTTAAGTTAGGTTCTTACAAATGAATTAATATGAACTTTAAGAATAATAAAACAAAATATTAGTTGTTTGCATGTCTCTTGAGAACTACAAAGGCAACCTGACGGTGTTCCACCACTCAGCCTAGAGCCTAGTGTAGAAGAATGTCTAATGAATGCAGTTAGAACAAAGGAAAACACACGCATCACGATACAGAGATTTCCCCGTATCCACCATATTTCTACTTGAGGAAAATCATTAGGCTTGGCTCCTTCCTCCCAATGTGTGATTTCTTCCCTACCTTCTGTGGATACCTCATCACTGAAGAGCACAATTCCGTCTTGCCGCCATACACAGAAGCATCAAGAATCTAGAAACCAGTCTCCATGTAACTTGAAAGTGGAAACTACAAATAAGGACACAGACACTGTCGGAAAGTGCTTCTGGGAAAGACAGGGTCCAGGCAATCCTGAGTTTGGTTCTCAGAACCAAATGAACTGAGCCTGGTGACACTAGCCCGGCACTTGGGAGTTAGAGGTGGAGGATTAAAAATTCAACTCATTACTGGCTGCATAGAAAGTTGGAGGATGGTCTTGGCTATATGAGACCCCATCTCAAAGGAAAAAAAATCACTCGAAAGAGGGTGAATTACTTCCAAAGTTTCTCTGTCTGTTCAGTTCTCCACCAACAGAAGGAACAAGTTCAATTCTAAAGCCAAGTTGCTGATGTTCAGGTGAAAGAAAGGGAAGAGATAAAGAGGAACACCTCTTCAGCACTAAAGAAAATCATCAGGAAGGAATACCAAGCTGTGGAGATGAAAGTGAGAAGAATGGAGAGGTCACCAGGCTAACAGCAGAGTGCTTGCCCTTATCCCAAGGCCACTATGACCCCACAGTGAAACAGCACAGTGTGGCAAGCCTGGTGTAGCTGTAGGTGTGCAGATGGCTTCCTGTGCCTCACGGCAAGCTTTTAGAGAGAAGACAGCTCAGTTTCATTCATTATATTCCCTCAAAGTGCATCAATATTCAAATAGTGCCATACTTCAGGCAACTCAGCAGCTGTCTGGAGTCTGCTCACCATCATTCAGAGAAAATCTGCCCACGGTAGGATAGAAGGCTAACGGCAGCGCTGTAATAGACTGCAATTAGGTGATGTATAGACCTTACCTCCATCCCAGGATTCAAAATTTCTCCAGCTGCCGGCAAACACCTCTCCTCATACTCAACACTGTCAGGAAAACAGCAAAAGATTTTATATGCAAATGTTCTGATTGAGCTGTGTGAGACACATTAGCCAACTAGGTGTAGCTGTTTAAAAAGAAAAACATAAAACTAGAAATCTGCAATTTTTTTCCTTCTGAAAATAATTTCTTGTCTCTGTCTTTCTTTAAACAAAAAACAAAACAGAAAAAGCAAAGTGATTAAATTGTCCTATTTTGGCAAAGTTTGCAAAATCCTAACCTGGCAGGGGCTGGTAGACCAAAGGCCTGAGGGGATAAGGAGAATAAGGAAACCTTGACTGCTGTTGAATGTGCAAATATTTCAAGTTAAAAAAAAAAACTGATGAGGGAAAACTCTATTGTCTAGCGTCTCCCTGAGTCACCATTTCTAAACTGCTCACAAATGCAAAACTCTTACTCAGATTCCCAGAGGCACACAAGACTTTGTCAATTTCCTTCACCTAGGCTTAGAATTCTGCATATGTATGTGTGTACCATGAAAGCAGGGTAAATTGCCAAACTTCTAAGTACACCGAGTACTCTGGTTAGTAAGTAATGCTGCCCAGCCTTCCTTAACTTGTCCTTCTCAGAAGTGGTTCATAACTCTAAAAGCATATTTTGATCCAATAATTAAAAGGTTAATTTTGTCCAGTTAGATTTTTTCAGAAGCCTTTTGACAATTGGATGCACATGTGATTATCAATTATAAAATAAAATCAGACTACTCTGTAATTCTCTCTGTTCCATTTATTAATGGGATAAGTAGAAACCAAAGGTTATTATAAAATGGGAACTTTCAGCCCATAAACAGTTTCTGTATCACCCACCATCAGCTCTTGCACCCAAAATCCTATCAGTTTTTTTATTAGGCCAGTATTTATTGCTGTGTCCAGACCTTAGTATTAGCTGTAGAATCACCAATGCTCTATAATAGAGTAGCTGGTACCTGGAAGTAAGATGCAGCCATAGCAAAAGCCTAAACATCAACTCACATTGTGTAAAGGAAATCCATTTCACAGACTTACTTAGAAGGAGGAGATATGGTGGAGGAGTTGATGGCTTTAAAAAATAGCTTCCAGACTTCCACTGTCTTCTAGACTCTAAGAAAATAGATGGCCTGTAAAAAGAAACTGATGCATTGAATATGGGAATAAAAGGGAACATGAACAAGCCACAAGCTGCAGGGCTTTGTAATGTTAGAAACTTTATGTTGGTACTTGTGGGATGGTAAGGTCACCTGCTACCATAACACACAACTTGAGTTCTATCCCCATGACCCACATGGTAGAAGGAGGGAACCTACTCCAGTCTGCAAGTTGTCCTGTTACCTCTGTTTGCCATGATTCATGTGTGCATGTGCACACACACATACATGATAAATAAATAAATATATAATTTTAAAGACACACACCAGTTTCAAAAGCTTGAAATTGACTGTGATAACAACCAGTTAATATTTTCAATAGAATCAAGAGTCTAGGACAAAGGACAAAGACACTAAAGAGTTGGCTGTCCAGTGGGTTGCTAGGCTTATGATGTCTACAGAAAGCTATATCTTGAAAAGCTACATCATTGATGTGATTACTGTCCAGTGGAAGGAAGTTGGATGGGTCAATGGGTAAAACCTTCTGTCACACAAGTCTAATGATCTGACTGCAATCCCCAGAACTCATGCAAAGGTGTGTGTGTGTGGTGGGGGACAACCAGTTCCTCAAAGTAGCCCTCTGGCCTCCACATGCATACTGTGGCTACACACACACACACACACACACACACACACACACACACACACACACACACACACAGTCTCACGGAGAAACTCTTTGCAGAAAATCATGGTCTGGGGTCTGAAGAATTAGCTCAAAACATGCATACCCGGTCCTCCGACAATCTCATGGAGACCTGGTCCATCAGTTAAGAGCACCTCCTGCTCTGCAGAGGACCTGATCCTCTGCCAGCTGCTATCACCCACTTGGTGGCTCACAACCTTCTGTAACTCAGGTTCCAGGAGATCAGGCTCCCTCTTCTGACCTTCTCAGGCACCAGGCACATGGTGCACATACATACATGTAGGCAACCATTCATACACAGAAGGTAAAATTAATATTTTTTTATGATAGGCTAGGAACTAGTGCATGTCCATGTTCATTGTAGTAATTCTTATATCTCTTCAGGTTTAATTTTTTCCTCTTTGGCCATGATACCTTTATAAATTTGAACTCTGCTTTCTTCTCAGCAATATTTTTTCCTACATTAACATGAACTTCAATGATTGACTTTCCCCAAGAAGTCATTCACTTTCCCAGCTGCCGACAATTCATTCTCATTGGCCTTTGTTTGAAGGGTAGATGCCTGCCTTCAAAGCTGTGACCTGGGAACTAACTGTTCTTAGAGGGTATCCTTACAGTGTGGCAGGCTCATGCCATGGGCAAGATCAACATGGGTGAATCTATGAATCAGTACCAGGAGCCATAACCACTTCCCCACTGTCTGCTATGTGCTTGAATGAGTATAATGTGGAAATGAAAACCATCCTTAATGCCACTTTAAGGAAGAACTCTGGGACTGCAGATAGACCTCTGTGGTAGAAAACTTGCTTAGAATGTGTGTAATTCTGCATTTAATTTTCACCACAGGAAAACAAGGAAACAATATCAACAGGACTGGGATGCAGTTCTGTGACAGAGTGCTTGTCAATCACGTGTGAGACCCTGGTTTGGTCCCTAGCTAAAACTAAAACAAAGCAATCTAAGTATTCTGGGTTGGACAGAACTTGGCATCCTCTCTACAGATTTACTAGAAACCAGTGCAGGGGCTCCATCTGAGCTCCAGTAGGTGATGTGGAAACAGAAGCCTGCTATCTAGCAGTGCAGTAGCCAGGGAACTTTGTCCTCTGTGCTTGGTCCTTCTTTCAGCTGCAGCACCCAAGCTCTTGACTTGGTGTGAGTGGAAGAGAATTGGTGGAGGTGTGTTTTGGAATAGCTAGCTCTTCTCAGAGGCTGGGGAGCCCCACAGGTTGTAAGGCAGTGTTTTATTCCACTTCTTATGCAGATAAAAGTTGTGAGGGTGATTTAGATACATGTGGAAACCTTAGGCGAAGTCCACACAGAGAAGTCTGTTACACAAGTAATTCAGGGCACAAACACCTTGCTTCAGCGTCTCTCATGTTCTTTCTTTATAGAATCATAGGTAACACTTCAAGTAACACAAATATTATAATAAGATGTACCCAGAATCAACCTTGGTTTTTAATCATTATAAACAAGTTGATCCTTTTTAAAAGATTTATTTTATTTGTAAAGCTTTATTTATTTATATATTGAATGATTTATCTGCATGTACACATGCATGCCAGAAAAGGCAATCAGATCTCTCTATAGATTTTTGTGGGTCACTTTGTGGTTGCTGGCAATTGAACTCAGGACCTCTGGAAGAGCAACCAACTCTTAACTGCTGAGCCATCTCTCCAGTCTCAGCCCTTAATTTATTTTTAATTAAGTGTATGTGTGCATGTCTGCATTGGATTTGTACATGTGTGAGTGTAGGTACCTGCAGAGTCAAGAAGAGGATGTCAGATTTTCAGAGCTGGAGTTATGGGTGGTTGTGGGTATCCCAAAATGGGTACTAGGATTTAAACTTGAGTCCTTGTAAAAGCAGTACTCAAATTTAACTACAGAACCATCTCCAACCCCAAGCTGTATAATCTTAAAGTATTTAATGCCTCAGACATTCAGCTTCTTTAAGTGTAAAGTAATATATACACTATATAAAAATTAAAAGAAATAATTTCAATGTTATGCTTATCAGGATGTGTGATACATGTTGGAGGTCCAGGAAGTGTCTGTTATTAGTCATACTTTTCCATGAAATATTGATTTCCCTCACTCTGTCTTTCTCTTCCCCACTTTTCTGTCTTCTTTCAAATTTTAGATTACATGTGTATCTTAATAATACTGACTTACCACTTTGCAGTTTTCAAGTAATGCACATTAATTCTTGGCATTAAATATTTTTAGTATTTCACATGTGCTGTGTTAGAATACACTCAACCATCTCTGTGTATGATATATGTGTGTATGCACATGCTCATCTGTGTACATGTGTGTGCACAGATGTATGTGGTTGCAGTTTTGCCTTGATTCTTGTTGTCTTGTCGACTGACTGACTGACCTGGTATTGTATGCATATTCCCTTTGGCCCTTTGAATATTGTCTAGATAATTGTTTAAAACTCTTTAAAATGAATAACTGGCTCTGATCAGCAATCCTTAGAAACAGGATTTCTACTTCTTCCCCCTTTACATGCCAATCTATCTCAGAACATCCTCTAGTGCTTGATGATGCCTGATATTGAATGTATCTTCTTGCAGGATAACCAACCTTGCAGGACAGTTTTCCTCTAGTGGTTCACCTTATCTCAGCTGCCTCATTTAGTGCATCCAACTACAGCACCCCATCTAATAGATGTCCCTGGATATATCTCTTTGAAAATTCTACTGTTGCCTCAAAACAATTCACTAACTTGTTTTTTATATCCTAAAAAGATTCCTTCCCTGACTTCAATATGACCAGTGAGACACATTTCACCGATGCCAATAGAGGTGGGAAATAGAGTTCTTGTTGACTTCCCCATATCCACAACCTTTGCATCCTATTGCCCACACACGTTCCTTTCATCCTTTTTTCAAGTTTATTTTAATATTATTTTTTCCTTCTTGTTTCATATCTGTTCAGTCTTCTTTATCAAGACAATATAATTTATATTTACATTATTATAATAGCTTTGGAGGAAATAACATTAAAAAACAAAAATAGGTTTGATATTACCATAAAACTAAACACAGAGGACTAAAGAATCATGTGAAAGGTTCAATAAGCCACCCTCAGAAAAGAAGACTTAAATGTTTAAATTCAGGGAAAAAACAAAATAAAATCAATTTAATACTATCTAGGTACCATCTGGTGTCTGTTCAATTTAATTAGAGGTGTGGATCTAGTTCTTAAAAATATTGATCCACTATTATTATAATTTGGGTGAGAAAACCAATAATCAGCATTTTTCTTTACAAGGCTAGTTCCCAGTAGGTCTATGGTAAGATGGTCAGAAGGAAGGGAATGTGTAAGGGATGGGGGCTTCTCAGGACTGGTGGCAACTTTCAGGAAGATGAGAGTAAAAGGAGATAAAGAAAAGCAATTTATTTTTATCATTTTAAGGACTGGGTAACATGTATTCAGCATTGACATTATGTGGAGCAAGGATGCAATCTTATTATATACACTTTATCCTCACAACAAACTCATATGACATAACTTTGTCATTGGTTTCATTTGCATAGTTGATGGTCTAAGTACATCAGTGATAAGCCTCCTATTTGAAGCTCATTAGCAACACTGGATCTTCTATTATCTCCCTTTACAATGCCCTCCTCATCTTTCCCTACCCTAACTTTCCCGTCCCAGTCTTTCACAGTGCAATACTCAGACTGATCTTTTAAAAATATGTATCAGAGCTGAAGAGATGGCTCAGAGGTTAAGAGCACTGGCTTCTCTTGATGAAGTCTTGAGTTCAATTCCCAGCAACCACATGGTGGCTCACAACCATCTATAATGAGATCTTGTGCCATCTTCTGGCATGTAGACATATATGTAGGCAGAACACTGTGTACACAATTAATAAATAAATCTTTTTTAAAAATGACAGCAGATCACATTATTTCTCTGCGTGAAATCCCTCAGAGTCTAAATGTGACTCTTTACAGTTCATCTATTGAAATCTACCTCTCTGGTGCAGAGTATTAAGTGGTGGGTATTTCTGAGGTGACTAGATGACAAGGGTGTATTTCTTCCTTATCAAAGCACCTCAAAGAATCTTGTGAGTATGTGGCAAGAAGGCAACACTCTGTAGCCAGTTGTCACAGGACTCTGAGGCTTTTTGATCATATCTTTCCGAGCCTCCAGAATAGCAAATCCTTGCTGTTTGCAAGTCTGTGCTGTTTTCTTAGAGCATATGAAAAAGGCTAACTGAGGTCTCCCTGCATTTAGAATACTGCTGAAATCCTGCATGGTGGACAAGCCCGGACCTGATCTGATGCACTCCTTCACAATGTCTCTGCTATGGTGGCCACAGGCTGCTACTGACACTCAGATCCCCGCCCCCTTATCTTTTACACAAATGTTCCTCAGCTCAAGCAGTCTTGTCCTAATCTTCCAGTTGGCTCATATCTACCCATGCTTCATGGTTTCATTTCAACTGCACTTTTGAAGAATGCTTCACTTTACATTTAAGAAAAAAAAATTAGGGGCAGGGTGTTGAGTAGCCCAGGCTAGACTCACACATTCTACATAGAGAATGATTTTGAGTTCCTGGTTCTTCTTTCTACATCTCACAAAAGCTGGGATGACAGGTGTGTCCCTGTATGCATGGCTTGTTTCTCTTTCAAAAACTGTTCATTTGATTTTTAAACTTTGCTGTATTAGGATCCAATTTGTAGGTAAAATTAATTCTTAGTGAAACAAGACACAGAAGTTCATAGAAACACCTACAATCAGAATAGAGAACATTTTTATAGATGTCAGATATTCCCAGGGTTGGAAACATGGCTAGTGGCTAGGAGTGCATATAGATCCTACAGAGATGAGCTCCCAGCACACACACTGGGTGACACCAGCAACATGAGTTACAGGAGGTCAGGTATGTGTGTGGCTGGAGAATTTCTCTCCAGCTCCCACCACCAAGTCCTGTCAGTCCCAGAGCCCACTTATAAAGTAAACACACAGACACTTACATTATTTAAACTGCTTGGCCATTAGCTCAGGCCTATCATTGTCTAGCTCTTATTCTTATAATTAGCCCATTTCTATTAATCTTTACTTTGCCACATGGCTCGTGGCTTACCAGTACTTTACATCTTCCTTGTCCTGGCGGCGGCTCCAGCTGGTCCTCTTTCCTTCCTCCTTCTTCAATTCTCCTCTCTCCTTGTCCCGCCTATACTTCCTGCCTGGTCACTGGCCAATCAGTGCTTTATTTATATAGAACAATATCCACAGCACTTCCCCTTTTGTTTCTTTTTCAAAAAGGAAGATTTTAATTTCAACATAGTAAAATAACATATAACAAAACAATTAGCGAGTAAGAATTACAGTTACAATATTAAAGAAGATATTTTTCTTATATTTGTGAGTTTAAGGTTTTATATCTAACTTATCTTTTATCATAACTAAGGAAAATTGTAAGTATCTAGTCTTTAACCACATCAAAGACTTCAGAAGGATATAATACTACCTGAGAAATGGGAGAAGGATACAAGCAACTTTCGGAAGTCTTGCAGGGTAGACAGAGACAGCTGACAGCCTGGACAGTCATCCAAAGTTCTCTTGTAAAGTTGGTGCATTTGTCTTCACCCCACAGGCCTAGAGTCTCTCATTCACTTTTTTCTGTGTCCTGTAGAATGTCTGACAGTTTCCTCTGCAAAGCAGGAACCTGAAGGACCATTTTGTCAAGCAAAGTTCAGTGGTCACCTTCCTATGGGTCCTGCATGTCCAGTTGATCAAGCAGTCCAGGCAAGAACAGTTTCTTGCCCAAATGGCTATTTTTGCCAAGGTGAAGATAAACTCCATATGGAGTGTCTTCGATGCCCATACTCCTCTCTGAAGTAAATCGGTGCTGTCAGGAGCAGACATGTCTCACTGTCCAGAAAGTCTATATTTTTAAAACATTTTCTCAGCCTTTTGGCTAAGATCAAGTGTAGTATTTGTTCTTATCAGTTTAATATCTGATACGTCCTCTATCCAAGGACAATATAAGCCCGGCTAGCTCAGTCGGTAGAGCATGGGACTCTTAATCCCAGGGTCGTGGGTTCATGCCCCACGTTGGGCGCCAGATTTGGTGAAATTATTATGGCCACTCCACGTAGTTAAAAGGAAGATTTATTTAGTGGGTAACTTACAAAACAGGGAAAGGTATGTTGTAGGGTCTGGGGAAGGTGTATCGAAGTCCAGCGGTATTCTTTTGAGCTCTGCTCAGTCAACCTCCACCATCTAGGGTCCAGGAACAGAGAGAGCATGCTGGCCCATCCAGATCTCGGGTCTCCCAGCACCTCCCTTGGCCCTGCCTTGTAGGTGTGACAGTTGCTAAAGCCTCAATGGGGGTTGGAATTTCCAGATCAAAGCTGGAATGGCTACCAGCTACATATGTGTGACTTCCACAGATACCATACACCTGTGAATATGCCCCCCTTGTACATAAAAAAGTGCATATATATACTTTATCAAATATGTGTTTTCCAAATATTCCTTCTCAGCCTGTATTTTGTATTTCTGTCCTCTTGAAAGTATATTTTATTTTTTTAAAACTGACATTTATTTTTGAAACTGTAAAAAAAAAAAAAAATAGTGTTAAAATTTACTTCTAAATGTACTGATCAAGAAAACACAAGGAGCCAAACTAGAAACAATGCAGTTTTATAGATTTCTCTGTTGTTTTTAATCCTGCCCCCAATAATTTCACAACACAGCTCTCAGGCAGCTTCTTTGGTTTTAGCTTCTTTGGGCAACATCGAGTTGGTCTAGAGCAGCAAACCCTCACTGGTTGAATTGCGAAGGAAGGCACACACCACAAATGGATACAGATTTAGTGGTCTGTGCCTACAGACTTCATTTATAACTGCTTGAAGATTGACAGTTAACTGGTCACTTGGCATATCCAATGTTGCTATTTTGGTGCTGAGAAAATTCGGCCTTTCTTCATCTACCATAATTTCATGTCTAGTTTTTTTTTTTTTTTTTTTTTTTTTGGTTTTTCGAGACAGGGTTTCTCTGTGTAGCTTTGCGCCTTTCCTGGAGCTCACTTGGTAGCCCAGGCTGGCCTCGAACTCACAGAGATCCGCCTGGCTCTGCCTCCCGAGTGCTGGGATTAAAGGCGTGCGCCACCACCGCCCGGCTCATGTCTAGTTTTAAATAATTCAAGCATTTTAGGGATGTCACGACCAATGGAATTTCTAGTAGCCTTTGGAATTTTTTTTTTTTTTAAGTTTCTTTCTCAATGGGTTAAGTTCAGTCATTATTTCTGGAACAGCTACATAAAAGTCCACAACAACCTCATCATCCAAGATCTTCTTAACCGGATCCACTCTTCCTGCAAATACAGCTCCATTCTCTTCTGCTATTTTAATCTCTGACTCATTCCCTGTAAATACAGCAACTCTGTTGACTTCTGAAGCAAAAGGGTAAGGTAAACTGATAACACTGGCAAAAGACTCCACTTTTTTCTTTTTCCCCAATGCCATATCTAATGTTAAATCAAGATAAACTCCTTGCTTTGGATTGGTAAAGTCCAGAATCTGAAGTTTCTTAAGTAAATCAACAGCTTTCTCCACCTCATAGATCTGCCTCGGGTACAAGTGTTTTTTTTTGTTTTTTTTTCTTTTTTTTTTTTGGTTTTTCGAGACAGGGTTTCTCTGTGTAGCTTTGCGCCTTTCCTGGAACTCGCTTTGGAGACTAGGCTGGCCTCGAACTCACAGAGATTCGCCTGCCTCTGCCTCCCGAGTGCTGGGATTAAAGGCGTGCGCCACCACCGCCCGGCAGGTACAAGTGTTTTAAATAGACATCATCTTCAGGTTCACTTTCGATGTAGGTGTATGACTTTATCTTTTCTATATCATCTGCTTTTTCATCTAACATCTTTTCCTTCTTTCTTAATTTTCCTCGCTGGCTTTGCAGCAGCAACAGCAAAATGTCTGTGAGTCCAGAGATCATTCTCAGAGCAAGGGTAGGGAGGGGCCTGGTAAGCTGTCCTGGAAAGACAATGCCTTTGATGTTGTCTGAAGACTCTACTGAGGCATCTTATGGTGGCCGCCATGTTGACTATTCCGGATTTGAAAGTATATTTTAAAAGCACAGAATTTTAATCTTGGTAAATCCAAGTATTCAACTTTTATGACTGTTTCTATGATTGGTGATTTTTTTTTATTGTTTGACATTTTCTCAAGGTCAAAAATCTTTCTTTGTTACCCTTTAAAATTATAGTCTTAGTTTTTATTATTTAAACCAGTTAAATTTTGCACTTTCAGTCATGAATGAAGATTTATTTTTTTACATAGTTTTTATTGTTTAGGCCCTGGCTAGGCCTATAACATCTAACCATGCCTGTTTTGAGAACTCTTCACTGGCTGCCGCAGACAGATTGCTTTGTACAAATTGAGGTGTGGGCAGTGTCAAATCTCAGCTGTGTTCTCCAGTGAGTTCTGTATATTATCTTCATTTTAAAAAGATTTTAAAATTATGTACTTGTGCTGGGTGGTGGTGACGCACGCCTTTAATCCTAGCACTTGGTAGGCAAAGTCAGGTAGATCTCTGTGAGTTCAAGGCCAGCCTGGTCTACAGAGTGAGATCCAGGACAGGCACCAAAACTACACAGAGAAACTCTGTCTCAAACTGCACCCCCCAAAAAAATATGTACTTGTGTGTATATCTGTATATGGGTATGTGCATGTTTGTGCAATGCCTATGGGGTCCAGGAGACTCTGTTGGATCCTTTAGTGCTAGAGTTACAAGTTATTGTGAGCTTTCAGATGTTGGGAAATGAATTGAAGTCCTCTGCAAAAGCAACAAGTGCTCTTAACCACTGAGCCATCCCCCAGCCCTACTATTTTATTCTTATAATGTTGCTTTTCCCCTAAAAACATAAATATCTAGCAAAGTGGTATCAGTTTAGCTTGCGAGACTCTCTGTAATCCAGATCTTGCTGAAGTGATCAAATATGTCATGTTCTGTCTATCACAGCCCAAGTGACATCTTGTGACAAGTTGGTTAATTCATGTCTTCTCTGGTGAGATCATGGACTGAAGTCATGCTAAAGGCAAGTGTGTGCTGTGTTCCCCAGTTAACCAATCAAGCCTCTCCCTTTTTTTAACATAGAGTTAAATATTTCTATGATTTACTACCTACTACTTCAGTTTAGATCAGATTATCAAATAAGAAGCTGAGTTGTCCTCTGAAATGTTTTGGTACTTTCTTGTCTATAATAGCCAATTTGACTCCTTGCTTTCTATTTTCATACATCAAAAATATATCCAGCTGTTAATTCTGCAAGATTGAAGTCATTGATTCATTCAATATGTAAGTAATATAAATTAGCTGATGAATGTTAGTAAGTCTCTACATTGGGATTCAAGACTCTATAAGAAACTTAAATGCTCTGCCTTCAAAGACATAACTTTTCAGAGGAGCTAGATACTGAATAAGAAACTACAAGTGAATTGGGAGGAGCTTGCAGAGAGGAAGGCAGGGAATCTTGGGACATATAATGCCATTGAGAAACCCCACCATTTCATGCTTCTTTGCATTAGTCATGTTCTGCGGTTTGACTGTTTCTGTAACACTTGAATATATTTTAGAATTCATAGTTAATATGCATACTCATATAAAGTAATGTAATAATGGATTTAGGATGAGCAGATGTAGGAACATGTGGTTGTATAGTACAGCAACAGTCTAATGTGCTAGCAAGCAGTTTATCTAATTAATGATAGAAAGGCTAGATCCTTATTTGATAAGGAAATTAATTCAAATTTCTGCATCTCATTACACACACATGTCCAGTTTACATAGACTTCAAATTTAACAATCTAAAAGTACTATGAAATGTGGAGTATTTTAATGTTCTTGAGGTAGAAAATGCTTTCACCAGACTCAAAAACCATGAAATAAAAAGGTAATGTATTTGACAGTATAGTATAAAAAGAACTAATCTGCAAATGGCAAAAATTTTAAAGAACTATGGTAAGAGGCAATAAGTTAGCAAGGAAAATATCTTCAACATATATTACAAATATTTTTGTTCATAATTTTGCACCTTTTTACGGTATTTAGATCAGTAAAAAAGACACGTAATCCTTGAAGAAACTGGGCCAACTATACAGCACAATTGGCAAGTAAGCAGCAAATAATATTACAACACAAAATTAGGACAATTTAACTATTTAATGGAAACGATGAAATATTTTTATTCATCAAGTGAACAAAGATGGTTCTGTTTCATAATGTCTGATTTCAGCTAATATTATAGAGAAGCAAAAAATCTTATGCAAAATTGGAATGTACATTTCTCTTCATATTGATATACCATCTCTGGAGAATTCTATCAAAAATACATAAAAACCTTTCTTGGAGTTTTCAAATAGCATCTATTTTAGAGAAATTTTGTCTGAGATAATAACTTGACAAGTATGAAGTGCTATATTGATCACAGTCAAAAAGCTTTAAATGAACTAATTGATCACCATAAATAGTTTGAATACATTTTAGTGTATTAATTCAAGAAAATAATTGATGTCTATTAAAACAGTGAGATTCTTTCATTTTTCCATTGTCTATTTCTGGCTTTTTTCAAAAATCAGGTGTCCATAGGTATGTGGACTTATATCAGGGTCTTCAATTCTGTTCCATTGATCAACTTGTTTGTTTTTTATGCTAATATCACGTGTTTTTTTATTATTATAGTTCTGTACTACAGCTGGAAATCAGGGAAGGTGATACCTCCAGAAGTTCTTTATATTGTACAAGATTGCTTTAGCTATGCTGGTTTTTGTTTTTCCAAATGAAATTGAGTGTTGTTTTTTCAAGCTCTGTAAAGAATTGTATTAGAATTTTCATAGGAATTGCATTGAATCTGTACATTGCTTTTGATAAGATGGTCATTTTTACCATGTTAATTCTACTAATCTATGAGCACAGGTGGTATTTCCATCTTTGATATCTTCTTCAGTTTCTTTCTTCAAAGTCTTGAAATTCTTGCCTATAGGTTTTTCACGTACTTGGTTAGAATTACATCAAGATATTTTATATTATTTGCGGCTACTGTGAAGGGTGTTGTTTCCCTAATTTTTTTCTCAGCCCATTTATTGTTTAGATATAGGGGGGCTACTGACACTTTTGAGTTAAAGTGTTTATCAGCTGTAGAAGTTCTCTGATAGAATTTTTGGGGTTGTTTATGTATACTATCACATTATTTGCAAATCGCAATACTTTGACTTCTTCATTTCCAATTTTCTATCTCCTTGATCTCCTTTAATTTTCTTCTGGCTTCCACTAAAACTTCAAGTATTATATTGCATAGATATGGAGAGAGTGGGCAGCCTTGTCTTGTTCCTGATTTTAGTGGAATCTCTTTGAGTTTCTTTCTATGTAATTTAATGTTGGCTATTGGCTTGCTGTATATTATCTTTATTATATTTAGGTTACATTCTTTGTATCCCTGATCTCTCCAAGACTTTTATCATGAATGAGTGCTGGATTTTATCAAAGGCTTTTTCAGCATCTAATTAGAGGATCATGTGGTGTTTTTTTTTCAATATGTTTATATGGTGGAATATATCAACAGATTTATATATAAGGAATCATAAGGAATCATCCCTGCATTTCTGAGATGAAGCCTACTTGATCATGGTGGATAATCTTAATTCTCTTTATTTGTTAGGTTTTTGTGTGGTTTGGGTATCTGGGTAACTGTGACCTCATAAAATGAATTTGGCAATGTTTCTTCTGTTCCTATTTTGTGGAATAATTTGAGAAGTATTGGTATTAGCTCTGCATTTTCAACCAATGGTGCTTCTCTAACTGGATGTCAGCATGTAGAAGAATGCAAATAGATACATATCTATCACTCTGCACAAAACTCAAGTCCAAGTGGATCAAAGAACTTAACATAAAACATAAAATCAGATACATCGAACCTGATAGAAGAGAAAGAAGGAAATAGCCTTGAATACTTTGGCACATGAGACAACTTCCTGAATGGAACATCAATCGTGCCGGCACTAAGACAGACAATTAATAAATGGGACCTGATGAAACTGAAAAGCTCCTGTAACACAAAGCACACCATTAAAAGGGCAAAAATGGCAGAATGGGAAAAGATCTTCACCAACCCCACATCTGACAGAAGGCTGATCTCCAAAATATAAAGATTTCAAGAAACTGGACATCAACAAACCAAATAATCCAATTAAAAATGAGGTAAGGATCTAAACAGAGAATTCTCAAAAGAGGAATATCAAATGGATGAGAAGCACCTAAAGAGTTGTTAAACATGCTTAGCTGCCAGAGAAACGCAAATCAAAATGACTCTGGGATTCTGTCTTACACCTGTCAGAATGGCTAAGATCAGAAACACAAGTAATAGCTCATGTTGTAGAGGACGTGGAGCAAGGGGAACAATCCTTCATTGTTGGTGGGAGTGCAAACTTGTACAGCTGGAAGTCAGTGTGGCAGTTTCTCAGAAAATTGCAATAGATCTACCTCAAGACCCAGTTATACCATTCCTGGACATACACAAAGGATGTTCTATCATATCACAAGGACACTTGCTCAAGTATGTTCACAGCAGCTTTATTTGTAATAGCTAGAGACTGGAAATTATTTATATGTCCATCAATCAAAGAATGGATAAAGAAAATGTGGTACAGTTATACAATGGAGTATCACTCATCAGCTAAAAACAACGACATCATGAAATTTTCTAGCAAGTGGGTGGAACTATAAAAGATCATCCTGAGTGAGGTAACCCAGGCCCAGAAAGATAAACGGTACGTATTTACTAATAAGTGGATATTAACTATAAAGTAAAGGATAACCATGCCACAATCCACAGATCCAAAGAAGCTAAGTAATAAGAAAGACTCAAGGCAGATTCAAGAATCTCACTGTGAAGGGAAAATAGAGGAGATGTCACAAGCAGAAAGGGGAGGGGTCTGGATGGGAGTGTGGGTATTGGAAACAGGAGGGAGCATGTGGGGGGAGGTTGGAAGGAGAGAGTACTGGGAGAGACTATTGGAATCAGGGGCATCAGTTGGATGAACTAGAAACCTAGTGCAATGAAAACACCCAGAAATCTATAAGAGTGATTCTAGCTAAGACTCCTAGCAATGGGAGATACAGAGCCTGAACCGGCCATCTCCTGTAACCAGGCTAGACTTCAAGTGGAGGGATTAAGACACCAACCCAGACACAAAACCATCGACCTACAATTTGCCCTGCCTACAAGGTATGCTGGGGTAAAGGTGGCACAGAAATTATGAGAGTGGCCGAACAATGACTGGTCCAGCTTGAGACCCATACCGTGAGAGGGAGCCCACCCCTGATGCTGCCTAGAGGGCAAGGATGCAGAGGCTAGACATCTCAGAGACTTAGGATAGAACCAAACATGATTGGCAAAAAAAATGTCAATGAAATGATTCCTAATGATATTCTGCTATACTCAGATTGTTACCTAGCCTAATTGTTATCAGAGAAGCGTCACCCAGCAACTGGCAGAAACAGATGCAGACACCCACAGTCAAACATTAGGTGGACTTCTCAGAATCCTGTGGAACAAGGGGAGGAAGATTATGGGAGCCAAAGAGGCCAAGGGCACCACAAGAAAATCCACAGAGTCAACTAACATGGACTCATGGGGACCCACAGAGACTGAACCACCAACCAGAGAGCTTGCATGAGACTCACCTAGGCCCTCTGCACATATGTGACAGTTGTTTAGCTTGGTCTTTTTGTGGGACTCATAACAGTAGGAGCTGGGATGTCTCTGACTCTGTTATCTGTTCTTAGGACCCATTTTTCCTACTGAGTTGCCTCATTCAGCCTTAACTGGAGAGGAAGTGCCTACCTAGTCTTACTGCAACCTGATATGCCATGGCTGGCTGATATACATAGGAGGCCTGTCCTTTTCTGAAGAGAAAAGAGGAAGAGTGGATGGGGAGGGGAAGGTGGGAAGAGGGGATGGGAGGAGAGGAGAGAGGGAGGGGAGAATGTGATTGGGTTGGGAACAATTAATTAATTAATTGAGTAATAAAATAAATATGCAAAAATGAGATAAAGGTAAATAACTATCATTAAATAAGAAAACAGGCTATAATACAATACATACAGTGCCAACCATTTCACATATAAATAAAATGTGTGTGTGTATGTATGTGTGTGTATTTCAAATATTAAAAATATCTGTCTTTGGGGAGCAAGAGTGAAATCATCCTTTCTATTTAAACAAATTTAATGCTTTTTGAATTCCATTTATCATCAGTGTAGTTGTCTTCATAATAAAAAAAATTCATGTTAATCAGAAAGGTAGAAACAAAAACAAACACACAACATAGAGGTAATAACCATTCCTACTTCTGCAATGCATTTTTTGTCTGCATATGTGCTCTTTAAATATGCTTGGAGCATGACAAACTGGTGACCGGGTCTTTCATTTACCAATTTATTCACATGCTGTGTATCATCTTTGAGCTCCAAGCTCTGTTCATATTGGGGGAGGAGCATTGGAAACAGAAGAAATAGCACCTAAGCTCTTTCAGGTCCCTAGATCTGGTGGTTTAAGGCTTATGTATTGTAACCCTTAGTCCCTTGTTGGTGGCACTATTTTCAGAGGTTATGGAACCATTAAAAGCTGAGCCTTGTTGGAGGAAGTACATCACAAAGGGCATGCTTTGAGGGTTCAGAGCCCTGCTCCCTTCTCTGTCTGTTTCATGACAAGGGGACAAGTCAGCTTCCTGCTCCTGCTGACACCCCATGTCTTCCCTGCCAGGATAGATTCCATCCCTCTGGAATTGTGCACCCACACAAGTTCTTTCTTCCTTAAGTTGCTTTTGGTCATGAGATTTTTTATCACAGGAACAACAAAGTAACTAATGCACTAGGTTATACACGCAGCAAGTATTTACTAAACCTCTTCAGTACCTGGAGCTCTTCTAGATGTGACAACTGTGTCCTATCGTGGCTGTCTTCTGTTCTTACCAGAAACAGAAGCCTTCAAAATCCATTTTATATTCATTGATTTAGAATAAATAAAGAAGCCTGGTCTGCACATGATATATTCAGCATTTACCTCATTGAATATGCTAAAATTCTTTAAATAATGAGGGTTTTTATTCACTCCATTCTGAGGTCACAATCATTTAAATACCTTCCAGTGAACATATGCTTGTAAACCCACAGCAGCTGAATTAATGAGAATATAAATGTGTCTGTTGATGGAGAAGGAGAAAGGACCAAAGGAAAACCACATGGAGTCAGGAAGCGAGTTCAGTATTTATCTTTCTTACAGCTTCCAAAATGTGGGATGAAGATAAAGGCCATGTGGAATATTACCAATAATATCAATAATATTATGAGAAACACAAGCAGACTTCGTCCTGTTTCTTGCCTTAAATTCTCAATTGCTTTTTCTCTCTGTGTGTATTAGGAAACTGGCTTCCCTGATGGCAGATGCGGGTGTTGGCAAGCTGAATTGAGCCAAAACTTGGTGCCAGGTAGAGGTCCAGAAACAGGCAGGTCCTGGCAAGGGAGTGGAGTGAAGTAAAAAGTAAATGCTCGAAACTGGCAAGGGAGGAAGTGAGATGCAGGCAAGCACAGTGGGTGACCATGTAGGTGTGACATCATGTGGGCATATGATGTGTTCAGAACTAAGAACACATTTAATCTTTATAGCAGCAGCGTTTGAGGCCAGAGAGAGAAGTCTTCATTGTTGAAAGCTTGGTACCAGCTGGTGGTGCTGTTGGGCTATTGCAAAGTGGGAATGCTTCCTCCTGATTGAAGGAAGTGAGTCAGTGGGTGCTTGCCTCTGATAGCCAAGGAGTGCTCTCGAGGTCTCTCCTCTTCTCTTCTCCCTTCCTCCATGACACCTGCACCATCTCTACCATGGTGTTCTGCCCCTGCAGAGGCCCAGAAGCAATGGAGCCAAGTGGCTGTGGATGGAAACTAATGAAACCATGAGCTGAATAAACCTTCCATCTTTTAGGTTGGTTTTCCTCGGGTGTTTTATAAATGCCAGTGACAAGCTGAGCACACTGCGCTCCTGGTGACTTGCATTCCGTCCCTCTTTACCATCTGGTCTCAGAGCCAGAGATGGGGCCTATGCTGCCAGTTGAGCTTCTCTCTGAGTTATCCGTGGAAGCCAGCGTAACAGGAAGCTCATTAATTAAGATGGCTAGCCATCTCTACAGGATGAAATCGGGAACCTGTAAGGCACAGGGAAATCATGGCCCTTGTGTATAATCACACTGCCCTACATGCTCTGATGATTTGCCTGGACCTATTGCTTTGGCTTTTTCAGTCTTTCCTTCATCATCATGTGTCAATGTGATCTTCCAAGAGTGCATTTGTGCCTCTGCCCAACCCGCCAACATACACACTTTTGCTTTAGATTTAAATGAGAAATTGTGGTGATATATTGTGTACCCCAATAAAGCGTACCTGGGGATCAGAGGACAGAGCCAGTCACTAAATTAGACATAGAGGTCAGGCAGTGGTGGCACACACCTTTAACCCTATCACTCATGAGGCAGAGGTCTGTCTGGATCTCTGTGAGTTCAAGGCCACACTGGGCTACATGAGAGAAACAGAACCATGCAGTGGTGACACATGCCTTTAGTCCCAGGAAGTAATATGGCAGGACACAGAAAGGTATATAAGGTGTGAGGAAACAGGAACAATCTCTCTCTCTTTGGGGGTAGAGGATTTCGTAGGGGTAAGAACTGGTGACTTGCTGCTCTGCCTCTCTGATCTTTCAGCTTTTACCCCAGTATTTGGCTCTGGGTTTTTTTTTTATTAATATGACAGTTTAGCAATTTGTGTTACAAAAAATAGATTAAAATATTTTTCACAGTAGAGATCATTTGTTATATCTCAGTATTTAGGACAAACAGAAGCTGACAACCCCTGCCTCTTAGGAAGAATTTTAGATCATTTTGTATTCCACTTATTTGATTAGGCTTGGTGCTTCAACTGTGTCAATTAGATGGAATAGAGAAGATACTTTATTCTCCTCACTCAGGTGAATACTACCCACCCAGCCCAGACTCTTCATTCTCAGCCAGGGGCATGAGTTACATTCTCTGAAGTGGCATTGCATGCAACCCATTAGCCTGAAAACATGTCTTGTGGTATTAGCCAGTGTATTGTTTTCTTTTTGGGTTTTTAAAATTTGTTTGAGTCTTTTAAGACAAGTTTTTGTTCCACAGCCTAGGTTAGCCTTGAACTCATAGTGATCCTCCTCAGCCTTGCAAATATGGGAATCATAGAAGTGAGCCACCATACTTTGGGCAATTTTCATTTCTTTAGATTTCTTATTTCATGTTTGTACGCTTAACCATGAAAAGAATAGTTGGCAATCAATCCCTTTTTTCTCCATTTATTCAACGTATCCATTGGAATTCCTCCATTGGTGATAAATAACTACATTTGTTACAAATAGAAGGAGCTTAATTGAAAATGTTGGTTGTATTATATGTGGCCATTTGTAAGCATGCAGAAGCCAGATGCCATCTGGGAAGTAGAAACTACTTTCCAGTGCAGTATTTTTAATTATGTCTTTTCACCTGAGCTGCAGGGCACAAGTTCCATTTTCTCTCTGCTCATTATTAATAGAACCACTAGCACGGAGCTTTCTAATTTCATATTTTAGGTGAATTTAGCATGCAAAGTATTCTGAAATGGCATTAGCAGTGTAGTTAAGATAATACCTCAGTTCTGGAAATTTCTTCTCTTTATACGGACCTTTAGATGTTACTCAGATCGACTGTTCTCCTGTCACTTTGGAGCACTTACCCAATCTATGTGTTACTGCAAGTATGTTCAGTGCATGGTAATGATTTTATTTACATTTTAGAAGCATTTGAAACTTATGGAAACCGTGTGTCTGGGTAGGTTATTTATGACTTTGTTGTATGGCTTTGTCCACTCTGCAGACTTGCAAGCAGCTTAGAATTAATTAACCTTAGCAAAATTGAATTCACTAGCCTGCATTCCTCAATATCCTTGCTAAGACGTTAAATAATAAATGAGCCTCATGAGCACGGGAGAGGAGGGTTTTCAGGGAACAGAGGGGAGGACGAGGCCTCCCCAGTGTCGGTTCTCAGTTCTGCTCCGGTTCCCCTCTTCTCTCTGGAGTCAGACGCTCTCGGCCCCTCTTTTCCTGGCAACAGAATGAGAGGAATAGCAAGCCCACAGCCCAGTTGTGCTGCCATGAGAAAGAAAGAATGCCTGAAATGGGCTTTGAGAGCCTCGAGTGAAATACGCTGTGCTTCATGTGGAAATTATTATTAGTTCATTCTTCATGCACTTTTAGTCCTTGCCCTCTAGGCTCAGACTGCCAGCCAAGACACCAATTACTGTCGATGGGGCTGTTGGTTCTTAGATGTGAACACCTGTCCTCAAGCAAATGAACTGAGATAATATACACCAATTTACCATGTGTGGATAGACCCTACAAATTGAATCTCCAAAATACAGTCTGGGTTGAATAACAAACGGCACTGGGTTTAAATGACAGGAAATAGACTGGCTACAATAGCTCGGGCATCTGTGTCTGCGCAGGTCTTTGTCCACCCAGTCTGGTACTGTCACACCAAGCCGGGCTTCCCTCTGCATTCTCAGGGCAGACTAAGGGGCCAATTTAGACATTCATTCTCTCTCGCTCTGGCACTGCCCGGGTGGGGGCTTGCTAATCCTCCCTTCCCATTGCAGGGAAAGGGGAGCAGAGCGTGTCTGGCTCCAGTTAGGAGAGGGGACAGGAGCAAAACTGGGAATGGAAATTGCGATGCCTGGGCCATTCCTACTGTTGCTTGGAAGCCCTCCTCTCCAGTGTTCATGGAGAAAGTCACTGAAGAATCGCTGGCTTTCCTGGGGCAGCCTCGTGCTGATTAGCTCAGTGAAGCCAGGGCTTGGCAGACCTGGGCCCACACTACTCAGTGGATGAGACGAAACTGCAGCTGGCTTGGGGGCTATTTACATTCACAGATAGAGAAACACGCGCTAGACAACTGGACAAGCTGTCCATTAAAAAAAACCATTACCCAGAAAATTACAGGAGAGAAATTTCCAGAATGAAAAAGGCAAAGGAAGAGGATGGTTCAGTGGTTGAGGGAATGGATGGTCAAGGACAATGAGACACTGGTGTTGGTGTTAATCTTGTCTCTGCCTTGACCAGCTGGGTGGCTGATGGAAGATTATACTCCCAAATGTCTGTGGTCTTAAGTCTCTCTCTCATCAACACCACATACTTGATTTGATCACTCTTATATCATTGCCGAGGCAATGAGATAGGTGAAGGGGTTTCTGTCATCTGTGTGACTGGTTGGTGCAATGATGGGTTTAATGTCATCATGGCTGTGGTATCTTGGCCTCTGCGAAAACAGCTTTTGAGCGAAGGGGAAAAAAGTCTTCTTCTTCTTCTTCTTCTTCTTCTTCTTCTTCTTCTTCTTCTTCTTCTTCTTCTTCTTCTTCTTCTCCTCCTCCTCCTCCTCCTCCTCCTCCTCCTCCTCCTCCTCCTCCTCCTCCCCCTCCTTCTTCTTCTTGAGTGTCTTGCTCTTGCTAAGAGGTTAAACATACTTAGGCTTGTTTGTTTTGTGTGATTCAAACCTGTCCCTTCAAGGTATTTACACTGCATAGTCAGGACTTGATATCCAACATATTTCACTTTATCCTACCACAAAGACATTGGCTCAGCCATGTTCATTGCTTGTCTATCTGCAATAGCCAGAAATTGCAAACAACCTAGATACCACTTGATAGAAGAATGGATAAAGGAGATGTGGTACATTTACACAATGGAGTATTACTCAGCCATTAAAAAAGATGAGCTCTTGAAATTTGTAGACAAATGGATGGAAGTAGAAAACAATCACCCTGAATGAGGTGTCTCAGGCTCAGAAAGACAAATATGGTATGTATTTGCTTATATGTGGATATTAGCTGTTAAGTCAATATAATCAAGCTACAATTCATAGGGGGTGGTTATAGAATGAGGGACCAGAGGGACCAAAAAGATCTTGTTAGGAATGAGAAATAAAACAGATAGAGATGGATAGAAAGGACACTAGAATGGGAAGATCAAGTGGGGAGGGGGAGGGAAGGAGTTTGTGGGAGTGAACACAAGGAGGGACAGCTAAATTTAAGGAGCATTTGGGCAGTAGTATAGAAACCTAACATAGTAGAAATTTCCCTGAATATATACATCTATGAAGGCCATCAAAATGAAATTGCCAAATAATGGGGGAGACAGAATCACAACTGGCCATTTCTTGTCACCCAGTGAAACGTCCAGTACCTGGATTGGGTTATATCTAATTGAAATGTGGGCCACAGGGGACCCACGGAACCCCCAAACAGCCCAGGCTGTTGTCAAGACTATAGGTTGATCTTCACGAACTGACAGTAAGGCCCCGTTGCTTAAGGTAACACCTACATCAAGCATGGACATGTCTAGCTGGTGCTCATATAGCGCCTTCACCCCTGCGTTGCAGCATCTTTGGTACAGGAAGGTACACTGCACACTATCAAATGAGTCACATAAACACCAAGACAGCCACAAACCCTTTGTCTACAACGCTGTCCTGCCTGAAAGAAATGCTAGTGCAATGGTGGCACAAAGCTTTCGAAAGTCACCAACCAATAATTGATTTGACTTAGGTCGTAAGGCCCCCCTCCATTAGATGTAATCCATACCCAACACTGCTTACTTAGGTAGCCAAGAATCTCAGCCTAGATAGCTCAGAGGAAAATCAAATGTTCTGGTAAAGAATAAAATAAAACAAAACATAGTAATAGAATGACAGCTAATAATATTCTGCTATCCTTTAAAGATCAATGCCTTGTTCAGCTGCCATCAGAGAAGTACAGCAGATGGGAACAAATGCAGAGACCCACAGCCAGACATATGCAGAGAGTGAGAGACCTTGGAACACTTGACCATAAATCAGATGTCTCCATCAATTCCTTCCCCTCAGAGCTCAAGGAACCCTGAGGAAGAGGAGGCGGAAAGAGTGTAAGAGTCAGAGGGGATGAAGGACACCAGGAGAACAAGGCCCTCTGAATCAACATGAACACAGCTCAGATGAACTCACACAGACTGAAGCAGTAAGCACAGGACCTGCATGGGCCTATAACAGGTCTTCTGTGTATATATTATGGCTTCCAGTTCAGTGTCTTTATGGGATTCCTGGGTGACCAAACAAGGGGGTCTCTGATTCTTATGCCTTCTCTTTGGGCTTTTTCCTTCTGTTTGTATTGTCCAACTCCAAAGTTCATAGTTTTTTTTTTTTACCTTATTGTATCTTATTTTGCTATATTTTTAAAATAAAAATGAATGAATGAATGAATGAATAAATGAATGAATGAATGAAAACCTAGCCTCTAGGGTAAAGGTTAACAACTGACCTGTCACTTATACCTGCTGGGAGATGAAAAATCAGTTTTCTCCAGTAGAGATAGACTGGGTATATCAACCACTCCAGGGCAGGCCACATGTTCAGGAGCAGTTGACCAACATATAACTGACTCCATGGTTCTTTTTTTATGTACTTTTATTCAATTATAGTTTTATATGTACTTTTCATGTATTTTTATTTTGTTATAGTGGTTATTGTTTGTTTGCTTGTTTTGTTTTTTGGTCATGTTTTTATTTAGTTTTCTTATCGTATTGGATTTTTGTTTCTTTGTTGAGAAAGAACTTAAAAGTTGGGTGGGGGAGGATCTGGCAGGACTTAGAAGAGCAGAAGAATATGACCAAAATATATTTAAATTTAAAATTTGTTTTAAATAATAAAAAATAAAGTAAACAATAAGAGAAAATACAATTTGCATCTGTTTGGGAGCATGTGCAACTTTTGTAGCTTTTCATGAATCCATCTAAATAGACGTTGGTTTAAATATTGTGAAATGAGGCAAAACAACAGCAACAAAAAGAGGAGTTGAGAGTGAGATAAGAAAATTGACAGGAAGCTTCCAAATAGGCAACCTCAAGTGTCTGTTGTTTAAAAATGATGTCCCTAATTCTGCACCTTTATTCCCTAGCCTTGCCTCAACAAAAGCCTGCGCAACATAAAAAGAAGAAGACAGTAGGGCCTTTTTTTCGTTTCTCACGTACTTTTACAAAGAAGGTCTGCTTCAGTTTAGTGCTTCGTAATGGCACGGAGTACATGCCCCAGAGTGCCTGGTCCCGTATCCAGATTCCATCCCTGAAATAGTGCTGAGCACAGCTGGGTGAAAGGAGGCATCTACAGCTGGGCTATTGGGGTGTCCTTGCTGCAGACAGTCTCCCCTCTCCCTGGGTCATGTCTGTAGAGCCCTTCAAATGCTCTAGTGTAACTGCCTCTCACGGAATTCTTCACTTCCAGACCAGGTAAGCTCTAACAGCTCTCTCTATCCTGCCCCCCTTTCTATTGTGGCTGTCACCTGAATTCCCTTGCTCTGTTTCACTGTCTTAGGGCCTGCTAAGTGATGATGAATGGGCTGAGCTTGCTATGTTAAATATAGAATAATGAGGGAAGAGCTGCGTAGATCAGTTTGGGTTCAAATGCCACTAGTTCTGCCACCTACTTATAGTCCTTTTCCCAAGCTATAAACTTTTTCACATCGTACTTTTCTGTTTCTTTTTTTTTTTATTCACTCAGCACACTTTTCTGTCTTCAGTGTTTTGTCAAAACCTCTTTTAGATAAACCCAACAGAAGTAAGATGACAGAATCCTGAGTAGTATAGTCAGTCCCATCTTCCAGGGTAGAGCAGGGCAAGCAGGAAGTGTGCATTGGCAGGTAGTCCACCTAGGATAGCACTTTACATCCTGTTGAAGTAGTATCTTCCATCCAGGAACGTGGGCTCATAAGGGCAAGAACCCTGTGTTCCTCTGCTTTAAATCTCCTGTTGTTTGGCTACTGCCTCAAGTGGATGCATGCTTAGTGAATGTGCTGGCTAGTTTTATGTCAGCTTGACACAAGCTGGAGTTACCTGGAAGGAGGAAAGAGCAATAGAGAAAATACCTCTATAAGATCTGTCTGGCTAGGCAGTGGTGGCACACGCCTTTAATCCCAGCACTCGGGAGGCAGAGGCAGGTGGATCTTTGTGAGTTCAAGGCCAGCCTGGTCTACAGAGTGTGGTGGTATTCTAATTGTACTGAAATGTGATTTTGATTGTATGTTAATAAATAAAGTTGTCCAGGGTCAGAGCTATTAGAGCCATAGACAGAGTGTGGCGGTGGTGGCACACGCCTTTAATCCCATAGATCTCTGTGTGTTCAGGGATACAGCCAGCATTGGAGACATATGCCTTTAAGACCTGGGGGGCTGTCCATACAGACAGTGACGAGGCAGTCACGTGTTTGGGTTTACAACCAATGAGAAGGCAGAATGACTATGAAACGACTTACACACAGGGAAATAGCTCTCTTTCGGGAAGCTGGGACCACTGCAGGAGGAAGGGTGAGATTTTAGCTCTGAGCTCTGATCTCTTGGCTTTCTCTTTTACATTGGTTCTGTGTTTCTTATTTAATAAGACAGTTGGTTACATCTACAACAGAGTGAGATCCAGGAAAGGCACAAAGCTACACAGAGAAACCCTGTCTCAAAAACAAAAAACAAAACCAAGATTTGTCTGTAAGGTATTATCTTAATTAATGATTAATAGGTATGGCTCAGCCCATTGTGGGTGGTGCCATCCCTGGGCTGGTGGTCCTGGGTTCTATAAGAAAGCAGGCTGAGCAAGCCAGTAAGAATCACTTTTCTATGACTTCTGCATCAGCTCTTGCCTCCAGGCTCCTGCCTTGTTTGAATTCCATCAATGATGGACTACATTGTGGAAGTATAAATCAAATAAACCTTTTCTTCCCCAACTTGCTGTTTGCTCACAGTGTTTCATCCCAGCAATCAAAACCCTATCTGAGACAGTGGGTGTCCTTCAGCTGGTCTTGTTTCTGCCCATCAGCTATCATCCTTTCCTGGGTACACAGTTGAATTATAGGTCTGCATGTATAGGAGTTGATCCTGGTCATAGATGGTGGTGGATAAGGAAGAGTTGGGAGAAGCATAAGTTAAAAATCATTTACAATTCCTCAAATAAATATAGATAAATACCACAAGGTGGAAGCTACTCTAAATGGAAAAAAGAGGGATAAGACATTTGAGAGAATGAGTTTTTGGTGAGGGGGACAGAGTGTGTGGCATGGTATTGACATGGGATTTGGAAAAGAAAGCTGTGACATAAGTTCCTGAGATAAGAGGTCAGAGAAAGAGAAACATATTAGGAAAAGGAAGATGGAGGCTATGAAGACAGACAATACTTGATTCAAGTGCAACATTGCTTAAAGCAACTACAAGAGCCTTTCCCTCCATTTATTTCATTTTTCTGCAACAAAATACCCTGCCCTAGTGTTTAAAACAATGCCTACGTGTTAGTACGCTGTCTTAGTGAGGGTTTACTATTACTGAGAAGAGACACAATGACCATGGCAACTCCTATAAAAAATGATTCAGGGTGGCTCACTTATGATTTCAGAGGTTCAGTCCATTATGATTGTGATGGGAACACAGTAGTGTACCGGCAGATGTGGTGCTGGAGCTGCAAGTGCTACATCTTACAGGCAACTGGAAGTCGACTGAGTGTCACTCTGAGGGAAGCTTGATCAAAAGAGACCTCAAAGTCTGCCCCCACAGTGGCACACTTCCTCCAACAAGTTCATACCTCTTAATAGTGCTATTCCCTTTGGGGCCATTTTCTTTCAAACCACCACATAGATTCCCTGGGCCCTAAATGCTTATAGCCATATTATAATGCAAAAAAAAAAAAAGCATTCAGCCCAACTTCAAAAGTCCCCATAGTCTATAACAGTCTCAAACTGTGTCAAAGTCTCTTCTGATTTGCATGGCAATCTCTTAACTGTAATCCTCCTGTAAAAAACATACTTCTAACATATCATAGCACAGCATATACATTACCATTCAGAAATGGTAGGGAAAGGAGAATAGTGAGGAAATACTGAAACAAAACAAGACCAAAAAGCAGCTGGGCAAACTCTGAACTTTGCATCTCCATGTCTGATGTCAAAATGCTTTACAGATCTCCAATTCCATTCAAGTTTGACTCCAGCATACTTCTTGCTCTTGGACTGGTTCCACTCCCTGTTAGCAGCTCTCCCTGGCAGGTATTCTATAACTCTGGCATCTCTAACATCTTGGGTTCTCCAAAGCAATCCAGGCTTCAACTTCATAGCTTCACACAATGGCCCCTCTACTAGGCCTCCATTCAGGAACACCCCTGACACATGTCTGGCCTCAGCAGCTTTCTTTAGGTGTGGAGGTAAATTCCATAACCCGTTTCTTCTATCTTTAACTAAAGTAGGAATTGTGCGTCCAAAGCTGTCAAATTTTGCTTCTTTCTGGAGCTGGAACATTGGCCCCTCATTCAATGACATCTTCCCCAGCTTTCTGTCTTTCACTGCCTAAGCTCTGCTGTTCTGAAACTTGCTCTGTAGACTAGGCTCACCTCAAACTCAGAGATCTGCCAGCATCTGCCTTCCCAATGCTGAGATTAAAGGCATGCACAGCTACATCCAGCTCTAACCTTTTCTTTAGTTTTTTTTTCCACAAGTTGGAAACTTAGGTGGGTGGGATCTTTCCCTGGGGTCACCACTCCCTTTATTCCATTTCTTAATCCATTTATCTCCTTCAACATAGGATTTAGCTCCATTCCACTTCCTAGTATTCATTTTCTTCTCAAAATATACTTTTTGTAATTTGCCATGCTCTGCTTGCTACTTTTCATTATAAATTTTCATTATCACTAATATCTACACTACAGTCTATACTGGGCTGTTCTGAGATTTCTTCTGCCAACAAAATTAATCCAAAATTCTTCACGTTAGCCTTAGGTAGGCTCTTCTGACAAGGGCAAAAAACAGCCAATTTCATCAAAATATCACAAGAAGGATCTCTAGGCAACATATCAAAATTCTTCTCTGAAACCTTTTGAGTGAGCCCACATTTCAAATATCTCTCAGCACCTCTGTCTTCCATGCTCCTACTAGTATGGCCCATTCAGCAGTGCTTAAAGCATTCCACCACTTTCCTAACCCCAAGTACCAAAGTCCAAATTCCTCCAAACAAACACATGGTCCAGCCTATCACAGCAATACCCCAGTCCCTGGTACCAGCTTCTGTCTTAGTGAGGGCTTACTATTGGTGTGAAGAGATACCATGACCATTGAAACTCCTATAAAGAAAAAAAATTTAATTGAGGGTGGTTTGCTTACATTTTCAGAGGTTCGGTCCATTATGATCATGACAGGGAGCATGGCAGCATTCAGGCAGACGTGGTGCTGGAGCTGAGAGTGCTATACCATGCAGGCAACAGGAAGTCAACTGCTTATCACACTGAGGGAAGCTTGAGCAAAAGAGACCTCAAAGCCTACCCCCTACAGTGACACACTTTTTCCAACAAGTTCACACCTCCTAATAGTGCCATTACTGGTGGTGGCCATTTCTTTCAACCTACCACATACATGTAATGTAAAGGGGAAGGAAGTCAGAAACATAGAGTGTTGGCTAGTTGTAGATCTGTGTTACACTTGAAAATGGGATAGAAAACTATGTTCCTTTACTCTGCTTCCACACCTAACAGAACAAGATAGGCAAGGTGACTTGGACAGATGTGTATTTCTAACAGTAGAAGATGGAGTGTTGTGCCAGCTACCAACTTAGCTGGTCTCTGGTGAATGGTCTTTTTCTTGATTGCAGATGGCCTACCTGCCGCTAACTGTCTTCACATGGCACAGGCTGAGAAGGAGCAAGCTCACTGCTGCCTTTTCTCCAAAGAGCATCAATTCCCTCAAGAAAGTCTTATGCACTCAAGCACATCTACTTCTAAATACCACATAAAGGGTTCACTTTCAAACATGATCATTCTATAGTATTTTTTCTTTAATATCAGGCAAGCTCTTTAAGGAACCATGGGAGACAAGAGCCACCAGGATATGATTCTTGAATTTTTTTTAGAATGGATAATTCATTTAGGAAAGAATAGCTAGGGAAAGGCACCATCTCAGTGCTTCTGAGTAATGCTTATATAGCTGTGACTTACACACTTACCAACTGCAGATCCTCTGTCTTTTCTACTTTTGGCTTGACCATGGGATCTTCTGTGGCCAATAGAATGTAAGTAGATGTGACATTTTCCACATATTGTAAAAGCCATAGAATATTTTTTAACTGACTGGCTTTGGATCTCATTATCCTAATTGAGAGGAGCATGTTCCAAACAGTGGTTACTTATTCAAATTGGATTACAGACTGAGAAACCCCTGAAAGCAGAGCTGTGTGGGGGCTGTTGGAGCTACATCAACTTTCGAAACATCAGGTAATTTGTGCATGAAGTAAATGTGGTACCACTGTAAGCTGATAAAGTATATTTTTATTATAAGGAAGAAGAGCATGAAGATAGGCAGAGATACTGTGGTAGTTGGAGGGGGAAATGGAGGCTGACTATAATCACCTCTTGTGCATATATGAAATTTTCAAAGAAAAAGAGAAAACAAATTGTTTCTATATAGATATAGGAGATACTATCTATGTAAGAGTGACTCAGGGCAATAGTTAATATCATGTACATCTCATTACAGAGAAAAAAATTAAGAAACTGTGTGTGTGTGTGTGTGTGTGTGTGTGTGTGTGTGTGTGTGTGTGTGTGTATTATAGACTTGGCTTAAGGTGATATACCTAAGGACACTGGTAGACATGAAGCCACACCAGCAGACTTAGTGCCATTACTACTCTATTTTATCTTGTGATTTCAAACAACCACAGGTAACTGCTGTTTTATGTTCTTTTTAACAAGTATTTTTTGGTTTGTTTGTTTGCTTATTCTCTGTCTTTTAACATCATGTTGCTTGAGTCCTTGATAAAATTATTCAAAATGCATGTTCTTTGGGTACCACACATGTACTGTATAATAACAGTCCAGAAGTAATTCCTTAGAACTTGTGAATATGTTAATCTTTCATTTACACTACAAATAGAAATTAAGTTTTCTAATAATCTGGGCTTAACAGAGAGGTATTATCCTAGATTACCAAGATATTCACCTGTGTAGCTAGAGTTTTCCTGCTTTGCCCACAGTCAGGACAAATCTCTGTCACCCGCCAGTCCCACAGCCGCTCAGACCCAACCAAGTAAACACAGAGACTTATATTGCTTACAAACTGTATGGCCGTGGCAGGCTTCTTGCTAACTGTTCTTTTATCTTAAATTAACCATTTCCATAAATCTATACCTTGCCACGTGGCTGGTGGCTTACCGGCGTCTTCACATGCTGCTGGTCATGGCGGCGGCTGCAGTGTCTCTCTGCCTCAGCCTTCCGCTTCCCCTAATTCTCCCCTCTCCTTGTCCCACCTACTTCCTGCCTGGCCACTGGCCAAACAGTGTTTTATTTATTGACCAATCAGAGCAATTTGACATACAGACCGTCCCACAGCACTTCCCCTTTCTTTTTTTTTAAAAGGAAGGTTTTAACTTTTACACATCTCCAAAGTCAGCTTGGTATATTTGGGAATTTGGGCGTAGCTTCTCTTACTATTTCCTGCTGGAGGGGGGCGCTGTATCTTATGGGGACACAAAGAAAATTTTAGGATCATGGAGTAGTCTGTGAGACCGTATCGTCTGAGCCAGTTGCCTTGAAACGATTCTGGATGTTGGATCATCTGGGCCATGGTGTCATCGGAGACCTTTCAGGTGGTCTTGGCTGGTCAAACCTGATGTATCTTAATCTGGAACAAATCCATAGCCTCTGGCTTTCTGTGGAAACAAAAGCAGAGCTTCCTTTCCAAAGCAACATATCCTTACATCCAAATTTTGAAGTTAAGGTACCTTTAAAATATACATTTTGGCATAACTCAACAGCTTTTGCAATCAAATGTTTTTCTTCAGTTACGAATATCAAAGAGAACATAATCCATATTCTCTGTGTGGTAGCCATCTTTATGTGGCTTATGTTTTATATTACCTTGAGCCTATTGCTTTAAACTGCAGCCTTCTAAGCCTGAAACGGCGTCGTGGCTGCTGGCTCCTCCAACTTCAGCTTCCCAACATGGCGGTGGTACGTTTTCCGCCAGCTCTGGGAGCCATCAACTCTCAGAAATAGTGGGTCTATGCTTCTTATCAAAGCAGCGTGTAGCCCAGAAATCTCTTTTTGTTTTGTACTAGCAAACGCTAAATCCACCATGCAGCTTAATGTGCCACTTGCAGAGGCCTCATTCCTGCCATACTGCAGATCGAGCTTGCATGCTAGGAACCCGCCAGTAGCTCAAACCGGCAGGCTGCCGCTCATTTGAGAGAGAAAATTAGGAAGCTGTTTTTAGTTCCGTTTTAGAATCTTTTCTCAGGTTTTAGGTGGAAACTCTTGCCCCACGTTGGGCGCCATTTGTAGCTAGAGTTTTCCTGCTTTGCCCACAGTCAGGACAAATCTCTGTCACCCGCCAGTCCCACAGCCGCTCAGACCCAACCAAGTAAACACAGAGACTTATATTGCTTACAAACTGTATGGCCGTGGCAGGCTTCTTGCTAACTGTTCTTTTATCTTAAATTAACCATTTCCATAAATCTATACCTTGCCACGTGGCTGGTGGCTTACCGGCGTCTTCACATGCTGCTGGTCATGGCGGCGGCTGCAGTGTCTCTCTGCCTCAGCCTTCCGCTTCCCCTAATTCTCCCCTCTCCTTGTCCCACCTACTTCCTGCCTGGCCACTGGCCAAACAGTGTTTTATTTATTGACCAATCAGAGCAATTTGACATACAGACCGTCCCACAGCACACCTGAGAGTGATAAAGGCCCTAAAAGATAGAAAAGGAAGGGAGAAATCACTCAGGAAGGCAGGATGGGAATGGCCAGAGAACTGTGAATTCACTGGCTTTGAAGCCAATAGAAGAAGCCACAGTTGCAAGAAGGTGAAGTATTTCTAACTGCTGGAAATGGCAAGGCAGCAGATCCTGGAGTCTCCCACAGAGACTGTGGGCCTGAGGACATCTTAATGTCAGCAGGAACATACATCTGATGTAATCCTACAGACATGTGCAAAAACTCATTTGTGTTGTCCAAAGTGCTAAATTTGTGCTAAGTTGTTGTATGATGTATATAAAAATTATGTATATATATGACATATAAGAAATATATATAAGAAAAAAGTATATATATATATATTAATTCTCTCTCTGTATTGAAATGTACATGATATTACCTATTGCCCTGAATCACTCTTACATAGATATCTCTTATATTTATATATACATAATTTTACAATTTTAATTTTTTTTAATTACAAGCTATATGGCCTAATGGCTCAGGCTTCTTGCTAGCTAGCTCTTATATCTTAAATTAACCCATTTCTATAAATCTACATTTTGCCACATGGCTTGTAGCTTACTGGTACCTTTTCATCTTGCTTCTTCTGGCGGTGGCTAGCAGAGTCTCTCTGCTCTTTCTCCTTCCTCTCTCTCTAGTTAGAATATCCTGCTTAACCTTATTCTGCCTCACCATTGGCCAAACAGCTTTATCTATCAACCAATCAGAGCAACACATATTCACAGCATACAGAATGACATGATCTCTTATTCTTTGAAAATTCCAAATATTTTTGAAGGTGATATATTTTATTTTATTTTTAATTATTTTTTATTAAGAACTTTTTATTTATTTTACACACCAATTTCAGATTCCTATTTTTCCTCCTCCCACCCCTCCAGCCTTCCCCCACCTACCCATCCCCCATTCCCACCTACAAGAAGGTAAGGCCTCCCATGGGGAATCAGCAGAGCCTGGTACATTCAGTAGAGGAAGGACCATGCCCCTCCCCTGCCTCAAGGCTGTGTAAGGTGTTCCACCACAGGTAGGGGGCTCCAAAAAGCCTGCTGGTGCACCAAGGCTGATCTCTGCCAGGGGATCCCTTAAGCAGATCAAGCTTCACAATTGTCTCACTTATGCAGAGGGCCTAGTCCAGTCCTGTAAAGGCTCCACGGGTGTTGGTCTAAATTTCATGAGTTCCCATTATGATCTTGATGTCCCTTGCTCACAGAATCCCTCTTCTCTCTCTTCTACTGGACTTCTAGAGCCTGGCCTGGTGTTTGGTTGTGGATCTCTGCATCTGCTTCCATATGTTACAGGAGAAAGGCTCTATGATGACAGTTAGGATATTCACCAATCTGATTACAAGGTAAGCCAGTTCAGGCACCCTCTCTACTATTGTTCGTAGTCTAAGCTGTTTTCATCGTTGGTGTCCTGGGAACTTCCCTAGCACCCGGTTTCTCCCTATCCTTATGATGTCTCCCTCTATCATGCTATCTCTCTCATTGCTCTCCCACTCCATCCCTGTTCCAGCTTGACCATCCCATTCCCTTATGTTCTCATCCCCTATCCCCTACCCTTCATTGCAAACCCCTCATCCCCAGTTTACTCATGGAGATCTCATCTGTTTTCCCTTCCCAGGGCGCGTCTCTCTTTGGGTCCTCCTTGTTAGCAAGTTTCTCTGGAGCTGTTGGTTGTAGTCTGGTTATCCTTTGCTTTATATCTAGTATCCACTTATGAGTGAGTACATACCATGTTTGGCCTTCTGAGTCTGGGTTACCTCACTCAGGATGATACTTTCTAGTTCCATCCATTTGCCTGCAAATTTCATAATGTTATTGTTTTTTACTGCGGAGTAGTACTCCATTGTGTATATGTACACAAATATTATGCACAAAGTGTGATCACAGTCAACCCCTATTTCCCCCTCCAACTACCACAGTATAACTCTGCCAGCCCAATTTTCATGTTCTCCCCCCATTACCCTTCTCCCTTTTTAAAATCCACTAAGCCCCACACTAGCTGAGGCATTATTGGCATTTGATGACTTCTGGAGGAGGAAGAATCATTCTTCTTTGAGGGTGTAGCCATTGGTAGGTTTATGTGCTCCAGCGGATGCCCACATCTGTGCACATATAGGAAACATCAAATTAGCTCACTGAGGTCTTGTAGCTGACCTGGGAATATGCATGAGGTAAGACACTTGTTATTGAACAAATGATCCACCTCCAAAGATGGATACATTTATCATTTTACTTAATGGTAGCTGTCTCAAAGTTATTCAGTAATGAGTAAAATTAAAGCACTAGGTTCTGCTTATTTAAAGGTTTGTGTTTGGAAACAACTGTGTATGCTTATGAATCTTTTGCCCTATACTTTGAAATTTGTATATCTCATCACAGCATGGTTTTGGCAAATCCAATTTTTCATCATGTAGGGATATATATATATATATATATATATATATATATATATATATGAATTTGTAAAGGAACAGCCGTATAAAATTGCATTTTTCTTTGAGAGATTCTGCGTGATGGTCTTTGCGTTGGCATCTTGGTTTTCTCCTAAGACATCCCTGGCTAAGGAGTCAGCTGTGTCAAAGACAGATGGTAGCTCCTCTTCCTCTCTTAGCATCTGTGGAAATGAAGAATTTGTCATCCTACATATGTTCATAAGAGATATTGCTGTAGCAGATACTCCAAGTATTTATGTCTTTCAAACTCTTTTTTTTAGCTATTTGTATGTTCTTTATGATATTCAAGTACATCAGCACCATTTGGTATGAATTTGGGTTTATATATGAAAACATAGCATTGTTTTAGAATCGACTATGATTGTTTTCTGGTGACATCATATTTTTAATGTGCTTTGTCAATAGATAACTAATTTGTCATTTGGAAAACTATTTTTAAAACAAAGGTATGTAGATAAAGTCATAACTTGAAAAGAGTGTCCCCATGCTTAAAATAAATTACAACCTTTTCATGAACTTAGAAAGAACTCTGTTTTGCTCAATGTAAATATAGGAATTACTCTAAAACACAATGCTAACAAACTGAAAAGTTCTGGGTATTGAAATTAAAGCTTTCCAAGAGAAGAATGACAGCTAAACATGCATTTCATTCAGGATTCTATAGTGGTTCTATATGCCCTCCAAATGAACCAGGGCTGACCAATATGAGAGAGGTTATCTTGAAAATTTATGTCTAATAAAAATAAATAATTTCTCTACTCTGGTCCAAATTAGCATATAAAATTAAAAATTTTAAAATAACATTTTAAAGTTCATTTGGGTATTATCATAATCACAGATGTTATATTTTTTGTTCCAGGTTCTTGATTTATCATTTGGTACAACAGCTGCCTAAGGATGAAACAGAATGAAACATAAGACACGGTAACTTTTAAATGAATTAAGATTATAGCATATATATCAATCCAATCATCATGAAAAAATATGAAATAATATGATTTACATGTGACAGCAGAGTGATTACCTGAGGAATAGAAGGAGAGGTTATTGTGAAAGAGAATGAATAAATAGAAGAATAAATAAAATGAGGGGCATATTTAATGCTTTATGAATTCAGGAACATGGTTATCTTAACCTTCTACACTAGGATTCCAAACAGATTAATCTGTTTTCATATGCTCTTGGGGACAGTGGTTCAGTTTTGAAGTACAAATTATAATGACTTAAGGAGCAGTTATAATAAAAGTGTTCATTTGCACCAATGCTAGAATTTTCTGGTTTATTAAGACAAGGTAGAAATTAGGTGTGTATATGTTTTATGACTAAACTTCACAAAATAAACAAGTCTGTATGTGTGCACTCCTGGGCAAAGCTCAGAACATGACCAGGCCTACTGATGCTCTTCTCAGTGGAGCTCAGGCCTGGTGAAAGCTGCAGATGAGGTCTTAGTAGCTCCTCTATTGAGGAAGAGCAGTCAAGCTTATACCCAGGGTGATCTTTTTGTTATTCATTCTTTTGTGTTTTTCTTATTTTTATGTTCATGTTTCAGAGTGAGTAATAAGCTTTGCAGATCTTGGCTCCTTTTATTAGAAACATACTTATTCTTATCTGGTTTAATTGACAGATTAACTATATGCAAAGTTTTATTTAAAACAATTTCCCATTCAAATTTGGTAATGTTGCCTGCTGTCCTTGAGCATACAATTTTTTATATTTGATTAGATTTATTGTATATATTGTTTTATTGTCTTTTCTCTAAAGTATTTCTTGATCTCCTTATTGTCGCTGAAGCCTTGGAATTTCACTGAAATTATCAGTATGTGAGTTTATGGTATATGACATTGTATCTAATATGACTTTAAACCACAATGCTTATTATATTGGTATCCTAATATAGTTGGATTGATCCTCCAGAATAAGAATGAACATTGTAAATGTGCATATGCCATACACATACAACTTTTACAAATATACAAACCAGGAAGGCATTGTTATAAACTTCTTTAGTCTTTCCAATTCTATATTTGGTCTTGCTTGAATATTTTCTTAAGTGCATTGACTGATATCTTTCGTAACTATAATTAAAATTTTGGTTTTTATAAGCCCTTATTCTCTGGTGACTTCTGTTCTTGTTTTATGGGTGCAATATCTTCTTACACTTCTCTGAGGGGTTAGTTGAATTATTTTTAACTTTCATTTGGGTTCTTAACTCATTCCTGTTTCCTCTGAGATTAATTTTTGCTTTATTCATTTTAATTCTGTTTGGAGCTGCTATTGGTTTTTGTCCAACTTGTATTGATCCTTAGATATTGCTTTGTACATTTTAAATGAAAGATTAGAATCATTAATAGAGATAGGTTTGTTATGTTATGGCATGCTCGATATTATGAGAGCTGATTTATTTGTTTTAATCAGTCTGTCCTCTTAGGTATAAGTTCTGTCTTGTTATGTAGGTTAAAGCGGGCAAAAGAATGAAATAGTCTGGCTGACTTGTTTATTGTATTAGTCAGGGTTCCCTAGAGGAATATAACTGATAAAATAAAATAGTTTATATATATATATATATATATATATATATATATCATATAATATATATTCTCTCTATATAGGATTTGCTAGAGTGGCTTGTGGCCTGTGGTCCAGTTAATTCAACAATGGCTACTTCCTATAGAAAGCCCAAATACCCAATACTTGTTCAGTCCACAATGCTGGATATCTCAGCTTGTCTTCAGTCTTCACTGGAATGACAAAAAAAGTAGGTTCTAATACCAGTGAAGCAACACCTTAGCAGCAGAATAGATGGGCTTGTCAGCAAGACGAAGGGCAAGCAGGAACAGTTAAAAGCTTCCTTCTTGCATGTCACTTACATAGGTTGCCAGCAGACAGTATGGCCTGGATTCAGACTGGGTTATCCCACTGCAAATAATCTGGATTTAAGAAGTGTCTTCATACATCTCATGATCCAATTAACTAAAAATCCCCCAAAGTGTGCTCTGATGCTTGGATTTTTAGTTAATTTCAGACATAGTTAAGTTGACAACCAAGAATCACCATCACAAGCCCACCCTTAATTAACCTGACACAATATATCTTCTTATGTCTTACTTAATTTCCAAATGAAAACAATAACCAGGTCATAATTACACCGAAATAATATGAATATTTTGTATACAACCACAAATACATTATATATTTTGGAAGAGGTGGCAATTGTTTGGGTGGGAGCTTCACCTCAACCCCTGGCACCCTGGCATCCCTATACCCAAAGAGTCTGGAATGTTTGGAAGGAGTCTGGTAGAAGAGCCATCTCAACTCCCCTCCCCCATCTCTTTCCCCAAACCTGCCCCTTCAAAGTCCGCCAAATACAGTCTTGCCCCAGAGAGGCTCAAGACCACTCCCACAGGGTATATAAGCTGCATCCCAGAAAACAGACACGTGGTTTTTCCCATCTCCTCTCTTCAGGGTGGGGGATTGCCCAGCAGTGCTTTACCCATTAAACCTGAGCTTTCCAATTTGGTCTGATTTTGTTTGCTGCATTGGCAGAAAGGCCTTCAGGAGGCCTAAAACTTACCAGCAGTGTCCCTTGAGGGACATTCTTTTAGCACCTCATAACTTAAATATGATAAGCACTGATATTCCTTTAATTAATATAATATTACATGGTATATTAAGGAAAGAAAACATGGATATCTGCACAAACACATCCTTAACAAAACACGACAGAAACATTCATGCCAATTACCTCTCTTCTGTATCTAGTCACATAGCTGTATCAAGCACTTATAACTACCTTACTCTATTATCCTTCTGTATTTCCTCCTCCCTCAGCAAGCACCCCAGAAAGTCTTGGTTCCTTTCCCAGAAGAGCAACCCATACCTTCATTCCTGAAGGGTCTGTGCCCTCTGTCGTCCTGCTTGGATTAGGCTGTTGTAGATTCACATTAGCCTTAACAACAGGACATGGTAACACCAAGAGATACCCCAAAGGAACTCCTGCTGCCATTGTGAAAAAAAGTATCCAGTTTTCCCTGGAAAAAAATTTCCTTTAGGATGTCTGGATCAGTCACTCCTCTTAGCACTGTTAATTCCTTTCTTAGCCTGTTGGCTTAAGGGCATCCGATGTCCCAAGTGGCCAGGGGGATGTCTGAGCTTCCAGTTCAATAGAACATATTTGTTCTATCTCTAGGGAGGAGGGCTCCACTGTCTGGAACCAACATTTCTAAGCCAGCAGAACTTAAGGTCCACGTAACAGGAAAGAAAACTAAGTCGGCACTGGTTAGCTTTGATGAATCAAAGGCTTGCATCATTGAGGAAAAATTTTCTGTCAAATAATTTCAGGGTCAGTACCTGAGCCTACTGGACAAGCTATGTGTTGTGGATGACAGAAATGTAACTATCTAAGCCCTTTAGGGCCCAGAAGATAATTATTGAGTCCCAAATGTTGGACAGTGAGCTATTTATACGGTTGGATTTTGGTTTTGCTTTGATTTGACTGTAACTTTTCCCTTATTCTTCCCTTTTGGAATGAGAAAGTATATAATTTGCTTTTGGTTTTTCAGGAATAAATAGCTAAGAGACTGCATTTTTAACTTAAACTGTGTTTTCTATTGTGATAATTATGTGAGATATTGGAGACAAGAAATAAAAAGTGTATGGTATAAAGTGATGTTTGTAAGAGTTGGTAAGGGGAATGTCATAGCTAGTTTTTGTCAAATTTAACTAGTTTCTGTCCAACAACTATAAAACAATAAAAATCAAGTTTTTTAATACCATCTCTTAAATTCTATATTTAAGTTAGAAGAGTGATTTGTAACTCTTTTGTACCATTGACTTCATCATTAAATATGAAAACTTTGAAAATCAACACACAAATGATTATATTGGGAACCAAACATAGTTGAAACATATGTGCAATGATAAGTAAAAAAATCAATTATATATGTATATATTATATATAATTAATTATTCACATAGGAACAAATATAAAGAAAACCATATTATTGGTATTTTCCAAGTATTACTATTCAAGAATTATAGCCATTTTTCTTTTTCATTAATTTTAGAGCTGTCTTACATTATTTTTTCTTACATTTTTAATTTTAATCTGGATTTATTTTGTTATTCTTTTTATAGTCTTTTAATTAGGACATAAAGTATAAGAATATTAAGTCCATTAGTAATGCTTTTATAGTGTCTCATACTTTTTGGTGTATAGTAGTTTTATTATCATTGTTTCAATGTATTTTCTAATACATTTAGGATTTTTTTCAATGATCTGAATTATTCAATAGAATATTTTAAAACTTCCAAGTATATAAGTGATTAAAATTAGTTTTGTAAGCTTATTTTTAACTTAAACCTAATCAGTGAAAGATACAGTTTTGTTATGTCATGATGTTTTGAAATTTACAGATACTAATTTTATGGCTCATTAAATGATCAGTATTTTACAAATACTCCATATGTCTGTAAGAACTGAATTCTGCATTTTAGAGTATATCTGTTTCATAGAGTATGCTTATTAATAGACATATTTGCATCTTATATATCTAGGGCTGAAGAATATATCTCAGTGGTAAGATGTTTATATAGCATGTGTAACATGCAGGATAATCCTCAGCACTGGAAAAACAAAAGCATAAATCTTACACATCTTCATTAGTTTTTTGTCAGCTTGGTCTATCCATAACTGAAAAAGTAATAGTAAACATCTTGTTATGGTGGGGGAGGTATCAATTTCACTGTGAAATTTTATCAATCTTTGTATGTTCGGAGGATGTATGACTAGGTAAGGGCTAAAATTCTACATTATTGTTGGAACATAGCATTTCATATTATATTATTCAAAGCCTTTGCCATACTGTAATTCAGATCATGTATCCTAATTATGTTTCCATTTTGACACATCACTCCTGCATCATAGCTTCAGAGGATGTTGATACTCACTGGGGTATATTTTCTCTTCCCCATGGAGAACCATATTCAGCTCTCTTTCTTGAGTATTTTGTTTTCCTTCATTTAAAAAAGAGGAAGTTTTTGGGGGTGGTTATAAGGATTAGCAGGTCAAAGTCCTTTGTTCGCAAGACCAATGATTTGAGTTCATTCCCAAATTGCTCACAGAAAGAGAGGACTGTCATAGCTGTCCTCGAACTTCTGCATGCACAGAATGATATACATGCATGTGCACGCGCGTGCGCGCGCGCGCACACACACACACACACACACACACACACACACACACACATTAGACTTTCTTCATGAACCCCCCCACTTCACTTCTCATGCCTATGTTGTGTGTGGGTGTATTTCTTTTAATAATCGTCTTGGGAAGTTATCAGCATTTTAAAATCTCAAAAATGGTGCCTTTTTCAGTTCTAGAATATTCTTGACTCTTTTCAATTTGGAGTTGCCTTTATCCTTTCTTGGTGTTCCTCTTTCAGGAGCTCTGAATAGAGATACAGTGTTCTAACCCTGCCTTCAATATTTAAGTTCTACTTCCCATTTCTCTTCTTTGTAACTGGTGTTACGTCTGGCTGATTTTTAAACTCATGAATTCCCCTTTCAGTCAGCAGCTTATAATTTGTGTTCAAACATTATATTAAATTTCTCATTTCAGTGGTATATTTTTCATTTCTAAAAGTTTTATTTAGAAGTTTTGAAAATCTTCCCTGGTCAGCATTTTTAAATAATCTTTTATTCTAGATTATACAGTTGCCTTTTTTTCCTGTCAGCATATTTGTTTCGTACACTTGACTTGATGACACCAATGTTTGCTGTTCATGGAGCATTATTTTGGTAAGTTGTATGTGCCTTCTTATGGCTGGTGATGTAGTTCAGTGGTTGAGTGCCTGCCATGCATGTGTGAGTTCCTGTACTAATAACAAACAATTAAAAAAAAAACTTCTCTCTCTCCCTCCTTCTGTCTCCCCTTTATGCAATACTTTTGTGAGACTGAAATTTAGAAGTCATTATTTCAGAGATTTTTTTTTCTTTCTGTAAGTAAATATGGAGTAAGATCACTTAATAGTTGACTTTTGGAATTTATGGACTAAGTAGGCAGCATTAGTTAATTTCTTTCCCAGCTAAGAGTAATGATGCATCCATACTTGGGGAATTACTAGAAGACAGTTTCTCTGTCTTTCCAGGTCTAGAAAGTCATGTCCAGACTGAGCAAATACTCTCCCATAACCTTATGCTCCTTCTTCTTTGCTGACTGATTGAAACAGAGATAATTCATCACCTGTGAGGATTCTAGGCTCTGTATGGTTGATTCTCCTCCCATATGTCCGCTGAGGGCTCCTTAAATGGTAATTTTGATTGTTGTCTGTGCTTGTGGTTCATTAAAGTCTGTGCTGTATGTCATCATGGCTGCTCCATTATGTCTCTGGACGCCTCTAGAAGCTCCTAATTCTCTGACAAATCAATCATGCACTTAGAAGTTATTTTGAAAACTCCATCCAATGGGTGCATTTAATGATTAGACTGTGGTTTCTAAATATCATTTTGGAAACGTGGCTGATCCAGGACCAGCTCAGAGAAAATATACAGTGAGCCTTATACTTCCTCTTGTGTCAGAATCAAATAAGCTCTGAAAGAATAAATATGTTTCAGGGAACCAGGAACTAGTTGTGCATCACTCAAACATCAAAAAGGATACCAGGTTAGCTCAGTGGTAGAGTGCTTGCCTAGCAAGCACAAGGTCCTTGGTTTGGTCCTCAGCTCCAAAACAAACAAACAAACAAACAAACATACAAACACACAAACACACAAACAAACAAAAAAGGATACCAGGAATAATTGACTCTGACCACTGAATACATAAGATTCAACTACAGTATTAGATCTCTCTCTGTCTTACACACACATATACCCCCCACCCCCACATATGTATGTATGTATGTATGTATGTATGTATGTATGTCTGTTATCAGGGATTGAACCTAGGACCTTAGGCATCAAGTCAAGAGCCCCACCATGGAGTTACATTCCCCAGCAGTTATATGTATTATAATAAAGGCATTTTTTATAATAACTCCTCATACTTGGAATTAGTAATTAAAGAGAAGGCTAACTATCTGGTTCAAGCTTTTCAAAAGATGATTATTTCAAGCCATGGTAATGAAATATGCTGTTTAAAAATGAAACATAACCACAGTCCCAGCCTAAAAATGGTAGTCATGCAAAAAGAGGGTACAAGAATTATAAAATGATCATTTTCGAAGCCCTGAGTAAAAGTTTAGAAAAGGACCATAATGAAAGGCTAAAAATCATTAGAAGAGCAGGGTGCAGTGGTGCACACCTTCAATCCCAGCACTCGGGAGGCAGAGACGGGTGAATCTCTGTGAGTTCGAAGCCAGCCTGGTCTACAGAGAGAAATCCATGACAGGCACCAGAACTACACAGAGAAACCCTGTCTCAAACAACAAAAACAACAACAACAACAAAAATCATTAGAAGAAATGTTCTTGAGTTCTCAGAGATGGAAGCATGATCCCCAAACTCAATTGGAATTGTAGAAGGAAGAAAAAATTGCCTGACTGCAGAGGTATTCTGCACCCACCATCTTCATGGATGGACTAAAAACAGCCCCCAAAATGGGTAAGTGGTACAGGATTTGCAAAGAAGTCATGCTCTACATACCACCCTGAACCAAAATGAAGCCTAGATATATAACTTTCAACGTGCCAGACACTACATGTGCTAATAAAAATTTAAAAGTATGGGAGGGCCTGGAGTACTGGCTCAGCAATTAAGAGCCCTTGCTGGTTCAATTCATGACTTCCACATTAGGTAGCTCACACTGCCTCTAACTCCTGTTCCAGGGGGTCTGACACTCTTTTCTGGCTTCCCCAGGCAACTGCACACATGTAGTGCATGTACACTCAGGCCCACATACTTACACATAAAATAAAATATTTTCTTATATTATTTCTTTTATTTTGAGATTATAATACAATTACATCATTTTCTTTTTTCCCCTTTCCTTCCTTCAAATCCTCACACATATCTGCCTGCTCTCTTTCAAATTCATGGTCTTTTCTTTGATTTATTGTTTGTACACACATACATACATACACACAAACATAAATACAACTTTCTTAGTCTGTATAGTGTTACTTGAATGTATATGTCTTTAGGGATGACCATTTAGTATTGGATAACTAATTGGTGTGCTCTTCTCTGGGGAAGACTATTTCTCTTTCTCTCCACATCCCTTAGTCACTTGTAGTTCTTTATACAGAGTTGAGGCCTCATGCATTTTCACCTTCCACATTAGCTTGTCTATTACATTGTGCCTGTTCAGCTCATGTTTGGGTAGTCACGTTAAGTGAGATTTATATTGGTGTAGCTTCTGACATTCTTAGGAGATACAATCTCATAGCAAACCTTCTGATCGCCTGGCTTTTGCAATATTTCTGCCCATGCTTTCAAAGTGATTCCAGAGTCTCAGATGTGGGGGTGTTTTATAGATGTACCCATTGGGGCTGGGTTTCACAACTCTGTAGTGGGTAGCTGTTCCAGCTTTGACCTTGAAGCACCGCCTCAGTGAGGCAACTGTTAACTGCCATGTCTACCTATGACCTGCCCCTGGGGCGTGGCCAAGATGGGAGCCCTTAAGACCCAAGATATGTCTGAGCTGGCCCTCTTGGCTCCTTGTGACCCTGGGTGCTGGATGGCAGACCCAGTCAGAGTTCTCCAGAGAACCCCTCTGGACTGCACCTCATCTCTCCTGGATCCTATAACCAACTCCTTTACTGGCTGTAAGTTACTCCAAAATAAACCTTCTTTTAACTTCGTGGAATTGCCTTGTTAAATCCCCACATTACAACCCTTTTTGATTGGCTGTGGCTTTTCTGTATGGTCTCCATCTTTTGCAAAGAGAAGTTTCCTTGATGAGGGGTGAAGACTATACTTACCTGTATATATAAGGACAATTATTTAGAATGCAGTTAGGGATGCTGGTTTAAGTTCTCCTCCAAGTGGTGGATGTAAGTTCTCCTCCAAGATTCATGACTACACTAGCCCTGGATGGTTGGCTAGGTTTCCAGTACCAGGCATGAGTTTTCTCTTGTTGAGTGGACTGTAAATCCAATTAAGGAGCTACTGATTATGTTCTATTGAATTTTGTACCTTAAAGGAGAAAGATGAGAGAGAAACAGAAAAATAAAGTTTTGATAATACAAGAAGTATAAGATAATAGAGTTTTATGTACTTGAAACAAATTAGATGTGAAAGCAGAGAATTTTAGGTCCAGATGAATAAACCCCAGACGAAAGATCTTCAGCTATGAGTTAAATAGCTGTAATAAATGAGAAACATGTAACTATTTGAATACAAATCGAGGAGGACTCCACAGTAGTTTATTTTCACTGTGATTTATTTTTCACAGATGCATGTATTAGCAATCTTTGAATCATTGTATATAATATATAAAATAATAATTACATTGTAAATAATGAGAATGGAAAGTAGTTACACATAATAAAATAACAATTAATTATGTGATAGTTGACTTCAAATACTATAGAAATATCAATATTAATTAACTGTAAAAAGATACATAATAGATAGACAATGATGATTATGATTGACAGAGGTGGATGCAGATGATGATAATGAGGGATAAATAGATGGTGAGGATGGGTATATGATAGATAATAGATAGATGATACATTATATATAGTGATGATAATGATACCTGGATAGTTAGGTAAATGATAGAGGATAGATAGATGATGCTGATGTTAGATTATAGATGATAGTTGATACATAGATGTTAGATGATGACTAGATATATAATTATGGTCATGACAGATGAGTAGATAGATAGACTGACTCATTTACAGTCATGAAAATTAAACAGATGTGGTAAGGATGCTTTTCAGCTCTTTCCATTTGAAGGGTTTCTAGAAGCAAGTGTTATCTAGTACCATTGTGCACATACAATGCCAGTATCTGGGGTTTTTTTTTAGTAAAATTAAACCTGTGATTATTCAAGAAATCTCAGATTCCAGCATTGCAACAGAGAAAATACAAAATAAACCTGGAATATCTTGAGGGTATCAGATGGTAAAGAAACATAAAAAATAATAAAAGCACATTGAAAAGACTGGAATACCCAGTGACCACATCTTTGGAAATTAGAGAACTGAGGTAAATGGCATCAAGCAAGTATAACTCACAGAGCAAAATATTTCTAGGAGGTCATTCTCATATCAATATGAAGTTGAATATAAATTTAAAGGAAAGAAAAATTTCTTTCTAATATTGTAATATCAATACAATGATGTAGAAAAGATGTATTTTGGTTTTTTAATTGTCATTTGGTGAGTATTATAGTAGTAATTACTGCAAGCAAAAATCATTAATGGAAGCTAAAATGAACAGGGAACAAGGAACATGGGAAACAAAACACTTTCATAATTTTAAAACATTTCTCATACGATAATTTAGTCATTGTAGGGGAAAATGAGTGACCTCAGAGGAGAAGCCAAGTATTTACTCCATTATCCCAGGGACCAACTTTAACAGCACTCTTATCAACACTTTGATGTGAAGGTTGATATTTGGATCATAAATCTTCCCCCAAGACTCAGGTATTGAAAGCCAGGTCCTCAGATGGCTCTGTTGGATAGTGCTGAACTTCTAAGAGGTGGGGCTTAATGGAAGATCATTGTGAGAGATCTAAATTTTCCCCATTTTACAGCCGGATCTAGGTTTCAGTTTTTAAAGAGCAAATAATTTTTTTCCCAACAAAGGGCCATTAGTTAACAACGCCTGACAGCAGAAATGAGGAGGGAGGCACATACCAGGCCTGAGCCAGCCCCTACAGTATCGTATCTTAAGACAGTGACCGAAAAGGACAGTTCCTGTAACCCTCTGAAACAGGCTCAGACTTGACCCAGGATGCCCAAAGATGGAAAAACTAAAACCACAGCCAATCAAAAATATACCAGTATAACTGCTGCTTGTTGACCAATCATGTTTGAGATGACCTAACTGTTCTGAATTTCCCTAGCTGTGCTTAAAAGGAGCCTCTAAGTTACTCTCAGGGTCATCGCCATTTTGTACAGGTGAGCAACCCTGCATATGCTCGTCAATAAACACTCTGCTTCTGCACACTATTTGAGTCTGGAGTCTTCCTTCAGCATTTTCTTGGACCCCTATAATTGGGTATACCCTGAAGGAGATATGGGGTCGATGTCCTTTCCCCTAGGTTTTTTTTTTTTTTTTTTTTTTTGTTGTTGTTGTTTTGTTTTGTTTCTTGGCCACTAAGACTTGGGCAGAAATTCTCTGCTGTTGTGAACCCTTGCCACGATGTACTTCTTTGTGTTAGGTCCAAAGCCAATGAGTCCCAGGGTCCACAAATTGTCACCTCTGACACTGCGAAGCAAAATGAATATTTCTTCCTCATACCTTGATTGTCTAAATTATTTTTTCACAGTGGTGAAAAAGTGGACAACACATAGGAGAATGGTATCATACTCTTTTGAGATATTCTTGGTTTAGACAGGAGTGGAATAATTGATGAAATTTAAATATAGTCATAAGTATTTTGTAATTTTTGGTATTATCATAAATTTGGTTATATAAATATTAACTTGGAGGGAAACTGAATGGAGACTGTACTGGAATTCTTTGTACTATTTTTGGAAGTACACATTTATTTCAAAGTGAAATGATTAAGAATAAAAATTAAATTTGTATTTTAATTTTAAAACATTTTATCTCTTGAAATGTAACTTTACTTTCCAATCCCTGTAAGACTTAAAACTTGAAAATCTGTCATTCTATTTTCACACATTCAAATTTTTGTAAAATTTTGTAAAAGGAGCTTATTTTGTGAGTGTGCATGATAATCCCTAGAGTAATAGAATCATTAATAATGACTAATTGAGTAACACATTTTTATAACAGGTACAGAACTAATAGACAGTTTAATTTGCACACTGTAGCAGGAATAGACAAATGCTGTTATAATTTAGTGTTTATCAGAAGTCTGTTTTAGGGTGAAAACGACGCTAGGGTTGAACTCTGGACTTCCTTAAGCACATATTCTACCACAAAACTACAGCCCCAGCACCTTAAAATTGGTTTCTAAATGTGAGATGTTCTCATGTAGGTGGTGGAAGGCTGGGTAAAATGCATATGCATTTGCATCTCTTATTCAGCAGGTCTGAGTGGAACCTGAGAATGGACATTTCGAGAACGCTTTCAGTAAGATTGACAGGATTAATCCTGGGACCTCACTTTGACAAACACTGCTGTAGAAGATGGTTCAAAATTATAGAGTTGATCTATCATCACTTCAGGTCACACTTCCTGTTCTACAAAATTGCATGCAGAAAATAAGGACACTTATTCCAACAGTGTATTTTAGAAATATTTTTTAACTAAAGTATAATTACATCATTTTCCTCTTCCTTTAATCTTCCTATTTTTCCCATATCACTTCTTTCCATCTCTTCCCATTTTTCCCTTGTCCCTATCTCAAAGTAATGGCCTCTTATTATTACTATAATATCTATCTATCTATCTATCTATCTATATCTATATATATGTATAGTAGAGAGAAAGATAGATTGATAGATAGATAGATAGATAGATAGATAGATAGATAGATGCACTGATACGTAAATACAACTTGCTGAGTTGTTTTTGTTATTTATGTTATATGATTTCAGTGCTCACCACTTTGTTTTGGATAACCAATTAAGAGCTCATCCATGGGAGAGGCTAATTCTCACTCTCTTGGCAGTCATTAGTTGTCTGCAGTTCTTTGTCTAGAAGTGGGGTGCTGTGAGATTTTCTCCCTTCCTCGTTAGCATGTCTATTAATATTATCATTGTCTGGGCCTTGTTTAGGCAGCCATTTTAACCCTAGAACTAATCGAGAATAAAAATATTACAAAACGGGGCTAGAAAGATGGCTTGGCATTTAAGAGTATTTACTGCTCTAGCAGAGGAATTCATTTCAGTTCCCAGCACTCATGCTCAGTGGCTTAAAACTACCTTAACTCCAACTCCAGGGGATCTGAGACCTCTGGTCTTCACAGGCACTTGAATGCATACACACGCACAAATAAATAAATCCTTAAAAGTATTATAAAACTATGAAATATTTTCATGGTAGTCTGGAAGCATCCTTTAACAACCCAGCTCCTCAAACCGAAACATGTCTGTATTAGTTCCTTTTTTCCCTTTTTGTTTTGGTGGAATATCTAGGAAGAAAGGAAGGGTTAACTTTGGCCCGTGGCTTCAGGTAATCAATCTATTATGGTGTGGAAGGCATGGCAGAGTTCATTACAGTAGGAGATGATGGCTGTAGCTCCTTGCCAACTGTAGAATCAGGAAGCAGAGGTAGGAAGGGAGGATAGCCTGGGCTATAATCCCTAGGGTATGCATCTAATTGCTTCTTCCCGCCAGTTAGAACCCGTGCTCTAAAGTTACCACATCTCTAAAATCAATACTTCCAACTGGGGGATCAAGTGCTCAAGCCCACAAGTCTGTCAGAGACTCTTTTAGTTCAGTCCATGACAATATCCGCCAAAGGAGACAGGAAATAACATAAACATAAGTGTCATAACATTTCAAGTTTATCAGTACAGAGAATAAAAATTCTGTTAATTCTGTTATTTTATCTCTTGAAAATAAATGTATTAGCCAAGCTTTCTTTATCTACCACCTTCTTTCTCTCAACAAATATGCTTAGGTAGACTTTATATTTTTATATCCTCTGAAAACCATGCTTTTACTGAGCTTACGAGGGCACATCCTACCCTCCTGGTATTTCTCTGTAAGACTCACTCTAGTTACTACCATTGTATGCATGCCACTTCTGCACCCGTAGGGTTATTGTGCCAGGCCATGTAGGACTGTTGGTCCTTCCTTCTTTTGGAAGCTTGCATAGGCACCTTCTGGTAAGAAGAAATCTAGTCCTTAGAGAAAAACCATTCAGGCCAATTCCAGTGGCCTCTTGGCCCTTGTGTCTGAAATGCAGGCATCTTCAGCAATAGGGATTTATTTACTTGACACCTTTTTGGGGGTGGGACACCCAAGTGAAATAACAATAGCCTGTAGTGTTTCGAGATTCTCTTGGACAGTGCTGACTAACAAATGTTTCTTCTAGGAAAGTCAGTAACTACACCAATAAAGTCTCACCAGCAAGACTACCTAAACAAAGACAACAAAAAACGTGACAAAGTGGATGGAAGAAAGACCATGGGGCCTCAACCTACACCCAGAACTATAGTCAACTAAGGAACGCTGAGAGTGGGAGAAATATTCTGACCCAGGGAAACACCAATTGGCTATCTAATACCAAATGGTCAGCCCTGAAAACATACAAGTAGCATACAGACTGAGCAGGTTGTATTTAATAATAAGTTATATATATATATGAATGTGACAGCATTTATGGAAAAAGGCCATGAATTTGAAAGAGAACAATGAGGAATATTTGGGAAGATTTGGAGGGAGGAAAGGGAAGGGAAAATGATGTAATTAAAATCTCAAAAATGAAATAATTTTTAAATTAGAATCTGTATCTCAAGATGAAGATCTAATTAATGTAGACTTGAAAGTTAAGAAAACGGTGAGAAAGAAAATTGCAAAATAAACTCAAAGTATTCTTTAAAACAAAAGTTGACCTTTTCAGGGGCTTAACCTAGTAACAAGAAGGATTGCTCCTTGATTATAGTTCATTTTAGCTTAATTGTCTCACCTACAGTTGGGAAGGAAGACAGCCAGTAGGAGTTAAGATTCCAAGGAGATAGACTGAGAACGTTGGTCTGGAGAGGTGGCTTCCTTGCCTTGTAAGTGTAAAGGCCTGAACTCAACTGAAAAAGGTAAGTTTGGTGGCACATGGTTGTAATTCCAGAACTGGGGAGGCATAGGGCATAAACAGACAAATCCCTGAAGCCTCCCTCAACCAGCTAGCTGAGGCTAATCTGTGAGCTCCATTTAATAAAAAATGCATCTCTTTAAAAAAACAAAAGGAAGAAAAATGAAAATAGAGGACAGAACCTGAAGAAAGGCATGCATGGTTGTCCTCTAGCCTCTGTGTGTACGCATTGGCATACTACCTGCACATAACCTGAACACACACACACACACACACACACACACACACACACACACACACACAAAGTCAGATAATGAGGAATACAGAAAAGAAAATTAAAGCCCACCACTACAAATACCTTGCATGATCACTTTCTCAAGATACAAGTGGATAAAAAATAGTGATATCTAATTTCAAAATTGCAACAAGTCCCTAGTTCTCACCTTTACATCAGTCACATAGGCAAGTATAATATCAGTGCTTACTGCTGAGAGCTATAAACAGATCATCACTGATGAACAGTGCTTTGGGAAGATGAAATTCAAGAGGGGAGACAAAAGACATGAGACAAGAAGATTATGAAGTGCCTGCTTGTGCAGCAACAGAAAACGTTAAACACAGTCTACTGCCTCCCAGAATATCATGTACTAAAGGCCTGTTTTCTCTGTTTTAAATCCTTGTCCAGTTTTTAAAACAAAAAAAAATTTGAAAATTGTGTTAACAAAGGCAATAAAAATTAAATACAGAGTCACAGCCAACATTACATCTGGAGTCAGATATGACAAATATTGCAATTATCAGTTACAAAATTTAATATAATTATGATGAATGGGATAAGGATATTGGTTAAAAAAAAACAGTAGACAAGAGCACAGAGATAAGAATTTAAAGAAAGCAGCAGAAGGAAATGTTAGAGGAAAAATGGAGAAGTTGTTTGGTAGGTTACCAGTGGCGTAAACATCTTCATGAAAGACTCACTGTGCTGGAAGATGGGAGAGTCTGAAATGTAAGCAAGGGAAAGAGCAGCATAGGCAAAGGGCAGCACACATCTTACCAAACACAGGCAAGGAGAGAGAGACTGGGCTTCGGGAGAAGTGGATGAAGTAACAGCAGCCAAGACTTTAGGAAGAAAGAGAGTTCCAAGAATGTGCAGAGGATACATAAAATAAACAAAAGGCAAACAAAAGCCTACAAACACCAAAAAAGTAGAGAAAACCAAAGAAAACGAGACTATCTTGAAAGAAGCTGGAGAATAAAAACGCATCTATAATGTGCAGGAGAATAGGGAAATTGGTTAATGTTGAAAGAAAACAAAACCGCCAGCCTAGAATTCCATAGGCTACAAACTCCATAGTCAAAAATAGAGAAATTGAAAGCTTTCTCAAAAAAGTCTAAGAAATGTCATAGCCAATAGATCTTCCTTAAAAGAAATACTAAAATGGTTTATTTATAATGAAGGAGAAATTTATAGGTTAGATATCCAGGCATATAGGAAAAGAATGATAATCACTTCTCGGCCTTTTGGCTAAGATCAAGTGTAGGAAAAGAATGATAAGAGAATAATTAAGGTAAAATGATAAATTTTCTTTGTTTTGTACTTAATTGATCATAACAAAAATTATTATTCAAGTAATAGTAATAACATGGTATTGGTTATTATATTGTGCAGACATATGCAAGAAATGGCAGCAAAGTTATGAGTGATGTGAGGGAAAATTGGTTATATCTAGATATTTGGATACATTAAGTAGTGTCATTTTACTTGAAGGTAGACTGAGAGTATTTAAATGTGCACATATATTTAAGAATATTATATATAAGTATATATTATTTACTACAGTCATAGTGCAAATTTTTAAGGAGCACAGTTGATACATTAAGAGACTAAATAAAAAGAATTCACATATAACAACTAAAAAGAAAGGGGAAAGGAAAGATGCACAAAACAAATAGGATGAATGGAGAATAAAAACATGGCAGACATTAATCCAACCGCATCCTATCACTTTCTCCTGGATGTCAAAAATGTATAAACAAATGGCAGAGATTGCCTGAGTGAATAACTAAAGATGTTCAGGTGAAAGACCCCAGCATACTAGCTTAGCCTAACGCCATTTCAAGTAAGGTCTGAAAAGCGCAGGGTGTCTACAGCCGGCCTCCTGGCCCGAGAAAAGGGTACTAAAGGTCAGAAAAACAACTTGGAGCCAGACAGCAGGCGTGTCAAGCTCGGGGGAAAAACCACGAGCTGCCCTGAGTCTGAACCCGGCCTCATTTGAATCGTCCAATCAGAACCCTGTAAACCATGAGCTGCCCTGAGTTTGAACCCGCCCTCCTCGTGCTCCTGCTGCCCGACCCTATAAAAACCCTCCGCCCCAGCCCGTGGGCGCGCCAGTCTCTTGAGCTTCTTGAGGGACTGTGTTGCCCCGGGTACCTGTGTTCCTGAATAAAGCCTCTTGCTGTTTGCATCTGACTCGTGGTTCCGGTGTGATCTCTGGGCGAGGGTCTCTGCCTTCGGGGGTCTTTCATTTGGGGGCTCGTCCAGGATTAGAGACTCCCGCCTCGGGACCACCGACCCACTGTCAGGAGGTAAGCCGGCCAGCCTTGGTGTATGTCGTTTCTGTCCTGTCAGAGTGTTGTCGGTTTATCTGAATGTTAAATGTTGTCTGTTTGCGCGCCTGAATCGGTCTGGAGTCAGTGGGGCTGAAGGAGCTGACGAGCTCGGACTTCGCCACTGCGACCCTGGAAGACATTCCACGGGTCTCTGAAGTCCCCTTCTGGGGCACGGGAAGTCCCCTTCTGGGGCACGGGAAGTCCCCTCTGGGGCACGGTTTTTCGGGGCCACCCCCGTATCAGAAGGATACGTGGTGCTGGCAGGGGACGGAGAATTCAAACACTCCGTGTCCCCATCTGAGTTTTTGCTTTCGGTTTTACACCGGAGCCGCGCAGCGAAACTGTTTCTTGTTTGTGGTGTCGGTTTGTTTTGCGTTCTTTGTCTAATCCTTCTCCATCCAGGAATAATATGGGACAGACTGTCGTTACCCCCTTGAGCCTAACTACTGACCATTGGTCGGACGTCAAAGGCCGGGGGAGCAATGAAGGTGTAGTCATCAAGAAAAATAGATGGATGACCCTCTGTGAGGCCGAATGGGTCATGATGAATGTAGGATGGCCACGGGAAGGGTCATTTAATCTCTCTCTCATTTTACAGGTTGAGAGGAAGGTGTTTGCCCCTAGCCCCCATGGGCATCCAGACCAGGTTCCCTACATCACCATTTGGAGATCCCTGGTTGAAAACCCATTCCCCTGGGTCAAGCCCTTCCTCCCACAACCCCCTCTCACTCCCCAACCTTCGGCGCCTCCTAACCCCCTTTCTTCTCTCTACCCAGTCCTTCCCCACAGGGAGCCTTCCAAGCACCCTGTCCTTCCCCCTGACCCTAACTCTCCTCTTGTAGATCTGCTGGTAAATGAACCGCCGCCCTACCAGCCGACCCAGGCGGCTGCGCTCACGGCGGCTCCTGTCGCGGCGCTGGCCGCGACCTTCCCGACGGCCCCCCCCCCCGCCCCCCGTGATGACCCCGCTCGCTGGGGACTCGGAGGAAGAAGAGGAAGCAGTCCAGTCCCCCATCGCGGGCCGCCTCAGGGGCCGCCGAGCCGGCCCCCCCACTGAGTCCAAAGCCTTCCCGCTTCAGGAAGGCCTCAACCATCAGTTACAATATTGGCCCTTCTCTGCCTCAGACCTTTATAATTGGAAACAACATAATCCCCCTTTCTCCAGGGATCCTGTTGCCTTGACCAGCCTAATTGAGTCCATCCTAGTGACTCACAGGCCGACTTGGGACGACTGTCAGCAGCTCCTGCAGACCCTCTTAACAGTAGAGGAAAAGCAGAGAGTTTTCCTGGAGGCCCGGAAGCAGGTTCCGGGCGATGACGGGAGGCCAACCCAACTCCCAAATATCATCGATGCAGCTTTTCCCTTGACCCGCCCAGACTGGGACTTCAATACACCTGAAGGTAGGGAGCATCTACGTCTCTATCGCCAGTTGCTCTTAGCGGGTCTCCGAGCGGCCGCCAGAAGGCCTACCAATTTGGCTCAGGTAAGGAATGTGATACAGGGAAAGGAAGAAACACCAGGTGCATTTTTAGAGAGGCTGAAGGAGGCTTATAGGATGTACACTCCGTATGATCCAGAAGACCCAGGGCAAGCACCAGGTGTCATCCTGTCATTTATATACCAGTCCAGCTCAGATATCCGAACCAAATTGCAGCGGTTGGAAAGTTTGCAAGCGCTAGGTTTGCCAGATTTATTGAAGGAAGCAGAGAAAGTGTTCAATAAGAGAGAAACTCCTGAGGAGCGTGAGGAAAGGAGATGGCAGAAACGTGAGGAAAGGGACAAGAAACAACATAGGGAGATGAAAAAGGTTTTGGCCGCCGTTGTGTCTCAGGGACAGCGGAGAGAGGGAGATAGGTCGGGAGAGCGAAGGAGGTCACCCCTTGATAAAGATCAATGTGCTTACTGTAAGAAGAAGGGACACTGGGCCAGAGACTGCCCCAAGAAGCCACAAGGACTCCACCGACCCAAGCCCAAAACCGTGGACCTCCTTAATCTAGAGGACTAGGGGAGTCGAGGCCAGGAGGCCCCCCCTGAGCCTAGGATAACCCTCAAGATCGGGGGGCAGCCCATGACCTTCCTGGTTGATACTGGTGCCGAACATTCAGTCCTAACCCATGCCGGAGTGCCTCTTAGCCGGCATTCTGCACTGGTGCAGGGGGCAACTGGAAACAAGAGGTATCACTGGACTGCCGAGAGAAAGGTCCAACTGGCATCAGGGCAAGTAACTCACTCCTTCCTGCATATACCTGAATGCCCCCATCCGCTGTTAGGACGGGACCTATTAACCAAATTGAAGGCACAAATCTACTTTGATGAGAAGGGACCAAGAGTCACAGGTCCTAAAGGAGACCCCCTACAAATCCTTGCCCTCAGTTTAGAGGAAGAATACCGTTTGTTTGAAGCAGAACCCACGGAGACGTCATCTGAGGAGCTACAGAACTGGCTGAGAGAGTTTCCTCAGGCCTGGGCAGAGACTGGGGGCTTGGGGTTGGCACACGATCAGCCACCGCTGATGATCTCACTAAAGGCCTCCGCGACTCCCGTTTCAATCAGACAATACCCAATGTCACGGGAAGCTCATGAGGGGATCAAGCCCCATATTCAGAGGCTCCTGGACCAAGGGGTGTTAAAGCCCTGCCAATCACCTTGGAACACCCCTCTCTTGCCTGTTAAGAAACCGGGGACAGGAGACTACAGGCCGGTCCAGGACTTGAGAGAGGTCAATAAGCGGGTGGAGGACATACACCCCACGGTGCCTAACCCCTATAACCTTCTGAGCACCCTACCACCGACCCACGTCTGGTACACTGTGCTAGACCTGAAGGATGCCTTCTTTTGTTTAAAACTGCACCCTCAGAGTCAACTGCTATTCGCTTTTGAATGGAGGGACCCAGAAAAAGGGCTCTCGGGACAATTAACCTGGACCAGGCTCCCGCAGGGCTTCAAAAATAGCCCAACCCTCTTTGATGAGGCCCTACATGCAGATCTGGCCGGATTCCGGGTTGAACACCCAACCCTGACTCTGCTCCAGTATGTGGATGATCTACTCCTGGCGGCCAGGAGTCGAACCGAGTGCATGGAGGGCACTCGAGCTTTACTGGCCAGACTTGGGCAGAAGGGCTATAGAGCCTCAGCCAAAAAGGCCCAAATATGCCGAGACAAGGTCACCTACCTAGGCTACACCCTGAGCGGGGGGCAAAGATGGTTAACAGAAGCAAGGAAGGGGACGATAATCTCCATCCCCCCTCCTCGGAACCCCCGCCAAGTTCGAGAATTCCTGGGTACGGCTGGGTACTGCCGCCTTTGGATTCCTGGCTTTGCCAAACTGGCAGCCCCATTATACCCCCTCACTAAACCAGGGACCATGTTCCAATGGGAGGAGAAACATCAGAAAGCGTTTCAACAGATCAAGAAGACCTTACTCGAGGCCCCGGCTCTGGGTCTGCCAGATCTAACCAAGCCCTTTGAGCTGTTTGTGGATGAAAACTCAGGTGTTGCCAAGGGGGTACTGGTGCAAAGACTGGGACCTTGGAGGAGACCTGTAGCGTACTTATCCAAGAAATTGGACCCGGTGGCTACAGGATGGCCTCCATGCCTCCGCATGGTGGCAGCCATTGCCGTATTACTCAAAGATGCGGGAAAACTGACTCTGGGACAACCATTGACTGTGCTGGCCTCCCATGCAGTGGAGGCCTTGGTCCGACAACCACCGGACAGATGGCTTTCTAACGCCAGAATGACTTACTATCAGGCCTTACTACTGGACTCAGACCGGGTAAATTTCGGGACGACAGTTTCCCTTAACCCTGCCACTTTGCTGCCACTGCCTAGCCCCTCTGAGGAGCATGACTGCCTCCAGATTCTAGCCGAAGCACATGGCACCCGCCCTGATCTGACAGATCAGCCGCTCAAGGATCCAGACGCTGTCTGGTACACCGCCGGGAGCAGTTTCCTGGAAGAGGGGGAGCGCAGAGCCGGAGCAGCTATAACCACCGAATCGGAAGTGGTATGGGCATTGCCGCTCCCGTCCGGAACATCGGCCCAGCGCGCAGAACTGATTGCGCTCACCCAAGCCCTCCGGATGGCAGAAGGTAAGAAGCTCACAGTTTATACTGACAGCAGATATGCCTTCGCCACTGCGCATGTCCACGGGGAAATTTACAGACGGAGAGGCCTGCTGACGTCCGCGGGTAAGGAAATCAAAAACAAAAAAGAGATCCTGGACCTCCTAAAGGCCCTGTTCCTCCCGCTCCAACTCAGTATTGTCCACTGCCCAGGGCATCAAAAGGATGACTCTGCGGTAGCCAGAGGGAATCGGCTGGCAGATCTGACTGCCCGAACAGTGGCTTCCCAGCCAGCAGGAAACAGCCAGTTGATGGCTATACAAGAACCACAGCCTGAGAGAGAGCCCGTGCCCTATAGCCCAGAAGACCATGAGCTAGCAAAGAAAATGGGGGCGGACTGGGAACAAAGAAGACAGGCATATATACTAGGGGACCGGATGGTCATGCCAACCTCCCATACCCGATATATGCTGAGATTCCTCCATGCATTGACCCATTTGAGCAAAAACAAGATGAAGACCTTATTAGACAGAGAAAACACCTGGGCAGTGCTGCTGAACCAGGATCAGGTACTCCAGCAGGTAACTTCTACCTGCCAGCCTGTGCTCAAGTCAACGCAGGAAAGGTCCATCTAAACAAGGGGGCCCGCCAAAGAGGCCATCGTCCTGGTGTTCATTGGGAAATAGACTTTACAGAAGTAAAACCTGGACTCTACGGGTACCGGTATCTCCTGGTCTTCGTGGACACCTTTCTGGATGGATCGAGGCATTTCCAACCAAGAATGAGACGGCTAACGTGGTAACAAAGAAACTGTTGGAAGAAATCTTCCCCAGGTATGGGATGCCTCAAATATTGGGGTCGGATAACGGGCCTGCCTTCGTCTCCCAGGTAAGTCAGAAGGTGGCCAAACTATTGGGGGTTGATTGGAAACTCCATTGTGCATACCGCCCCCAGAGCTCAGGACAGGTAGAACGAGCTAATAGAACAATTAAGGAGACTCTAACCAAATTGACGCTTGCAACTGGCACTAGAGATTGGGTGCTCCTACTTCCCTTGGCTCTCTATAGAGCCCGAAATACTCCAGGCCCACACGGCCTAACCCCTTTTGAGATCATATATGGGGCCCCACCTCCTGTTGTAAACTTTCTCCATCCTGATATTTCCTCTCTTGCCACCACCCCTACTTTAGAAGCACATCTTCAAGCCCTCCAGTTGGTGCAGAGGGAGGTCTGGAAGCCCCTGGCCAAGGCTTATCAGGAGCAGCTAGACAAGCCGGTGGTGCCCCACCCCTTCCAGATCGGGGACTCCGTTTGGGTCTGACGACACCAGACCAAGAGCCTGGAATCACGGTGGAAGGGGCCCTATACTGTCTTGCTGACCACCCCCACTGCACTCAAGGTCGACGGGATTGCTGCATGGATCCACGCCTCTCATGTGAAGGCTGCCAGGGAACCCGACCCAGCAGGATCCAGAAAGTCAACATGGACAGTGCGCCATACACGAAACCCCTTAAAAATAAGGTTGGCCCGTGGCTCCTCTTCCTCCCCCTCCTCTTAATCTCTACCTACCCCCAGGGGACTAGGGCGGCAGAGAGCCCGCACCTAGCTAAGAGGCTCACTTGGCAGGTCATCTCACAAACTGGGGAAACGGTCTGGCAAACGACCGCCTTTCACACCCCCTTTACATGGTGGCCTAACTTACATCCAGATCTCTGCCAATTAGCAGCAGGGTCAGAGGACTGGGACATCCCTACCACTGACCCCATGAACCCCAGAGCACCAGACGTCTGTCAGGATGGTAAGGGAACTTGCAAATGTAGTGACGGGAGATACGGATGTGGCCACCCTGAAGCCAGGGCAGCCCTGTCACAACTATCCTTCTACGTCTGCCCCCGGGATGGTAGGGACAGAAAGCTGATTAGCCAATGTGGGGGTTATGAAAGTTACTTCTGTAAAGCATGGGGATGTGAAACAACTGGCAATACCTATTGGAAGCCTTCATCCACTTGGGACCTCATTAGGGTAAAAAGGACTACCCAAGGGGAAAGCCGCACATGGCGCCCACTCACCCGAGCACATTGTTGGGGTTTCCCAGGCGAGCTTAGTACATACTGGGAGGGGGAGGGCCCCTGTATAAACTTCACCTGCAACCCCCTAAACATATCCTTTACTCAGAAAGGAAGGGGGACGGCACAAGATTGGATTAAAGGAAAAACATGGGGACTTAGATTTTTCATGACAGGACAGGACCAGGGATTTACCTTTATGATTAAACTTAAAACTGAGGAGCCCTCCGCCTCTATAGGCCCCAACCAGGTTCTCTCTGACCAAAAGCGCCCCTCTTTACCTGCTCCAGCACCCCCAAGGGCTACCATCCGACCCAATTCGGCCATTCGCCCAAGCACGGCTCCGAATGCCGCTGTAACCCCAGTCACCCTCCAACCACCCAGACCCGGTACGGGAGACCGGCTATTGAATCTTATAGAGGGCGCTTACTCAGCCCTCAATGTTACTAGCCCAAATCGGACTCAGGAGTGCTGGTTATGCCTAGTTTCCACACCTCCCTATTATGAGGGGGTGGCCGTAGTCGGAAGCTTCATCAATTCCTCTTCACCCCCATCAGGATGTGCCTCAACACCTCAGCATAAGCTCACAATCTCCGAGGTGTCAGAACAAGGACTATGTCTGGGGACAGTACCCTACACCCACCAACACCTGTGTAATCGCACCCAGGTACTTGTACCAGGACCCCATTATCTCGTGGCTCCCAACGGAACTTACTGGGCCTGTAGCACTGGACTTACACCATGCCTCTCCCCCTCAATACTAGCTAACACGGCCGATTATTGTGTGCTCATAGAACTGTACCCCAGGATAGTCTATCATACACCTGAAGATATCTATGCCCGATATGAAACAGGGGTCCCCCGTATAAAAAGAGAGCCAGTCTCACTAACCCTGGCCCTGATACTAGGTGGATTAACAATGGGAGGGATCGCCACCGGAATAGGCACAGGTACCACTGCCCTCATGGAAACCAACCAGTTCCGACAACTCCAGGTTGCCATGCATACCGATATCCAGGCACTGGAGGAATCCGTGAGTGCCTTGGAAAAGTCACTCACCTCCCTGTCGGAGGTAGTTCTGCAGAACCGGAGGGGATTAGACCTCCTCTTCCCGCAGGAAGGGGGGTTATGTGCTGCCCTTAGAGAAGAATGTTGCTTCTATGCGGATCATACTGGGGTGGTGAGAGATAGCATGGCTAAGTTAAGAAAGAGACTAGAACAGAGACAAAAACTCTTTAAAGAACAGCAGGGGTGGTTTGAAGGATGGTTCAGAAGGTCCCCCTGGCTCACCACCCTCATCTCCACCCTTATAGGGCCCCTTCTGATTTTATTCCTCCTTCTGACTCTCGGGCCCTGCATCCTAAACAGACTTGTCCAATTTATCAGGGAACGTGTTTCTATTGTTCAGACCTTGGTATTGACCCAACAATACCAACGACTCAACCAGGTGGAAATGGAGCCACATCCCTATTCTTCCCCATGAATGGAGGATTCCATTCCCTGAGATAAGAAAATGGGGGAATGAAAGACCCCAGCATACTAGCTTAGCCTAACGCCATTTCAAGTAAGGTCTGAAAAGCGCAGGGTGTCTACGGCCGGCCTCCTGGCCCCAGAAAAGTGTACTAAAGGTCAGAAAAACAACTTGGAGCCAGACAGCAGGCGTGTCAAGCTCGGGGAAAAACCACGAGCTGCCCTGAGTCTGAACCCGGCCTCATTTGAATCGTCCAATCAGAACCCTGTAAACCATGAGCTGCCCTGAGTTTGAACCCGCCCTCCTCGTGCTCCTGCTGCCCGACCCTATAAAAACCCTCCGCCCCAGCCCGTGGGCGCGCCAGTCTCTTGAGCTTCTTGAGGGACTGCGTTGCCCCAGGTACCCGTGTTCCTGAATAAAGCCTCTTGCTGTTTGCATCTGACTCGTGGTCTCGGTGTGATCTCTGGGCGAGGGTCTCTCCAGAGGGAAGACTGCCTTCGGGGGTCTTTCAAGGGGTGTGTCATTTACATGTAGAGGTTCGCATAAGTCAACATTAAAAGATGGAATGTAGTGAGTTTACTCTAAATAAAGGAAAGGAGAAATATTCCTATTAGTTTTAGACAAAGTACACTTCCTACCAAAACTGTAGTAGAAGTCATAGGACCATTACATAGGACTACAGGGTGAGTTCACCCTGCAAACATAATGAGTCCTAATGTGGGTGTTCCTGCCAACACTGTTTCACAATACCAGGCTGTGGTCATAGAATCGAAAGAAAAATACACCATCTTCCTCTCGCTGTGGCATACTTCAACATTCCTCTCCATAACCGACACAGCTAACAAAAGTGAGTAAGGATACAGATGCCCTGCAAAGTACCATCACTCATCTGGATGTAAGTGACATTTATAGAACGCTCCACGCAACAGCAGCAAAACAGCCATCCATTGCAAGTTCACATGGATCATTTACCAAGGTAGATGTCATTCCAGGAAAAAAAAATATGTACTTCACAAATGCAAAGGTTTAAAACTATAAAAAATTTATCTTTAGAGGACATGAAATGAAATATAAACAAAATGATAGCTGTACAATTTCACTAATTTTAAAGATCAAAATACAAAGGTTTGACCTAAGCATGTAAGTATCCCTATACATGAATATATACATAAATACAAAACATTCTCAGCTCAGTGAAAATGGAAATACATACTACAAAATTTGTGAGATGTAGCAAAAACAGTGCCTGTGGGGAAGTTTATGGCACTAACTGCATAATTTTAAAAAGAAGATTTAAAAGCAGTAATCTTTCTCTTTAGGTGACTAAGAGAATTAAGCCCCAGGTAAGAAGAAGAAAAGATCTACCAAAGTCAGAGCAGACAATAGTTTATATTAGAAGTCTAACCTGGCAAGGTCCACAAATTCAAAAGAAATAAAACATCATCATTCCTAGAGGACATGATTTTGTATATGGAAAACAGTGAATACAGAACCACACCGGTAAGGATAAATTTGTATGACACAAAAGCCAATTGTTTTCCTATGTGCAAGCAGAAACAGGGTAAGTACCAAGAAAGGAGAACACATTGTAAGACAGGGAAGTCAATTGTTGACCCATTGACTAGAGGCAGCAGAATTTAAAATTTAAAAGTACTATTGACACCAGCAGCAAACTGAGACTACTTGTGGATATAAACACAGATATATAAACACACGTCTTTACCCAGAAAACAACAATCACAAAGGCAGGGTCATGGTGAAAGAATAGATACCCATCTGTTAACAAACAGAAATGAGAAACCAGAATTACAATTTAAAAAATCAGAGCACTTTTCTCTGAGAGTTAGGTACCTGGGTAAGTCGACCTCTCTCTGAAAACATCAATGGAAAATTACAGAGGTGATTTGTGAGTTTGAAACTGAAAGCCGTTCTTGTAGTGTGATGCTTGCAGTGCCCTTTGTGTTATCTCATTTATCTGTCTCAAGGACTAGAGGAAGTATAAAAATACTACTTTAAATTTGTTTCAGAAATGAGATTCCTGTGGTTGTAAGAACACACAGGTCCACCTTACACATTAGTGGGAATAGGAGTGTGTTACATACTCCATTTTTTTTCTTACAAAGCCCTAATGATTCTAGCACTCAAAAAGTTTTAGACAAATAAGATGTGGTGGTTTGAAAGAAAATGACCCCCAGAGGGACTGGCACTATTAGGAGGTATGGCCTTGCTGGAGGGAGTGTGTCACTGTGGGGTGGGCTTTGGGGTCTTACATATGCTCAAGCCACACCCAGTGAGACAGACCACTTCATATTGCCTTCGAGTCAAGATGCAGGACTCTCAGCTCCTTCTCCAGCACCATGTCTGCCTGCATGCCACCATGTTGCACCATGATGATAATGGACTAAACCTCTGAAAATATAAGCCAGCCCAATTAAATCTTTTTCTTTTATAAGAGTTGCCGTGGTCATGGTGTCTCTTCACGGCAATAGAAACCCTAACTAAGACATCAGCTGTTTCTCAAAATGTTCATGCCTAGCATTCTACTTAAGTCACACCAGATGAAGCCAGTTTTACTCTGTATCAGTAACAGGATTAATTGCAAACTTGACAGAATCTAGAATCACCTGGGAAAAGGGTCCCAAGGTGTGTGCCTGTGGTGGATTATTCTGATTATATTAATTGAGGAGTGAATTAATGCCCATTGTGGCACCTAGAAACTGTCTCACCAACTTGTTTACATCATTTAAATCAAAAGATCACAGTCTGAATCATAAAATCAAAGTCTTTATTTGGTTTAAATCAGGTAGATGAAAGATGCTTTCTTTGGGACAGGGCACCCTGGACTGTGTGCAAAGTGGAGAATACAAGATCAGCTCTAACATTCATTCATCTCTCTTTGCTTCTTGAGTGTGTGTTCAAAGTGAGCAGCTACTTCAAGATCCATCTGCCTTGACTTTCCTGCTGTGCTGGACTTGAACTGTGAAGGGAAACAAAGCCCTTCCTCACCTAAGTCGCCTTTGCCAGAGCATTTAGTCACAGTCACGAGAAAAGAAACTAAGACAGCATCTTTCATCTATTAACCTGACTTTTAGGATTAAGACTGTGATTGTGTGTTTAAAATTATGTAAACAAGTTGGTTGGAAAAAATGTGTTTTGAGGCCTTATTCCTTGGCAGTTTATGGATAAGATCCTGGTGATCAGGAAATGAACAAAACATGAATCCTTACCACTAGGGACTTTAGTCTGGTGGAGGAAATGCATTTGTAAGTAACTAATTTCATTAAATTATACAATGTTAGAAGCATATGGTTTATAATACCACAGAGGAAAGACTGTGCATAGGTCACATGGAAGACCTTTTGACTTGATGCTCTGTATATTTTCAAATACTTAAATGTATATTGTATCATATGATTTTCTAACATTGTGTTGAGAACAGTTGCATTTATGTTCAGGAGATACTGCCTGTAGGTTTTCTCTCTCCAGATTTGTGTTTCTGGGATTGGTATTAAGACAGTGATTGTCCCACACACTCAGTGGGAAGTGTTCTTTCTGTTTCTGTTTCTAGAAAATGCGAGGTTTTTCTCTTAGCTCCCATACATCACGAGAACTTACAATGAACCACCTGGTGTTTTGACTTTTGGAAATACATTGTTAGCTTGATTCCTGTCATATATATGGGGCTTTTCAGAATTAGCTGCTTTTCTCTGTTTTTTTTGAAACTATTCCTACTCTGTAGCACAGTCTAGCCAGTAACTAGTGCAGCTATGACTGGGCTCCATCCAACTCACAGCAAACCTCCTGCATCAGCCTTCTGAGTATTTTGGTAACAGGTATGATCCACTATGCCTACCTAAGCTTTGATACTTTTTGTCTTTCAAGAAACTGTTCCATCTTAACTCATCAAGTGTGTGAGCACAGAATTATATAATTTGTACTTAGCTTCTCTTCATGTCCTTGTCTTGGGCAACGATGTCTTCTGGTTCAGTTTTTAATTTGATACTTATTTTCTCTTTCCCCTTGCTTAGTTTTAGCTAGATAATTTTTTGTTTGGGTCTAGCCTAATTTTCAAAGAATCCACTTTTGATATTGCTAATTTTCCTCATCTATTTTCTTATCTAAGATTTCATTACAATTTTATTATAGGTCTTTTTATATTTATTTAGGTTTATTTTATACTTCTCCCTTTGTTTCTAAGGTAGAAGTTTACTTTCAGATTTTTTTAAAATCTGCCATTTATTGGTGTACACACACACACACACACACACACACACACACACACACATATATATATATAGCATTTCCCTTGTTTTGTCTTAAAAGTTTTGAGATGTATTTCAGTCAATTGAAAAAGTGAATTTATTTTCTCAAGACTACTTTGAACAAGTATTATTTTAAAATATTTTGCTTTGTCCTCAAATTTGTGGACTTTCCTAGCTATCTGTGTGTGTGTGTGTGTGTGTGTGTGTGTGTGTGTGTGTTAAGGTTTGTGCACCCACACTGAAACCTGAAATCAGCTTTGGGTGTCTTCCTCCAGTCATTATCCATCTTTAAAACACCGTGTATGATGCTCACCTGCATGCACATCTGTGTACCACTTGCCTGGAGGCCAGAAGAGGACATCAAATCCCTTCGAACTAGAGTTACAGATGGTGGTGAGCCACCATGTGGGTGCTGAGACTTGAACATGGGTCTTCTAGAAAAGCAGCCAGTGCTCTCTCCAGCTCTCAACTTCTTTTTATTATTTGTTTATTTCTTTGTTTGTTTTTGCCTGTTACTAAAACTGAAACTCAACAATTTGGATTTAGCCAGTGAGATTCAGAGATCTGCCTTTCTACAGGGCTAGGGTTAGGGACGTGCACATCTGGCTCTCACATGGGTGTGGGAGATCTGAATTCACGTCCTCACACTTGTGTGTGCACGCATGCATGTGCATGTGCATGTGTGTGTGTGTGTGTGCGTGCGTGCGTGCGTGCGTACGTGTGTGTGTGTGTGTGTGTGTGTGTGTGTGTGTGTGTGTGTGTGCCTGGCATTTTGCCAACTGAGCCATCTCTCCAGTTCCTGTATTACTGATTTATAATTTAATTTAATGTGGTTTGGCAATGTATCTAACTACTTTTTAAGTTTTGTTCTCCACTCTAGAATTTGGTGTGCCTTGAACAATGTTCCATGTGAAAATGAAATGAATGAGTATCTGACTATGGTTGGAGCAGGCACTCTATAAGTATCACTTGGGTTGAGTTGGTTTACACTGTTGCTCAGGGCATCTGATATCTTTGCTACTTTATCTCTCAGTTACTGACAGGGATACTGAACTTTCCACTCTCACAGTGGCTTAGCTTAGTTTATCAATTTGTGCATTTCTATTAAGTTTTACTGAGACTTTTTAATGCTCTCATTAGGTCCTGTGTATGAAGGATATATGCTTAAAGAACTGTTTTTTTTTTTCTCTAGCATTAAGGGTAAGCCACAGTAATCCTGAAAATACTTTGTTTTTTACGTATTTGTTAAAAAATAATGTAATTGTCCAACTTTATTCTGGTACTTTTGACATAGCTTTGATTTTCTTGAATCTTTATTTTAACCTATGTGAATCATTGTTTTAGATGAGTTTCATGTAGGCTACTCACAATTGGCTCTTAATCTTCTCTCCCCTGAGACTACCTTTGTCTTTGGTTTCATGTATTTGGACAATTCACACTTAAAGAGATTAATCAATGCCACTGGCTCAGTGTTTTCCATAGGTATATTTTTGTGCCATTGATATTATTATTATTATTATTATTATTATTATTATTATTATTATTTTCTTGGTCTCTCCCATCCTCTTTCTGTCTTCCCTTCTAATTCGAATTACTCATTTTGTGTGATTCCATTTTTAACTCCTCTTTAGCACATCATTGTACCTTTAAGATTTTGTTAATAATAACCCTGGGGTTTCTTGTTTATTTAAAGTAAAACTTTAAATTGAAGGTTGACAGATATGGGAAAAGCATGCTGGTAATAATAATAGAGTTTAATGGGTTTTCACAGAGTGAACCCCATGTGTCATTGCAACCTCAGTTAGGAAGCACAACTTCCCTTTACCAGTCATACGACAGCGACCACTGTCCTGACTGTACTCCAGTGTTGACATTGAAAAACATCCTTACAACTTAATCTTATTTGTTACTTGTTCCGGCATGTAAATGATAGTTGGTTGTTTTAGAGAGTTTGGATATCTCTGGTGATATGTTTACAGACAGTAGATCTTAATATGACAAAAAAAAATAGATAACTTAAAATGTGGATGCTTCCCTCTGCACAGAATATCAACTCCCCCCCCCACCCCCACCCCCCGCCCAAGGGGTAGGTGGTAAGGCCAATTTCGTGACTGTTTTAGCTTCAAGGTCTTAGGTCAATATGGGGTTTTCAGTCCCACCTCCAGCACTTAGATGTTGCTCTAGCCCCAAGTCTCTTAACTGAAAAATTAATATTGAGCCATGGATGCACAATGCTGCTCCAAGAAAACATAATTATTCAACTGAAAATCTTAGTACCCAACATGGGATACATCCCTAAGAGTTATCTGTCAGGGAGGCACCAGAGGCACCCATATTAATATATCTTACTGCCATTGCACTTAGTTGCTTGCCTTAACTAGATGAGAATGTAGGACACAGAAAAATCAACCTAGACTGAGCAGGAAACTCATTCCTTGCTGGATAGCTTATATAGTATCCTAAAGCACTAGGTAGGTTGCTAGAGAAGAAAATAAATACATCAGTAGTCTTATGCAGCACTGGACCCTGGGCACTACAATCTAGACTGGAGCAATAGTGCCATGAGAATTACAGGGAGAAGCAACTCCTTTCTGTTTGGATATGCATCCTGCCCCCGAGGAGGGCTTTCATGCCTGGTACTGCTACTTAATCAACACACAATGGCTGGGGAGATCATAGACCATAGCAGGGAACCTATTGCTTTTGTTTTGCTAAATGGTCATGTAGCCAAAGTGCATTCTAAATATTTAAGTTTAGGCTCTATAGATTTGGACTGCTCTGAACTTCGGTCAGAGATGCTCCATTTTGAAGTGGGTAGTAGTCAATGCCGAGACTCATAACTGGTCAAAGTGCCGAGAATAAATAATTCTGAGTACTGAGCTGACCCTAGGTTGTTTGTGTCAGCCCTCCCCCAACCAAGGCTCAGGGAACTTTGTGGAGAAAGGCACAGAAACATGTAAGAGTCAGCTGATAGGAAAGAGAACTGTGAAATGTTGACTTCTAGACACAGCGTGGCTGTTTCATGCTTTACCACATAGCAGTTGTAGTTACTTGCACAAGACCAGCCAGTCAATATTCCAGCAAAGATGGGGCAGGAGCCCTTAGGCAACACCCCTAGGTGTTGATGGAGGAGATATTGGCAATTAATTGCTGTGCAGGAGGGGAATCACTTTCCTTTATGGATATGGCAGCTTGTAAGTGCTCACACCCCAGTGGATGGTCACAAACCATGTACATATGGGAAGCACTAATTAGTCTTGGGGCTATTAATAACAAAAACTAAAAAAAAAAAAAAAATGGAAAGAGGACATGAGGCAGGAAGGGAGATGGGCTGGGGGCTTCAGGGGAATTGGTACTGGTGGATGGATATCAATGATATGCATTATAAAAATGTATGAAACTTTCTAAGAATAAAACATATTATTTAAAAAAGATGATATTGACACTGCTCACAGAATCACTTGGACCTTTTAGGTGTGTTGAATAGTTTCCAAGTGACTTTGTGGTTTTTATTTTTGGGGTGTGTGTGTGTGTGTGTGTGTGTGTGAGAGAGAGAGAGAGAGAGAGAGAGAGAGAGAGAGAGAGAGAGAGAGAGAGAGAGAGAGAGAGAGAGACAATGTATGAATGCATGTGTGTTTCTTGGCCCATATCTTCTGATCCCTGTTACACAATTAAAACTGAGCACTGAGCAGCTTCAATTTATTTGCCAGCAGAAGGGCCCTTACAGCCTTCAGGCAGCTATGGCACAACAAGGAGACTTCATATTGATTTTATTCTTAAAATATATAAATCAATATTTTTGCTAGTACCTTGACTGGCTTCAGCAAGAACATGCACCTACGTCATCACTACAGGTTTCTTAACTAACTGAATGATATTTATAAATGACAGTCTTTCTGTTTTTTTAAAAAACATGATGGCCACATGAACATTTTAAAACATTTTATAAGGATAAGGCATGAAATCATTTCAGTTTACTTGAGAGTAAATTAAACACTCTGATGAAATGACATTCTCAGAACTCTTTGGTTCAAGAAAATCTTTTTTTTAATGTATTTATTTTTATTTTATGTGTAAGAGTGTTTTCCTGAATGTATATATCCATACCACGTGTGTGTCTGGTACCTGAGGAGATCAGAGAAGGAAACTGGATGACCTAGAACTGGAATTACAGACAATTGTGATTTCCTTCCCCCACCACACCTCCTACACTTCTCCCCCCCCCCCCCCCCCCCCCGTGTGTGTGTGTGCGTGTGTGTGCGTGTGTGTGTATGCTAGGAACTGAATTCAGGTCCTCTGCAAGAGCAGTAAGTGCTCTTAACTGCCTAGTCATTGCCCCTACTCCATTCAAGGAATTCTTGATTTCTCAAAGATCACTGCTAATAGCTAATATACAAATCATGTGTATTTGTTTTCCCAAAGGAACACACTCACATGTGAATATTCTCTGAAACAAAACTTTCTTCATAACCCATGTTCCACTGTGGATGAGAATAGGTAGTTCTATCTTTTCATTCTGTTGGGGGTTCATTTCCATGGCCATACTGAACTAAAATTATTAATTGAAACTACTTTCATAACTCTGATGAGTTCATAGCTTTGTTGTTCTGACTGGGCTTGTTACTACATTATCCAGAATGACATCTTTTGTATATGTTGAGCAATGGTATGTAAGTTGGCCTTGGTGATCAGTTCAATAGAAAGTATTTCCTCAAGTGAGAAGAGACTGAGGCATTCCTGTGATGGTTCTGGGTTTTTTTTTTTTGTTTGTTTGTTTGTTTGTTTGTTTGTTTGTTTTGTTTGTTTTTTTTCAGGCTAGCAAAAGGAGGAAGTGAATTGTAAGACTAATTGCTAAATGGTCTTATTAATAAAAAACTGGAGCCAGATATTGGGGGAAAGCTGAAAGATCAGAGAAGCAGAAAGAAGCCAGCCACGTTCTTATCACTAGGAAATCCTCAGCCCAAGAGAGAGCTACTTTTTGTATACTCACACCTATATACCCTTCTGTGCCCTGCCATCTTACTTCCTCTCTCCACCCAGCTACATTACTTCCTCTTTCCACCCAGCTCTATCACTTCCTGTCTGTCTGTATAAATTTCCAGACCTCTAAGGTTAACTAGTGCAGGGATTAAAGGTGTGTGCCACCATGACTGGTTCTGTTCCCAACGTGGCTTTGAACTCACAGAGATCAGGATGAATCTCTGCCTCCCGAATGCTAGGATTAAAGGTGTGTGCTACCACTGCCTGACCTCTATGTTTAATATAGTGACTGGCTTTTTCCTTTGATCCCCAGATAAGCTTTATTGGGATGCACAAATAAAACATCACCACAGTGAACGACTTAAAAAGAAATTACCTAAGAAATATATTTGCACAAAAGATTTTTTAAAATTTATCTGTCATTTTCAAAATTTAATATAAATGAGACCTTAAAATTTTGGGGTCTAAATACTTATGTTTTGTTTGTTTGTTTGATCCGAGGTGCATAAACGAGTGATTCCCATAGTTCCCTTCATGCCTATGCCAGTATTGTTGCTGATCTTTTAGAGATTTCAGATGTCTGATCTCAGATTTCTCCCTTGTAAAAACTATTTCTAGAGTCTAGGGTTTTAGCCAAGAAATCTCTGTGCCATTCTTGTCATTTTTATTCTGCAAGTTTTAGGACAAATGTCCTAAGATGATTAATCATCATTATAAATAACACACTAGGGCCGGAGGATGGCCCTAAGTTATGACTTGGTTCATTCAGTGACAATCAGGTTAGGAATGAAAAACATGAACAAACACAATGGCAAAGATGAGCAAAGGTATGTTACTCCAAACCCCAAAGATTTTTTTTTTTTTGGCCATGACAAAATATTCTTAGAATAATCTAAAAATTCAACAATAATACATTCATTGAGTTGAAGATGAATATGAGGATTACTGTTAAAAGATATATATGAATAGCCATATGGCTAGTGGAAAATAAAGCAATATTTGGGGCCAGAAGAATGTATTTTTTCTCTGTTACAGGGACATGAGTACCAGACTGTTAACTTTGGACATTATAGTTATAGCAGCAAGATGAAATGTCATGGGGATAAATGTTGAATGAATCCATATTTGGTTGTAGGGACTGGCTGTACCAGGACCTTGCTTACAGAGATATGTGAAATATAGGAATTATAGACAAATTCAGCAGATCAACTAGATGACCAAATCTACGTGTTTTCTGGTTTTTGCACTTAAGTAATTAAATAGAAGTGAAATACTGACTAGTGCATAATATTTAATTATGGTCTCAATAAACATAAGTATGAAAAGCTTGGAGGCCAAACAGTAAATATAAAATCTTTTTTTCCTGTTTTTTGAGATGAGATAGAATACAGATATTGATAACATGGCCTATACTTAACAGTGTGTTTTTCTGAGTCTCATTAATGACAGTCTTGAGTGTAAGAATATTACCTGAGACTGCTCTGTAACCCAGACTAGCTTTAAACTCATGGCCATCCTCCTCCTGCTAGGATTACAGGGATGAGGCCCCATGTCTGGCTGATCATTTTTTTTCTCACTGAAGATCTCTAACATGTCAAAGAAGAGATCTTTTCACAATTTCTTGAGAAAGCAGTCAACAGAGAAGTTAAGTAATGGGATCAGATTTTAAACTATTTCATATAAACTATCCCATTGGCTTCTGCTTTAACTGGGTTTGTTGTGTCTGACTTTGAAAGCCAACGAGTTCCACAGAGATCAGCCATCTGAGTTGGATGGGCTTCCTTCCTCATGCCCTTGTCTTTGGAAAGACCATAAATAGACTCCTAAACACTTGAATGGGCAATGCTGCTCAGAAGTTCCCTGTTTCAAAGCAGTATGTTTACCCACCATAATTTCTAGTCTAGTGTGGGGACTCAGCTCCTCTTACTGACACAGCCCAGCAGAGTCTCTACCCAACCCCTTTAAGATTCTAATTTTAGCCTATCTGCGGTCCTAAGCTAATCTTGGAAAAGCCTAACAGAAAACCATCTAAATCTTTCCTTTTTAAGTTTTAAAGGATCTTAAGACCATGTAAATTTTGGAACTCATTAACAATCTAGATCTAGTGAAAGATCCATCCAAATTGCCTCACTGTTTTTCTCAGGCATTTCCCACTACCAGTATTGTACCCATAGAAGCCAACTTCTGCTACTCAGTGCTGTCTATTTCAGTCATGGTGGATTGGTATATCCAAAATCAATATCACACGATGGAGGCTTTCCCTTCTGTGGGGGGATGTGGGTAGAGGTGATGTCATTCATTCCTATGGCTTTAAATTTCCCCTATTTATATCCCCAGCCCAGACTTTTCACTGTAGTTCAAGCTTCTAAATTCAAATGCCTGCATGAAGAACTCTCCTGGTATTTCAAATTTAACTCCTCTGAAATTAAATTCTTTCTTCCTGCCTCTCCACCCCAACCTGCTTCTGCTCCTCCCTCAGCCTCCAACTCCCAATCTGTTCCTGCTTCAAACTCCTCTCTGTAAGCCAATGCCTTCAGTAGCCTCACTACCCAAGCCTGGAACCAGACAGCCTTCCACAATTCAACCTCTCTCTGTGTTTGTACATAAAACTCACCATTGTATTAGTTCACTGGCTTTCCTATATCAGAATACCACATTAGGGATCTTCTAAACAATGGATTTGTTTTTCTTACAGTTCTGGGGATTAAGTTGAAGATCACGATGCTGACAGATTTGGTATCTAACTTTGTGTTCAATCTTCACATGAAGGATGTCTCGGGACACCAAGTTCTGTCTCTGTGGTCCTTATTTTTGTCAACTTGACACACGCTAGAGTCACTTGGGAAGAATGGAGCTTAATTAAACAATTCCCCCCTTCACATTGGCCTGTGGGTATGTCTATGGAAGGTTTTTTTGACTAATGATTGATGTGGGAGAGTCCAGACCACTGTAGAGCATTCCACTCCTGGCCATTGGCCCTGGATTGTATAAGAAAGAAATTTTGGCAAACCACTAAGTAGGTTTCCTCCATGGTTTCTTCTTGGAACTCCTGCCTTGAATTTTTGCCTACATTTTCTTCAGTGATGGACCATGTTTGGGACATGTAAACCTAATAAAATCTTTATTTCCCACGCTGCTTTTGGTCAATATTTTTTATCACAGCAAAGAAAAAGCAAACTAGGAGAGTTCCCATGACTGAATTTTTCTCAAAGCCAGTATCTTCCGATGTTATTACCTTGAAAATTAAAATTTTTTACATGTGAATTGGAGGGAGGGCCCAAATATTCATTATGTTGCTATTATAAGACCTTTTCTACATGTAAAATATATTCAACCCATTTCTTACTTCCTCCTACCTCCTTGTTAACATGAGAATCCATCACCATGATATTTCATGTAAGCTGATTCAACATCTAGAAGTTTCCTCTTTGGCTCTGTTTTTATTCACATACCCTTTTAACCCTCCTTTGGGGAGCCAGTGAGACTCACAAAACTCCACATCGTGTAACTGTCATGCTTTAAACATCTTTTTGGTTTCCCTTTGGACCAATAAAAAAAAATAACGCCTCCCAATCATAACAAGCACTGTCCTGCAAGAGCTGGCTGCTGAAGATGACTTCAGTATCACATTCTGCTTCTCTCTTTCCTGCTCAATGAATTCCTGAGCCAAGGGCCTTCTGGAATATGTTAATCACTCTTTTATTTTGAGATCTATGTGCTTTGTGGTCCCTCTTCCAGTTTCTTCTTGTAGTTGGTTGCTGTGCATCATTGTATCTCTCCATGAGGTGCTATCCACTTAGAAAGATACTCAATATACTGCCAAGTCCTCCTGCTCACCATTGCCATCTCCTGTACCACCATTGTTTCTCTCCCTGGTGCTAGCCTCAAGGCCCAATTACTTCCTACTTTACTACCTGTTTTCCTTAGAGGTATTTAAGTTCTGTGAGATGAAGACCATGCATGCATATCCATCTTTTTTTTTTTTAACCCTGAAGCAACTGAACTGCTTGTTGATGATTACTTGTTGAGTGCAAGTTTAATTCAAATGCATTCAACAAAGCATTTTTATTTTGAGCCCTGATCCTATATCGCTGTCCTTGCCATAATTTGTTGATGAGCCAAGTGATTTATGAATATTTCTGGTTGATATATTAAATGCAAGATTTTCTATGATATATAAATTGACCACAGGGTTGAAAGAAATTTAACTTCTGTGATTTTTGCATATTATGGCTAAAATTGTGGACATTATAAATTTAAAAATATTTTCCATGCAGCCATCTCTATCTTCTTCATTATCTACTTTCTCTCTCAGCCTACTAGGACCAAGGTTAGGCTCAGCTTGAGGGCTGGTGTTGTATATCAAGTATAGAATCACTGTTGGGTGAGGTAAGATGTATAAAGAAACAATTCTGAAGGGCATCACCTATTAAATTCGAGGCAGCTGGCTCATGTGAATCATATAGATGAAGAAGAGGCTCAATATAACTCTCAGAGCTGAGCTTGGAAGACCTAATCCTGGAGAACTTAAATGGAGGAAGATGCGTTTGCAGTGAATGACTGAGGAAGGGTTTAAATTGTTGTTAGATATTACATCTGAGGTGGGTATGATTGCCCAAAGATTTTTGCCTCAGTTTCCCTGTCAATAATGTAAACAAATCCAGAGCACATCACATCCCTGGTTCCACGGCCAACAGTAGGATTAGGAACTTTTGGAAGACTGGTGTTTAATTCCTTTGTTCCAGTTTGAATAGTCTTTCCATGGTTATTTACTTCTTTCCCTGAAGAAGTACAGACGAGTGTAGCCTATTTTCATACTTGGGGGCTTTTTTCTTCTGCATCTAGTCTACTTAATGCAAATGAAGGTAAATGACATATCTGTGCACTGTCAGTTACTTACACTGAGGTGCTCCAATGTCCACACTCTATGAACATTGTATGTCCACACACTTACAAATACAATGCACATACGTATGTGGTACATCCCTGACATCTACTAAATGAGGATAAAATTCATCCTAACACTACTCAGCAAAAGTCTTTAGAAATAGATTGGGATAGGACATGAATGCTTCTTTACCTTTCCACTTCACCCTCCCCCTCTCCTTAGAGCCTTCCTCTGTGTGCAGCTCTGATTATCTGGAACTCACTAAATACTCCAGGCTGGGCTCACACGATACCAATCTTCATTCCTCTGCCTCCTGAGCTCCTCAGCACCTAGTACCATTCCTATTTCAGTATCCATTTTTTAATCACTTGTTATGTGTTTTGTTTTTTGAGACAGGGTTTCTCTGTGTAGCTTTGCGCCTTTCCTGGAACTTGCTTTGTAGACCAGGCTGGCCTCGAACTCACAGAGATCCACCATCAGGTCAGAGTTATTTTAGGAAACAAGAGAATATGAGTTTTCAAGGGCCATACAATCAAATTTCTCCCTGAACATGGGAAACATAGTCATGTAAGTGTGTAGACACAGCACCAGGTACAGTGGATCTTTTATAACCCAACAGAATAGTCTCAAATTCTAAGTTGCTGTCACACTCTGCTGGGTCAAAACACACAAATTTCATTGGTACAACACAAAGTAAAATAACTAGGAAAAAGGATAAATATCAGTGTACAGTATAAATTATATCTTTTATTCATAATTTTTGAAACAGGGGTGTATACATGGACTGTATGCCAAAGTAATGTATATAGTCTTAGTATTAAAAAAAAACTTTAGAGTCATTATTAAGGGGATTTGGGTTGGGAAACAGTGTTTTAATTTGAATGTTCCAGTAAGGGTGCTTCCTGGTTCTAAAAGTATATACAGACCTCTCAAATATCAGAAAGACCTATCAGAATAAACACCTATCAAAAAGAACGCATAATTATGGACCAACTTTTTCTATGACAAAGTCAGCTCCATAGAACGAGCTTACTGTGGAGCAGAGGAGTACCCCAGAACCAAATACCGGTCCGGAAACTTCTAGGAAACAAATGGACTACATACAACAAACTTACATCTCTCTACTTGGAATCGTGCCCTATCTAGGATGCCAGAAGCAAAACTTTCAGAACTGTTCTTGAGAAACCCGACACACCAAGAAGGATAATTCATAATATCCCTCCATTTGTTCATTCCGTATATTTGGTGTATTTAAGATATTCGGGTATTTTAAAACAGCGCGAGATATCTAAAGACAAACAGTAAAATCAATGAATTGGAAGTGACACCCCCTCACTCGAGATTGGTAGATTTGTGACTACTGTTTGACTGCAGGGTCTCTGAGTTCTACTGAACCCCTATTTACCGGGCAAAAATTCAAGGACTCAGGACAACCCGTTTATTGTACCATCCTTTGATGCAAAGGGGAGAACTAAAGAGAATAAAAAGCAGTAAGGGTGGCCTCCAGAGAAGCAGAGCCGTTGTAGCAATCTTGCAAATTAATGAGAATTCACCCAGGACTGGAGAGCGACGGAGAGGGAGAGAAAGGAGGAGACAGAGGGGCGGGGGCAAACCTCTTCCTCTGCAGCTGGCCCAGTCCCTCATTTGTTGCTCCAATAAGCAGTAATTAGGTCCTGAGCTAATGGTGTCAGCTGATCTGCTGTTTTTAGGCTAGACCCAGAGGAAATCTCCATGGAAACCCTGCTGGACTCGTCCCCCCACCTGGATGCCTCCAGCTCCTTTCCGCCACCTGGCTGCCGCCGGGCCCGCTGCTACCTCCTCCTGCCTCTAACCTGCAGCCTGCAGCATGCGCACTGCCCCCGGGATCCCTAAATGGGACAATTCTGCCCGTGACGTCAGCGCCCAGCCGTCTCCACAGAAACTTTTGTCCCATTGGCCAATCAGAGAGCTTGGAAGGGGCCTAGGGGTGGGGGGTGGGAGGAGAGGGGAGTGGGAGGGGTGGGGGTGAGGGGAGAGGCGAGAGGTTTAGTGTGTGGAGCTGCTCGCGCAGCGCCCCGGCTGTCAGTCCCGGCTGGGGCCGCCTCGAGACCTTCCAGGAGACGCGCACCCCCGCACCCCCGCGCCCCGCACACCCTCGCTCGACCACACACACGCACACGCTCAGCCTGGCCGCGCGGGAGCCACTGAGCAGCCGGAGAGCACCGGGACCGGCTGCGGGCGGAGGACTGAGCCGCGTTCCCACTGGGGCTTTCGCCGGGGCGACCGCAGCGAGCCGCCGGGGTGGGCTCGGACACCTCAAGGAGCGCGGCGGGGGTCGGGCCACCGGGCTGGCTGAGCCGAGCCCTGCGACCCGCGGGGGCCTCGGCGGGGAGTGCAATAAAGAGCAGCGGCCGCAGCGAGCAGGACTGGAACTCCCCTGGTTCCAGCGCCGCCGTGACACACGGGTGGAAATCCTGATGGAGGGATCGCTGACTTCCTTTGCTTGGGAAAATCGTCAGGAGCAACTCCGATTTGGCTCCTGGGAGCAGCGGAGGGGGGTCCATGACGTGGCAGTGGGAAAATAGACAACCGAAACCTCCCGCGTGAACTGCAAACTATAACCCAGGGAGGGGGAAGGACTGCTCGCTTCATTTTAATTTCACGCAAGAGGTTCTGGGCGGTAAACTTATTTCCATGTCTGTACCCACTTCAGCAGAACCCAGAGGGTCCTGTCTTGGGGACACCACCATCATCCCGAAGAGCCCCAGCCAGCGGCCTGCTTTCCTGCTCCCCCATTCCCGGGACCGGACCTCTGTTTGGGGTACTCCATCTATCCTATAGAACTGTGGTCAGGTGTCTGTGAATACTGGGCCAATTTCTGAAACCTAACTCTGACAACCTACCTGCGATCTGGAATTTAGCCCAATACATCTGAAGAAATGGCATGTTGAGTCGGTTTTTTTGGGATACCTTGGTTTTCTTTTAAATTCCTGTAAAACGGGAATCTGATAGGCTGACCAACATGACAGGTAAGAACTTTCTGTCTCTCTAGTCCTGTCACAGAGAAGGCCAAGGCTGAGCTGGACCCAGCAAGAAGAATCCAGGCACCCGTGTGCCCTTCGAGCTCGCCTACTGAGGGCTGCTTTCGCTAGAGGCGCAGAGCTGGCTCCTGGACCATCCACTGGGGAAGCTTCTGGGGCGCGCGCCAGGAGACTGCCTTGTGCTCCACCTGCCCTGCCCTGGACACAGCCCTGGGGCGAGGCATCGAGAGACCACCTCAAGTTAATATTGGGATTTTTAATAAACCGAGAAATGGGATTTTAATTATTCAGAAACCCAGCTCCTCTGGGCCAGCTGCTGTTGGGATGGTGCTGGTCACACAGCATTAAACGGACCAACCGTTAAGAGCACGAGAAAAGCGTCCGAGACAGCCTTTGCAATTACCAACGAACCAGACTTGGTAGCACAGGGCATTGATTGCTGGTGCCCATCCGGACCCTCCTCCTCTCTCCCTGGTCCTCCCCCCACCCCAACGGAGGCAGGCTCCCGAGGCTCGGCCAGGACCTCGCGTCCTTGCATCGTGGCCCGGGCTGCATATTTCATGAGCCCTGGGTGAACAGGTGCGAAGTGCGCTGGGAGCATCCGGCCCACGGCAGCGCGGGGGGGAACATGGAGAGCGAGCGCGACATGTACCGCCAGTTCCAGGACTGGTGCCTTAGGACTTACGGGGACTCAGGCAAGACCAAGACGGTGACCCGTAAGAAATACGAGCGGATCGTCCAGCTCCTCAACGGCTCCGAGTCAAGCTCTACCGACAATGCCAAATTTAAATTCTGGGTCAAATCGAAGGGTTTCCAGCTGGGCCAGCCGGATGAGGTCCGCGGGGGAGGCGGCGGCGCCAAGCAAGTGCTCTTCGTGCGGGTCAAGACCACGGTGAGCCGCCTTCTCTGTTATTTGTCTGCCGGAGCAGCCCGGAAGGGAGGGCGGAGAGAGGGGAAGGCAGGGAGATGCTGGAGCCACTGTTGGCTCCTTGCCGCCCACCCCCCCTCAGCCCCCTCCTCAAGTCTTCCCAGACGCAGTGGCCGGGAGTGATTTCCCTTCTAGAAAGTCTTTGTGGTCCCTTATTTTAAAGCGAACCTGCAGAGCAGGCGGCCCTGTCTGCCTCGGGGCTGCGCTGCAGGACGGTGGCTGGAGCTTGCCTTCACCGCGTCTGGCGGCGCCTGGTGTTCCCCTGGCCAGGCCATTGTCCCACGTCCTTCACTGGGCGCCTGGCGCGTGTCCTACCTCCGCCGGGGCGCATAAAGGCCAGGCTGGAAGCCCAGCCGCACGCTCCGATAGCACGGTGCTGATGGATAGATAGGCTACTGTGTCTCTTCATTGGCACAAAGCCTAAATGTGGCGGTCGAGGTGGTTTTGGGGCTTTCCCCAAGACACTATCGAGTTTTGTTGTGAGACAGCCAGCGGGGAGACACAGGACAGTCCGCGCGACTTGGTCGCCCCCTGAGGTCCTAGCCACGATTGTTTGGTTGGCAGATAAGGTCCTGGACATTCCTCCTCCCCGCCCCCATCCCCTTCTTCACTTGCACCACTGAAGCTTCCTCAGCTAGGCGATGCACAACAAAGAGAGACGGGTTTGGGCGCGATCAAACGCTGTATCTGTTCCTCTTTCTGGGTTGATTCTAGTCTCCTACCCACAAAGCTGTAGTGAACGAGGAACCGGCTGTGAGACCGGTGTATCTCATTCTAAAACGCAGATGCCTGTGGGGCTGGGAGGCTTCAGCAGCATCCGCTTCCTTTGCAAGACGATGGGAACAGGGGGCTACAAGTAAGATCTCAGGTCAGATGTATAACACCTAGCTGCCTCATGATGGGTACTCACCTAGACTGGGGGTGGAGGAGCTAGCTGGCACCCTTTGTATTTTTGTCTCGCTTTGGGATTCGTTGAGCTTTGCTCCTTCCCCCCCACCCCCTCCCCACCCCCCTTTTAACTGGCGACTATTTCCCAGTGCACAGCTCCCTGAGGATGTTAGAAAGAAGGCTTCCGAAGGAGAAGGTTTTGCTTTCTCTAAGGTGCATGAAAGGCTCTGCCACGCTCCGTCTGGAGGACTCTCTCAGGTTTGGAAAGGAGCTTTGGGTTTCCCAAGATTAATTGGGAATGGTTGCTTGAAGGACGGAGGTTTCTTTTGGAATTTGTATGGAAAATCTGAAAACAAAGGTGAACTAGAAACACAAAAGTTTTTCCTCTTCTTCTTCTTGAGGTTTAGTTGTTGAAGGCTTTGCAAGAGGTAGATGTAAATGTTGCCTTTGCTTTCTTCTGTAGCACAGAGCGCTGCTTAAGACAATGGTGAGGTATTAGCTTGTCTTGCTGGATGAAAATGACTAGCTGGGCATCATTTAGAGTAAGGTTTCTTTACATCTGCATGAGCCAGAAGTGTGTTACAGAGAGGAATTGCTGTGTTTCACGTGGATGGGGACTAGTATTAAGAATGGACAGGAAAAATAATTTATTGTTAAGCAACGTGAATTATAATTCTAGCTGAGTGAGTAAAATGTTATGTCTTTTAAAAGTACGACTTAAATGGCAATCTATAAATATTACATATTATATTATATATTATTGCTAGCCAGAAAGTTTTCCAGTTTTTCATTCTTTTTGTGTTAAATTTAGATTCTCTGTTTGGGTCCAGTGAGTTCATGCTTGCATAGATTTGATTGCAGCCTTTATATGTGTTAGAATATGTGTCCCTTTAAACACTAATTAAACTTCCAAATAACATAAATTTTATAAAGGTTGTACAGGCACCAAGATAATCGTGGGTGTGAGTTATTCAAACCAGCATTCACATGCTGTGACACCCATATTTTCATGTCAAAAAAATAAACGTGGAGTTGTTAGAGAATTACTGCTAAGACGTCTAATAGAGAGTGACAGGTGCAGGGGGATAATAATGTAGCACGTGTTTCTCTTTTCAGTAAAGATTCCATATATTAATGGGAGACAATGTGATCTGCCAGGTGATATTGTTAAATGATTTCCGTGTAGTATTTAAAGCACTCTGTGTTCCATTCAAGCCTAGTTTGAAATGCTGAATAGGATTTTAATTCATGAGCTCTTCTACTGTTCTTTATGAAAAATTTTCTGCTGCTCCTGACACAGAATTATAGGCTCCACCTTCTCTGAGAGGCAGCCAATCACAGTTTCAATCAGTTAAAAATAAATAAAATATCCCTTTTATCCTTTTTCCCAATGTCTGAATGTATTCCCCCGCTCCCCCCCAAAATCAGAACATTCATTTGTCTTCATATTGGCATGGATACAATAGCCAAAAAGACAGAAATAGGTTTTCTTCTCATTCAAAGCATGTATATTGCATACATTGGTTGAAATGAGGAACTGCCTGTGAATGGTATTTTCAAGTAGATGGAGAGTCATTCTGAGCTGTTTAGGGTCTGATGGACATTGGCTAGTTTTCTTTTAGTGAGATATGCTTTGCTCCTGATGTTGCATTAATCCACTGCTGCTGATAATTAGACATCATTACTGCAGCAAAAAGAAAAAGAGAAAGAAGAGAGAACAGGCCTGGCTAGCTAATTAACTACTTTCATTTAATGAAAGGGAGACAGATAGCAACTGGGAGGCTACAAGAGCAGACTAGACACACTACAGAGTCTTAATTGCAACAAGACAGTCTGTCAATCTCATAGTTAGAGGAGCTGGGGTCTACTTCTTACTTTCTCCAAAGAATAGACACAGCTTTGCAGGGACTTTCTTCTGACCCTCAAATTTAAAACTGATTGAAAATAAAAATTGTCAACAACTAGAAGGAATAAGTATGCCCTGCAATATTTGTCCTGGCTAGGTCTGAAGCTGAGAGGACTTTTCTGTCACTGATGTTTAGATAACTCAGTGGCTGAAATGACACTGTTTGGTCACCAAGCAACACCATCCTGCAACTCAGCCATTTTAGTTCTGGACGGGGACCTGGATGTGTGCTCATATGCAGTTCGCTTAACATCCCATCTGCTTATTTTTTGTTTGATTTCATGCAAACGCTCTTAGTGCATTTTTAAAATTAAAAGTGTAAGAAATTCTGAGGAATGAAAGAATAGATACCATAAAACTCTGTAAAAAAAAAAGACTCAGCAAATATCTGACAGTGATTGTAACAAACTCAGAGACATTATCAAATAAGCAGGAGTATGGCTGTTCTCTTTACTGCTTTAATAGTTCATTAGAAGCTTTTGATCCTTATTGACATGTTGTTTTGTGACAACAATTAATTGAAACACAGACATAGTCTGAATTGCCACAATATATTCTTACACTTGATAGTATGGATGGTAAGTTAAAAATAATGAGAAAATTTAATCTTTCTGTATTATGAATAATGCACTGTCTTGTACATTTAAAAACCTCATTACATTGTATAAAACATTAATGAGAAATTTAGTAATCCCATGTTTGCAATCCTTCTTTTAGCTTTAAATAGTGAATACTGAAACTGCATAATCAAATCATAGATTTCCTTGACCTATATTTGTAGGGAAAGACACCATGGTGCAAGCTTTGCCTCCCTCTACTCTCATCTATATTTACTTTACTGTGGAGCATAAAATGCAATTTCTTTCACAAAGGAATATGCAGTGTCTTTAGTGATGTGATTTAAAAATGATGATTTATTCAGTCCTGCAATCTGTAGCCTCAGAGTTCATATTGTTCTTGCTGTGCATACTACTAATTAATAACTGTAAAGTGATTACAATGAATATTCATGGACAAGATCATAAACAGTTAGCTTTTTGTTAGTTCTCTGACTATGGTGGGGCTCATAAATCCTTTATTCTAATCAGAGTGAGAGAAGTAATAACTTAGGAAGAATCTGCTGCTACTTCCTCCTCTTTAACATCCTGCTTTTGGAAACATCTCATGTATTCGACCTTCATCTGGAATTTGCTACAGATCTCAGAGAGGAGAAACTGTGCTCACAAACCATTATACTATGTGCCTATCTAAGAGACATAAGACATCATAGTGTCATGTTTTTGCTAATCTATTCTTAGATAGAACCAGTTGCCACTGACAACCAATGCATAGCACATAGTATCTACAACATCAGTTTTGGGAGTTAAATGGGGCCCAGAAATAATGCCAGCAATGCTGCTTATGGAGTGTCTTTAGTCATTTCCTGTGGCATTATCATAAGGAACAAACCATCTATGATCTTTCTTGTTCAATTTCTGTGTAAGCTCTCAGACACTGGGGACCTCCAGCATAGGCCACTTCCATGAGTGCCAAATGGCAGGACACTTAGATATAAGCACCCCTGAATATAAGGACACTAAGTGTGTGAAGACTATCCTAGATGAGGATCCTAAGAAAGTAACTCTTGACTTTTCCATCCATTCTTCATTGTCCTACTAGTTAATACAATGCGGGGGTGTCAACACTAGTATTTACCTAGTTCTTTCTGTGCCAGCCGAATACTTTGCTTCAGGATTTTATTTTGTAGACTCACTGCACAAAACAGGAAAAGGTGAAGAAGCAGATACTAGGATATAGAGCAAAACTTTTAAGCCCTTCAATTTCGTGTTGGGATCATATAGCTATTTTTCTCACAGCTGTTGTATTTGCTAAGACTTCTACTTTGATTATCTAATTAAGAATGATCAAGATGAATCCAGTATGGTTTAGGTTATATCTTTTTTCCAAAATCTGTGTATGCCAATATATGGATAATGGAAACTAGTTGGCAGGAAGCAGGACATTTATAGGGTATACGTCTTTGAATATCACTCGCTCCTTTGCTCTGCTGGTAGCAAACCTGACATCCAGGTAAAAATCTCTTTATAAAATATCAATAATGATACTTGCCTGGTTTGCAAAGCAGTGACTAATAATACAGAAGATGGTTTATATAATACTAATATTGATTATATCTGATATGTTATATATGATATGCTAGAAGCATGTGTCCTAAGTAGCATATTCCTGGTACATAGCAAATGCTGAAAAGGTAAACAGCAGGAAATTGTTATAAACATCAACAAAGAAGAGAACTTCAAGTTGTGATTATAAATTAGGCATATGTTATGAATTCAAAACCATACCAAAACAGAGAATTAAAACACAGTGTGCATGTGTGTATGTATGCATGTGTATTGTTCAGATATTTATTATCATTTTTTGTAAAAAAAAAAAAACAAATGCCTTAAATTATAAATCCTATGCATTCTTATGATTTAAGAAATGCCAATGAATAGATGGAAGGAAAAAGCTTACCAAATGTCTCATCTAGACAGCCACTACCATCAGTCAATTACTTTGCTGTCTCTCAAAATGTATATAGCAAAAGCAGTTTAGATATATTGATTAATAGTTGCATAAGGACAGACAGAAATAATATCCCAAAACTGGATTTGCAATGTTAGGCTCACTCAAGTAAAATATATATAATTTTAACAAAATGTAACAAAATGTGTAAAATTGAAACAATTGCTAATAGGCAAATTAATTAAGAGGAAAAATTAAGGAAAACCTAGTGGTTGAATGACATTGTTCTTTTAGGTGGAAATTTCAATTGAATATGTTATTATTAACTTCCTCCCACTGTAGAGGGCAGGAGTATTTTCCTTTCTTCTGAGCTTCTTGTCACTTAGCTCCTGTTTTTATTGCATTTATTAGGTTAGAGTTATTATGTATTACATATAAATATTTGTTATATGGTGTAGTTGTGTTTGTGCTGTAAAGGTTTTCATATTTATATTATAGAATTTGGCTCTCACAACGTTTTCCTTTGTTCATGTCTAAAACTATCTCAGGCATTTTTACCTAGTTTTCTTTACCACTATTTTCCAGATTTGGCTGACTCTTAAATCTGATTACCACTCTTTCCCTAATGAATAGTTTGTGTGATGTGTTCTTTGGGGTGTGTGTTATTGGAAATATTTTTTTTCTTGGCCTCTATACCTAGATAACAACTTAATGATAGATTCTTCTAGTTTTCCCTCAGAACTTTGCAGAACTCTCTTGTATCTTGTTATGAGGAAAATCTTTTTTTTTCCTGTTTCATAAGTTGTTTATTTCTGTGTCCTTGGAATTAAATTATCTCTCTAAGATGCATTTGAACGCCATTTCTCTGTATTTTTTATAGGTGATCACACTTATGAGTTGTCTGAGTTTTCTGGAAATTTCTATGTTATACTTTCTACTGGGTACTTTCACAAAAATATTTCTAAGTTTCTCAATACAGAAAATGACATTTTTTTTTCTTCATAGCCCACCCCAGCCTAGGTTCTACAAACCAAAATCTCTCTTCGAATTCTCATTTTCACCATGTATGGCAACACAGTTCACTTCTTCATATATGCTAAAAGTCTACGTGGTGTGGTGGATTGGCTTCCTTTCTTCTTATAATCAGTTCTTGACAAATTGTTCCCTTCCTGCCACTGACTCCACAGGTCTTGTGGCTCTCAGATTCTCATCACCAGCCATATGCACCACTCAAACTCTACCGTAACCTGACCTAATGTGGGATTTGGTTTGTGTTCATTATGAAAGAAATAAACATTGTTTACTAGCTGTTGTGTGGCCAGGCATTCCTGTTTATGTGAAGATGAGAGGATTTTTTTCTCCCTTCTCTATACTTACATGTCTGTCCATCTGCCTATGTAGTCTTAATCACTTTAGCTGTATAGTTAATTACTACTAAGTATATTCACATTTGTGTGTGTGTGTGTGTGTGTGTATGTGTGTGTGTGTGTGTGTCCCTTAGAACATCTTGTATACTGTATACCCTTTACCCTTTGATTTTTCCTCTAACGCCTGGATTTGTCTTTTTGTAACTGACTCATTGTGCTTATGACAATGTATTCAGGATTCATTCATGCTGTCATATGAGACAGAATTTTCTTCCTTTGTGTTTGAATAATATTCCATTCCATTGAAGATGCACAACCATGTTTTGTTTATGCATTATGCTGATGATTATGTGGGTTGCTTCCATTTCTTGGTTATTGTGAATACCACTGATATGAAATTGTAATACATAAATATTAAAGTAACAATTGTTTTTAATATATACCAAGATATATGACTGTTGAGTTATCTGGCAGGTATGTTACTATTTTGTAATAATAATAATAATAATAATAATAATAATAATAATAATAATAACAACAACAACAACAATAATAATACTTTCAGGTAACTAGCAACTATTTTCAATGGCAGTCATAGCCTTTTTTCAGTCCTACCTATAGTCACAAAAATGAGCACTCTTTAAGGCCATATTAAAAACTGGTCAACTATTGACTTTATTTTCCCTCAACAGTTCTTAGTGTTGGGGCTGGAGAGATGGCTCAGCAGTAAGGTGCATGTATGGCTCTTGCGGAGGACCTAGATTCAGTTCCTAGTCCTAACCATGGGCAGCTCAAAGCACCTATAGCACCAGCTCCATGGAATACCATGGCCTCTTCTCTCCTTTAGCCTCTGGAGGCACTGAACTTCTGTGCACCCCTCCCTCAATTTATATATTTGCATATAATTAAAAATAAAAATATCTTCAAAAAATTTTCAGAGATCATATATCTTATTTAAGCAACTGAAAATATTGAATGCTAATGTGATTGATATATTGATACTTTATGCTTATGAAGTTCTTTAGGTAAATTATTGAATTCAATTAAAGTGAAATATTTATAATCTTCACAATAATCCCATGGTGCTATCAGTTTCTTATTAAATTAAGGTGGATTTATCAGAATCATTCAGCTGTGGGTATGAAAATATTTAAATGGGATCGACAATCCTTGAAATAACACATGTATTTCTAAATATTTAAGTAAGGTATCCCAATGGCTAAAAATCTTGAATATTCCCCCAAAATTAGTGATTGCAGATTAATACCCTATACTAATATTTAACACATTGTAAAATTTATTAAAACACAAATATACAGAGATGAGCTTTCGGTCTATCTATCTATCTATCCATCCATTCATCCATCCATCCAAGTTTCAGTATTTTGTTCCTTACATTGATAGCTTATATTTCACACTGCCTTGGACACACATGTGACAATTTCTTCATGTATCTGTCATTCTGATCCTTAGTCCATAATTACTTCACCATAGTACATTGTGATTCACACTCTTCACTTCAACTAACATATTGCCTCCTGCTGTACAAGGCCTGCCTCTGTACTTAAAAATCACAACACTAATCACAACCCTCCAGATTCTTGGCATTACAGAAAACATTTGTGCATACTTGACGTCTACATCATTGGAGAAATAACTTCAAGGTGTTTTTTAAGGAATGCTACATAATCTCAAGTAACTAAAACATAGGCTGCAATAGAGATGATGTTGAAAATGTTAGCTAGGGTGATATTATGAGGGGCTTCTAGTGCTTACATTAGTTTAGATTTTATTCCACAAGGAATGATGGCTGTCCAAAATGTTACAGCAGGGATGCCATGACTTAAGTAGATTTGTGGCCATAAACTGAATGTTCTGAATGGTTTATTAATATTAATAAATATAAATTAAATGAGTAAAACATTAAACTCACACAGTTCAACATATTATTTGAAATAACATTACAGGTAATAAAATAATTATTAGGCTTCAAATCAATACAATTCAGCAGCTTGTTTCTGAGTAGTTGAGCCAGGCTACACATATTAGATTTTTTAATTCTAATAAAATATATTATTTGATAGGAATCTATCAAACTTAGGAAAAACAGACTGTGTCAGGCCACTTCGTGATAAATAGCACTTTTGACTTGAAATTTATCTGTTGCCTGCAGGTTATGTAAATAGCTCCATGTATCTCTTAAGACATGGAATTTGTACTTTTAGGCAATAATTCAAGTATGTTCCTAAGCTGTTTCTTGCCTATATGTTGATTTTATTCCCATTTTATCACTCTGTCCATGCCATGGGAAGTCCTATGATTCTCCTTTTTTTGTGAATTGTGGCAAGAAAATTTTAAGACAATTCCCCAATATGCCCACTTTTATGTAATCTCATCTCCTTGAGTGTGGGCAAGGCAGAACCTACACATATGCATAGGCAAGGTCAACCTTAAGACAGGAATGCTTAAGGCATCTCTGACCTAATAATTTGTCTTTTTATACCCGAGGCTGCTAGGAAAAATCATATAGACTCTTGTGCCTTCTCTTAGGCTCTTTTCCTTCTGTTGGTTTGTCTTGTCCAACTTTGATATGGTGGATTTTTTGTCTTATATTTTATTTTGTTATATTCTTTAGAATGAATGCATGCATAAATAAGTGAGAACCCAGACACTAGAGTTAAGGTTAACACCTGAACTGTCATTTATTCCTGCCGGGAGGAAGAAAATCAGTTTTCTCCGTGGAGCTGCTCCAGGACTGGCCTTATGTTTAAGAGTAACTGACCAACATATAATGAACTCCACAGTTTTTTTGTGTGCATATATTTGGTTATGGTTTGATGTTTTAGTCTTCATTTCACTCAAGCATAGTTTTATTTTGCTTTCTTGTTTGGGGATGATGTTGTTGTATTGTTTTTTATTTATTTATTTATTTTTTTGGTTTTTTAAAAAGATTTATTTATTTATTATGTATACAGCATGTATGACTGCAGGTCAGAAGAGGGCACCAGATCTCATTACAGATGGTTGTGAGCCACCATGTGGTAGCTGGGAATTGAACTCAGGATGTCTGGAAGAACAGTCAGTGCTCTTAACCTCTGAGCCATCTCTCCAGCCCCTATTTTTTTGGTTTTGAGAAAGAACTTCAAGTTGGGTGGGTAGGTAAGGGGAAAGGATCTGGAAGGACTTGGGGGAGGGGAAGAATATGAGCAAAATATATTTAAATTTAAAAATTATTTAATAAAATTATAATAGAAAATAAAAATATTTAAAAAATTAAACAAGTTAAAAAACATAAGGAGAAAAAGAAAGCCTGTAATATATTCAATACCAGGGTGACCCTCTCTGCAGAGAAAGGGGACAGGTTGCTGAGAGCTGATAACTCTTAGGTTGATTCTGTGTCTTGGTCATTATGAATGGTCCTGTAGTACACACAAGAGTGCATGCATCCATTATGAATGGTCCTTCAGTACACATAAGAGTGCATGCATCCATTATGAATGGTCCTGCAGTACACACAAAAGAGCATGCATCCATTATGAATGATCCTGCAGTACACACAAGAGTGCATGCATCCATTATGAATGGTCCTGCAGTACACACAAGAGTTCATGCATCCATTTGACATTCTGGTTTTATCTCCCTTGCTTATGCTTCAAATTGAGGTGTGCCATTTTTAATATTTTGGTGACCCTCTGTATCATTTGTTGTATAGATAGATGTATATCCTCATCATCTGTAGGCTACTTGTATGTCTTCCTTTAAGAAATATTTGTTCAGTTATTTGGTCCAATTTTTAACTTGGAATATTTATGTGCTTTCTGTTGAATTGTTTGCTTTCTTTTTTTTTAAATTTAATTTAATTTTATTTTACAATACCATTCAGTTCTACATAACAGCCACAGATTCCCTTGTTCTCCCCCTTCCTGCCCTCCTCTCCATCCCCCCAGCCCACTATCCATTCCTACCTCCTCTAGGGCAAAGCCTCCCCCTGAGGACTGAGATCGACCTGGTAGACTCAGTCCAGGCAGGTCCAGTCCCCTCCTCCCAGATTGAGCCAAGCGTCCCTGCATAAGTCCCAGGTTTCAAACAGCTAACTCATGCAATGAGCCCAGGACCTGGTACCACTGACTAGATGCCACCCAAACAGATCAAGCCAATCAATGGTCTCACATATTCAGAGGGCCTGATCCAGTTGGGGGCCCCTCAGCCTTTGGTTCATAGTTCATGTGTTTCCATTCATTTTGCTATTTGTCCTTGTGCTTTATCCAACCTTGGTTTCAACAATTCTCTCTCATATAAACCCTCCTCTTTCTTGCTAATTAGACTCCCGGCGCTCCACTTGGGGCCGAGCCATGAATGTCTGCATCCAGATTCCTCAGTCCTTGGATGGGGTTTCTGGCAAAACTATTAGGGTGTTTGGCCATCCCATCACCAGAGTAGGTCAGTCCCGGCTGTCTCTCGACCATTGCCAGCAGTCTTTTGTGGGGTTATCTTTGTGGATTTCTGTGGGCCTCTTTAGCACTTTGTTTCTTCCTTTTCTCATGTGGTCTTCATTTACCAAGGTCTCCTATTCCTTGTTCTCCCTCTCTGTTCTTGATCCAGCTGGGATCTTCCGCTCTCTTTCCCTCAACCCTCGCCCTTCATTGCTCCCACTCATGTCCAGGCTGTTCATGAAGATCTCAGCCATTTCTCCGTCATTGGGTGATCTTTGTGTCTTTCTTGGGGTCCTGTTTTCCAGGTAGCCTCACTGGTGATGTGAGTAGCAGTCTAGTCATCCTTGTTCCACATCTAGTATCCTCCTATGAGTGAGTACATACCATGTTTGTCTTTCTGAGTCTGGGTTACCTCACTCAGGATGATTTTTTTCTAGATCCATCTATTTGCCTGCAAACCTCATGATGTCATTGTTTTTCTCTGTTGAGTAGTATTCCATTGTGTATATGTGCCACAATTTATTTATCCATTCTTCAGTGAAGGGCATCTAGGTTGTTTCCAGTTTTTGGCTATTACAAACAATGATGATATGAACATAGCTGAGCAAGTACTCTTGTGGTATGATTGAGCATTTCTTGGGTATATGCCCAAGAGTGGTATAGCTGGATCTTGGGGGAGATTGATTCCCAATTTTCTAAGAAAGCTCCATATTGATTTCCAAAGTGGTTGTACAAGCTTGCATTCCCACCAGCAGTGGAGGAGAGTTCCCCTAGTTCCACATCCTCTCCAGCATAAGGTGTCTTCAGTGTTTTTTGATCTTAGACATTCTGACAGGAGTAAGGTGGTATCTCAGAGTCGTTTTGATTTGCATTTCCCTGATGATTAGGGATGTTGAGAAATTCCTTAAATGTCTTTCAGCCATTTGAGTTTCCTCTGTTGAGAATTCTCTGTTTAGTTCTGTAGCCCATTTCTTAATTGGACTGTTGGTCGTTTTGATGTCTAATTTCTTGAGTTCCTTATATATTCTGGATATCAGTCCTCTGTCAGATGTAGGGTTGGTGAAGATCTTTTCCCATTCTGTAGGCTGTCGCTTTGCCTTGTTGACCATATCCTTTGCTCTACAAAAGCTTCTCATTTTCAAGTGGTCCCACTGATTGATTGTTTCTCTCAGTGTCTGTGCTACTGGTGTTATATTTAGGAAGTGATCTCCTATGCCAATGCGTTCAAGACTACTTCCTACTTTCTCTTCTAGCAGGTTCAGAGTAGCTGGATTTATGTTGAGGTCCTTGATCCACTTGGACTTAAGTTTTGTGCATGGTGACAGATATGGATCTATCTGCAGCCTTCTACACGTTGATATCCGGTTATGCCAGCACCATTTGTTGAAGATGCTTTCTTTTTTCCATTGTACACTTTTGGCTTCTTTGTCAAAAATTATATGTTCATAGGTGTGTGGGTTAATGTCAGGGTCTTCAATTCGATTCCATTGGTCCACGTGTTGGCTTTTATGCCAATACCAAGCTGTTTTTTATTACTGTAGCCCTATAGTAGAGCTTGAAGTCAGGGATTGTGATGCCTCCAGAGGTTGTTTTATTGTACAGGATTCTTTTGGCTATCCTGGGTTTTTTGTTTTTCCATATGAAGTTGAGTATTATTCTTTCCAGGTCTGTGAAGAATTGTGTTGGTATTTTGATGGGGATTGCATTGAATCTGTAGATTGCTTTTGGTAAAATTGCCATTTTTACTATGTTGGTCCTGCCTATCCATGAGCATAGGAGGTCTTTCCATTTTCTGACGTCTTCTTCAATTTCTTTTTTCAGGTACTTAAAGTTCTTATCATATAGGTCCTTCCCTTGCTTGGTTAGTGTTACCCCAAGGTATTTTATGTCATTTGTGGCTATTGTAATGGGTGATGTAACTCTGATTTCCTTCTCAGCTTCTTTGTCCATTGTATATAGGAGGGCTACTGATTTCTTTGAGTTGATCTTGTATCCTGCTATGTTGCTGAAGGTGTTTATAAGCTTTATCAGTTCCTGGGTGTAATCTTTGGGGTCACTCAAGTATACTATCATGTCATCTGCAAATAGGGAAAGCTTGACTTCTTCCTTTCCAATTTGTATCCCCTTAATCTCCTTATGTTGTCTTATTGCTCTGGCTAGAACTTCAAGTACTATATTGAATAAGTATGGGGAGAGTGGACAGCCTTCCTGATTTTAGTGGAATTGCTTTGAGTTTCTCTCCATTTAATTTGATGTTGGCTGTTGGCTTCCTGTAAATTGCCTTTATTAGTTTAGGTATGTTCTCTGTATTCCTGATCGCTCCAAGACTTTTATCATGAAGGGGTGTTGGATTTTGTCAAATGCCTTTTCTGCATCTAGTGAGATGATCATGTGTTTTTTTTCTTTGAGTTTTGATTTGGGAGATCTGTCCAGTGGTGAAAGTGGGGTGTTGAGATCTCCCACTATTAATGTGTGGGGTTTTATACGTGGTTTAAGCTTTAGTAATGTTTCTTTTACATATGTGGGTGCCCTTGTGTTTGGGGCATAAATGTTCAGAATTGAAACTTCATCTTGGTGGATCTTTCCTGTGATGAGTATGTAATGCCCTTCTTGATCTCTTTTGATTGATTTAGTTTGAAGTCTATTTTGTTGGATATCAGGATGGCTACACCCGCTTGTTTCTTAAGACCATTTGATTGGAAAGTCTTTTCCCAGCCTTTTATTCTTAGGAAGTGTCTGTCTTTTGAATTTGAGATGTGTTTCTTGTATGCAACAGAAAGATGGGTCCTGCTTTCGTATCCATTCTGTAAGCCTATGTCTTTTTATAGGTGAATTAAGTCCGTTGATATTAAGAGATATTAATGACCAGTGATTGTTCATCCCTGTTATTTTTGGTGGTAGTGTGTGTGTACTTCTCTTCTTTGGGGTTTACTGCTGTGGCTTTATCTATTGCCTGTGTTTTCAAGGGTGTTGGAATTTTCCTTCTAGTGCTTTCTGTAGGGCTGGGTTTGTGGATAAGTATTGTTTAAATCTGGCTTTGTCTTGGAATGTCTTGTTCATTCCGTCTATGATGATTGAAAGTTTTGCTGGGTGTATTAGTCTGGGCTGACATCCATGGTCTCTTAGTGTCTGCATTACATCTGTCCAGGTCCTTCTGGCTTTCAAAGTCTCCATTGAGAAGTCCGTTGTTATCCTGATGGGTTTGCCTTTATAGGTCACTTGGCCTTTTTCCTTAACTGCTCTTAATATTCTTTCTTTATTCTGTACGTTTAGTTGTTTAATTATTATGTGGCAAGGGGACTTTTTTGGGGGGTCTAGTGTGTTTGGTGTTCTATAGGCTTCTTGTATCTTCATAGGCATTTCCTTCTTTAAGTTGGGAAAGTTTTCTTCTATGATTTTGTTGAATATATTTTCTGTGCCTTTGAGTTGGTATTCTTCACCTTCTTTTATTCCTATTATTCGTAGGTTTGGTCTTTTCATGGTGTCCCAAATTTCTTGGACATTTTGGTTCATGACTTTGTTGGCTTTAGTGTTTTCTTTGACTGATGAAACTATTTCTTCTACTGTATCTTCAATGCCAGAGATCCTCTCTTCCATCTCCTGCATTCTGTTGGTTATAATTGCATCTGAAGTTCCCGATCTTTTACTGAGATTTTCTATTTCCAGCATTCCCTCTGTTTGTGTCTTCTTCATTTTTTTCTATTTCCCTTTTCAGGTCTTGGACTGTTTCCTTTATTTGTTTCATTGCTTTTTCATGATTTTCCTTCAGTACTTTATTGTTTTCTTCCAGTACTTTATTGTTTTCTTCCAGGACTTTATTGTTTTCTTCTAATTTGTTTGCCCTTTCCTCTAGTTGTTTATAGCGTTCTTCTCATTTTTTTGTCTTTTCTTCTACACAAGCCTCTACCTTCTTCATGATGTTATTCATAAGGCTGTTTTCTTCTGCTTCTTCCAATTTTTGATGTTCAGGTCTGGATGGAGGCGGGCTAGGTTCTGGTGATGCTGTATTGCTCTTCATTTTGTTGCATGTACCTCTGCCTTGACGTCTGCCCATCTCCTTGTGGTTGGTTCTTGGTCTTATCAGCACACTTGGTTCAGACAGAGCTCACAGATTCAGGAAGTCTCTCTCTCTTGTCCAGATGGGAGCTCTCTTGTCCAAATGGGAACTCCGGGGCAGGATGGAAGCTCTTATCTAGACGGTAAGTCTGGGGCAGGATGGGAGCTTTTGTCCAGACAGGAAGTCCGGGGTAGGATGGGCGCTCTTGTCTAGAAGGGAAGTCCAGGGCAGGATGGGAGCTGGGGGTCCGTCTCTAAGTCACAGGAAGTGGCTGGGGTCTCAGGCAGATGGGTGTGGGGGCAGGGCATGGAGATTGCAGGAGCTGCCTGGGGGCTTGGAGAAGGGAATCCTTCCCGGTGGGGCTAGAAGGGGACCTGCCCAGTGGCCAGAACCTGGGGCCAAGTTGGGCAGGTCTTCCCCGGAGTGGCTGGTGCCTGGGGATGGGGTCCAGGTTGGGCCCGGATACTCACCTCTGGTCCAGAAGGGAAGTCGGGGGCAGGATGGGAGCTGGGGGCCGGTCCTTGTTTGCTTTCTTACACATTTTGTGGTTATTCTTTTGTCAGATATTTAGTTTTCCAATACTTTCTTATGTTCTGCAGGTTGTCTTTGTGTGATGTGAGTTTCCTTTGTTGTATAGAAGCTTTGTAGTTTGACGTGACATCACAGCATTCTATTTTTGCTTTTGAGGTCATATCTAAAGAATGTCATCACTCAGACAAATTTTGTGGAGTGTTTTTCCCACTATCTTCTTCTAGTATTTTGAAAGTTTAAGGTCTTGGATTTAAACCTTTGATTAATTTTGATTCCACTTGTATATAAGACAAAACTTATGCATTCATATACACATTGTGGAATACTACTTGGTTATGAATAGGCATTTGTGACAACATACCTAAACTCGGAGGTCATGATGCTAAGAAAAATGAGATGGGCAAAGAAAGACAAACACTGTATGATCTTACTCGTACATGGAATTGACAAGAAGAAAAACCACTGGCTTTATGGAAGTAGATAAGAAAATGGTGTTTACCAGAGGTTTGAATTATTCATGGGTAGGTGAAAGTGAGGAGATGTTGTTTGAAGATATGTAACCACAGATGAATAGGAAGGATGAACTGAAGTGATCTATTTACTCTGCAAGGCTACCTACAGTAGTTAGGAAGGCAGGATATATTCTTGAAAAAAAAAACTGTGCAGTGTGCTTGTCAGTTAGCTAATCCTGCCCTTCTATAGTGCATGCATGCTTTCTGTATTATACATGTATATTTATATATGGCATTCTATATAGTAAACATATTTTCATCTGCCAAGGTGACAGAGTTAAAAGGGCAGAAGACACCTCAATACACTGAGAGTGCCCTTGATCAACATCCGACAGAATCTTGGGGACCGAAATCCCACAATTAAAAGAAATGGATTCTGCTAGCAAACGAATAGGGGATTGGAAGTGAATCTTTCCCTAGGGGAGTTTCCCCATGAGAGAGACAAATTCAGCATCATGAGAACAGAAGCAGAAGAGCTAGTTAAAACATGCTGGCTTTCTGACCCACCGCTAGATAATGGACCTTTTGCACCATTCAGTTGGTAGTGATTTGTTATTCAGTGAATGATAATTAGTACATATACCTTTCATGTAAAATTTCCCAAGGGATTAGTGCAATTAAAATGGGTTAAGTTAGATTATGATTATTAAGCATTGAAGAAGCAGATGGAAACAGTTTAAATTATTATTTTCCCTAAGATTTAATTTATGATCATTTTTTGGGTTATGGTAAATGTTGGTCCGTAACAAGATAATCTATAATTTAATAAAACAAATAACCTATGATAAAGCATTGAAACATTTAATACCAATCAATGACATTAAGGTATACATATATGTATGTATACTTATACACACATATAGAGAGATATGTGTATAGTATTTGCATATATTTGATATACATACATATATATATAATTCATGTATGCATCTATATTTATAATTCTATTCAAGTTTTTATTAAAAAATTATTTAATTGTACTAGATCTGTCACAGTAAAGTGCAATGTGGCACACTGTTTTCCACAGGAAGAGGGAGAGAAAAATGCATCTGTAAAAATAAATTATTATAACCAAGATGTTTCAAAAAAGATTCAGCAAAATGTAAACTTTTCTGATTAGAAAGAGCTGTTATGCAACATAATTCAGAAAGAATATAATATAAGTAATGCCTTTTAAAATGACCTACCCACTGCCTGGGGAATAGACTATAGGAGATAGAAAATAGCAGTATTAGGCATATATATATATATATATATATATATATATATATATATATATAAATGTGTGTGTGTGTATAGATATATATACACACATATGTATGTATATATATTTGTTAAACTACTAGAGGGAGATGGACGATAAGTTTTCCTCTTTCTCTTGAGTTTATTTTGATTTTCTCCCTTTCTCAGTGTCTAGAGTTTGCTCAAGTGTTCCACACTTCCTAATTTTAATCAAGTGTTCATTTAATGTAGTTATCTCCACAGTTATAGATTTTTCAAGTGTTTTGGAGCCATTAGGAAACAGGGAGGCTGAGGAAGATTCAGAATGTAAGTTAAGAAAGGCAAAGCTTGGTGTGGATAACAAGGAGAAACTGCCTTATGGGCAGAAAGCTAATCTTTCTGTTGCTGGCTATTTCTCTCCCGTTTATTTATGTTTTCAGCAATAAAGACAATTCTATGGAATACTGAATCTCATTGGTGTGTACAAGGTGGTAGTTATGGAAATCATTTGAAGTACAGTCTTTTAAGTTTTTTAGTTTGTTTGTTTGTTTTTTCATTTTGTGAGTGGTCAGTGGCAAAGTGAGGCTGTCCCAAACCTGGGTGAGACACATGGGGCCTTTCTGCTTGTTCTCACTGCCAGATGGATGGAGGATTTTAAGGGTTTAATCCAGGGACATGGGGCAAAGCTGAATGGCCCATAAGGGGATCTAATGTCTTGTTTGGTCATAACCATGGCATGCTCTCCACAATTGACCTAATTAGATAAGATTTCAAATATGCCATCAAAGGTTTGTTTAAATATCAGATATGGGTCACTGTTCTCCAGGGACTTTGTACTTATTTGCCTATTGGTGTTTGCTGGGGTCAAGGCAGGAGTTTTTGTTATGTTTGTGTTAGCTCATTCTTTCTTTATAAAAGTTATCCTTACAAAACCATTAATTTAGTTGTTGGGCTCCTTAATTTGGAATATGTTAATTTAGAATTAGCAGCAACTTGAACAAGAGTAGGGTGACATTTAGTTTGAACTACGTATTAAGGGTTTTGTAGTATTCCTAAATTTATAATTACGATCACAAAGGGAACATGCTCCTGATGAGAAAATATTTCTTAAACCACCTCTATCCACAGATAAACAACTGAGATGTGTATGCCTTTATAAATCCCTATTTAATAAATCTGGTGTTAGAATAAGTGCCCTTTAGCTCATTTGCATATTTTGCTGACTTTGTATGATGTAGAATGATTGGTGTATCCTAGCATTTTTAAATAAGGGCAGTAAGATCACATTCTCAATTCTAAACTTGAAAAATCAAGACTTTCAATCATGACTGACAACCAACATCAGTTTAAAGTACTGAGAGGGCATCCCTGGGCTGTTGCTTGCTGGGAAGAAGGAGAGCACTCTGCACAAGACTTCACTGGTGAGAGAAATTTCTTTGCCATCCATGCCAAAACTGAGTTCTTGGCATAGTCAGGAAAAGGGAAGAAAGGAAGGAAAAGTAAGGAGTAGAGAGAAGCAGAAGAGAAAAAGTGATAAGTGGCATTTGACCTGCCATGAAAGTATGAATTGAAGGTAAAATCCCAACAGTGAGAGCGTCCATGGGATGCCACATTACTACAATGGCTGAGTTTTGTGTTTCCTGAAAGCTTATCATTACTGTGAAGGAAGAAGTTTTCCTACTGATGTGCCTGCTGCCATAATTTAATCAATGCCTACTATTTTATCTTCTCTAAACCCATACTTAACAAAACCCTATTATTTTGGTCCCTACTTGATTGTCCAAGGAGAAAGCACGTGCTGGTTGGACTATTGCCAGTGGTGGTGGAAACATCTGCTATACTTCTCAGTATAAATAAACAGTTCTATAAAGATTTCAATGTTTTGTGAGTTTTTGGTTGGGTCTGGAATCTCTGTATTTAATTAACTTATGTACATCTCCAAAATCCCACTGCAAGGCAGCTACAGGAACAATGCCTCTTAGAGAGGAAACCGAATGGAGTTCACTGTTGTCTGGCTTTCTTGGAATAGTACCATCTGTTTAGCCAGTCTCTTTTGATCTTTCTCCCTCTGCTGTCTGCCTACTGTATTATTTTCTAAAGCATGGTACCTAGTGCATTTTTTTTTAGTTATAATGATGTGATGATTTAATGTAACTTTTGATTCAGCTCTCTGATTTTAAATTATTATCACTACTAACATTTTCAATATGCAAGTGCATCATTTCAATAATTATATGGCTCCACAAATAATCAAGTGTCTAATGTTTTCTCTACCATTTCCAGGTAATGTGTTACTTTATTCATTTCCTATTTGAGGCCTTCCTTCTCAGAGAATTATAGGGATTGCTTATTTTAAAATATATGTAAGCAAGACTCAAACATTTAACACCAGGGCCTTTGGGAGACATTTGTTTGTGGATTAAAAATGAGTTTTGGAAACTAGATAACTTATTTTTTAGGTACTTACCAGTCATCTATGTATCTTGTTTCCTTGAGGGCTTCTGAATCTTGGTTTTATTAAAATGATCATGTTTGTTTCCATGTGGTCAGATATCTTAAGATGATGCTATTCTAATGAGGACATTACAATTTCTGAAAACAGTATGAAGCACTGCTCCCAAGAAATCACTGGCAGGAAGACCACACATGTGTATGGCAAGGGCAGTTTCATGCCTTTTCATCTCTTGGAGTTAAATCAGAGAGTTGACTTAGTTATGGATCTACCCAGTGAGAGAGACCGTAGAAACAATCTGCTCTCTGTTTAGAGAGCCAGGAAATGAGACTACCTCTGCAAGAGAAAGGTTAGGAGTCTCCTCCCCTAACTCCGCCTCCATTTCTTCCTCCTCCTCTTCTTTTTCTATTCTGTCTTTACTAACAGCCCATCAGGATTGCAAGTACAGGTTCTGTGATCACATGACTTCTGTGGTGGTGCCAGTACCAACAGAAGGAAGGAAACCCAAGTGATAAGTTTCTTTCTTTTGCCAAAGGAACGTGAGAAAAGGACAAAAGAATGAATGTAAGAATCCCATTGCTGGGCTGGAGAGATGGCTCAGTGGACAACAACAATTGCTCCTTAAACATGAAGTCCTGAGTACAGATCTCAGCCTCCACATAAAAGTCTTGGTGTAGTTGCATGTACACCCAAATCTGCAGCACTGTAGGGGAAGAGAGAGACATCCATGTGATTTTCTGTCCTCCAACCTTGATCCAGATTCATTGAGAGACCTGGTCTTAAGAGGAAAAGATGAAGAGGCCTTTCCTGGCCTCTGCTTGTGCATCCTTGTGCACATGTGTGCAAGACACACACACACACACACACACACACACACACACACACACACACACTACCACTGCAACTTCCCTTTTCTGATATGCTTTCCTGAAGATGACTGTAGTGACTTCTGATTGTGCAGCAGTAGAAATTTAAGATTCCAAGAGGAGCCAAGGTTTTCAGGCCAGGGAATCAGAAAAGAGGTGCATATGTTGGAGAAGAACTATACAGTATGAGAGAAATCCCGCAGAGAACATCCCTTAAATTTTGGTGTAAATTGAATAGATATTTATGCTATGAATCTTCAGAGCATATTCAAAGCATCAGACCAAAGTCTTTGACATGGTAAAAACCATGGCATAAGTTCCAATCTATCTCCCCAAACACATAAGCAGGATAGATGCAAAGAAGCCCAAATAACTTGAAAGAGTGAGATGAGGTTGAAATCACTGTTGAGAAGGCCAGAGTGAGAAACTAAAGGAATTCCATATGCAATATCAAGACATATCAATCTTTCATAACTACGGCAAATTTAATAAGACCACAGTCTTACTACATAATATTCAAAATGTTCAGGAGATAAAGTGCAATTGTTAGGTCATCTGGCAAAATAATGAAAATTAGGCAAATTCTAACATGCAAAATATTGCCCAAATACCAACTCTGAGTTGGGATAGATGTTGAAATTACGAAGGATTGTAAAAGGGGACATCTTCATATTTTACACAGTAGGTATAAACTCCCCTGGATGAATGCAAAAGTAGATGGTCTCAGCAGAGAGAGACATAGCAGAATCAGTTACACTCAGATTGAGAAGTATAATAAGTGATTAGAATTCACTGAAGTATTTAAATGTAGAATGGAGATGGCAGATGAAAGACAGACCAGTAAATTCATGCTGTCTGAGAGGCAGGGATATTGGTCAATTTTTGCATTACTGTGACCATCTACTTGGCACAGAATAACTAAAGGAATGAAAGTCTTATTTCAGCTCATGGTTTCTGAGAAAGGTTTTGTCCCCTTGTTCTATGGCTTCTTACACTTGGACAGAACATCATGGGAGTGTGAGCATGTGGCAGAGGAAAGCTATTTAGCTCACAGCTTACTATAGGTAAAGCAGTGATCCAAATGACTTTTCTACCACTACCCAAAGTGACCCACCTACTGCCTCTAGTGCAGCCAATGCCAAAGTTTCTAGAGCCTCCTAAAAGAATGCTACCATCTGAGGATCAAACATTAAAACTACAGACCTATGGTAAATGTAATTTTAATCTTTGAGACAAGGTCTCATGTACCTAGACCAGCTTTGAAGTCACTGTGAAGAATAAGAGTGATATGAACCCTGAAACTTCTGCCTCCATTTCCCAAGTGCTAGATTACAGGTATAAGCCAGCATGGCCAATTTATATTAAATCATAACACAGTAGAAAAATTAAATATATATGGGTTCAAGAATCTTTTGCGTTATCTCAGGGAATTATATGTTTGTGGCTGCTGGAATCATAGAAAAATAAATTTATTAAGAGAAAAGGGAAAACAATGCTTGAAAGTTTTTCAGACTTGATTGAAAATTTAAGCTGTTCCCTGAAAATCAAGATAAACTTGAAGAAAGCTTTTCCCAAATGTACTATACAGAAAGCAATGCAAGAAAGCTGTATCAGAAGCAGCCATGACAAATTGACAAATGACACATCATAAGTTGGTAAACAAAAATAAGCATTACTGAAAATTCCACATTAGAACCATGGAGGCCACAAGACAATTTGATTGAGTCATCCTAAAGTGCTCAAGGAGAAGAATTACACAACTCATGTGAATTGTAACTCAATAGATGTATTTGTTCATGAACACAGAGACAAGAGTGCAAGCTTGGGCTTGTCCTAGATGCTTCTCCACGTTTCTTGATGTCATCATATGCCAGTTTTCAGGAAAAAGACAGTATTTAGAAATATTATCATATGAAGAGAAAGCATGAATTGTTGCAGCTAGGGTATGATAACTGCTGAATAATTTTCAGGATGATGGAAAATGATTCCAGGAAAGTATTTAGAAGTTCATTATTGTAGCAAGAACAATATTAGATATTAATTATTTTTCATCATATAAAGCCTTTCAAATACACGTGATTTCTGAAAAATAAAATTACATTTGTGTGCTAGGTTTTCATGTATGCATATATAATACGGGTGACTGCATGGTTTTCATGTATGCATGTACAACGTGGGTGACTGCGTTTGCATGCAAGCCTAGTCTTTGACCATGAAAGACTTTAGTTATAATCTACAGAGAAAGAAACCTGGAATTCTCCAAGTATTTAAAGATTAGAAACCATACTTCTAAGTAATCTCTGGATAAAGGAGATTTGAGGAATATTTATGGCAGTAAATACTTATCCTACAAGAGAGGGGGTGACTTACATCAATAATCCGGGTGCCTGCCTGAAGAATGAGAAAAAGAAGAGCAGACAAAACCCAATAAAATAAATTAAATTTTAGATAATTTTTAAACTATTTCTTAGAAGGGAGGGAGGGAAGGTGAAGGAAGAGGAGAAGGAGACAAAGGAGAGAGAGACAGTGTGTGTGTATGAGAGTGTGTGTGTGAGAGAGAGAGAGAGTGTGTGTGTGTGTGAGAGAGAGAGAGAGAGAGAGAGAGAGTGTGTGTGTGTGTGTGTGTAAGAGAGAGAGAGAGAGAGAGAGAGAGAGAGAGAGAGAGAGAGAGAGAGAGAGAGAGAGAGAGAGAATACATATGCACACATGTACCACTCTAGTTGTAACTGAACTCATGTGGACAGTCTTGGCTGCAGGTGCCTCCATCATTCTGGTCCCATTTCAGTTAGTTCTTGATAATTTCATTACATTTGAGATCCCCATTTTCAAAATATTATGCAATGCTTTTAGTCTCAGCATGAGGAGCTAACCAGGTCTTGGATTCCAGGGAATCTGCATAGCTGCACCACTTCTCTATATGCAGCCCCTAACCTGCAGCTTGGTACCATGATTTATTTGGTGAATAAATGGAATTTGCACATTTGGTGCCTCCTCCCCAAATGGTTTGGGAACATTCTGATGTCATCAGGTGAACACACTTGCACTCATGGGATGCTAGAAGGCTGTGCCATGACATCTACAAGCATTCAGTTATTTCTAGGATTCACAAGCCATGTTGGGCACAGAAAAATAATTGAAAGATATGTCACCTGCTCCATTGGAAATGTTGCGAAGCCATCCAGTCTTATGGTTTCATTTTCCTAGAATCCTTAGAGTTAGAGGATGGGAAGGTGTGGAGAATTCCTTCTCAGCAAACAAAAACATGAAATTTCTGTTGCCTTTTAAAAACAAGATTTATTACTTTAATGATGAATGTGTGTGTGTGTGTGTGTGTGTGTGTGTGTGTGTGTGTGTGTGTGTGTTTTCTTCAGAGTCAAGAAACATGGAATCTTCTGAAACTGCAGTTACAGGTATTTTTGTGATGCCCAACATAGGTACCTGGGAACTAAATATGGGTTTTCTATAAAAGCAGTGTGTGCCCCTTTTTTTTATTTAAAAGTTTTTTTTTCATTCTACATACCAACCACAGTTTCCCCTCCCTCCCCTCCTCCTGCTTTCCCCCACCTTTCCCCACCTCACACCCCATCCACTCCTCAGAGAGAGTAAGGCCTCTCTTAGGGAGTCAACAAAGTCTGGCATACCATGTTGAGGCAGGACCAAGCCCCCCCACCCCCTCTTCATCAAGGCTGAGCAAGGCATCCCTCCATAGGGAATGGGCTCCAAAAAGCCAGTTCACGCACCAGGGATAAATCCTGGTTCCACTGCCAATGACCCCACAAACTGCCCAAGCCACACAACTGTTACCCATGTTCAGAGGACTTAGTCCAGTCTTATGCAGGTTCTCCAGCTGTCAGTCCAGTGTCAGTGAGCTTCAGCTAGCTTGGGTCAGCTGTCTCTGTGGGTTTCCTCATCATGATCTTTACTCCTCTTGCTCATATAACCCCTCCTCCCTCTTTTCAACAGGACTCCAGAAGCTTAGCCGAGTGCTTAGCTGTGGATCTCTGCATCTGCTTCCATCAGTTACTGTATGAAGGTTCTATGATGACATTTAGGGTAGTCATCAATCTGATTACAGGGTAAGCCAGTTCAGGCACCTCTCCGCTATTGCTTGGGGTCTTAGCTGGGGTCATCCTGTGGGTTCCTTGGAATTTCCTTAGCACCAGGTTTCTTCCTAACTCCATAATAACTCCCTATATCAAGATATCTCTTTCCTTGCTCTCCTTCTCTGTCCCTCCTCCCGTTCCTCATGTTCTCATCTCCCATCCCTCCCCTTTCCATCTCCCTAATCCTCATGCTCCCAGTTTATCCAGGACATCTTAATTTATTTCCCCTTCCTAGAGTGATTCATGCATATCCCTCTTAGGATCTTTCTTGTTACCTAGCTTCTCTTGGTTTGTGGATTGTAGCCTGGTTATCTTTTGCTTTATATTTAATATACACTTATGAGTGAGTATATAGCATGTTTGTATTTCTCACTCAGAATGTTTTTTTCTTGTTCCATTCATTTGCCTGCAAATTTCATGATGAGTAATACTCCATTGTGTGAATGTACCACATTTTCTTTATCCATTCTTTGGTTCAGGGGCATCTAGGTTGTTTCCAGGTTCTGGTTATTATGAATAATGCTGCTATGAACATAGTTGAGCAAGTGTCCTTGTGGTATGACTGTGCATCCTTTGGGTATATGCCCAAGAATGGCATTGCTGGGTCTTGAGGTAGATTAATTGCCAGTTTTCTGAGAAACCACCATACTGATTTCCAAAATGGCTGTACAAATTTGCACTCCCACCAGCAGTGGAGGAGTGTTCCCCTTACTCCACATCCTCTCCAACATAAACTGTCATCAATGTTTTTTATCATAGCCATTCTGATAAGTGTCAGATGGTATCTCAGAGTCATTTTGATTTGCATTTCCCCTATGACTAAGGATGTTGAGTAATTCCTTAAATGTCTTTCAGCCATTTGAGATTCTTCTGTTGAGAATTCTGTGCCCCATTTTTAAATTGTATTATTTGGCATGGTAAATAAGACAGAATGGCAACCTACAGAATGGGAAAAGATCTTCACTAACCCCATATCTGACAGAGGACAGTATGTTCTTAACCACAGAGCCGCCTCTCCAACCATGCTGTCTTTGTTCATGTCTCTGTTCATTCTGAGATCAGCACAATCTCACTAGAAATGTGGGAACTCTGCCTTTTCCATTTGTAGTATAGGCTTCATGGTTATGGTGTAAGCTGCACATGGTGACATCTTCTGACTTTATATTTCTGACACTCAAACCTTAGACTCCTACTATTTACTACAAGTAAATTTTTGAAGCTTACAGTGAAATTTTGAACATTTAAAAAGGGTATCCCCTATGGCCTGAATTATAAAAAGGACCAGGGCATACCTAAAAGTGCCAACGACTGCAACTGGTTAACACTTCATAGTTTCTCCAGAGCCATGTCAAATAGGAACTGTGCATGGCTGTGAGGACTGTAAAGTCACTGCATGCCATACACACACCAGCTCCCAACCATTAAGCAGTCAAGGCTTCTTCATTTTTCACTCACTCTTACCCTTCATGTCTTATGACAATTGATATCAACAAATTCCAAAGTACCATCTATTTGGATGAATGGCATTTTATCCACCTAAAGATAATAGAATGATACAATTAGAATTGATACAATCACCTATGAAACTTTTCAGACAATTTGCTTGAAGAGATGGTTAGGCCTAGGGCATCAGAACACAGACCACCAGGGGCAGGGCAAGGATGTACTTGTGTGCTGTTAACATGGTAACCTTTACAAGGCCATCCATTACTTCCTTCACTTTTTTTGAGACAGGGTCTCATGTAACCCAGGATGTCAATTGAACTTCTATTTTTTCCACCTCTATGTTCTCGGTACTAGGATTTTAAGCATGCTCCACTGTGCTTAGAAAGAATATTTACTCATTTTTCCCACCTATTATCCAAGACAGACTTTAGCCAAAATATATTTTCAAATACATTTTTATGACAATGGGGTGTTTGTTGAAACAAAAATGTATTAAAAATGATAAAAGTACAAAGATTTAGGAGCTTCAGGAGGATCATGATAGATACTGTAAGGACCTGACTTTGTTAGATCATCTTGGGGACCGTTGGACAGAGCACAAGGACCAATGCTGGGCTGACACTGTCTGCAGCCAAAGATCCACAGCTCCCTGTCACATTTGCATCTTAGCAACCAAGGGTGAAGTAGCATATATCTATGTTTATATGCATATGCTTCATATCTGTTGACAATTGTTTTGGAGACAAATGGTGAAGGTGGCTTCAGATAATATAGACAGTATTTAAGGGAAATGTAAACATCCTGTGCTATATAATTTATATATACTTATAGTATATTAATTTCAAAATTCATTCTTAATATTAATTCAATACTAGTTCAAAATTAGGTAGTGTAAGGCTGATATGGTGGTACCTGGCTGTCAAGGAACCTAGACTTCTCTATTTCTGTGTATTATCTTCAACAAATAGCTTTTATCCTTAATGTCACTTGGTATAGTAAACATATTGCCCATTCTGTCTTCTAGATAGAAAACTCTGTGTGTGTGTGTGTGTGTGTGTGTGTGTGTGTGTGTGTGTGTGTGTGTGTGTTAAACCCTATATAATCTCCTTCCATGGGTGGGCTCCTATATCTACCATGACATTGAAGGTACTAATCAGTCCCTATACCACAAGGGCTCCTCAGTTTACCTTTTACGGCCATATCTAATTTCCTTTCATTGTCTCATAGCCTCATCCATAATCATATAATCCTTTGGGATTGGACCTGTTTTTTTCCACCCAGCGTTATTCCCTGGAGTCTCATTCAAGTTGTTCTATGTATCAGTTGCTTGTTTCCTTTTGTTGCTAGTAGAATTCTGGGGTATGGATGGACGGGTAGATCACCACTTGCTTTTAACATTGGTTGAAGGATATCTGTTGTTATTTTGATTTTGTACTACTACACGCAAAGCTGCTATAAATATTCTTGTTCAGGTTTAGTGTGAACATACGTTTTCACATCTCTGGGACAAAAGCCCAAGAGTGCAGTCACTATGTTACAGGTGATTGCAAGTTTAGTTTACTCAGCTGCCAAATGGTTTTCAGTGTCTGCCCCATTTCAGTTTGTTACCAGCAATTTGTATATGATCCTATATGCCTGCCCTAGCTAGTTTATAATATGATGTTAATGTTTATTTCAATCACATCATAATGAAAGTCATAACTTCTTTTTCGTGAGTCATTATTTCATTGTGTTTAAGGATAGCTGCCACTGCACACTTATACTTTTGCAGGAATCATTTTAATATCATATCAACTTTTATTTTGGAGAATCCATGGCTAATTTATTACATCCATGATCAGTAGCTTTTTCCAAACAAGGCTTTGTTCCACATAATTCTTGCTTGATAACTGTTTTGTTATATGTAATTTTACCATGTTAAAGTTAAAACCTTCCTTTTTGAAAAAAAAAAAAGAAAAGAAAAAGGGGAAGTGCTGTGGATGATTGATTGATAAATAAAACACTGATTAGCCAGTAGCCAGGCAGGAAGTATAGGCAGGACTAGCAGAGAGGAGAATTGAGAGAACAGGAAGGCGGAGAGGAGGAGACACCAGCCTGCCTTCCAGGGACAATCATGTAAAGGTAGCAGGTAAAGTCACGGAACACATGGCAACATATAGATTAACAGAAATGGGCTGAGTGTAAGAGTAAGACTAGACAATGGTAGGCCTAAGCTCATGGCTGAGCAGCTTAAATAATATAAGTGTCTGTATGTTTATTTTATAAGTGGGCTACGGGACTGCTGGGGCTGGGTGGGACCCGGAGGGGGAAAAAAAAAAAACTCTAGCAACAGGTATGTGCTAGAAAATTTAAGAGATGGGGACCACTGTGAGACTCTTGGGTCATTTGCAGCTTGTCCTTGAAGGAGACAGTGGGACCCCAGTCTTTTCCTTTTTTCTCTTGTTTCCGGGCCATGCTTCTGCTGTGATATTCCACCAGAGGTTCTAACATCAAGGCCAACCATTCACAGGCCGGAACCTGCAGAGCCATGAGGTAAAATAAATGTCTTCAGTTTATAAGTTGGTTATAACAGATGTTTGTTAGAGTGGCAAATTACAACCATTTCTCTAATCAATATTAGAATATTTAATAGGAATACATATTTAGAAGGATGAGTGTATTTGTTAAATGGAAGTTTTAAATGCAAATATTTTCAATGTTAATATATGAGTAACAAAAGATCAGATTAGTTTTTTTAAATTTGTAAAAAAAGATATTGAAGTGACAATAGATTATGGTAAGTTTTGTAGACATGCAACTTATTAGGAAATAATATCATTCTGATGGTAAACAGTATAGGCTAAAATTTGCTTCCTAAAAACTGGCCCCTCAATAGCAAAACTGACTTTAATCATCTTAGTTCATGGGTTCTAGGCTTGAGGGTACAGTTTGTAACAGCAGGGGAGGCCCGGTGTCAAGAACACATCTCTTCTTTGGTACATGAGGAAGACTTCACATTTGGGTGGACCAGGAATACAAGGAAGGCAATGCAGTACTTTTCAGGCTATCCACTTCCCTTTTCATTCAGTCTGACTCCCCAGCCCATGGAATCAGTCCCATCCATGTACAAAGTGGGGAGGGGGCATCTTCCCCCTTCACTTAAACCTTCCTGGAGAAATTCTTTCAGGTACTCATAAGAGTATGTCTTCTTACTTCATCTGGACAGCACAATAGAACCAACCCCAATGGCAGAGGTGTGGGTAAACAAGCTTCGAAGTTCTGAGCATGAGAGAGCTGTCCCCATTACTCACTCAACTGTCAGGTGGCGGCATTGGAGGGGGAGAGGTGCCCTCCTCTAATCCACTCTACCCCCACCAATCAACAGCTGAGGCAGGTGGGAAAGCTGGTCTTGAGGTCATAAGAGTAGGCGAGCTACCCCTGTTCCCCATCAGCTACAACTCTCAGGAGATCAGGCCCTGCACCTCATCTGGGCAGCACAATAGAGCCAATCCTGTTGGCAGAGGTGTGGGTGAGCTAGCCTTGAAGTTATGAGAATAGAAGAGCTGTCCTCATTACTCCTCATTACTCTGTCATGGGATGCATGGGCAGGGAAGAGATGCCCACCTCTACCCATCAATCCCTGAGGTAGGTGAGAGAGCTGTCTCTGCCTCTCATCAGCTGCAGCACTCAGGAGAGTGGCCCTGACACCATGCCTGGGTTATACAGTTGAGCTGGCTCTGAAGGTGCATGTGTAGGAGATCCCACCCAAGGACATGAAAAGCAGGAGAACTGGCAACTGTCCCCGCCCCTTGCTCACTGATGCAAGAAGTGAACTCACCAGGGCACTGCACAAAAGCTCACCCTGGTGGTGAGGACAAGGAAGGGTTGGCAGGCTGACCAACCTTGCAACTACCTAGGCCTAGAGCCAGGGTTATGAGTTGGCCCATCCCAATATCACCCCACCTGTGGTGTGCTAGAGCGTGTGAAGGGACTGGTTCTGCAGACCCAAAGCTGCAGGAACTCCAAACCACAGGGAAACATCAGGATAACCAAGAAGAGCCCCAGTGAGGGTCCAGCATGCATAGTGTGGCAAAAATCAGAGGCCTTGAACCAGACCAATGACTCTTTGCAATGCACACTTGCAAGTAAAGATGTGCGGAAACAAGGGTTTACAGGGTGACTCACTGTCGCACTACAGCTTCAATGAAGAGACTGATTTGTCTTTTTTCCTCTTAAATTTTATTTTATTTTATTTTGTGGGGGAGATTGCCAGGGCAGAGGGCAGATACAAAGGGATGGGAAAATGAATGGGATGGAGAGGCATGATATGAAAGACACAAAAATAAATAAATAAATAAATAAAAAGATTAAGAAAAAGAGTGTGTCTTCTCAGAGATTGTAAATTCAACCAAGTTTGTGAAGAAAAATAACCAATACAAGCCCCCATCTTCCTGTATGATTTCTAACTCAGAAAAAGTGCTTACAATATTTAATAAAACCTCAGTAAGATTAGACCTCAGCTGATTTTATTTAGATCAATTTGTGTAAATCAGCTTTGTTGAACTTCAATCTCTAGCTGCTTTCAAAGGTTAGAACATGTGCAATTTAGTAGAATTGTTTGTTTTAGCTAATAATTTCATGTTCAGAAAGCAAAAGAAACACTTTTATTCATAAATTTCTGCAGAAACATAGATTATATATATTTGTATGTGGAACAAACTTAGATCTAGATGAAAAGAGGGGTAAGTTATTTATTCAAACATCAATAATAGAATATAGTTTTCTTGGGACTTTAATATAATTTCATAGTACTATTGATCCATTCATAGACTGAAGTGAAAAAATTCAGATATTTTATAATGTAATTCTTGCCTAGAAAGAAGTTTGAAAATTATCAAGTGCATCTTATATAACTAAGAACTGCCATGTGAATGTGGTTGAACTCTGAAATGTACTGGCTATGGACCAGTGTGGATTTGACTGGGCCAACAGAAGAAAACTGTGAAAGAAATTGTGAGAGACAGGAATACCATTTTATACCTGCTGAGAAATATTGCTGAGGAAGAATATCAAATTGTGAGGATTTATTCAGTATACAGCTAACTATGGACAGATCTTAGGATGCTCATGAGGGATCAGAATATGCTGTCAGAACAGGAAAACATGTGCTCACAGGACAAAATCCAAAGATATATTGCTGGTATGAATGAACTCAAGGATTCCATATGGTAAGAGGTATGCAACAACAAAAGAAGAATTAAACACAAGACCCAAACATATTTGAATGTTCAATGTAAGGAAATAAAAACACCACAACTATTTCGTCATCTCTTATATCCACATCTAGTAAAATAAGAATTCTTCCTAATAAGGGCAGAGACAATAACCAAGAAGGACTTGATCCTAGTGTGAAGAACAGCTTCTCAGATGGGGAATTCAGCATAATGGAGGCTTCACCTTGCTCGCACTTCTCTTTCCTCCGAGAGTGACAACCGGGACAGTCCACATTCTGTATGACACTTCTATTAGGTTTGTGTCTCAGGACATATTGATTGTGGGAGAAAAGCCGATGAAGTGCGGTGGGAGTTGGGTGGCTTGTGGTCCAGTTGATGACCACATGAGTAAACAGAGTGACTCACACTGTAATTCCAACTCTGCTTCCCCCCCCCCGCCCCCCTTGGTGACAGTGACACATCTGTTCTTGTTAACTCTTGTTCTGCTGACTGCTGCGATGAGGCTCTGAAGAGGGAGGGTATCAGGGCTGAAAACAAGACAACTCTGCTCTTGTTTGTAACCAGATATGTGAATATCCTTTCAAGAGTTACTTGTCTTTGACAACAAAGTAGGTATTTCCAGCAAATTTATTCTTGCCTCTTCAATGTATGATGACTTCAGATTCCCATGTTCAACAGCAGTGGGATCATGGGGATCAAAGCTGAGATGTTTATTTAAAAAACACAGAGATTTTTTTTTGAAGTCAGATACTCCTAGAAGTGAAAAAGAAATCATCAAAATAATCAAAATGTGTAATCTTCCAAGGTAGCCACTCTGTCAATGCACTGGAAATAGCAGGAATTTATGGTCTCATGTTTCTGGAGGCTTAGAGTTAAAACCAAGGTGTTGGCAATATTGACTCTTTTTTCTGAGAGCTATGTGGGAAAAGTCCTGTCCAAGCCTCTCACCTGGTTCCTGGCAATCATTGCCACTCCATGACATCATAATTCTAATGATCTCATCTTAGTGTCAGTAGTTATGGTAAACAGCATATTCACAGATTTTGGTAATTTCTGAGGTCAATGGTGAGCTAGAGAAATGTCTTGAATTTAGTGATAGACAAAGCAATTCAAAATAGGAAAGCAGTTAGGGCAAGGGAATAAGAGAGATAAAAAACACGTTTCAATAGATCAGACAAGTGCAGTGTCAAATTTAAGTTTCACAAAATACCAATAATCTTTAAGCAAGATGAATCTTCAAAGTTGGAAAATACAAGATATACAAAAAGATGTCTCTGCCAGGTCTATGGTAGTGGAGCACCAGAGAACTCTGAAGAAAGAAAATAATGTTCAAAGTACTCAAAGAGAAAACATACTATTCCAGATCATTTAAGTAAACAGGTGACTTACTTTTCAAGAGAAGTAACAGAAAGGACACAACATCAAAGGCTTGAAAAGAAATTAGAGGGCAGAGTGAGACATTTTGTGTGAAAGTTGACAAGTATTTGCCATTAATGCAGAGTCACCAAAAAAAAAATTGTTAGGGATGTATTGTAGGTACAAGGAATGGGGAGACCTCAAAAGGAACTGTGAAGATGTCTGAGGAAATGGTGAGGACAGGAATTAGACAGCTAGGAACTAAGGAAAAGGTGGTAGGAATGTTTTGAACAAAAATGAACTTTTAAGTAGAAGATGACTTTAAGGCAGTTAGAGCTGAGATAGTATTTATTTTAACTTTATTAAATGCTAACATTAGACAGTAATTTTAAACACTAAAACAAAGAGAAATCTTGGTTCATTAGAGAAAAAAGTAAAATATAAAATCAACTGTGTGTGTGTGTGTGTGTGTGAGAGAGAGAGAGAGAGAGAGAGAGAGAGAGAGCCTGTGTGTGTGTGAGAGAGAGCCTGTGTGTGTGTGTGTGTGTGTGAGAGAGAGAGAGAGAGAGAGAGAGAGCGCCTCTGTGTGTGTGTGAGAGAGAGAGAGAGAGAGCCTCTGTGTGTGTGTGTGTGAGAGAGAGAGAGAGAGAGAGAGAGCCTGTGTGTGTGTGTGTGTGTGAGAGAGAGAGAGAGCCTGTGTGTGTGTGTGAGAGAGAGAGCCTGTGTGTGTGTGTGTGTGTGTGTGTGTGTGAGAGAGAGAGAGAGCCTCTGTGTGTGTGTGTGTGTGTGTGTGAGAGAGAGAGAGAGCCTGTGTGTGTGTGTGTGTGTGTGAGAGAGAGAGAGAGAGAGAGAGAGAGAGAGAGAGAGAGAGAGAGAGCCTGTGTGTGTGTGTGAGAGAGAGAGCCTGTGTGTGTGTGTGTGTGTGTGTGTGTGTGTGTGTGTGTGTGTGTGTGTTGGGGAAGAAAAATAAATAAATACAAAGGATAAATAACTGCACAAAACTAACTCAAGGAATTGAAACAAAGTCCACAATTAAAAGCAAGAACATAGAGGCTGGGTCAATGGCTCAGAAATTAAGAGCACTTTCTGCTCTTGGAGAGTACCTGGCTTCAATTCCTAGTTCCAACATGGCAGCTCACAACCATCTCTACCTCCAAGTAAAAGGGATCTGAAACTCCACTGTGGCCTACTCAGGCACCCAGCACACATTTAGTGCACATACATACATACATACATACATACATACATACATACATACATACATCTCAAAACACTCACACACTTAAAAATTTAAAATATCTAAAAATAAATGCAATGACACATGTTTGTTTCATGCTTGCTTATAGGATTTCAGGGGATAACCAGCTAACTACGCTGCCACAAGACTTAAGTCAAAGACATTATGAACTGAGACAAGAAGAAAAGAACAGTCTCTGAGGCTCATTAAGCATGTTGATCTTAGACTGGATACATAGTATGTAAGGCAGGCCTGGTGGTTCAAATTGTAATCCTAGTGATTCAGGAAGCTGAGACAGATGGATCAAGGCCAGAAATGAAAATGTAGCAAAGCCCTATCTAAAAAATTTAAAGGGTGGTGATGTTGTTGACAGATGCAATGCCCAGGGTACCACACACATATGGGAAAAGAATAAAAGAACGCAGACACTGATCAACAGAAATGCAATCTTGAAGTCATGAAAGGAAAGGCCACATGGCGCAAACAGAATGGTAACTGGGGTAATTGGGGACTTCTCATAGGAGCCAGAAGTTGGAGAGAAAGCATGATACTCCAATGTCCTGCAATGATTATTAATTTCTGTTATTTTATATTCTCTTCCCCCCCCACCCCCTGCTACCTCTCTCCAGGGTCTCACTGCATTGCTCTGATTGTCCTGGAACTTATGATGTAGACCAGGCTGGCTTTGAACTCACAGTGATCTGCTTGATTCTGCCTCTTAAGTGCTGGCATTAAAGGTGTGCACCACCAGAACCAGCCTTCTATTAATTAATTAATTAATTAATTAATTAATTTTTTGTTTTAGCTATTCACTTTATTTTTTGTTTTTGGCTTCTGAAGTAGTACATCTCACTGATTTTTAGTCTTCATTATATTAAAAAAGTATTTCAAAGGACAACCAGCAAGCCATGGAGTAAGAGTGAGATTTGCAGAAGAGAACGGGAAAAGCCCAGAGGCAAAAGGTAGACAGGATAAGTTAAGACAAGGAAAGTTGGCTAGAAATTAAGCCAAGCTAAGCCTGGGCATTCATAGGTAGTCATAAGCCTCTGTAAGTGAATTTATTTGGGAACTGAGTGGTGGGCCCCTCAAAAGACCAAAAAAACTCCTAACAACATTAATCTGTTTTACAGTATAATATATGCATAGTTTTTATAAATAGTTCATATGCCCCCCAAAACTGTGGAGATTCTGTACTTGTGAGGTTGAGGCCAGATATGTGCTTATGGGTCACTTGTTTACTGTCAGGTTAAGTGTTGTATTTCTATAGTAAAAGGTAGCAAAGTTAGGCAAGACTTAAGTCAAAGACATAGTTAACTTCCTATCACTATTTGTCAACTATTGGATATGATTCTATGAAGATTTGGTTTGTATAATAAAAGTTATAATGTTGTGGTACAAGGCTCTGAATCAACCTAAGCAGACACAAGAGGCTCCCATAAAGCAAGATTTAATACAGAGCAATACACACGCACACGCGCACACACGCTCACGTACACACACACACACACACACACACACACACACACACACACACACGATTGATGAATGTGACAGAACAGACTCGGGAGCTGCACTGAGACCCCGAATGTTCATTTCATCACGTATTTAAGCACCAACCCACAAGCATCTGTGCTAAGTTAGTTACATTTTTCCACCAATTAGGATTCAAGGGGTAGGGGCTTTCCCTAGGTGTTCCATCTCTGCCAACTGACATAGAATGTAAGCTTTTCAGTCCAACCAATCAGATTCATCTGTTCTTTCTGTTGTTAGGAACAGTCATAATGTTTCTAGAAAACTAAAGATGCATAACAACTATTTCTATGACTTAAGAAGGAGGTGGATCATCTATTGAGAGGTTCCCAGCTCCACCAGGACTTGGGAACCTGAACTTTGATTCACCCTAGAGGTAATATGGAGTCTGAAGTCAAAAATGGCAGTACTTAGGACAAGGTACTTTGTGTCTGTTCCCAACTATATTAGTGGTGACATACAAGTTTACAACCATGTCTCATGTTTGTATAGTAACTGTTTTATCCATAATGATATAGTTAACAGTGGACTAATCTGTGTGATGACTATTATGCTAACACCTATTACTGTGTTTTAATTTCAACCTGTGACCTGGTATTTGTTAGATCACCTGCCACAATCTTAGTTGGACTTAAGGTTTTTATATGTCATACTCACTTTCAACTTTAATATCTTTATGTAAATAATCACCATACAGTCACTCACATAAATCTTGGATATATAAACCTAATCCAGTGCTCTGGAATTTGTAGTTCTGGATCATTATTTGATGATTATTTGTAGAGCATTTAAGAGATACATAAAACTATATTGTCATTTGTTCTGTTACACTGTCTCTTTATGAGAAACTACTTTAATCTATATCCAGAGTGTATTTTCATGTGATATCTTACAGATGGCCTTTTGCCATCCTTCTCAAGAGATAACCATTCTCAGCTCTTGTAATTATGGTGAGTGAGGATCAATCCATCTGTTTGAGAGTCCCTGATTCCCAATGGAAGTTGCCGTTAATAAATTTGAGTTCCTGCCAAAACGAGATGTTGAAATGTATTTGGATGCTATCTATCTACAATTGATCCAATGTACATATAAATATATCTTCCTCTACTATTTGAGTTGTAACTTAGACAAGAATCTTCTAGTATGAAGTTTGGGCAGAAATGCAATGAGGCCACAGAAAGTGGGAGGTGATACCTGGAAATGTACCTTAAGTCCAGTGTGTGACTCCTGCATTCAGTTACATTGATAGTCTAGGTGACATTTGAGAAATATAGTTTGAGTGGCATATAGAAATAAATATTTTGAACTCAGTTTAAAGTATTTAATATTATATATTTTTATATAATATTATTAATATTATAATATTGATTTGTTTCTAAATTGGGGTATGTGATGGGGATTCTTGATTGTCAACTTGACTACATCTGGAGTTAACTAAAACAAAAGTGTCTGGGTTCACCTGTGAGGTATTTTTTCTTAATTAAATCATTTGAGGTAGGAAGACTCACTTTTAACTCAGATATTTGAGGTGGGAAGAGCCACCTTTAATCCAGGCCACACCTTCTGTTTGCAACATAGATGAAGGACATTCCAAAGGGAAGCTCTCTCTTTACTTTTTCTTGCTCTCGATGGCAAGTTCATTTCTTGACAACAGTAGAGCCTATTTCTTCAGGATTCTAGCATATACTGAAGGCCAGCTGTGACATTCAGCCTTGTGGACCGAACAACTACTGGATTCTTGGACCTTCTGTTGGTACACAACCATTGTTGAACTAGCTAGACCACATCCTATAAGCCACTTAAATAAATCCCTGTGTGCATGTGTATATGTGTGTGTGTGTGTTTGTGTGTGTGTGAATATATATTCTTTCTTCCTCTACACACATACAGACAAACACACACACACACATATTCATATACACATATATATTTATATCTCAGGATACATTAATTTAAAAATACTGGCTGATAGGGGTTGAAGATTTAGCTAGCTCAGTGGTAGAGTGCTTGCCTAGTAAGCACAAGGCCCTGGGTTCGGTCCTCAGCTCAAAAAAAAATACTGTCTGGCTTCTTACAGATCTTCAAGTGTTTTTTTATTTTTATTTTTGATTTTTTCTTCTAACTTTGTTAAGGCTGATATTGGCATTTTGAAGAAGATTTCATTGATTATATGGGTCACTTTAGGTATTATAGGAAGCTTTAACAATATTAATTCTTTCAGTCCACGGTCACAGAGAGGTTTCAATTTATTTGTGTCATCTTAAGTTGCTTTCATTGAACACTAGATTTCATTATGGACACCTTTCATCTGGAAGGGTAAATTTGTTCCTGCTGTTGTTATTTTTGTAGCTACTGGAAACAGGTTTGTTCTCTGGACTTCCTCGTTAGCTCACTGTCAGGCCTTAGAAATGTTCCCGTTTGTGTGTTTCTTTTGTATCATTCAGCGTTACTAAGTAGTTTATTAGTTACAACAGTATTTTGGTAGTGTTTTCTCAGGACATAAGGTCATGCCATTATCAGCAAAGATAGTTTGACTTTCGTCTCAATTTTTTTTCTGTTGTGGATCCTCTCTTGGCAGAACTCCCAGTACTATATTTAATAAAATGTTGAGGATGGGCATCCTTCTCTTTGCCTAGATTTTAGTGTAAAAGGTTTCCATTTCTCTTCATTCATTGTGTTCCTGCTGTTCTTCTCATCTGGCTTTTGCTATGTTGAAATTCATGTTCTCCACCAATTTACTGAGGTAGAATATGTTTTCCAGTATAAGGTCAGACATAAGAGGGAAAATTCAATGTATAGTTTGGTAAACAATGTTTTTGTGAATAGAAATATAGAAATACCTCCAAGGTTCTAAAATCATGCTTTTTATAAAGCAGTTGCTTACTATTTGCTGAAAAAGTCCATGTTAAAGTCCAAATGCCATTGCTCAAGATTTTGGTACATCCTTTCTTTGTATTAATGCATAAGAAATATGGTTTTCTCATTTGCTTTTATTCATTAGTCTATGTAAACACCAAACTGCGCATTACATTAAGATCATGAGTATTGAGTTCATACATAAATTCTGTACAGGGGAAACATTCATTTTCATTGAACTATTAAGCAGTCATACATTTTTCCAATATATAAAATGACTACAAGTCAGCAATGGCTAGCTATGTCATTATAGCTTAAACCTTACAACGTTGAATTTTTCTCCTAATCATATGAGGTAAGCTTTCTTTCTTTAATTCCTTTTGTAGTGTTGTGGCTACTCTCTTCTAGATGGGCCAGATTCAGTTCCTAGCCCCCACCTGGTGACTGACAACTATCTGTAACTCTAGTTTCAGGGAATCTGATACTTTCTTATGGCTTCCCTGAGCACCAGACATGCGTGTGGTGCACATATGTACATGCAGGTTAAACACTCATACACCTAGGAGCAAAACATCATTTAAAGTCTATAATTAAAAAAGAAAGACACTGTGAATAAAATAGCTAATGTAATCACCATCATATTCTGTTAAAAATACAAATAAAAATGACAATGAGATGCCGTTATTAAATGGAGATGCTACTTATTAGATGTACAGAAATCCAAAGCATCCACTATAAATGATGGGGAGAGTGTGGAGCAACAATAACGCCCATCCAAGGTGGTGGGAATGCACCGCAGTTCATCCACTGTACAAGAGAGTTCTTTAGCTTCTAAAAAGACTAAATATATATTACCATACCACAGTCCTTATTATCTACTGGAATGTGCTAAAACTGAAATTTGCACAAAAATCTGAGTGAATCCTTATATCAACTTTATTAAAAAATAGACAAAATTTGGAAGGCACATGGCATCCTTTAGCAGGTGAATGGGTAAATCAACTAGTACATTCAAAGAAATATTTTTCAGCAATAAGATGAAATGGACTATGAAAAAGCATAAGCAATGTTAAACACATGGTGCTAAGTAAAAGTAACCAATTTGTCAAGGGCTTTTTCAGCATCTAATGAGGTGATCATGACATTACCTGGATGGAGAGGAGGCAGGACAGCCCAGAGACCAGGATAGAACCAAACACGACTGGAAAGCAAAAGTCAGTGAAATAATTCCCACTGATATTCTCCTGTACTCATAGATCGGTGCCTAGCCCAATTGTCATCAGAGGGGCATCATCCAGCACCTGGTGGGAGCATATGCAGAGACCCACAGCCAAACCCTAGGAGGAGCCAGGGGAACCACACAAAAGAGGAGAGGAATGATTGTTGGAGTCAGAGGGGTTGAAGACACCAATAGAGCATAGCTCACAGAATCAGCTAAGCAGGGCTCACTTGGGCTCACACAGACTGAAGCGAAAAACATGAACCCTGCATGGGTCTGAGCTACATCCACTGCATGTAACTTATGGTTGTAAATTGGTGTTCTTTTGGGACTCCTAACAGCGGGAGTGGTGCCTGTGCTTAGGACCCTTTTCCTCCTACTGGGTTGCTTCTTCCAGCCTTGATATAAGGGTTTGTGCCTCTTCGTGTTGTAACGTGTTAGGCTATGTGCTGTAGATATCCCCGGGAGGCCTGCTGTTTTTTTTCTTTTTCTTTCTTTCTTTTTTTTTTTTTTTTTTTTTTTTTGGTTAAGGGAAACAGGAGTAGATCTGGTGATGGGGGGAGTGGTGGGAGGACTGGGAGGAGCAGAGAGAGGGGAAAGTGTGGTCAGAACGTAATGAATGAAAGAAAAAATAAACCAGTTTGGGAAGTCAATAAACTATATGCTTCCAAATATAAAGAGCTCTGTGGAGAAAATAAAAACAGTATCAGTTGGGAAGAAAGGTTAAAAAAGGAGACCTGAGTAGGAAGTCACAAGAATTTTTAGGCCTCAGAAACTATTTTGTATCTCATTGTAACAGCAGCTATGTATCATTACACAGCAGTCACAATCTCGGACTACTCTGATTCTGTAGTTTTTTGTTTGTTTTTATGTTTTGATTTTTAGAATCACGATACTGACATTTTTCAGAAAACCAAGAGAAATAAAGCCTTGTGTTAGAGAAATTTATAGAAGACAGTTATTTGTTCTGGTTGAGAGTCATGGGAAAGGAGTAAAAATGATGTGTGGCCAATATTCTCACAGAACACGAGTCAAAAATATTGACTGCAGAAAGAAGGGACAGTAGCTAAAGCTTTGGCAATTATGTTATTTGCAAAATGTTTTTCTTTGGAATACCACATGATAGCTTTGGATTAGAAAGCCAAGAGTACATGCTAAGATGGCAGTTGTGAAGATTTTAAAAAAGACCTGTGTGCTGTCATAGTTCCAAGGTGATTGAGGCATCATTCTGCAGATAAAGATGGACGTTTGGAGGTAAACATGGTAATGGATGTTACTCAATCTCCTAATTTCTAGACCTAATATATTTCTTTTAAGTTTTAATAATTATACAAGTTATTCAAATAAATTGGGAACTTTAGACTTTATGCTACTGAAAATAAGTGTGTGTGTGTGTGTGTGTGTGTGTGTGTGTGTGTGTGTGTGTGATGAATGCACATGTGCATACACTGAGGTTAGATAAGGCTGTCTGCTGTCTTGTTCTATGATGCTCCACCTAATTCCTGTGTGATAGGGCCTCTCACTGAACCTAGAGCTGAAAGCCAGCAAGTTTCCTTGATCTTCCTGTCTCTGCCCCACCCACTCCCACAGGGTTGGTTTATAGGCACTTGGGCAGCTTTGAGGGTCCTTTGGAATGTGTACTAGAGATTTGGACTCAGGTTCTTTTTATCCACTGACCCATCTCCAGATGGAGAACGGAAAGGTATGCTGTGCTCTTTGGGTTGATTTGGTGGCAGTTAGCAGAATGGATTATGGATAAACGAATACATCATGTAGAACACTCATTTGGTAGTAAACACCTCAGATAGGGTTAGTTGTCCTGGGAATGAAAAGTAGATTGGCATGAATTGTATTTGAAAAGTCAATCTGATGTCACAGTGCACAAGAAACTGGTCTTTAAAGATTATGTGCCAACGTGTAAGGAACCGAGTTTGGGGTTACTATTGCAATGTTTTACTATGCTGCTTTGGATAATTTTGGATCTTAAACTAAGCCCATGTAAACTAAACCCATGCTACGTTTGCAAATAAACAGTACTCTAAAGAAAACAAGTAGGCTTTTGAGAGAATATTAGAACTTTCCTCTCAACAATGGCATAAGGAAAAATGAAGACAGGGATGCTGAGATTGGGCTTGGGCGTCAGCACAATAATAGCAAAAGGTCAATGACAGACAGTCCTGGTGGCACATGCCTGGAGTCCCATCACTGGAGGCAGGATCAGGAAGAGTCCAAGGTCAGCCTAGGCTACACATACCGTGACTGTGTTCAACCTAAGTTACATGATACCCTGTCTCGGAAACAAGCAGTGGACACCAACAAAAATAGATGTCAGAAGAAATTTAATATAGCGCATAGCCATACGTCCATCTTGTAAATACTGAAACATTTTTTAAAATCACATTCATTGAAAATTTTCTAATGGGAGTCTCAGTAAAGGGTTAGAAATCCAGACCAGCCAAAGTGGATGAGCAATGAATATTTCACAAAATTACCTTCTTGGTGTAGGGTGTTAAGAAGATGGAAGAAAAAGATTATTTTAATTTTTATTGAAAAAAAATTCATACAATATATTTCATCATGATTTTCCCTCCTCCAATTCCTCACATATTCTCTGTACTTCCCTACCTCTCCAACTTCATGCTCTTTTCCTATCTTTAAAAACAAACACACAAAAAATAAAGAAACATATGCACAAAAAACCCACACAAAAAACAAAAATGAGTATCAGTGAACAAGCAAAAACAACAACATCAAAAACCAAAAACCAAAAGACAATTCAAATAAAGCAAAATGAGACAAAAAGTCTACAAAAAATACAAGTTTTGTTTTGTGTTGGCCTGGGGCCTGCCCTTAAGTGAGGTTAATACACCCAGTGAGACTCCATTGGAGAAAATTGATTTTTCCTTTGCCAGTGAACTATCAATTGGAGATAGCTTCTTACTCAGAGATGGGAGTCCTATATCTATTTCCTTCTGTCAGTGCTGGAACTTTATGTGGCTTGGAACCTGTAAAGCTCTGTGCATGCTGCCATAGTCACTGAGTTTATAGATGATTGAGTCCTGATATGTCTGGAAGACACTGTTTTCTTAGAGTCTATCCATCACCTCTGGCTCTTAGAACTTTTCCACTTCCTCTTCCACAGATCTCCCTGAGCCTAGGGGTGAGGGCTTTGATGAAGATATTCCATTTAGGACCGAGTGCTCTAAAGGCTCTCACTCTTTGCAAAGTGTCTAGTTGTGGGTTTTAGTGTTTGTTCCCATCTGCTGCAAGAAGAAGCTTCTTTGGTGATGGCTGAGTGAGGCACTGACCTATGGGTGTAGCAGAATGTCATCATAAGTCATTTTTATTTAGCAGAATAGTGGTATTAAGTTTTCCCCTAGGCCCATGACCTATCTAGCCTCAGATTCTTGGCCATGTTAGCAGTTTCAGGTATAGCTTCCATCTCATCCAGTGGGCCTTAAATCCAATAAAAACATAGTTGGTTTATTCGCTCCTGGGACATTTGTGCCACTATTGGATTACCAGTATATCTTGCAGACAGGTCACTGCTGTATGTCGCAGGAATTGTAGCTGGGAATCATTATTATATGGAACTTACCTTTCCTGCAGTATCCAGTGCCATGAACACTAATCTGTATCGGTGATGGTTCTAGTTAGGCACCAAGTGACTTGTGTTCGGTGGCATATGTAAGTGTCCTCTTCAGCAACAGGGCCTTGCCATCAGACTGTGAAGAGAAACCAGTAGCCTTGACAATAGCCTGTGATATTTGGGGGCTTCCACGGGAACCATTTGGCCAATGACTCAACAAGAAACAATGCATAGTGGCACTGAAGGTTTTACTGGGTGGCATGTCTAGTTGGCACACTGTCTTCACTAATGTTTGGTGACTCAATTTAGATTCCTTTTATATATGTAGATCTTTTAGGAAGCTTTTGCAGTAGTAGGCTTCCAGGGACTTTTCAAATGGCCTTTAATGTTAGTTGTTTCTCTCCATATTCCTTTCTTTGCCCATCTCCCCTCCTCTCTTATTTCCCCCAAGGAAAAGAAATCTTAAAATATACTTATATTCCAGGACTGAGATCTTTTATTGGGCATGTTAATTTGCAGCAGGGCATGTTACTTTGCAGCTGCGTGATAGCCAAAGCAGTGGGTGAAAAATTTGCCTGTAGGTAGCTAACAGCTTTGGAGTATTACCCAAAGTTGTATTTGACCTACTTTATAACTTGGCCAGGTAGCTAATGATTCATTGGCATTTTAGCTGTTCTAGAGGAAAAAACTGAAGTATTCATATGTATATTGGATATGAAAGACTGAGTACAATGTCAACAGAGATATCACTGCCTTTTAATTTTTAAAAAAGATTTAATTATTATATTCTATATGAATGAGCATTTTACCTGTATGTGCAGATGTGCACACCTGGTGCTTTGAGATGTCAGAAGAAAGTGTCAGATGCCCTGGAACTGGAATTACAGAAGGCTGTGAGCAATTTGCAGGAACAAGTGCTCTTAACTCCTGAGCCATCTGTTCAACCTCATCACCACCTTCTTAACAATGGCCTGTAACTGTTATGACCCTAGATCAAGAACAGTGGTAGATGGAGTGATCATTTTGTCTTGGCAGCTGTAGTAATTGCTTCTTTGTTAACATGAGTGGGTTTATAATTACCTTATAAGTGCACCCCAAGGTTTCTTTCCAAGGGTGTTTCCCGAAAGTTTAACTGAGGAGGGTGGACTCAGCTTGAATGGAGTTGGCACTCCACCATGGACTGGGTCCTGAACTGAATATAAAGGAAAAGGCAAGCTGGGCACCAGCATTCATTGCACTAGGATTCCAATAGCAATGATGCAATGTGACCTGCCATGGTCTGTCCCTGCTGTCATGGCTTTCTCTCCACAATGGACCATAGCCTCAAACCGAAAGAAACCCTCTCATCCCAAGTTGCTTTTGTCAGGTGTTTGGTCACAACAGTAAGAATAGTAAGTAATGTCATTTGCATTCAGTAAGTAGGGAGCAGGTGAGAATGGATGCGTGCATTTCTGATTGCTCCTGTTTGTGAAATTTGCATATGGAGTTTGCTGCTTCTGTGCTGCTACACTGTGTCTTGAATTTACAAAGGTAGAAGAGGGAAACAGAATGATTTGTTGAAGGATGAACATAATATAGCTTACGAAAAGAGTGAAGCATGTAGAGGGTGAAGTGGAACATATTCAGGACCAATAGATTTACCAGTGTAACATTCCCATCGCACATTCTTCACATTTGGGTTAAATGGGAAAACGATGATAGGTATGCAGGGAGAAAAATCTATGTTATGTGCCTGTGTGTCTACTTATTTTTTCGTGTGCATTAGCAGTTATGAAACTATCTTACAGTGGTCTGGCACTGCTTAAATATGTTGTAAAACTGAAAGTGCAGCCATGTCTTGGCAAAGCGTTCAGAGCTATATTTCAAAGCAAGAGAAAATAACACTTCCCAAGATAAAACAGATCATCTTGCATCAAAGGCCAGGAAGATTTCTAAACAAAGTGACATTTTTCGGCAATGAAGATATTTTACAAATATGTATGATTATTTCTCATAACTTTGTCAAGCCTGATTTTAAACTTGAAGAAAAACATTTTCCTCTACAAAAGAACTGTTTACTGTTATGTGTTAGGCACATGGTGTAAAAATTGCCATATCTCTGCTCTGAGTAGGAGGAGGGTATTGTGGTCTTTTGAAGCAGAGGGAGAAGGCCTCTCTGACCTTCACTTCTCAGTGAAGTGGGAGCTAAGTCATGACTCGAGCACTTTAATCATGTTCCTAGGAAGGTGACTGCTACTTAAGCAAAGACAACAAAGTTTGATAAGTTAAGACAATGTAAACTCTCTTGAAGACTCAAAGAGAACTTTGTACAAAATAAATTTTCAGGGGACACAGTGGGAGGAGAAGTGTTGGGGTCTGGGAAGAGTGTGTTTCCTCCTCATGGTAGGCTTCTGGAGGAGGCTTGGAACGCTTCCTTCTGCAGAAACAGTCCATTCCTTTCTCTGAAAATCACATTTCTAAAAATAAAAAAAAATGTCATTTATCTACCATGCCCTTGCTTACACAAGATGCCTTTCTGTAGCATCAAATTTTTGTGCCCTCTCCTCTCAATTTCAAATTCAGGAAGGGGACTTTAACCTGATTAGTAATAGTTATGAGGTATCTATCGTATTGAGGTTACTCAGTGTAGACTTTGGTGGAGACGATTCTCTGTGAATCAGATACGAGCAGGCTGACACCTCTACTGTAGCCAAAAGATGAAAACAATAACGGTAATTATCTACGAGAGCCATATGAAATTCTCTGGCATGAAGTCCTAAGTATGATTTAATAACTTTCTTATTTGGCCCAAGACCAGGAGAAAGATTGGAGGAATCCTGGAAGGCAGTTTCTGTGGTTCTCCATCACATTTTCATGTCTTGTGAGCAGAGTGCTGACAGCCTTTGCTCCTGTCCTCTCAAGGATAACAGTAGGGCTGTCTGCCCACGGCTGTCAGGCCAGAGGTAGCTTCTCTCTTCAAAACGACAGGCTGGCTTGTTCACTGCTCAACTTGATAAAAATACCTCCCTACAGAGTAAAAGATGTTTCTTTGCTGCTACACATCTCATTAAGTGTCTGTAGGTGGAGTTTTTCTTTTGGGACCACTGGCTCCCAAGTAACCACACAGAGATTTACTATTAATTACAAGTGCTCAGCCAATAGCTCAGGCTTGTTACTAGCTAACTCTTACATTTTAAATCAACCTATATTTCTTATCTATGTTCTGCCATGTGGTGTTACCTTTTTTCAGCATGGCAGTTTTAGCTCCTGCTTCCTCTGCTTCTGGCTCACGACTCCTGAGACTTCACCCTTCTCCTTCCCAGCATCCTCCTAGTCTGGCCCTCCTGCCCAATCTCGTCTTGCCCAGCTATAGGCCAGTCAGTCCTTTATTAACCAATGAGAGTGATACATGTTTACAGTATACAAGGATTGTTCCACAGTATGTATCCAGGTGTCATCTGGCTTTCCTCTGGATTGGTGAGAACTGAGGCTTGGAGTACTTAGGTGTTTTGGCTACTGTTATCTCTGTAATACAATCAGTGGTCTTCACAGTCCAGGGCAGTGGTATGCTCTTCAGGCACCCATGAAACTATGGCAAGTTAAGTCATTATATTGTAGGTAGAATATGAGCTCAGATCTTTCAAAGACATGGCAGAATTATCCAGACATAAAGATGGCCATTACTTTAACAGTTGAACATGTAAGCCTAAGGTAGAGAAGTAAGTATATTGTAAAGTGGGCTGGTAGGGCCTGGAGAGATAGCTCAGTGGTAAGACAATGTACCACTCTTGATGAGAGTTTAACTTCACTTCCCAGCACCCATATCAGGTTCCCCATTACAGCTACCTGTAAATCCAGTCCAATGAGATCTGATGCCCTCTTCTGGCCAATATCGACACCTGCACATGCATATACATATCCCCCCTCAGACAGATAGATGCATATACACAATTAAAAATAAAAAATTTAAAAGTAGGCTAATAATTGAAAACTTGGAAAAATATCACCAAAAATGTTAACTAGGGATAAACTAGAAGGGGGAACATCATGAAAGAGAGGGTGAAGTGTAAGAGATAAGAGCCATTTCAGCCCTAACCTAGGATACTGTTTAAGTTATAAAACTCACAATGTAATGTTTATAAAGAAGATTCTACACATTATTTCTCAATATAACTTCTGTTTTCTGAATTGCAACTTCTTCCAGTATATTAATTCTGTGACACACTTTTTCTTCTTCTTTCTTCTGTTGTTTTTTGTTTGTTTTGTTTTATTTTGTTTTTCGAGACAGGGTCTCTCTGTGCAGCAGTCCTAGCCTGCCCTGGGACTTACTTTGTAGACCAGGCTGGCCTGGAACTCACTGAGATCCACCTGCCTCTGCTTCCTGAGTGTTGGGACTAAAGGTGTGTGCCACCACGTCTGGCTTATTGTTTTGCTTTCTATATACTTTAAAAAGGTAATAAAGGCTTGCATATTGAATCCTAGGACCCTGCCATACTAGAAAAACACTTTACAACTGATTTGTAGCTAGGTCCCTGCTTGCTCATAGTTTGTGTTTGTAATTTGTTGCATATGTTTGCAAAAGCTTTGTCCCTTCACATCTCAGTGAGATGGACTTGAGCATTCATTCTGAAGTTTAAAAAGGCTCGCACTGTCACTCAAACTCTTGTGAATTAATAAGGGTTTTATTTTCAGTTCACCTTTGAATTTGAGCATTGCCTTTGCAGAAATCTTGCACTTTGCTCCGTCCTTTTGATTCTTCCGTTGTCCTCAGACTGACACCTCATGAGCATGATACCCTGTGCCTTCCTTAAAATGTTCTGGCATTGTGGCCTCCTGGCCCCTGAGTGCACTCTCTTTCTTTTTGTGACTTTTACTATCATTTTGGAGAGAGGTCAAGTACGTCATCCCAGTGGAAATGCCCTTAGGCTTCTCATGTGGATGGTGTGCCCTCTGTTATAACACTGACTCTTCTGAAGATACACTTTCCATAGGGACGTTATATACCGTGTTACACGGGCATACATGTGTTTATGTTATATCATAGTATATTATTGTGATAATAATGATGCAGATAATTTTCTCATAGAAAGTAACTTAGCACTTACTCAAAAACAGCACTAGCCTCTATTATAGGAATTAACTGAAGCTTTGAGTTCAGTGCTCAGGCAATACACTCAATGTTTTGATAAACACTCTATTCTCCAGGCCCTGTGTGTGTGGATGTGAGTGCGTGATTCCATGCAGCCTGTGGCAGATGATTTACTTGCCCAGTTATATTTAATCAACCCTATTCATATATTACCAAATTTTTTTGTTCTTATTTTTAGTATTTTCTTTATTGAGCTTACTAATTCTTTAACTAACATTTATTTACATAAACTCAGTTTTTCCTTGTAATGTAGTTTTATTGGTTTTGACAAATGCCTAGTCATGCATATACCCCCACAAGTTTAACAAACATATTAGTTCCCCTCAGTTCCTTTATTCTCTCTCTTTAGGAATGGCTACTTAGTGCTTTGCCTGGGAGTGATAAGATGTATCCAGGCACTTGTTTATTAAACTGGCTTTTTTGTTTATTATTTTGCAGTCATACTGTACAAGTCATTTTTAAAATGCAGACACCTGAAGAAGCAGCTTCAGGAATGGGAGTTTCATTCTTTGGCTGGTGGCTAAAGGATACAGCCCATCATGGCAGGCAGGGCCCTGCGGCAGGAGGCTTCTCTCTATTATCATTGACTTGGGAAGCAGAGGAAGAGGACCGCTTGCTATTTTCCTCCTTACCCTCTTTTTATTCAGTCTTAGACTCCATAGGGCGATGTCGCTCACATCCAGGGCAGACCTTCTCCTGCCGGTTCATCTTTCCTGGACAAGTCCTCAACCACTCTCGGGGCTTCTCTTCTCCCTAGGTGCTTCTTATTTTGGTCAAATTTAAAATGTAAACTAACCATCACACACACTGAAGGACTCTTTGTTTAAACCAACTTCAAACACATTTTTCTATGTACTATGTATGTGAAATAAATCACAGTTCACATTTCACTGTTAGTCTGTCGTCCTTGTTGAGTTGACGCAATATAAAGTACGAGGCAAATCTCATTTGTGTTCTGGTAAATGGTTTTCTACTTATTTCTATCAAATTCATTTTCATTTTATATCTTTATCAATTAAATTGCTGTGACTAATTTTGGGTTATAAAGTTAGTGCACTTAATTCTGTCATCCAGTGCCAAATGGTCAACCCTGAAAACATATACACAAGCGACATCATATCGACGGATAGGTTATAGTTAAGAAGATCTGTGCACACACATACACATCCATGCATTCAACAACAATTAGTAAACAAAAGAGGTCTCACATTTGAAGGAGAGTGGGGAGGGATATATTGGAGACTTTAGGGAAGAAAAGGAAGGAAAAAAGTTGTAATTGTATTTTAATCTAAAAAAATATAAAGCAAATAAATGCAAGAGGGAGGTTAATTTTAGATATTTCCCTTCAGCCCAATACTAAAATTTACAGCCCAATACTAAAATTTACACTCAGGACATTTCAGTACATTTATTTCTAGACTCCATTCTTCCTGTACTCAGCTTATAACAAATCAGCACAAATATGAAACCACTCGCAATGTATTAATGTATTGATTTTTATTGACCAAACTTAGACACTGTAAAAATTACAATATTTTTACAAATTACGATTGAATGTTAGTAAGAGTATCCATAGGTCTTTGCAATTCTCACCAGATCCTTTCGCCACCATCCTGCAGTGACATGCTCAACCTTTATAGTCGCTTCTTTAACCTTGTCCCCTGCCACTAGCAAGTAATCAACTGTATATCAAGTCAGCTCCCTATTTTGGATGTATTCCATATCTGGTATGATAGAAAGTATGAATTCTTTCGGTGAAAATCCTGTTCCAAATTTCAGTCATGTTTTAGTGTGTCTAGGCTCATCACTGTTTTAGGCAAAAAGTCCTTTACACAAACATGTCCTGTTTCACCTCTACTTAATTGATGGGAACTTCTTTTGTTTCCACTCTGGGTTATCAGGATAGTAATGACAGGAACAATTGTGAATGGGTATTTATGTGGACGTTTGCTTCCAGTTCTCTTGGATATAAAACCAAGGAGTGGTTGTTTGACTCACTCGATTGACTTAATGCTTCACCTTTTAAGGAGTTGCCAGGTTGTTCTCAAAGCTGCCATGTTGTTTATACTGTTGAGATTTCTAGGGCAGTGGGTGAACAGTCTCATTTTTCTAAATTCTTGCCAACACTTGCTATTTACCTTCTTTGTATTAAACATATGGTATGATTAGCTGATAATTTTACTGGAACATAACCTCAGAGGCACTGAAGGAATACCTGTGCTTAGTAATTGTTTAGTAAGTCCTTTTTCTTTTCTTTTTTTTTTTTTTTGAGACAGTGTTTCTCTGTGTAGCTTTATGCCTTTCCTGGATCTTACTCTGTAGCCCAGGCTGGCCTTGAACTAACAGAGATCCACCTGCCTCTGCTTCCCGAGTACAGAGATTAAAGGCGTGTGCCACCACCGCCCGACAATTGTTTAGTAAGTCTTATGAGTTACTATTTTTGCTGTCTGTATTATTTGTCACTAACAACCAATGAACCCATCTTCTCTCCCCCTTCCGCTTTTCTGTTCCCTTCCCATTGCCTCTTTACTCTTTAAAATGTTTTTAATTGAAATAGAATTACGTCACTTCCCCTCATCCCTTCAAGCATCCCATCATCCCTCCAGCCTCCCCCAGTTGCCCTCCCTTGAACCCCTTGCATGCCCCAGCTCTCAGGTTGATACTCTCTTTTTCTTCAATTATATTTGTCACATATATATGCAAACATGCACATGCCTGCATGTGGACCCCTCTGCCCACACACACAATCACACTGAGTCATTTATGTGGCTATAGCTTCAAGGCTAACCTCTCTGTACTCTGAATTGGACAACCAATAAGGGGGCTTATCATTGTGAGACACTAATTCTACTTTTCCCAGAAATCACCAGTCACCTGTAGCTCTTTGTTCAGGGGTCGGATTTTCCTTCTTTCACATTAATGTGTCCATTGATATTGTTGTTTCTGTCTTATCGGCCATTTCTAGGAGAGACAGTTTCCACTGCAGACTTCCTGGTACTCTGGCTTTTACAACTTTCTACCCCCTCTTCCATGATGTTTTTTGAGCCATAGCTGCAGAAGCTGTGATGCAGATATGTCCACTGGGGCTGAGCTCTCCAGGATCCATTGATCCCTACTTGTGTCCAGTTTTGGTCTTCTGTGATGGTCTCCATTTTCTGTAAAGCCAAACTTCTTTGATACTTGTCTGTAGGAATGAGGATATGATTTAGAATGTAGTAAGGAATTATGCTGGTCTAGCAGAGATAGAAGAAAAAGAAGGAGGGACAAATAATAACCAAGGTTGTTGATTAAGCCTCAAGGAATCATATTTAAATTTACCTAAAATTATATTTATTTTATATTAAAATATATATGTATATGAAGTTAAACCACATAGACTGACACAAGAACCATGGACTAACAAAACACCCAGTATCAGACACGAGAAACTTCCTTTCAAGACAGTCCAAATGACTCCCAAAACAACAGACTATTGATGTAGTCCTTGGTTGCCTATCAGAGGTTGAGGGTGAGTTCCTATTGCTGAAGATACCACACACTTAGGACAAATGACTCAGAGGATGTGAGCTGGATCAGACCTCAAAGACTCTTTTTTTTTAGTCCAGCTTCCATGGTTCTAGAAAATAATACACAGTTTCAAGGGAGGGAAGCAATTAAACAGTCTTACTCAACTATAACACCTATGAACCATGATAATGACTAGCATGGCAAGATAGGCATAATCATATCACTGGCAGCCAACAGCTGTCTAATTGGACTTAAGACCCAGTCAACAGGGGACATTCATGTCTGGTATGTGAAATCTAGGCAGCTTCCTGGGGCTAGTGCGGTCATGGACCTTAGAAAACAATCTGCTATTGTCACTTTGCTAGACCCACACAATCCCTTTCCTTTTAAAGACAACACATGGTCTTTTAAAGACTTACTATAAAGTCAGGGTGGCTTCAGAGCTTTTTTTTTTTTTTTTTTTTTTTTTGGTTTTTTTTTTTCGAGACAGGGTTTCTCTGTGTAGCTTTGCGCCTTTCCTGGAGCTCACTTGGTAGCCCAGGCTGGCCTCGAACTCACAAAGATCCGCCTGCCTCTGCCTCCCGAGTCTGGGATTAAAGGCGTGCGCCACCACGCCCGGCCAGAGCTTTTTTTTAATAGCCCAGATAGGTCTTAAACATGTGATCCTCCTACTTTAGACTTCTAAGTGCTGAGACTGCAGGTAGGCAACTCCATGCTCTACTCAGGGAGGTCTTTCCTAGTTTAACACATTTACTGTGCCGTATAGACTAGGCTGGCCTCCTGCCTTAGCCTCCTGAGTGGTGGGATCACAGGTGTACAGCAACAAATCCAACTTACTTTAGGATTTTAATGACAGAACTAGTGACTTTAAATGTGTGAAACCAATGAATTTTCTTATGCTTGTCAAAAGACTAGCATCCATCAACACAATCATTCTACCGTCAGTCAGGGGATTAGTGACCCTCTCTTAACATTACTGCTTGTGCAGAGCTTTAAGTTCAGTCAGAGATGGGACCTTGGTACCTCAGTTATTAGCTGAGCACAAGCACATCTCTATACTTGTGGCCTCCTGCATTCATCAGAAACAAACAAACAAACAAACAAACAAACAAACGACAAACAGTGGACTATGACAGCTTGGATACATCATTCTTTGGTTTTTCCCTTCAAGCCTTTTATTTTGCCTGCTGCTTAACTGTTATCCACTGCCTCAGGCAATGGCAAAGATAGAAACCGTTTCTTGAAGGTGTTTCTCACAGTTTCTTTCCACAAATGGCGATAAAGGAGAAGGCTTTCACAATGGATGAGTTCTGAGTCTGGTAAACAGCAGACAGCCTGTTAGGTGTGTCTTCCAGGTGACCAGCGGACTGGTAAAATAACACAACAGGACTTTGGGGTTGAGGCTTCATAAAAGTTGTGGCTTTGCTCTCATTTACAAGGGTGCACAGGAACATGGCTGTCCATTTTTCAAGGCTACCGTGGAGTTAGAGAATAACAGAAGGAGCAAAGGCAAATTCAACCAACAATTTCCTGTAGCTTGAGTTTTCCTGCTTTGCCCATAGTCAGGACAAATCTTTGTCACCCGCCAGTCCCATAGCCGCTCAGACCCAACCAAGTAAACATGGAGACTTATTTTGCTTACAAACTCTATGGCCGTGGCAGGCTTCTTGCTAACTGTTCTTATCACTTAAATTAATCCATTTCCATAAATCTATACCTTGCCATGTGGCTTGTGGCTTACCGGTGTCTTCACATGCGGCTTGTCATGGTGTCGGCTGGCAGTGTCTCCCTACCTCAGCCTTCTGCTTCCCAGAATTCTCCTCTCTCCCTGTCCCACCTACTTCCTGACTAGCCACTGGCCAATCAGTTTTATTTATTGACCAATCAGAGCAATTTGACATACAGACCATCCCACAGCAATTTCCTCATTCTTATCAGCATTTTTCTTGAACTGATGCTTGAGCCCTGTGGATTCTGAGACTCAAATTCTGGTTGTCAGGCTTGGTGGCAATTGACTTCATCCACTGAACCGTCTTGCTGGCCCTGAACTTTATCTTATAGTCTGCAAAATCTGTCCACATTTTTCATTGTCAAGTTCACTTCCACCAGCAGCACAACAGAATGTGCTAAGTGGATGATAAGAGACAATGTGCTAACCGGTATCTACTCTCCCAACTGTTGTATGAAGTTGTATTCACAAGCTCATTTCTCAGAATTTGAAAAAATAAAATTGACATTGAAGAAATGATCACAAAGTAGTTGTGAGCAATTATAATTGAAGTTGCAGTGGATATTACCATTCACACTGAAAAGGACGAATGTACCATTTACTGAAAGGATGCTTTCCTTAGTAAAAACATTACCTTGATAGAACACAAGGCAATATAAAGGTTTGATATTCACACACATCTTTCAGACTCTGTGGGTGTGGCGGATATATGCTATTTGGGAATCCATGAACACTGACATAGGCTGGGACACATCAAGATATAGGGATCGCCATGGTATGTCAGTCACTATATTCTTAACATGTTCTTTCAACATTTGTTTGGTATATACAAGCAGAAACTGATTTTTTTTCTGAGACAGGGTTGCTCTGTGTAACAGTTCTGGCTGTCCTGGAACTCACTTTGTAGACCAGTCTGGTCTTGAACTCACAGAGATCCACCTGCCTCAGCCTCCTGAGTGCCAGGGTTAAAGGCATGGGCCACCACCACCACCTGGCTCTGATTCTTTTCTTAACAGACCATTTCTTTGTTTTTATAACAAGTAATTAAGATATGCTGTTTTATTTATGCAAAATAATAAATGAAAAATAGGTAGATGTACAGCATGGACTGCTGTATATAAACATTGTACAATGCTTTTATGCACATGCAACAAAATTCACATCCGTAATGGAGAAGAACGTGGAGGCTCCTGACACAATTAGAGAGACAAATACACTTCAAGAATCCCACCTCCACATGTCCAAAGGAATTGAAACTGGTGCTGGAGAGAGTGAGCCATGCAACTCCGTGTTCCCTGCAGTACCACTTGCCAAGACTGAAAGAATGAGTGAGTGGATAGGGGAAGAATGGCATCCTTGTAGGCTGAAATGTATGTGTCACTGAATAAAAGTTTAAGTCAGTTTGATATTTTATATTAAGGCTAATGCTAACAGCAACACAATTATCAAAATGCCGGTTCATTTCCTACTAGAGGCAGAGTAGTTCCACAGAGAAGTTACAGAGAAGGTAAGTCTGAATAAAGAGTAAGTCCCACTTTCAAAGTTTGTGTGTTTATGATAAAACATCTTACTTTCGGCATCAGGGTGTCCTACTGGGCTTTTCTACCAAATGACTAAAGATTTGGAAACATTTAAGAACCCTCTTGCTATTTAGGGATGGAAAGAATAATTCTGATTAAGACTAGCATACAGTTATAAAGTCTTACTTCAGGAAGGGGTGGTTAAAGTAGACTTTGCATTGGTGGCTCATAACTAATGTTTCTGACTTTTGTTAAGTGACTGTATTCAAACATCTGCCCATTAGAATGCCTTTACTTCACCAAGGAGACAGAGGCACAGCTAGAGGAATGTTAGCACCTCCTTCATTCTAGATCCGGCTGTCATCTGCTCTAATTTCCTCTGTTAATTAAATTGTACTTAACAGCCCAGACTATGGCTGTTCAGGGATTTGGCTATCACTGCTTAGAGGAGAATACAGAGAATAATCTAGAAACACTCCTATTTTGTTCCTACTTGAAATTCTGTGGTAACAGCACAGATTGGTGGTACAGTTGTTCACTTGGGTTCTCACCTGGTCTATGCCAGTGAATTAATTGCAAGTCGTTTCCCTATTTCAAGATGAAGCCTTATCAGCTGTATTTTTTTCTTCACCAAGCAAGTCAACCAAACGGTTCTACAGAGGAAACTATACTCTTTTTCCTTAATAATACCCTGGTGAGGAGAAGTGGAACTCTGTTCCACCTGCTTCTGCAGGCAAGAGGAAAACAGAGCCATCTGCTTGGACTCAAGACACTGCTGATGTTAATGCCAATGGGAAAGACTGGGGAAGGAGCTGGAGTGATCATTCAATATTTTCTGGCACTGGGTTTATTGCTGAGCCAGTTTCTCAGTCTACCACTTCTGATTATCAGTGGGATGTTAGCCATAATCAACCCTATATCAATGATGAATGGTCTGGGTTAAGTGGTTTGTCTTCTGCTGATCCCAGCTCAGACTGGAATGCACCAGCAGAGGAGTGGGGGAACTGGGTAGATGAACAAAGAGCTTCACTTCTGAAGTCCCAGGAACCAATCCTCAATGATCAAAGGATTTCAGATGATGATAAAGAAAAAGGAGAGGAAGCTCTTCCAACTGGCCTACCCCTTGGGGGAAAAATAACCAAAGCACAAACTTACATATATGTAAACTCTTACAATGGAAAATTTGGGACACTAAATTAAACTTGCTGTCTCAGGGAGCATCTGATGAATATTGAGAGAGAAAGAATATATACCTGAAGCATAATGGAAACAACAGTAATGTACTAACCAAAAATGACAAGCAAAATTAAGATTATATATTTTTATAGTCATCAATAATCTGAATCCTTTGCTGGAAGAAAGAAGAGGTAGGAAGTACTATAAAATGAGGATTAGATAATTATTAACTTTTGAGTATTTTCTGATACACAATGCAAAAAAGCATCATCTCTGTGCATATTCAGACTGTGAATGGGTATATGCTCCTTTGTATGAATATACACGTAGGTTAGATATCAACATAGACGTCCTTCCTCAATTGTTCGCCACCTTATCCTTCAGAGATAGGATTGGAGTTCATGACTAGATGGGTTAGGCAGTAAAGCCCTGGTCTCTGCCTCCCCAGGCTTGGATTGCAGGCCTGCTCTACTGCATCTGGCTTTTTAAGTGAGTGATGGGGATCAGCCTTCTGTGGGGCTTCCTGTGATATTTGAAAAGTTTTGCTGAGCATTCTGCTCTTTATGTGTTTCTCTTGTTCAGAACTTTACAGCAGATTGGCATGCTTTCAGACAGGTCCTGGGTGTTTGAGTCTGCAAGTACTATATTATATTATTATCCAAATACCTTCTTACTGTAGATTTCTTGAAAAGTAAAGATGAAAAGAATACCACTTCTGATTACTGACACTGCCTGCTGTTAGTAAAAATTAGGTAATGAGTATTTGGTATCTGCTACTAGATCAACATATTTAAATATGCTTTCCTTTTTCCAGTCTCTTCAATTACAACACACACTCATGTTAGATAATTTATTTTGAGAACTTTCATTAGAATTTGTATTAGTTATACACACAGTGTAGACACATATGTCTTGTTTAGTTTTGCTTGAGACAAGGTATCACTAAGTAATCCAGACTAGGCTGCACATGAACTCCTACTGCCCCAGGCCCCTGTATGGTGGAATTACAGTCATACAATTCCACACATGAATCATGTTCACCTGTTTGTGTCTCCAGAAACAAACAGTACTTGGAGAGGCAAACACTCAGGACCTGTTTGAAAGTATGCCAGTCTGCTGTAAAGTTCTGGACAAGTGAAACACATGAAGAGAAGAAACTTTCAAATGTCACAGGAAGCCCCACAGAAGGCTGAGACCTTTTCCATTTACCTTCTCATTTTATGAAACCTCTGCATGCTGGAACAGGAGGCTCTCTAATTGTTTGTAATTCTCCATGAGACCCTGGGGACATAAGACAAAGCTTTCAATGTCAATAGACACAGTCTGTGGCTTATACACAGAGTCATCTCAAAGGAGAAATACAGACTCACATTTCCCCACTATGGCCAATATAGCAAATTTGGCAACTGGGGGTAATATTACTGAAGAGAGAGTAGGAAGTCTTCTGCCACTGTGAAAATAATTAAGCAGTTTGGAAAATGATTTAAGATGCATATTCTTTGTTAATTTCTAAGATAAAAACTTCCAGAAGAATCTAGAAATTGATCACCTTATAAAACTGGACGTTTCAGAACAAATACAGCAAGAAATATCTGTGTTAACAATCAGTTTTTATTTTAAGAAATATATGAAACTTAAAAATCTACTTCAATGATACTCTATGGTTTAGTGTCCAAATATTTGCCTTTACCTGTGTGTGTGTGTGTGTGTGTGTGTGAAACCACTTACATTTGTGTGTGTGTGTGTGTGTGTGAAACCACTTACATTTCTTAAGCAAACTGTTTGCTTAACTCAACTTAGCGAGTGATTTTGTTTCTCTGTACCCTTTATCTAGATAGTGATTGACTTTGTTCTAGGTACCAGAAAAGAAGCAGTCATTCAATCCCACACTGATTCTTCAGGCATTTTCATGAATACCTAGAAAACCAATTATGCAGTGTGCATTCAGAGATGCTTTATCTCTTACAAATTTATTAATTTCAAATTTTTAAGCATTGCATTAAAAGACTGCAGAAGCTTTTATTGTGAACAATCAAGGTTACAACAGGAAATTGTCAGCTGCTGCTCTAGAAAATGGCAGTGCCACGTTGTGCATCATCAAAAACTCTCAAAAACTTCAAGTGGAGAAAAACAAGTATTTGAGGTGTGTGTGTGTGTGTGTGTGTGTGTGTGTGTGTGTGTGTGTGTGTGTGTGTGTACACAATAGTGTTTATTTCCTTCCCAACCTGGCAGTTTGGGAAAGTTGGGCTAGAGATAGAGTCTCATGTTGTAACCCAGGCTAGCCTGGAACTCAACATGTAACCTCAAATGCTCAGCATTCCATCTTGGCTCAGCTTCTCAAGCACTAGGGTTATGGTTTGAACCACCGTTCCGACTCCTGGTACCATCTGATGATTTTGAAAGCAAGGAACATGTTTCTCTGTGGATGTAGCTACCTGAACAGGCTGTGGTAGAGAATTACCATTTAAATCCTTTAGGTCCTAAGCCACATTAGTTCCTATGTATGTTGGCAGTAAGTGTGATGCCTGAGGGGTAGGCACTCTACCCCTGAGCTACAGCCCCTGCCCTTCTGCATGGAAATTTGAATTGTCCTTTCGTGATGCTTCTACTAGGTACTTGATTTATCAGGCCAGGAATGGTAGGGAAGGCCCCAGGCTCTAGGCAGCTAGAAGGCTGGGACTAGTTAAGCTGCAGACCTGAGGGAGGTGTGGGTGGTGGGTGCCAGCACCAACTAAGTCTGCCCTGTCCGATATGTATAAATCACCCTTTTGACTCTTCACTCCCAGATTCCAGAAAAAGCCAGGCAAAGGGGAGATATTAGGGTTAAACACCTGGGGAGAGTGAAGGGGTCAGACTCAGCTGTTTCTGGCCCAGGAGGTATCAGAAAGACCCCAGTCATTCTCTGCTGTCCCACGGGTGGCTTTGGCCTGGCTGAATTAGAGCCAGCTAGGGTGGGGCACGTTTCTGTAGTGACAGGGTCTGGTGATGTGTACCTTACGCCACACTGAAATCGTGCTCAGCAGGCTCTGCAGGAAAGGGGTGCACAGGCTACGCAAGAGATTGGAGCTGCTGAGATGCTAGGTTCAGCAGAGCCTGGTCAGGTTTTAGCGTGCCTCGGAACTCTGAGGTCCCCAAAGGCCCAGCAGCGCTTAAAGGGGGCTCTGATCTCATCCTTGCCTGGGCACCTAGGACACTGTGTGCTAAAACCTGCAGGAAGAGTCTAGGCCTTCCCCCGCCCAGCCATTGCTATGGCAACCTCTCTGTTTGAGGCGGCCGGACCCCAGGCTGCAGCACAGCTCCCCCTGGCGGATTGCCTAGTACCAAGCACGCCCTGGAGGCCCATCAGAGGCGAGGCCCGGCCTACTGGTGCAGGCTTTGGTCCTCCCAGCCCCCTCCCTTGTTGCCATGGAGACCGCCAGGGCAACCTCACCAGTACCAGCTGCAGCAGCCAGAGCCGCTCAAGAAGAAACAACCTGAGCCCTCTTTTGCCTCAGCGCCTCTTCCAGGAACTCAAACCCAGCAGCTACCTCAGCCAGCCTCCCACAGGCAGGAAGTGAGAGGGCAGAAGTCCAGAGTGGGCTGGTCCCTCCCCCACACCTATTTTACTTGGCTTTCCATTCTGAATGTTATACCTTGGCATCTTTTGTGATAAAGAGTTCACAGGGGGAAATAGCACGGTTCCTTTTATTCTGCCTGCTACATCTTTCCTGTTAACATGCAGCGTTTAGTCCCATGAAACAATGTCTTGGACCATGCTTAACCATCAAGATATTTTAACAGTCTTCCTTCCCTCCTCCCTCGCTCCTTCCCTCCCTCTCTCGCCTCTTCCTTCCTCCCCCCCATTTCGACTCCCCCCTTCCTGTCTTCCTTCTTGCTTCATTCCAGCATATACGTGAAAACCCCAGTTTCATTAATCAAAATGGATTAATTATATTTATAGGACTGTCTCCTTGTCACTATGCACCAGCCAGAAGGGGTTTGCTTGTTGGTTTTTTCTTGACAGATACTTGACACTGTTCTGGGTCAGGATATCAGAAGTTCCAGGAAGATAAAGAGTGGGATGGTTGGAAGCTCCTTTGCTGTATTACTTCCAATTCCACACTTAATGTAGTGCCAAAGCCTCTCTTTTCTGGACTCTATTCCTTTTCTGTTTGGGGCTGCTTTTGACATTTTCAGTTGGTGGGGCTAGCGATATGGTTCAGGGGATTCTGCCTTTGGATTAAACAGTCCAGGCTGATCACAGTTGGCTCGAGTAAAATCTAGTGCATGGGTGCATCCCTACTGATTAACGTGTGAACACACTCAGCGAAAGGGGTCTGCTGAGAACAGGTGGAGCCATCTGTGACCTTCAGTTGCCAGCCTTAGCCTGGCAGGCTGTGAACTGCCTTGGTCAGATGACTTTCCCATGCCATGTGTATGCCAACAGCTTTCATTTCGAGAGAGGACCCTAGGAGCTTCAGGTTCTGAAATTTACGAGTTTCTTGAGTAGATCTGTAGTTTTGAATAGACCATCCTTTTGAACTGGGCTTTTATACTTACTCTTCGGAAGAATCCTAGCAATGGAGGATGGATGTTTCTTTCTCAAACTCGATAGATGGGACACTTACTATTTTGTTTGGCCACCCTTTCTCTCATGAGGGACTTATAGCTATTGAATGATTCTGATACAGTCCAAGCCCCAGGTGAAACTATGACTTGAGTTGCTTGAAGTGGCTTTGACTTTCTTTTCATTCAAAATGTACCCAGGGTTTCCTGAAGAAACCCAAAACACATGCCGCCTTTGCCACACTTCTTAATCCTAAGGATGAGACTTTCTTGATACAACCTTTAATTTTCCTTTGAAGCTGCTCACATTTTATTTTCTGGTACCAGTTTAACTGAGGCTTTGCCCCTTTTCCTTCCCAGCCTCCCTCTCCTCCTTTCATTAAGAATAGTTTTCCTTATCAGCTTATAACCAAGGTGGATTTGTAGATCCTCAATAACCATGAAGGAAAGAGGAGGCTAGAGTGATTTGTGGAAAAGGCAATGCATAGATATTGCTCCCGTTTTCCTCCACATAGTTTATTAGCAAAAATTAATAGTACAAAATAATGGATTTCATTGTAACACTTTTAGAATACATGTGAAACTTTTATCATATTCACTTCACATTATTATCTCTTTCCTCCTCCCTTCTCAAATCACCTTCATTCTTACTAATAGTTTGGCTTCTACGTTCATGTCCTTTTCTCTGCTGGATTCCATGTGTAAGAGAAAGCATGCAACGCTGGTCTGACTCAGGCCTATATCACCTAACATGGTGATTTCTCTTCATTTTCCCACAAATGACATGGTTTCACTGTTATGTATGACTGCATAATCCTACATGTGACTATATAACACAATTTATTTACCCAGTGTTCCATTTTCCTAGAATATTCCATGACTGGACTGTTGTGAACATACGCATATACGCATGAATATCCGGGTATTTCTGTTAAATGATGATATTTATTTTCTTGGATATATACCAAATTCATTCTCAGTCCAGTCATTATTTGTGTTTATTAAGAAACTGCTGCTTTTTATATATTCATTTTGGTAAGTTGGTAGGCTTTCCTCAGCAAATCTAAAAATATTTTGGTGGTGTCTTTAGTATCTTGTTATTGGGTAGCTTCCTATTGTCTGAATACATTAACCTCTTCATTAGTCATTTGTGGCCCTTTTACCTATTTATTCTTGCCTTATCTCACTGGTTATGATTTCATGTTCTGGGAATAGAGAGGTGGTTCGGTGAATAAAAGCTCGTACTGAGTTTGGTTCCCAGTATCCTTGTCAGGTAGCTCACAACTGCCAAGAACCACAGCTTCAGGGGATCCAACACCCTCTTTTTACCTCTGTGAACACCTGCACCTCCAGGAACATACCCTCTCAACCCCGTATCTATACATAATTTTTAAAAATGCATATACTTTACTGAATAAGATTTTTAGTCTCTCTCTCCTTTCACCTATCTGTTTGCCCTTTCCTGTTCTGTCTCAGCTTCTTGGTTGGTGCATTCTTTTTTACCCTGTGTTTTGACAACAGTCTCTGAGCCTCTTGTAGGCAGTGTGTGTCCCATTCTGAATGTCTGCATGTTCTATGTATCACTCACTTCACCGAGAAACTGTTTTCTGATGGTTTCACTTCTGAGGTGCAGAGAAGCTGTTAAATGTTTCTGATCCGCCATCCTGGTCATACTCCTTCCCACTCCCAATGTTGTGTCTTTACTTTCTCCTAGTTTTATTTTTTCATTATGAATATTTTTCTGGACTTCCTCCTTCATTTGCCATCTTGTTCTTTTTCCTACTAAATCTGCACACTCTTTTGAAGACTTTTCTGAACTTTAGATTACCTGCTTGTAAAACATTTTTTTCTTTCCTGTATCCATCTCAAGGTCAACCTGCCAATCACTAAGCTGTGTCTGTGTAGAAAGTGGCTGCTCCCACTCTGTTTTGTGTCTCACTTAAAAATCTCAGAGAGTACTAGTTACCTAAGATCAGCTGCATGAGACTACTAGTTGATCCATTTGATCTTATCAGACTTTCTTATTGATATTTTGCATGCAACAGGAAAATAGTGTCTTGAAGCTTCACTCTAGTAGCATAGAAAGTGATACATTTATAGCTATGTGCTTAAGTTACAGATTTTCTCATCTGATGCAGAAGCGAACTGGATAGCATGTGTTAAAGACAAGTTGGGAGGATGCTTTAGACACAACAGGTTTATGTGTTGGGATGAGGATGAGAAAAATTCAAACATGGAAGTTGCTGGAAAAAGAGTCATCAAGTAGAGGGAACAGTAATAACAAAAATCTCACGGAGGTACCATATTCCGTTCAGCTGCTATGACAGACTTCCATGGGCTGGATGTTTTTAAAAGAAAATTCTCACTTTTTGTAAGTTGAAAGCCCATGATCAAAGCCTTGGTATTTTGTGTCTGGTAAGGGTTGTATATCCTCAAGAAGGGGAGAACATGTGTTATCACGTGGTAAAAGATAGAAGGGAATGCAGAAAAGAACCTTTATCTTCTGAAGATTCTCATGAGAAGAATATCTAATTCCATTTATAGCAGAAGAGCCCCACTGACCTCATCCCCTCTCAGTGCCCATTGGTAAAAATCTTACCTTTGGAGGCATTCTATCAAGCCACTGTGTATAAGGGAAGGTTGGTTGGCTTTAAAGGATAGAACTAAAGAAGTGAGAAGAGAAAGTGGGTGCGGTAAGGTTGGGAATGGGCAGAAGATGGCTCTTGAGGACTTTGTAGGCCTCAACAATGGTGGGTTTCTTCCTATGTGCAAAGAGGATGTTTCTGAGAAGGGTAGTAAGACTTGGTCCAGCATGTTCAAAGATGATCTGGATTTAGGGTGGAGATCGAATTAGAAAGGTGAGAATTTGGACAAGGCGAAGTGAAGTACGGTGGAGCTTTTCCATGGATGTCAGAGAGGGACATGGAGGGGGCGGTGAGGGAACAGACAGGTGGTATTTTTAGTGATCTTTCTTCCTTGTCACCCACTGTTGTGTCTTCATCTCATTTCTGTCCTTAGAGGACTCCATGCCATATGGAGCGTTCCACATCCCAGATCCTGACCACAAAACTCTGATGGTTATGATTCTTAATCTCTTAGGACTCTCTCAATGGTAACCACACAATATGTGCCCCAAAAAGGTAAAGGACAATGGGGGAATAAATGGGCTCCGGAATGAAACAGCCTGGACTCATATTCATGACAGGTGCCAATTTATGTTAGTAGACGAGCTTGGTGCTTGGAAGAATGACAGAGCACCCAGAATCCCACTCTAGGAAACATGACATTAAGACCACCCGGAAAAGGCTCCAATATCTACATCCAACTTACAACCAACATGCAGCATCTGAGTAGGGAGAGAGCCACCGCTTGAGTCGGGGTGGGGAGGGTTGTTATTGGGATGGTCACATCTTCAAACTTCCCGTCCTGGGGAAATTTTTGTTTAAGAAGATATTTTCTGTTCCTTATTGATTTTAATTTGCTTTTCTTTGAGACTACTTTATTTTCTTGTTAGTCATAGAAAGGCAAGTGGAGAAGCATGTAGGGAGATAAAATGCCAAATAATAATAATAAAGCAAGGAAACCTAGGCCCCGGTGCTGTGTGGTGGTCTTCATGTTTTGCTGGTTTCACACTAAAGCCGCAGCTATTCTCTAGTTTCTTTGTTGAATATGACAGTCTGGTTGTCTAGTCAAGGAATCTCTCATCATTTTGCAGTCAATTATCAAGCCTTCTCTGTATCGTCAGAATAAATTGATGGATTAATCCTAAATAAAACATCTCAACTTTATCTTTAAAAATGATTATTACTTTCTAGCTAAATATTTTTTCTCCAATGAATAAATATACATATCATACGTGTGCATGCATGTGCATACACACACACACACACACACACACACACACACACACACACACTATCAATTTAAATATAGTTCCATTCAGATTTCACTTCTTTTTGAGCCAGAGTCTCTCTGTATAACCCAGGCTGGCGAGGAGCTTACCAAGTGCTGGTATTATGGGCCTGTGCCACTGAGGTCGGCCCATCTGCAGGATATTTAGGGAAGATTAATTTTTTCAGAATGTAAAGCTATTCTTAACATCTTTCAGACAAAAATTGAAAATATTATTCATAAAGTGAAAAGCTGGCACAGAATTAATCTGCAGCTGGTTTAAAGAATGCATGTAAAAAAGACGGGTTAAAAACTGGCAACACACAAGGAGAAATTTGGAAGGCAAGGTCTGTGCCAGTTATGAATACAGATAATTTCTGATCTCCTCCTCAACCTCAAGTCATCAGAGAAGGCAACTGAAGTCAACACCATCCCATCGGAGAATGGCAGAATGACCGAATGACACTATCATTCCCACTGGAGAACGGCAGAATGATTGACATCCCAAGTGTTGATAGGAATGTTGAACAAAGAGGATGTGCACTTACTGTTACAGGGACAGTAAATTGATGCGGCCACTTGAACAAAGTCCTCAACATCATATATAACAGTGAAATGCAGGGCTGGAGAGATACTCAGCAGTTAAGAGCACTTGCTGCTCTTATAAAGGACCTGGGTCCGGTTCCCAGCACCCACACAGCAGCACACAACTACCTATAACTCACGTTCCAGGGGATCTGATGATCTCTTCTGGCATCTACAAGCTCATGTGCATTAAAAAATAATCTTTAGAAGTTTATAAGAGCGAGAGGGGATAGAGAACACCAAGGAAACTCGGCCCTCTAAATCAACATGATTGGAGTTCGGATGAACTTGTGGAGGCTGAAGCAATCAGCACAGGGCCTGCAGGGGTCTGCACCAGGGCCCTGTGTAAACATTATGTCTTTCACTTTAGTGTTTTTATGGGATATCTGAGTATGTGAATGAGTGGGTCTCCGATTCTTTTGTCTTCTCTTGGGTTCTGTTCCTTCCTTCTGTCTTGTCCCACTCTGATGTGTTACTTTGTGTTTTATGTTACTATATTACATTGTATTTTACTATTGTCTCTTAGAATCCTGTTTGTTTTGTAATGAGAGACAGGAGGGGAGTGGATCCAGATGGGAGTGGGGGTGGGCAGGAACTGGGAGGAGTAGAAGGAGGAGAAACTGTAATCAGTATATATTATGTGAGAAAAAAATCTATTTTCAATAAAAGGAAAAATGAAAAGTTACTAGAAAAAAAATCTTTTAAAAAAGCTAACTATGTATAACATGTTTTGAAGAAACTCTCCTACTTGACTGGGCATTTGTGCTGGCTGCTTTTATTTCAACGAGACAGCTATAGTTATATCTGAGAGGAGGGAGCCTCAGATGAGAAAATGCCTCCAGACATTTGGCTGTGAGCAGACACACACACATATAAGGCATTTTCTTAATTAGTGAACAGTGTGGGAGAGCCCAGCCCCTTGTGGGTGGGAGCACCTTTGGGCTGGTGGTTCTGGGTTCTTTATTTAAAGCAGGCTGAGCAATCCATGAAGAGCAAGCCAGTACACAGTATCCCTCCATGGCCTCTGCATCAGCCTCCACCCGCCAGGTTCCTACCCTGACTTCCTTTAATGGTGGACTGTGATGTAGAAGTATAAGCCAAATAAACCCTTTCTTCCCCAGCTTGCTTTTGGTCATGGTGTTTCGTTATAGCAACAGTAACCCAAACTAGGGCAGTATTCAAAAGCAATAGGTAAGAGGCAGAGAAAAATATTGAAATAGTATTATTTCCAACAGCTGAAAATAAGAGGCCCCTCTTGTAGCTGGAGTTTCCTCCAGTCCTGTCTGGCCTGCAGTCAGGACAAATCTCTGACCCGCCAGGCCCACAGCTGCTCAGACTCACCCGAGTAAACACACAGAGACTTATATTGCTTACAAACTGTATGGCCGTGGCAGGCTTCTTGCTACCTAATTCTTCTATCTTAAATTAACCCATGTCTATCAGTTGATAAGTTGCCACACGGCTCGTGTCCTTCTGGTACCTTACATCTTGCTTGTCATGGCAGCAGCTGGCAGCGCCTCTCTGCCTCATCCTTCCACTTCCTAGAATTCTCTTCTCTGCTTGTCCCACCTGTACTTCCTGCCTGGCTACTGGCCAATCAGTGTTTTATGTATTAACCAATCAGAGCAACACATTTGACATACAGATTATGCCACAGCACTTCCCCTTTTCTTTTTTTCTTTTTTTTTTTTTGGTTTTTTCGAGACAGGGTTTCCCTGTGTAGCTTTGCGCCTTTCCTGGAGCTCACTTGGTAGCCCAGGCTGGCCTCGAACTCACAGAGATCCGCCTGGCTCTGCCTCCCGAGTGCTGGGATTAAAGGCGTGTGCCACCACGCCCGGCAACCCTTTTCTTTTTTTCAAAAAGGAAGGTTTTAACTTTCACATAGTAAAATTACAGATAACAAAACAATTATTAAGCAAGAATTACAGTTACAATATCTAGTCTATAATATCTAGTCTATTTGTATTTGGCAAAATTAAAGAAGATATCCTATCTATCTTATATTTGTGAGTGTAAGGTTTCATATCTAACTTATCTTTTATCATAATATGGAAAATTATAACTATCTCTGTTCTTCAACTACATCAAAGACCTCAGAAGGATAAAATACTACCTGAGAAATGGGAGAAGGATACAAGCAACTTTCGGGAGTCTTGCAAGAGTAGACAGAGACAGCTGGCAGCCTGGGCAGTCATCCAAAGTTCTTCTGTAAATTTGGGGCATCTGTCTTCAGCCCACAGGCCTGGAGTCTCTCAGTCACTTTTCTCAGTGTCCTGTAGAATGTCTGGCAGTTTCCTCTGTGAAGCAGGAACCTGAAGGACCATTTTGCCAAGCAAAGTTCAGTGGTCACTTTTCTACAGGTCCTGCATGTCCAGTCAATCAAGCAGTCGAGGCAAGAACAGTTTCTTGTCCAAATGGCTGTTTTTGCCAAGGTGAAGATAAACTACATATGGAATGTATTTGATGCCCATCTTCCTCTCTGAAGTAAATTGGTGCTACCAGGAGCAGACATGTCTCACTGTCCAGAAAGTGTAAATTTTTAAAAATATTTTAAATGCCATATTCTGTAGGTCTTTGAAGTGTTTGAAGATTACCTGTCTATCTGAAATATATCTATGTATACCTAGAAAACTTAACATGACTATAAGTTTGACTATCATAGAAGACTAATTGATCTGTATTTCTTAATTATCCATTACAATATAAATGGGTTACATAAACATAATACCTTAAACAAGAGTAGAAATATACACACAGTATAACAAAATTAACTTTAAATTTGTATCAATAAACTAAAATCCATAGCAATGTAAAACATTTCTAAACAAGTTGTTACTCTTTAAAAGTAGGTTCATTAATCTACCCTTTCATCCTATCATTATCTATACTATTGAAAGACCCCCGCTCCATTATGAGGACATGGGGCTTTGGGCCAATGAAATGCTCCCCCCCCTATAACTTAGCCTAAGAAACGCCATTCTGAAGGAATCAGAAAAACAGGAGTTCACAGCCATAGCCAGCCACCCGGCCTTGACAGAGATAACTATGGCCAGCCATCCAGCCTTGAGAGAGATAACTGTGGTCGGCGGCCTTGGGAGAAAGACAGTTGAGTCGAATCAGGATATTTTATGGCTGGCCCCCTGGCCTTGAGGAATAAGCAACTGGCCTGGGCAAGGCCAAATCAGCCACACACATACGACCCCAAGTTCACCCTGGCCTTCTTTGAAACAACCAATAGGGACCCTGTAACTATGCTTCTCGCTTCTGTAACCGCGCCTCTGCCCCTGGGATCCCATAAAAAGTCCCCCTTGCCCTAGGAAAGTGCGCAAGTCCTCCAAGAGACTTCACCCCAGGTACCTGGTCTAAATAAACCCTCTTGCTTTTGCATCTGATCTGTGGTTTCGGTGTGTTCCTTGGGTTTGGGGTCTCTCCCGGAGGAAGATCTCAGCCGGGGGTCTTTCACTATCCCCTTTCTTCTTTAGAAAGAGATCGCATTTATAATCAACCTGTTTTAAATAAAAATATTGGTTTTTCTCTGTCCCACACCAGAGGGCTCTTCTGATTTGAGACACAAGAATCTCTTAACCTTTTCTTTTAGCAATATGCCTGGGTTTAGAGAAGGAGTGAGCCAATTCCATCTCCAAAGCCAGCTTGGTATATTTGGGAATTTGGGCATAGCTTCTCATACTATTTCCTGCTGGAGGGGGGCATTGTATCTTATGGGGACACAAAGAAAATTTTAGAATTATGGAGTAGTCGGTGAGGGTGTATCATCTGAGCCAGTTGCCTTGAAATTGTTCTGGATGTTGGATCATCTGGGCCATGGTGTCATCGGAGATTTTTCAGGGGGTCTTGGCTGGTCAAACCTGATGTATCTTAATCTGGAACAAATCCATAGCCTCTTGCTTTCTGTGGAAACAAAATCAGAACCTCCTTTTCAAAACAACATATCCTTAGATCCAAATTTTGAAGTCAAGGTATCTTTAAAATATCTATATTGGCTTAACTCAATAGCTTTTACTATCAAATGATATTCTGCAGTTAAAAATCCCAAAGACAACACAATCCAGATTCTCTGTCTAATATCCATCTTTACGTAGCTTATTTTTTATACCACCTTTACTGTCTCTTTAAAGACTATTTTTAAAAGCTAGCTATTTGTTTATATAACTGCATATATTCCTTTTTCTCTCTCTTTCAATCCTAGGTACATTTTTACATACATTGTAAACCATTTAAAGTCTTGTTCCATCTGAATCTGTGTTGTTGTGTAACTATTGTTTTAAACTGCAGCAGTTAGTACTAAAGCAGAAGTCTTGGCTGTTAGCTCTGCCCAATTATTTTTTCAACATGGTGGAGATAATTTACTGCTAGAGCTGGGAGCCATCGTGGGCCTATGTTTTTATCTAAGCAGCGTGTAGCCCAGAAACCTTTTTTTCTTTTCTTTTTTTATTTGTTTACTAGCAAAAACTATATCCAACACCCAGCATAGTGTGCAGCTTGGAGACACCTCTGTGTAACATAGCATAGGTCAAGCCCGAATACATGCCATGAACCCACCATAGAGTATCTCAAACCCGCAGGCTGCTACTAACTTGAGAGAGACAAGTAGGAAGCTGTTTTTAGCTCCATTTTAGAATCCTTTTTCTCAGGTTTTAGGTGGAAACTCTTGCCTACCCGTTGAGCGCCATTTGTAGCTGGAGTTTCCTCCAGTCCTGCCTGGCCTGTGGTCAGGACAAATCTCTCTCAATCGCTAGGCCCCCAGCTGCTCAGACTCACCCGAGTAAACACACAGAGACTTATATTGCTTACAAACTGTATCTCACTATCTAATTCTTCTATCTTAAATTAACCCATGTCTATCAGTCGATAAGTTGCCACACGGCTTGTGTTCTTCTGGTACCTTACATCTTGCTTGTCATGGCAGCAGTTGGCAGCACCTCTCTGCCTCAGCCTTCCACTTCCTAGAATTCTCTTCTCTGCTTGTCCCTCCTGTACTTCCTGCCTGGCTACTGGCCAATCAGTGTTTTATGTATTAACCAATCAGAGCAACACATTTGACATACAGAACATCCCTCAGCACCCTCTAATGCTTACCTTGAGAACAAAGAGTAAATTAAGGCAGATAATTTAATAAACCTGTACATACCACAACACATGGCATAACAGTGGGACACCAGTAGTCTGTGTTGATCAGTGAGGTAGTGGTTGTCTCGGGGTAGGCAAGCATGGGTTGTCACCAGGCATAGCCACAGGAGGTTTGTGAAGACTACTGTTGTGTTAACTGGCCTGACTGCTCCTTGCATGTGTGTACTTACTTTACATAATTTCACAACCTTCTGTACATTTATAATTTTTGCTTTTTTTCTACATATTTTTAAGGGGATCTCTTATTACCTGTTTCACTAAGCAGTTTTCTTTACCTAAGCACTTGATTCTCCCCTGTTGGATTTCAACCTGTTTTTCTTTTTCTTTTTTTCTTTTCTTATCATGTATCTTCCCATCTTTGTGTGTATCCTACATTTCTAATGGATTTTTATGGTAAATGTGGCAGGGACTTCCAAACTGTCCTCCTCCATTGTTCTTTTCATCCTTTTGAGTAACAGCACATTTTTGGATTTCAATGGTCACGGGGCTGCCTGTTTCCCATCCTTTCTAAGTATGTGTGTACACATGTATGCATGCAAACTTCTAAAGACAACTTTGGATTTAATTCTTCAGGAGCTAGCCATGTTATTTTTTTTTGAAACAGAATCTCCCATTGTCCCATACTTTGTGAAGTAGTCAAGCTGGTTGACCAGTGAGCACTGGACTCTACCTGTCTTTGTTTCTCCAGTACTCAGAATGTAAACCTGTGCCACCATGTCCATTTCTGAAAACAGAATCTGGGAATCAAACTTGGGTCTTTGTACTTGCAATGCAAACATTTAACTGGCTAAGCCCTAGTCCCATGGGATACCTGGCTGCATTCTTCTGCTTTGCTTCTACCTGTGGTTATGAGATGGTACTTGGGCTGCAGTGAACAGTGGGAACAGCGGGCACTGCTCATTCCTATCTTCTCTTCCACATTTCCTCCAAGCTCAAAGATGTCAGTGTCTTGGAAAAGCCTGGCAAACATGAGTTCCAGGTGCCAGACCTGTCATGCTGCAGAGAACCATTAATTTCTGTTTTATTTCAGTTAAAATATTTTGAGCCTTTTTTCCATTATTATAATATAGAATATAGCCTCTGTCTTACACACTAAGTATGCCCTAAATACTGTGATTCATACACATCTTTGGGTACTTGGTTAGGCTCATGTCTTTTTCTGAGATGTCCTGGCTTAACAAAGTGATCAAGGCTATGCTGCATGTGTTAGTCTATCTACTGCTGTTTTGTAGACACGTCACCTGGAGAGACATATTCATTTTTCCGAGCTTCAACATTCCCAACATAAATTGGGACTAGACAGTTAGTATGAAGAGTTAACACTGAGAGTACCTGTGAGAGTTTAACGTAGTCAACAAGAGGAAAGTTTCAATAATCACTGGTGGTATAAAATCGAGGAGCAAATGAATGCGGGGGTTGGAGAGGTGGTCAGGTGGTCAGTGCACCTGGTGCTCTTCCAAAGGAGCCAAGTGTGCTCCCCATACCCATGATGGATGGCTCACAGTTACATGTGAATCCTACTTCATGAGACCTAACACCCTCTCCAGGCCTCCACAGACACTGCACACATGTGCTAAAATCCACATACGAGCACCCATACAGAAAGCTCAAAAATAACATCTTTTTTTTAAAGAGCCACTCATCTTGTTTTATAACTCCTGCCCTCCAATAAACTTACAATTATTTTATAGGATATGTACTATAAAATCTGTAACCATCATTCTATTTCTATGTTTATAAATAGCATGTGTACACACCAACCACACAAAACATCTCACAGCACCATTGTTCCAATAAGCACAGCCAGAAGACTGAGTTATTTCCCAGATGGAGGAACAAAACTAGTTCTTAATTTTAGCCATTTTCTCTTCACTGTGCACAATTTCACTTCCTGTAAAACACAGGCAAAAATAACCTCTGCTAGTCAAATCCATAGAAATGGACTTAGCTATTACAGTATGTGAGAAACCCTAAAGATCTCTAAGGTGTTACAAATAAATCAGACTTTGAACTGTAGTATTTCCCTTCTAGAATCTTCTAGCAATTCTCAATCTACAGGACATCCCTTAAGTCCTATAATAGGATGATACTGTGTTTGAGTTTTGTTTGCCTGGAAATATTCATTCTTCAATGATAATGAGTTTTGTTTGCCTGTTCATACAAGCATCTATTGGTATACATTCACTCTGATTCCTGGAGTGATATTCCAGTGCCTTCTGACTGTGGATCGAGACTTCTGCTGACAGACGACCTGCTATTCTGTAAAGCTGATCTGTCATCTCTGTCTGGCTGATTTAAATATAGTCGTTCCAAGGCTATATGCAGTTCTCCTGCTGCTTATGCAAGGGTAGATTCTTAAGATGATATTGTCCTGGTTAAAGATTTGTTGTGTTTTCTAACTCTGAGATCTATCTCTCTCAAATTTCCTTCCTTTTTCTTTAAAAACAGAAACTCTTATTCCTTAACCAAGAGCAAAGCAAAGCAAAACGTGTCACCTTGCCCTGCTTCTCTGCAAGAGAACAGATCTGATTTTCTTCTAGTCCTCAGTGTCCCTGCAGGCAGATCTTGGCCTGTGAATGTTCTATTTTACTGTGCAGGTTCTATTCATGTCTAATGCCTCATTGCTCACATAACCCTGGGCATTTGCCTGACTTACAGAGCTCAACAGTTTAAACCTGCTGCTGCTCAGGGTTTGTAGTTATTTCATGGGGGAAGTTTTCTTTGCTAAAAGAATGTTTGCTGTGGAATAATGCTTTTGTACACTGGTTTAATAAAACGCTGATTGGCCAGTATCCAGGCAGGAAGTATAGGCAGGAAAAACAGACAAGGAGAATTCTGGGAAGTAGAAGGCTGAGTCAGGAGATGCCAGCCCACCATCCGGGGGGCAGCATGTAATGGCACACAGGTAAAGCCATGGAAAACGTGGCGACATATAGATTAACAGAAATGGGCTGGGTTTAAGTCTAAGAGCTAGTCAGTAGTGAGCCTGAGCTAATGGCCAAGCAGTTTTAATTAATAGAAGCCTCTGTGTGTTCATTTGGGTTTGAGTGGCTGCAGGCCCAGGCGGGACCTGAGAAAACTCTAGCTACAAATGTTGAGGGAAGTAAATGTTTTTATCCCTGGAAAACATGCTTTTACTGTATATTTGTTGTTGTCTTTGAAATGTAATATTGGCATATTTCCCAGGTTGTTCTCAGACTCAGTGTTTCTGCTTTTACTTCCCGAATTTTAGGGTTACAGATACATGCTCCCACACACGAACTATGTTTTATAAAAATCAAGAACACATTTTGAGATGCCCATACAGCAATGTACATAAACATTTTGTTGGCATGTTTTAGTTCTCTATAAGTTTTCAGTATTTCTGAATGAATAGGTTTAGTTTATAAAATTCTGTGAGCTGGCTTTTTGTGAATTTGAGTAGGGTTTTATCATTGCCATTCAGGAGAGTGGTGGTTTTGCTCTCCATGGCTCTTGGTACCCTATTTTCCACTTCACTCCTGCTTGAAGAGATTTTACATTTACAGCAATATTATATAAAAGTGCAGCATGCTAAATATGCGCCATCCCCATAGGCTCATCCTGGCCGACATCATCAAGATTCCTCACCACCAGCAAGCCATTGATAAACCACTGTCACTAAAATGTCTTAATTTACACCACCCTTCATTGTCACAATATAGTAGCATCCAACCAGCATAATCCAACTGTTCTACAAACCTCCTCTTGATATTCATCTCTCCACCCATAACCCCAGCACCTACCAGTTCTTTACAGTCTCTACAGTTTTGGATTTGCATGAGTATATAAATCCCTTTTAGAATTGTGCCTTTCATTTACAAGCATACACTTTAGATCCCTCTCTGTCTTTTCTGGTGTGGATGGCTCATTTCTTCTTAGTGGAAGATAATATTCTATTCTCTGGTTGCCATATAATCTACACATCTACTGAAAGTCATCTTGTCTGTTTGAAAGTGCTGACAATTATGAACAAAGCTGATGTAAGTATCCATGTATAGATTTTCTTTTTGTGTGTGTGGGTATAAAATTTTAACTTCTAGTGATAATTGTTAAATAGTGTGGATACTGAATTATATCTTAAGAGTGTGTTTAATATTTTTAAAAGAAACTGTTAATTTGTTTTCCAAAGCTGATATATGCTTTTCATTCCCATGAGTAATGGTTGAAAATTAAGTGGTTTTGTATTTTGGAAGCTTTGGGTGGATTTTTAGCCCTTCTAATAGGCAGGTAGTGGGAGTGTTGGCCAATCTGCACTTTCCAAGTGACATATGATGTAGAACTTTCTTTTAGACACTCATTTGTCTACTTTATAACCTTAGTCAATAGAGATACTGTCTATTTTTCTCCTTGTTTGAGGTTTGTTGCCTCTTTGTATATCGTGAATAACTTTTTGAACATATTTTTGTTCATACACATACACACATTACAGTCTGTGCTTTGTTAAACAATGATTTCTTTCTTTTTGTAGTTTCTTTGTAACTTTTATTTATTTTACTTTTTGAGGTTATGAATCAATTACATTTCTTCTTTCCCTGTCATTACTCCAAAGCCTCCCATATACCCATCTCCATTCTCCTTCAAACTCATTGCCTTGGTTTTTACAGTAACAATGCATTTACATATTATATAATATATATGTAATTTATATATGTGTAATTTCTTTCTTTCCTAAAGAAAACCTCTTCAGTCTGTATAACATTTGTATGTATGTTTTCAGGGCTGACCATTTGTCAGTGGATGATCAATCAGTGTGCTCTTCCCTGGGGAAGGCCACTTCTCTCTCTCCTAGCTGCCTACAGTTCCTTGGGTAGGGTTGAGGCCTCATAGGCTTTTCTCTGTCCAGTCTAGAGTGTTCTTTGGTATCATCCTTGTATAGCTCACATTTGGGCAGTCATGTTGGTGAGACATTATGGGCGTAGCTTCTGATGTTACTAGGAGGCACCATCTCACAGTAAACTTCCTGATATTCTGGCTATTAGAATCTTTATGTCCCCTCTTCTCAACTGTTTCCTGAGCCTTAGGTTCAAAAGTGTTTTCTAGATCAATCCACTGGACTGGCTTCCACAACCCTTTGTTCAGTTGTGGTTTTTCTGTAATGGTCTCCATCTGTTGTATGAGAAGTTTCCTTGATGATGGTTGTAGACTACACATATCTCTGGGTATAAGGGCCAATGTGAGTATAGGTTGTTCTTAGAAATAATGCTGATCGAGTAAATTAATGGCTATAGATTCTCCTTCAAAAACTATGACTTTACTAGTGATGAATAGTGAGGTATGTTTTCAGCACCAGTCATGACCTCCCTCTTGTTAAATAGGCCTTAAGTCCAATAAGAGAGCTGTTGGTTACTGACAAGGTAAGACTGACACTTGTACATTTAGGGCTATCATGACATGATGGTCATTGATGTGGTTCATATGAATCATAGCTGGGCAGAATTGTTGGTTGTCTTCTTCCTATGGAAGCTTGTGTGGTGACATCTGGTACCATGAAAGCTAGCCCTCAGCAAGGGGACATTCTTATCAGTTCTAGCTCAGGGACCTCTGGGCCCTGTTTTCAAAGTGCGTGATGTCTTCAGCATTGGGGTTGCCTTGTCCCTCTGGAGGTTAGGAAAGGGCAGCAGCAATAGGCTACACATTTGGGAGTCTCCTAGACAGTCCTGGCTAACAACACCGAAGATGGATTCTTGCCGGGCGTTGGTGGCGCACGCCTTTAATCCCAGCACTCGGGAGGCAGAGCCAGGTAGATCTCTGTGAGTTTGAGGCCAGCCTGGACTACCAAGTGAGTCCCAGGAAAGGCGCAAACCTACACAGAGAAACCCTGTCTTGAAAAACCAAAAAAAAAAAAAAAAAGATGGATTCTCATGTCTGGTACTTTGTTGTTGTTGTTGTTATAGTTAGGTAAGTCATCTGAAAATACACCTATTACCACTTTTTATTTAGTAAATAAAAGTATAATTCCTTGTGGCTTTTCAGACATCCTTGTATTTTACCCACCTTCCTCCTTCTGTATTTGCTTCCCTCTCCCTTCCCTAAAGAGGCTCCCTTTCAGCCGGGCGGTGGTGGCGCACGCCTTTAATCCCAGCACTCGGGAGGCAGAGCCAGGCGGATCTCTGTGAGTTCGAGGCCAGCCTGGGCTACCAAGTGAGCTCCAGGAAAGGCGCAAAGCTACACAGAGAAACCCTGTCTCGAAAAACCAAAAAAAAAAAAAAAAAAAAGAGGCTCCCTTTCCATTTCCCCTATCAGATTCCTTGGATGGTTCTGTCCCCCTTTACCTTCTTCCTATCTTATTCTGCATTTACCTCTCCCCTGCTCTGAAGATCTGCCCTTCTTCCAGTTTCCTGATCAGAACTCCCTGCTATCCCCTCTCTGTTACTTCCCAACCTCTTATCCTGTAAACGGCCCCATTTTACCTTCCTAGTTTGTGTAGTTACTACAGGCTATGTGTTTATGTCTGAATATTTCCAGTTAAAGCCTTCATGAGATAAAATATGCAACATTTGACTTTCTGGATCTAGGTTATACCTCACTGAATATGATCTTCTCTAGTCCTATCCATTTACCTGCAAAATTCATGGTTTTATTTTTCTTTATAGTTGAAAAATATTACATAGTGTCTATGTAGTGTATTTTTATTATCCATTCACTGGTTTAGAATATTCAGGTTGATTTTATTTCCTACCTATTGTGACTAGAACAGCAATGAACATGGCTGAGATAGTATTTGTGGAGTAAGATGTGGAGACCTGTGCCAAGGAGCACTATGGGTCTTATGATAGATTTAAATATGTATTTAAATATATATGGCAAAGATATAGGTACTTAGCTGTAAATCTCTAAGTCAGCTTTTATTAATCTGAATAGACCTTTATAACCTTAAGTATTTATCACCATATAGAGTATATTCTAAATCAGAGTTGCATCACATATCATCATACAACAGTCCACATCAGTGCTGCTGCTCTTGGTCTGATGGCAACCATTTCTTATACCAAATACAGTGTTAGAGCTATATTTTTCTGAAATGGCTTCTTTAGAAGGATTGCTATTTGCAGGCCTAAGTTCTGCATTTGTTTTGCTTTTATCTTATAAGCATTTTCCCTCTCCATAGGCATTATAGGAGCAGTTAGACTGCAGTTTTCATTTACAGATCATAGATGTGACATTGACAATTTTTAAGAAACAGGTTTAACTTTTCTATGAAACTATGAATAGCTGAGAGCTTTAGCCTTGCCATTTCATAGGAGGCCAATCATATAGAACCCTGTAACCTGGAAGACTGTGACATGATGATTAATTATTAGCCTGTATTTTTAATTATACATTGTATTTTTAAATAAGTCTGACATGGGACCTCAGTCCCCTCTTTCCTTTAAAGAGAATGACTGGCTGGGCGGTGGTGGCACATGCCTTTAATCCCAGCACTTGGCCAGAGGTAGAGCCAGGCAGATCTCTGTGAGTTCGAGGCCAGCCTGGTCTACAGAGTGAGTTCCACGAAAGGCGCAAAGCTACACAGAGAAACCCTGTCTCAGAAAAAATAAATAAAGAGCATAACTGACCCCACTCCCAATACAAACATTTTGAAGCAAAGAGTTATCAGCTTTGTTTTTGCTTTTGTTTTTAAATGAAGAAAACCAACCTGAATTAACACAACACGGTCAAATCTCATACCCCCTCTGGCCTTCTACAACTTACTATGTACCCTTAGTTTCCTATCTCTGCTCCTCTGGTTCATGAAGGCGTTCTTATTTTAGACAAACATCTCTTTCCTTTCTCTTCTACTCATTATTCCAGTCTCCTGCCTTCTTCCTATTCCCCAGACAACATGGAAACTGTTATCAAAGTCCTTCTTGTGGTTTCCTTCAGTAGTCCAGAATATTGCATGGCATAATATTTCAAACAAGAACAGAAACATACATATACCATAACAAAACTAACTCAAAATTTACGTCAACATATAAAAAACATGTACCAACATGAAACATCTGAGATTAGCAGTTCTTTCCTTACACTACCCAATGACAATTTGTAACCAACCCCATTAAATGATGACAAACACCTACAACCCATTGGATCTGAATGAACAAAACCCATATATTTTTCCATGAAAACAAAAGCATATTTTTTCTAGGCAGTGTCAGAACATGAAAGGGTTGATGGGAAGTAACTGGCAGCAAGGTCCTTGATGCACAGTGAAGAATTTGGCTCAGGAAGGAAGGGAAGGGGGAATGCAGCAGCCACAGGGGCAGCTTGTGGCCACAGAGTGCCTTCCTGGCAGTCAGTGTCCCAAAATAAAAAGATTGTCATCTTCCCTGGCCGTCGCAAAAAATCAGCCCCAGTTTGTCTGGTGTTTGAAGTCCTGCCTCAGTGCACCGTTACAACATGGCTGCTGCAGCTGAGCAAACAGAGGAAGTGAGTCAAGTGTTATATAGTGAGCTGACAAAAAACATAAGGGGGCAACAGAGACCACAATGTACTGGTACAGCACACACAAAAGAAACCAGGAATGGGATTGTCTCCCTGGGGAGTTCCATTTTGCAACAGGGGCGACCTGTGTTCCCATTCAGCCGAAGGGACCATCTATCCCAGTTCAACCAAAGGGACCCAGTCATCCCTCTCAAGTGAGTCTAGCACATCTCCTGGCCCACGTGGTGGAGGTGCCTCTAGTGCATCCACCAGGCAAAACTTGGCCTCTAAATTCAGTCAGCTCAAGCTTCCTAGAGGAAGAAACACAGAACGAAAAACAGAAACAGAGAACATGGAAAAGAACAGTGACATTCAGACAGTCAGAACAGTGACAGACCAAGACAAAGAGCGCTCACCCTTACACTTACCAGGCAGCTGGGTTTCCAACACTCAATGCGTCAGGGGTCTTGGGGTGAGGGACTTCCCGGCCAATGCACCATATGTTAGGGTCCAAGAGAAGCTCCCAAGAAAGACTATCATTATGCAATCAGCAAGAACATTTATTATTTCCAACATATTGGGGTGGCAAATAGTGACCCTGAAGGGAGATCACAAGCTCCTGTTAAGCAATTAGGCAATTCCAGGGAGGATGGATTAACGTGGTGCTGATTGGTGGAGGAAAGATACGTCTGGGGACTGATTGGCTGGAGGCTCTAGTGGTTAGGGACCTTCCAGCTGTAGGGTAGGCACAGCTATCTTTAGCTAGCAGAAGGCTGGGGGGGGCGTGGTGGTGGCTCCTGCTGATCCAGCAGAAGGCTGTGGGGCACCTTCTGATTGGTTGCCCCTGAGTTGTGATCTTCTGAGAACTGCTTGCTCAGCTCCAGCCAGTTTCAGTAAACTGAAACTAAGGCCTGGTCCCTGGCGGGGCTGTCAGAAACCTCTCATGGCTCTGGTCTGGCTCCCCAGCCCTCTCAGTGTAAGACTGTGTCTGATAGGCCAAGCTCCTGGAGTGTTGACAACCCTGGTGTAGGACTGTGTCTGATAGGCTGAGCTCCGGGTGAAGCTGTTTTCCACTGTGCTCTGTGCTGGCAAGCCTGGACCTCCTAGTAACATGGCCTTTTGTTTGTGCTGAAAAGAGGATTAATATTCCATGTAAATAATTGTAATTATCTTCTCATTGGAGAAACATAAACTTGGAATGCAGCACTGTTTTCATGGTTAAGTTGTCAATTTTGGAATAAATAGGATTTTTTTTCTATATCTTTGCAAATGAATAGCTGATGAAAAGTTAATAAATTTTGTATAGAGTTGCTTTTCTCAGGCTTTTTTTTTTTTTTGAAGATTCAAAACCTCCATTTCCTCTTTATGTGACGTTGATTTTGGCCTGCTTTTCTTTCCCTGAAATACCTTCTGCTTAAAATTATGCCTGCTCTGTATTTGTTTCCCTTTTAAAAATATTGCCAGTAGCTTAAACACATGGAAAGAGCTAAGAAAAAGTGCAGTGCATGTTCCAAATTATAGTTTGATTGAAAAGCATGTGGTTTTACACAAAATTAGTGAATGTCTGTAGTGATCAATACCTAAAACTCAAATGTTGTACCTTGAAACATTCCTATAAATCACTTAGTCAGCCCGATGCTTTGTTTTTACGGATATTTTGTGAACTGAAGCCTTCTAGGTCAAATGGCAAGATCTTTCTTTAAGATAAAAAAGAGTAGTTTAGAGATTGTCATGTTTACTTTAAAATTAGTTTTTCTACTTGAATAAATGGTACCTTTCACTATAAATAGAATCTTGAAGGTGACTGAAAAATTAGAATATTTACTGGTGGTCTTTGTGAGTTATTGGGTTTGGAATTCTTGAAAAGTGAGTCCCAGAGACATATTTGTGTCTTTATCCACTCTCTGTCTCTGTCTCTGTCTCTGTCTCTGTCTCTGTCTCTCTGTCTCTGTCTCTCTGTTTCTGTCTCTGTTTCTGTCTCTGTTTCTGTCTCTGTCTCTGTCTCTCTCTCTCTCTCTCTCTCTTTCCTCTTATTATACAATCACTATAGTTGTTGAAAATTGGCAGCCCTTCCTTCTGTTTTGGATCTGGATCTAAATATTTCACTACTATTGCTGTCCATAACAACAGCTAATACATGATTACAATGATTTTTACCAGTTAGGACACCTGTCAGGTAATAGCTTACCTGAGGAAGGGAGGGTGGTAGACATTTTTACCCCTGACTCTGACACAGTATGTACCATGGTATATTGCCCTTAGTTAGTTGTTCTCAGTGAATTCTGTGTGGAAAAGGAGGGTGAAGTTCAGTAGAGACTTGTGTCATAGACTCCACTCATGTGTTGGCTAAGCTTTCTCACATTTGTTTAGATATCAATTTTCTTCAACAATACCAAAGATTTTCATAGGATCTTGAAGCGTCATGTTAGATGAATTCGTTTCCTGATTTCTTGCTGTCTTTGCACACCTTTACCTTAAAATTTATTCAATAAAATAAATTTACTGAGTTCAGTAAATGTGCCATTCACTCATCTTAATTGATATAAAACAATGGCATTATGGCTTAGTCTTTGATAACTAGGGTTAATGCTAATATTTTTAGAATCAATAGTTTGAGAAATGTGACCATTACTAAAAATTAAAGTAAGTAATTTAGACTACAATAAATTCTCAGAATTTGTCAATGCCAAACTCTTTTATAGTATAGTTATTTCTATGCTCTTGAAGGGATTATTCTAGTATATAATATCAGGCTGAAAACATCATATAATATGACACTTCTGTTCATTTCCTCCCAATTCTATGTTCAGTGATTATATAGTGGAGGCTTGAAACAGCCATGTTGGAAGTGTTCAACACATAAACCAGAAAATGCCATAAGCCAGGGTTTGACTTATTCTTTTATCTATTTGCCTAGCATAGAATTTGAATTATCAGTTTAATGATCAAAATTTGTACATGGGTGAGAAAATATTTACCAGTAAATCATATACCACATTTATACACAAAAGTATTGAGAAAACTGGGTGTGAGTGAGATGAAATTTTGTCATCTCATAGACCAACCAAAGCCATAGGCCAGCTGAATTTTTTAGAAACATAGAAGTCCATGAAAACATCCTGTGAGAATTAGACTCCTACATAGAATTTATCATGAAAATATACTTTATTATTATGTAAAATTGCAAGCCAAACATCTTTTATGTCAGTGAAGTTTATAACCTTATGTACTTGTATACTTCTTTTATGAGATAATTGCCTAACGTTTACTATCCCACCCCATATCTGCCTCCATTAGAGTTTAGTTTGAGCTGCTTAGCAACGCTTTTCAACGTTAGTGTGTATGTGGACAATTTGATTGTATATTATTTGAGTTTTCTCATTCCATACTGCTGGGAGTAAAATGCATGGCCTCATGTACATGAGGCCAGTTCTTTGCCTCTGATCTAAGTAATATCTCATCCCCTCGTCTTACTTTCTTCCCACACATCCTTGTACTTAACATTCCAAATTATTAGATACTACATTTCCACTGTGTTGTTGGAAAATCATTCATGTACCATACTATTTATCATTTAAAGTGTAAACTTTGGTGGTTTCAATAAGTCCAGAGGGTTTTACAACAATCACTATCATCTACATTTAGAATAATTTTATTTTTCTTAAAAGGTCTTAACCATTAGTAGTAAGTCTTTATTCTCCCCTTTCAAGACTAGAATTGGCCAAATTTATGTTTGCATGATTTTTGCTATGTCAGGTCCTTCATATGAATGGAACCATACAATGCATGGTCTTTTGTGTCTGATTTCTCTAACTCAGCACCTTCAGTGTTTATTCATGGCATATCATGACCAATACTTTGTCCTTTGTTTGTGAGAATAGTATTCACTTGTATGGTTATGCCATATGCATATACTCCTCATTTCAAAGAACTTTAGATTTCTACAATTGGATATTAAAAGGTACTGGTTTTATGAGACAAAGAACTTCAAAATATGATGTTGAGTTCATTTTATATTGGCTATCTGCTGCTGGGTATGGGGCCTACCCTTAAGAATAGTTTGTTTCCCCTGTGAGAATCCCTTGGAGAAAGCTAAATTTTCATTTTCAAGTAGTTATCAATTGGAGATAGCTCTGGGTTAGGGATGGTGGCATGTGTTCACTTCTCCTTTCAGATCTAAGACCCAATCTGGTACAGACCCATGCAGGCCCTGTGCATGCTGCTACAGTCTCTGTGAGTTCATATATGTGTTTGTACTGTTATATTTAGAAAGCCTTGTATCCTTGGAGTCCTCCATTCCTTCAGCCCACACACTCTTTCTGCCTCCTCTTCTGCAGAGTCCCCTGATCCCTGAGGAGAGAGATTTGATGGAGACATTCCATGTAAAGCTGAGTGTTCCAAGGTCTCTCACTTTCTGCATACTGTTTGATGGTGGATCTTTGTATTTTTCCCATCTGCTGCAGAAGAAATCTTTGATGATGGCTGAGTAAGACACTGATCTTTGAGTACAGCAGAATATCATTAGGAGTCTTTTTTTTTTTTTGCTGAAATTCTTTAGTAGAACAGTAATATTTGATTTTACTCTAGACTCCTGGGCTATCTAGTTTCAGATTCTCAGCTATGAAGCAACATTGAGTATGGGTTCCATCTCATGAAATAGGCATTAAGTCATTTGAAACATTGATTGGTCACTCCCACAAGTTTTGTTCCACCATATCTTACAGGCAGATCACCATTCTATACTGAAAAGTCTGTAGCTGGGTTGGTGTTTATATTTCTCCTTTGGTAGCATGCATTGTCTTCAGGTAACAAGAACACTAGCCCATTAGGTGTGAAGGCTGTATGTAGAAACCAGCTTGACTTCTCCATGCACAATGAGTTTTGAAGGTATTGTCTTCAGCAATGGAGCCTTGCTGACAATTTATAAAGAGTGACCTATAGCCTTGGTAACAGCCTTGTTGTTTGCGGGTTCCCATGAGAACCCTTTGGCCAACTATTCAATTAGATATAATCCATGCCTGGTACTGGAATCTTCATTTGGTGACAAGATATTATCATGTGAGGGCTTTTTCTTTTCTTAAATTTTGTCTTTTTTATTGTAATTTTATTTTTTTCCTATATCTCCCTTCGGTTAAACCCTACAAGCTATTTGTGTATATATTATAACTTTCAGTTTTGTGTTTTTATGGATTCTGAGTGTAAGAATAAGTGGATCTCTGAGTCTATAATCTGTTTCTTGTGCTTTTCTTGGGCTCTTTTATTTCTGGCTTTTGTTGTGGTTTTTCTATTCTGAAGTGCTTATTTTGTGTTATCTTATCATTATATTATATTTTGTATTACATTAATTCCTTAGAAGCCTGTTTTTCTAAAGAGAGACAGAAAGGGATTGGATCTGGTTGGCAATGGGTGGGGGGGGACCTGGGATAAGTAAAGGGAGGAGAAACTGTGATCAGGATATATTATTTGAAAAATCTACCTTTAATAAAAGAAAAACAAAAGGAACAAAAGCCTTCATGATGAACAACTGTATATAATGAAGGGTCAACAAAGAATTGTAGAGGAGAGTGAGACAACAGAAAAAATACACAACCAAAGTGTGTAAATGTGGGAAAGAGATTAATATACTAGAGAAACTTAACAAAGAAAATGTATACAGGGGAAGACAGTACACATCACTAAGCTGAGGAACTTGACATCCACTTGTGCAAAACCTTGAATTATCTAGGAGGTGCAGCTGTTCATCAGGGATTGACTGAGTATAGTGATCTCTTCACAAAGAAAATGTAAGTTATTAGTATTCTCTACAATATTTTGACTCAGCATATTTTTCAATAAACTTATAATATAATGATGTACTAATTACTATGTTGCTATAATAAAATAGCCCAGAGAAAGCAAAAGAAATGCTGCGATGGACACTTGTTCAAATGTTGTATGGACTCCATTTATATTTCCTCTTGAATATACATTCGTGTAGACCAGCCAGGTAATATAGCAAATCTGTTTAATAAATTCTGAGTTACTGCTGAATTGTCTGAAGAGTCACTGTGTAATTTAGCATTTTAGTAAACATGTATGAGGATTTTAATGTCTCTAAATCCTCAATATATATTTTCATTCTGGCAAAGCCAGTGAATGTGAAGTGCTATCATAGGGCTCTTCTGATTTACACTTCCCATCTAACCACTAACAGTCATCACTTCATGTTCATTTGCTCTTTGAGCAGTATCTTTAGAAAAATTCTCATCAAAATCAATTCCAACTTTTGTTAATTACCTGAGAATTTCAATCATATTCACTCACCTATCCCTGGCTCCTCCCAGAGCTACCTTCCTTCCCACACAGCTCTTTGTCCTTACATTTATTTTTTTCTTTTTTGTAAAACCTATTTAGTCCAAATTGTGCTGTCCGTATGCTCTTAGGTTATAGCCATCCACTGTAATGTGCTCAACCTGCTAGGAAAGTGTACCCTTAAAGAAAGCCGACTCCCCTTCTCCCAAGAGCTCTCACTTGTCAATAACTCCTTGGCTAGGGTGGAACATGATGCTCACCTCCCTTCTCTATGATGGGATTTCCCTTGTCTCTGCCTTCTGTCTCACCAAAGGAGCACTGAGATTAAAGAAGTACACCACCCTGCCTGGCTTGACTTGATTCTGGGAAAGTTCTCACAATTTCTACATTCAGCACTTTGCCCCACAAACCATCTCCTCAGTCCCTACCTAACAGATTTTAATGTCATCATAAAGTTCCCTGTTAAGAGGGATCGGTGGAAGAGAGGTATATGGAAGAGAAGGCAGTGTTCTGAAGGCCCAACTGTGGAATGTTAGCTGCCAATCAGGAGCACAGGAAGAGGGACTTGTTTTCCTCCAGGAATTCCAGATGGAACACAGCTTTGTTGACACTTGACTTTGGATTTCTGACCTCCAATACTATGAAAGAATCACTTTCTGTTTTGTTAAACAAGTAGTTATAGAGAGTAATGAAAATTTATCCCTCAGCAATCAGCTCTTTAATATTTCTTTCCTGCACTAGACAGTGGGTATCATCAAGTTCTCAATTATATATTATATATTTATATATTATAACAAGGTATATATATATATATATATATATTACATCAAGGTATATAATATATATCAATGTATATATACCCACATATATATGTATATATACATAACTTGATAATTCTAGTAACTAACACAGAGCTTGCCAATATTTAGGATTTTCAGATACTTGATAAAATGGATAAATAGGTTATCATTTTAGATTTAAGCAGATAAATGGGTAAGATTCAAATTAATCTGGGAAAGAAAATACATTACCTCCATTTGTAAGATTATGCAGAGTGTACATCTGGTTATTTAGCAAAGAAACAGGAGTAGGCACTGTACAAATTTTATGATGTGGAGAAAAGCAGAGAAAGTTTCATAGAAGACATTACTGATGGACAGAGTTGGAATTTAGATTTATACTTAGGAGGATGGATATTCTCTGAGGATGGAGGATGCAGGCTAATGTGAGACCTCTGGAACAGGTTGTGCTTTCTTGGACACTGCCCTTTAAGCTGTGTGTTTCCAGGTGGGTCATTGTTAAGTTCCACGTAGTCCTTGCTATGTATTGGTCTTGTGTCACAGGCAGAGTGGTGCTATTCTGGGGGATCCCAATACAGAAGGGGTGCCCCAAGGCTTTAAACAAGAGATATGAGAAGGATCTGAAGCCAAACGAGAAACTGTCAGCATCACAGGTGAAATGTGAGGGAGCACTTCAAACTGAACGGTGGTAAAAGATCCAGCTGTTGAGCCTACTACGCAATCTCATGTAAGACGTTATATGAGCATGCTGCTCCAGACTCTGCTATGTACAAAGCCTGCTGCACATTGCAAATGCACAAATAAAAGCTAAATGTAAGAAAAAATAGATGCTGATTGCTTTTCATTTTGTAGGAGCTCAGCCTGTTGGCGTTGCCATTGGCGGACAATCTTGCCTTTGATTCATTAACTGCTTAAAACTTTTACTTGGAGTAATTACCCTCTCATGGTATTATTTTTAATTAAAAAATTGATGTAGATGATTTTTCTTTGGGCTGCCAGCTCACAAAAAAATGGCACAGAGAGTTATTACTGAATAGGAAGGCTCAGCCTAAGACTTAGGCTTCTCCCACTACCTATTATAACTTAAATTAACCCATTTCTACTCATCTGTGTTGCCACATGACTCATAGCTTTTACCTCTTCCACGTCTTGCTCCCTCTGTGGACAGCTGGCAACTCTGTCCTTCTTCTTTCCAGAGCTCTCTCTGTCCAGAAGTACCTGTTATACCTCCTTCCTTGCTATTGGCTGTTTAGCTTTTAGCTTTTCATTAAACCAATCACAGTGACGTCTTTTCACAGTGTAATCAAATATCTCACAACAAGTTGATATTAAAATTACATCTTTTCCCTCTTCCCTCTCCTTCCTTCACACCTTCCCATGTACCCACCCTTATTTTCTTTAAAATTTATGGCTTCTTTTTAAAAAGTTTGTTAAATATATGTATGCATGTATATATTTATATATATATATATGTATATATACTCAGTCTGTATTATGTTACTTGATTGTATATATTATCAGAGTGGACCATTAGTTATTGGATAATCAATTGATGTGCTTTTCCCTGAGGAAGACTTATTTCATGGTATTTTCAAGCAACAATGGCAAGGTCATATTACACCAGGTTATTCTTTAGGAACACTATGTACATGTGTTCATACATATATGTATTGTTTGAGTGTGTGTATGCATGTGAATGTGGGTATAGATGGTTTTTGCAAATAGGAGTCCATTTTATGCTGCAGTCACATAAGATTAACTTTTTCATGGAATATTAATCTTTTCTAATGTCTCAAGCCTACCATTTAATATGATTTAGCATCCATTTCAACTATTTATTCTTGCCTGGACTTCCCTCTGCTGAAACATAAAACCTCCCTATATGTCAAGTTATATTTCTTCCACGGAGCTTTCTGAGCAGGAGATAACATGTTGATCTTTGGCACCCCTACAGGACCCTAATTATATTGCAATGTGATCATTAAAATGACAAGTGCTGCCACCCTTCATTGAAGGTTTATAGTTTGACAGATTGGGTCACATGCTTTACATACCTGAGTTCTTTTAGTGCTCACAATGTTCCTGGGAAACAGCTCCTGTTGTCTCCATTTTGCAGCTGTGAAACTTGAATTTAGAGATGCATAAGCAATTTGTTCAATATGAAGTTTTATTTGGGATATCCATTGTTCACACACTGGGTACTCCTTAGAGCAGTGGTTCTCAACCTTCCTAATGCGGTGATCCTTTAATACAGTTCCTGATTGTGTGGTGACCCCCAACCATAAAATTATTTTCACTGCTGCTTTATAACTATGATTACTATTTACTGTCATGAATAGTAATGTGAATGTCTGATTTGCAGGATATCTGATATGTGATCCCCAGGAAAGGGTAATTTGATCCCCAAAGGGCTCACAACCCACAGGTTGAGAACCACTTGCCTCAGAGAATGACATTTTAGTATATCTGCCACCCAGTCTACAATTGGAGAGAGGTGCCTTTTGTTTCTTAAGTTATGATGTTTAGAGGTAGAGGCTATATGTTATTATCCTTGTCTTTTACTTTCTAAATACAGCAGGCATGACCTAGCAACTCAAATATTGTTTGCATGGATTGAGCAGTATCTAGAGTGGAATTACTGCAGTAAAAATTACCAGGTGCTAACATGTAATTTGTAATTTTTAAAATTATGCTAATGGCTAGGAATCATTATGAAAACTCAAAGGATAAAATTGATGGGTAAAAATGATTTATTTCATATTAACGATGGTTTTCACTAACATTTTATAATTCAGTATGTGTAATACACAGATTTATGGGATTGTTGGGTGTGGTGGTATCTATATGAGGTAGCAGGACTGGGAAACTGAGGCCAGCCTGGACTACATAGAGAAATCTGGTCTTGAAAGAACAAGGAAGGCAAGAAGATGATTTGGTTCATTTTATCAAAAGATTTTGGTTTAATCATCTGTTAAATGCAAATAGTTTCACTAATCTTATGTGTTTTTATTTCGTTCTTTTTGTTGGTGTCATGTATCATCGCCAGGATGGCGTTGGAGTTGATGAGAAGCTGTCTTTAAGGCGAGTGGCTGTGGTTGAAGATTTCTTTGACATCATCTATTCCATGCACGTGGAAACAGGGCCGAATGGAGAACAAATTCGGAAACACGCTGGACAGAAGAGAACTTACAAAGCAGTAAGTGGGAGAGGAGAGAGAAAGCCTGCATTCTGAATTTTGTTACTATTTTTGATGTTGACAGGAGTGCAAAGGGTTAGTAATGTCCCGTATTAGAGCCTGGTCAGACTCAGCACTTATGCCACAATTTATCACTTGCTGTGTTAGTCATGGGCTCTATTGCATAAAGTTTAAACCTGTTTCTATAATTCTTAAGTTAATTTCTCTAAATATGTATAAACATAATATTCCCAGTCAAACACCTATAAATAGGAAGACATAGTTGAAATGTATATTCAATGTGTCATAATATATGAATTATGTACTGGGAGATAAGAACATGATTATAATCATTCATATTCTTATTTCTTACCTCTCAAGTCAAATGAATATATTTGTATATTTCCTCTTCCATCTTATAGCAATATAGATAAGAAAATTATACACTATTTTTGTGTTATTTTATATGTCTTAATTTTCCTGAACAAAATATTAAAATATGTTATTTTCATAGTACCAATGCCCTTGAGTGTTTAAAAATTGAAATATATTATTCTATTGTAAATTATGTGAAAAGAAAATTTAATTAACTATTTGATAGTGGAATATACATTGTTGAAATGGAGTTATATTTCAGTTTTGAAGTTACTAATTGTACCTAAGTTTGATATACACATTTTAATCTACATTTTATTTAATTAAAATTCTTATAAAACCGTATTACTATAGATATTTCACCCTTTCTAGCAACATTGAAGGGTAAATTACTTTTTGCCAATACGAGCAAAGTGTACATTATAAGAGCTTTCTCAGCAGTGGGGATAATGTTCTTTTTATGACTTCTTACTGAGCTTCGCTTTTGGCTACCTTTATATGAACTGTTTTCAGCTATCTTGATACACAATATCAGTCTGGATCCATTTTTTTTTCAGATACAGAAAAATGTGTGAAATGCTCAAAGTTTCAAATACAGGTACATATGTTTGAAAATTAGCTCTGAGCATAAGAAATAGCTTCTTTTCATAACTATTTTTTGCTATATTGCCAGGGTCATATTGAATCTTTGTAGCTGCATAATAACCCTTAATACAATGTTGTTATTTATCCCTCCTTCTATACAGTTTTGTTTCTTGGCTGTTTCTCAATTGCATGGTTTGTGGGCAGGCACTAGTGTAAATTTCCTTACATAATTCTGCCACATAAACTTCCTTTTGACTTATGCACCCCAGGAGGCATTCCTATGACTAACGAAAGCGACCTAGCATCTTGGGATGTTTTATGTAGACTAATATCACTGAACATACCCATTCCTCCTGTTTCCTAAACCAGGGTTATTCCTTTGGATAGTAACAGAAAAATTATACATTGATCTACTAATACCACTAACTATGGACTCTTAGGATAATGCATTCTCATCAACTAGCTATGTGCACTTGACAGGACTTTGTGTGATAGGAATATACAAATTCTATCGGATTACCAGAAAATAAAGAATGAAATAAAATGAAAATATGAGGAGAAAGCACCTTCATTGTTGGTAGTGTGGTACCAAAAGCAACTTGAAATTATTTAGCCTTTAAAATGAATTTATCAGATATTTTAAATTCAAGCAGAGGCATGAGCCAATACCAGATCCAAGCTTTCACCTCATGTTTTGTTCAGTGACTGTGGATAATCTAATTTACAGACGCTAAATATTTACAGTGAATTTATTACTGTGTTTCCAACACATACAATTTTGTATCCACATTTCATGAAGCCCCTTCTGCATTTTGAGGTTGGGGAACTAGTCTCAAAAGCTTAAGCAGCACCTGAAACTCGTAGTTCCTCTTGAGAATGTCTTATTAGGAGATTCGCTCCTTCCTCAAGTTTAGTTCTTATTTCCACATTAAAGCTTTATCTCCTTGTCCTAATATCAAGAAAGTTCATTGTAACTTAAGTTCTTCCTAGTTCTAGCTCTCAAATGAATTTTAATTAGGAAACGTTTCAATTTTATATCTCTAATTCAATATGGGGGAAAAACTGCAGTGTCAGTGAAACTGTGCACATGACTATACAATGCGTGGAATGTAATGATAAAAATTAACGTAAATGTGCCATTAACGGAGCATAAAGCTAAAGTGCAATTACAATGGAATGGCATAGTACTGTCAGAGTCAAAGGCTGTTGGGCCAGAACTTACTTCTCAATGGTACCACTGGCTTCATTAGCTAAAAACCTTTTGCAATGCTAAAAGCTCCAATTTGACTTCAATTTTTTTCTTCCTTCTAACACATTAGCACATAGAGCATGCATAGTTATGTTTATTGACCTTTTTCTCCCCTTTCTACATGGCCAAGAAACCATACTTGTACAACTAATCATAAAAGCATACCATGTCTTAACAATATTACCAATAGATTTAGTGGTCATTTTGTTTACTTTGCCTTTTTTGCAAATATTCTTTCTATATTTCCACTCTGCAGGAAATGGTGGTCTTTTAATATTGAATTAACTATTGAATGCTATTTGATTTTCTATCTGCAGTATATCATTCCTTGAAATATCTAGGCATTATGCCAATTAAAGTTTATCTCTATCTAATTTGGCCATAGAAAAATTTGGAAGATGTCTAGTCTAACTCATGAGCTCTCAAAATCCACAAAAATGACACATTTTTGGAATATATGAGGTCTTTTGATAATTATTTAAGTAGTTACTCATTATTTTATAGGACATTCTTATTTTTGAATAAGTTTATTATTAACAGTTACTCTAGCATTAGATATGTTTCCTGTAGTGTATTTGACTAGAGTCAACTTATAATTATCCACATTAGCATAATAGACCATTTAAGTACCACTTGTGTTTGAGCTTAAAATATATCTTCTTATGGAAAATTGAATGCAGAAATACACTTTAGCAATGTGCAATGTTACTTCAGAATTAATGATACAATAATAGTTTACATATGTAATTTAGAATATTGTCCTGTGCTTCAGTCCTTAACTGTAATTAGCTTTGACCTAAATGATTCCTTAGTGAAGACACCACTGTTCTCTCCAGCTGCCTTTTGCCCCTCCCACTTCATCATGAGCTGAGCACAGCTGCTTGCTCAGCAACGTGTTTTTAGTTAGGGCCTGGGGAAAGACAGTGTCATCAATGTGAGAACATCTACATGTGTATGTGTGCACACACGTACATAATTTGTAGTATGAAATAAGTAATGTACATGTACTACTCTCTCTCTCTCTCATATATATATATGTATATATATATATCAGTTAACAATGGGGTTCATAAAATTTTCTTGCGTTTACATACTGTATTTCAATCATATTTTCTCACTGATCATTTTCTCTTTTCCCTTCCGTCTTTCCCATGATCCCACTTCTACTTTTAGTATCCTTGTATCCTTTTTTCCTGATGACTCGATGAGTTTCATTTGGTTGCTTACAAGAGCTTGTGAGGGAGTATATATATATATATATATATATATATATATATATATATATATCCAATAATGACATTATTTAATTCATGGTAGAGAGCTATAGCAAAAAAAACAAAATGCTAGAAGCCAGGCAGTCAGAGTTCTAAATTTCAGGGTTAACATTTATTTGCTGTCTGTGGTACTGTAGGCAATTATTTGCATTTTCTTCCTGCCTTTGGGAAGAGGTACTGTTGTGCATGGTGGGTTAAATGACTTTACATATGTAAATGGCTTGACATGTGTTGATTTTGTGATGAGTGCTATGCTTTTCTCTACCCAATCAATTCCTGGTATCCTCGCAGAAGAGTGTACAGGACAGGTGGCCTAACTTAGCTCTCCAGACAGAGGATTATGGGTCCTTTAATCCTTGGTTTTGCTGGTTTTAAAGTTTAGGTTTCAAGATAATAAAGTTTCATATTCAAATATTAATTTTTGCTTATTAATTTTCTAAGGAACTTATCATCTTAATTTTCTGAAAAATATTAAAACTGACTTTTTAATATTTTAAAATATTATTTTTAATAAAATATTTAATTTAATAAAATATAAAATTTTAATATGTTTTATTAGCATATATTAATGACAGTTAACAATGGGGTTCATAAAATTTTCTTGTGTTTACATACTGTATTTCAATCATATTTTATCACTGATCATTTTCTCTTTTCCCTTCCGTCTTTCCCATGATCCCACTTCTACTTTTAGTATCCTTGTATCCTTTTTTCCTGATGACCCGATGAGTTTCATTTGGTTGCTTACAAGAGCTTGTGAGGAGTTTGTTCACAGGGGCACTTCATCATCAGCCACACTACTAGAAAGAGAAAGTCTCTCCCTCCAACATCAATCATAAAACCTACTCTTTAAAGACTTGTTTTCAATTGGAATGGAAGATTTTGTTTTAGAGAAATAGCCTAGAAATAGCATATTTACACAGGACTTCATTTCTTCTCTGACAGTTTTTAGGGAAAAAACTTGCTGTGTAGTATCTAGAACACACAACTTTCAAGCTTTAGTTTTTATCACTTTTGTCCTATAATTATCCAAATACCTGCTGTTTCCCGTAGATCTGCCTTAAAATTGATATTTTAACCTTAATTTAATTCTACTAATCTGTTATATTAAAAACTCCCAGAGTTCTTGTGAACTCATGATGAATGACAAGCCTTTTGGTGTGGAGAGACATAATTGAGCTAAAACATAATAAGTCCTAACAATTTATTCAAAAATATTTTTGGCTCCAGGAGCTGCTGACTCGTGGATATAACATGGCAGGTCTTTATTCCACTTATTTTTAAAATGGTTTACAAAGTGATGGTAATATGTGAGACCATTGCTATCCTTTGAACAAAAGATGGAAATACTCACCAAAGTGAGCAAACAGGAGGACCTAAGTCATGGCCTAGTGTATGGGATGCTCTTGGCTTTCATAAAATCAGACTGCCTCACAAGCATTACTCAGAGATAGAAAAGCCTTGCTGTGTTGTTATCTAGAGTTCTACAGGGATGATAATCATGGTGATGATGATGGTGGTGGTGGTGGTGGTGATGATGATGATAAAATGGGATGTAACATGCTTTTCACAGTTGTATGATTTTTAAATAGCAATCAAAGAAGAAAGACCAAAAATACCTATGTCCACAGACTGTTCATTTTTCTCCACTTTTTCAAACAAGCTTTCAGAATTATGCTGGGATTATTGTATATGCAGCTCCCTAAGTGTCTTTAAGTTCCAGAGCAGCAGATGTCAGGGCACTTCTGTGGCACTTTCCCTTGACCTGAAAGGAAAAGTGATGACCGTCCTATAGACCGCACTGCTTGTTCAGCTATTTTCTTCTGCATCTTTGCTGTAAGCGCATAAGACATTGTGAACTTCTGGTATTGTGGCATTTTGGTGCTAGTGCTCAGTGGAGCAGGGCTATTTGGATATTTTACTCATCAAATAAGACATTATCTATACATTCTGTGGTTTTTGCCAGGAAATCTTTGGTCTTGTCTTAGGATGTTTTCCTGTTGCATGATAAAATCACAAAAACAAAACAAAAACAGTTCAAAAAAGGAAGCTTTTATTTCAGTTTACAATCCAAGAGTACAGTCCCTCATAGCGTGGGAGTTCAGAAATCAGGATCTTGAAGGAACTACTCAAATTCCATGAAAAGAGTAGATGCAGATACCCATGAATGCTGTGTTCAGCTCACTTTCTCTTGTTTAGACAGTCCAGGAGCCCAGCCTAGGGACTTATGCCACCCAGAGTAGGCATATCTTCTCACTTCATCTAACTTTTACAAGATACTCTCTGACAGGAATTCACGCCCATAATCCCATCTCCCAAGGGATTCTAGATCTCACAAAGTTGTCAACTGAGATTAACCATTGTGTGCTCCAAGCATATTTTAATTTTTTTTATCACAGTACCCAAAGTTTAGTGTTTAGAACTTAATGTATTTGAGTTGGACCATTGATCTCGTTGTTTATATGACAATCCTATGTTCTCAGGCAAAAGGAAGCTGAGAATAAGTTAAACTGCCAGATGTGCTTGGGTTAAGCATAGGTCCAGCAAGGGAGTCCAAGACAAAGCATGGCCGAAGCTTCTGTCCTCACTGTAGGTACATGCCCTCTCTAAATGCTGTGAGTGAACAGTGGCCTCTGACTCAAGTGGAGAACTTTGTTTACAAGATGAAGTTAGAAAGGTATGAAGTTAGCATTCAAACATCTTTATTTTCCAAAAAGAGAGAAATTCATCCCTTGAAGAAACATTTTTAAGGGATTTGAGCACATTATTTTGAGGTGAAAGCATTAGATTAAAAATCAGGAAAATTAAGTACATTCCTCAGAAAAGATTCTTTGTAGGTATGACATACTAACAGAATAGAAAACAAGGTGTGTGTGTGTGTGTGTGTGTGTGTGTGTGTGTGTGTGTGTGAGAGAGAGAGAGAGAGAGAGAGAGAGAGTATGTTTGAGAGAGAGAAATTCTCACTTTTCTTGATATTTTTTCATCTTTTCCCATAGATCCAATATAATAATAGTTTCCTGCTGAAGTTTAAAAGGGATGCAGGAGATATTCTCTGAGTTTCAACTAAGTTCCTATCTGTAAGCCATGTTCTTTGACTTGTGAAAAGAAAATCAACATAAAATAACAAACAAATGGAGAATCCTGTTTACTTTATACAGTATATATTATTTATTTCACTTATTATTAGAGATTCTAGTGCCTTAAATAAACAGCCATTCTGGATATCTGAGACAGGTAAAAGCAATAGTACACTATTCCAAATTAATCAATTTAATTAATCAAAATAATCAAATAGTAACAATTCCAAAATAATCAATACCATTATAAACAATAAATGAATATCTTGAAAACATTTTCATAGTTTCATGGAGAGTTTACAGGTAAATATTGCTCAATTATAGGTAGCTTACAGGGAAATTTTTGAGGTTATTTCTTTCATTTTTATAAGTGGCTAAGGTAGAGAACCCAAATTTCTTTGATACTGCTGTAAAATGCCAGGCTCCTATTATATGCTTAATAAATTCAGGAAGGAGAAGTTATAATCTATGAAGATTTTTGCCTTGTTGACCAAATAGTATGAGTGGTTTGGATAAAACAGTAATAATGGAATTGTTTCTGGCTACACCCAACTGCTGTGAACATGGTGTGGAGCAGTGGATGGAATAAGTGAGCAGTGCCCCTCACTCCACACAGTTCTGGAACGCTATATAAACAAAACACAATTTAATGTAGGGCAGGGATTTTTCTTTGACTGACTCTGGGCAAGCGTTGATTCCCCTTTAATACTGGAGGTATTGTGATTATTTGTGACTATCCCTTGCATTGACCAGTTCATTCCAACTGTGCACATTAAATAATGGTGCCACTGCTGAGGTGAGTCCAGTCTATTGTGACTTTCAAATGCATCTACTATGTATTTTTTACCTGCATACACACACACACACACACACACACACACACACACACACACACCCTCGTGCACACACCAGTATACACACACACTCAGATTGAGGTGTTACCCATTTTGTTCGGCATATTGGAAAAAGATTAAATTTAAAAACCACACACATAATGTTGCATTCATTTTTTTATGTTAGGACAGTCTATCTAGGGACAACTACAACTTATTATTTTTTCAACCTTAATAAAACACGTGTAGAAAAACCCTAAAGTGGGAGGAAGCAACTAAAACAGAGTCAATGACATGGCCATTTAATTCATCTACTAGCAACCTTAAATCAGAAGGTCAGTTTGCTTCACTTATCAAAACTGACATAGTGTTATCTGTAACAGTGGCAGAGATGTCACCCAGATCTTTGATATTCTGGAGTTATTTTTGCTGTCAGTGGAGTCAGCCAAAAGATGTGAGAACTTACAGAAGCAATTTAATCATTGACTAATATCACATTATATGTCATAAATGTATCAAATTATATGTCACAAATGAACTTCTTATTAAATAATAGTGCCCAAATGAACATTTCTTGAAGGAAATCAACCTGTGTGTGAATTTCCGTTAACGCTGCATCTACCTAGTAAATTGCAACTTCAGTGCACCCTAGTGGTGAAAGTGAGATACTGCAGCTTTAAAAAGTACTAGGCATGGTTAATCCTGGAAGGGCTTCCACTCACTTCAGAGGCTTATTCTTACTTTCCTGGGTACCATCATGTTATACTAAATAAAGTCCTGAATTTCTCAAGGCAACGTGTGCATATGTCTAAGTGGTTATATTGTATTGAATTGGTATGGGATATAATTTCAAGAACTAGCATGAGGTAATAGAAAGAACGGTAGCAGCTATGATGCCAACAAAATTTGAGTCTATATCCTGAAAGTGGAAAGTCTATGCTGTTATATTGGCATGTGATTACTTTGAAGTTGCTGTTTTGAGGACCATGAATCATATATGTACAGGTAAACACAATGCTTGCTTCAAACACTGTAGTCATTATTGAAATGATATGAATATTTTTTCTAAAAAATAAAGTATTGTTTATGTGGGAAGAAGTGAGAGAAATAGATGTTTCTATTTAAGTTTGTGATGAAAAGTCTATTTTCTTTCATGGCAACTATGCTTCCCAGTGACCTACAGACATCATCCCCTAGGCATTTAGGCATTCCTATCCATGAACTGAGAAGGGCTTTCACCAGGATTATGAAAATCAGTTATATTCATTTCATGATAAATGAAAAATTAATGAGTTTTTTTTACCTATTTTTTTCTGTGCTATTCCTCATGCAGATCTCTTCCCTCAGGCTATGCCTCCTCATGGTCAGCAGGCATCACGCTCTATTTGAGCACACTTAGACACTGTCGTGATTAGTAAAGACGTCTGTAAAGCTGAAACGGTGACTTAGACACTTCCGAGAATCTGAAGTTCCTACCGAGGATTTCCTTTCTTTCCACTTTGGTATAGAACATGTAAACAAGATTGCTATTGCTAGATAAATCCAGTAGGTGTGTAAATATTAGTACAGTTATTATATTATATGTAGTATAAAACAGTATCTTCCAAGAAGAGGTGATAGAGGCAGACATGTGGCATTTCTTTAAGTACTCCAGGCCATTAAAGGAGTCTTCCTTAAGATTACATTTTCAGAAGCACAGCCCCCTGGCATGATGGTAATCAGAACAGGTCTGTTCATTGCTTGAAAAACTCACCTGCGATCATTGTGAGCATCCCAGGTTTGCAACATTTTCTAAAGGGAACTGTGTGATAAGTTCTTCATGTAGTGTCTCTAAAAATCTCATTTTCCAGATGTTCAGCGATTGAAAAATTCAGATAAAACGTTTTGCCTCCATGGTACATTACCATCCTGTCATGCTCGAACCTTGCCTGTGTAAGTTAACACGAGTGGTACCAAAGGGCCAAACTCATTAGCAGAGTCTCGTAGCCAAAGGTTTATTTATTTTTATATAGCGTGTATGAGTATTTTGCCTGCATGTATGTATATGCAGCATGCATATCTGATGCCCACAGAGGTCAGAAGAGGACATCAAATCCCACGGAACTGGAGTTACAGACTGTATGAGCTGCCATGTGGGTGCTGGGAATCGAGTCCAGGCCTTCTGTAAGAGCAGCAAATGCTCCTATGGGTTGAACCATATCTCCAGCTCCTAGAGTCTGAAATCTAAACTTCCTCTGTTTTTTAAAAAAAGCTTATTTTTTTATTTTTCATTAAGCATAGGTCCATGTGTCCGTGTGTAGGTGTGTGTATATTAGTGCAGATCCTAGTGGAGGCCAGAGGCATCAGATCCCCCTGGAATGTGGGTTTCGGGTGGTGGTTAGCCACCTTTTGTGGGTACTGGGAACTGAATTGTCCTCTGCCAATGCTCTGAGCACTCTTAACCATTGGATAGTGTCTCCAACCCTACACTTCATCTGCTTCCATCACCATAAGATGGCTCATTTGCTCATGCTGGGTGTTTGCAATAACTGTATACTTGGGATGCACACACCCAGGAAATTGCTGATGCTCCCTGGACTAGCAGCGTACAGGAAGGGCACAAGCTTAGAGGGGAGCAGGAATGTGACAGAGAACACTAGACCAGGGAGGAGCCTGTCTGTTCATCTCCCCTAGCCCCAGCGGATGCAGGATCACATCATACTCTACTCACTCCTCAGGGGAAGTAGAAGTCTATTTTCCACTCTTATGCACACAATCATGTATTTTAACGTAGTTCTTCATGCTTCTGGGAATTCTATAAACACTGGCTTTGCTGAGTCCTATTTTCACTCAATATTTAGGGATTCTTTCATTTTACTATTAGGAAACATGTATGAACAAAACCTTTTCCGGGGCCCATCTGCTCATATTTTATTCATCTAGTGTCAGAATTCTCTTTCCCAGCAATCTGTTCCTAGAAGCCCAGTAGTCCTCAACAAGAGCTGACACAAAATGGCACTGTTAACTTTAGGGAACCACCTTTTGGTTTATTTGAATTATGATATGATCACACTTGATTATTTTAATTATTGTAAAATAAAGCTCATCATTATAAGAAAGGAAAGAGGAAAGAAAGCTCTCGGGTCAGTGAGGTAGAATGTCTGCCAAATATGATGACCTGAGTTTGATCTCCAGAGCCCTTGTTTAAAAAAGAAAAAATGTAGGGTGGTGGTGGTCCACACCTTTAATCCCAGCACATGGCAGGCAGAGGCAGGCTGTTTGATCTCTGTGAGTTTGAGGCCAGCCTGGTCTACAGAGTGAGTTCCAGACAGCCAGACCTGTTAAATAAAAAAAACTGTGTCTGGAAAAACCAAAAACCAAAAACCAAACTTGGGCAGTGGCTCAGGCTTGTGCTCCCAGACTTCGGGTGTAGACACGAATGGATTCCCAGGCCCTCTGGCCAGCCATCCTAGACTACTTGGTGAGTCCCAGTGAGGGAATATGTCTATAAAGGGGCAAATGACACCCAATGTTCTCTTCTGGCCTCCACATATGTGCACGTAAATCTGCACATATGCACATGTATGTGCAAATAGAAAAACATTTTCCTTATAAAGCAATGTCTCTATTTGAGGTCTAATTAATAAAGTAAAATTATTTCCAACAAAAAATGCTTATAATTTAACTTGAGTCACATTTTACTTCTCTTTTGTCCTTGCTCTTCTGAGGAGGAGGATGTAGTTGAAGATTCATCTGCAATGCCCTGGCATTGTTTCCTCTGTGTGTTTGCCTCTGGAAGGCTCTTGAGGGCCTGCAGTGACTTTCTGAGCCTTCCTATGTCTCTGCAGAAAACGGACTCTTTTTTTGCCCCTGTACCACATTCCATTATTTCTTGCATTCCACACCAAATTTGAAGCATTTGCCTGAAATTTTCAAATTGCTTTTAGATGTTTGAAAAAAAAAAATGACCTGAAGTGTCTAGAAATATTCCTGCTCCCTTTCGTCTTCTGTTGGCTTTGCCAACTTTCATTTTAAATCTAGCCACTTCCCACCACCTTCTCTCAGCACCACACAAAAGCTTTTGGATGGAGAGATGCATGACTTTGCTTTTCAACCAGTGTTTTCACATTTCGTGGTATATCCCGCTAGGAATTATCAAGGCAATTTAGTGGACTGCAATACTCACAAATACAATGAAGACCAGAAACAATGAATCATATGTCATGAATGTGTGGATATGACCATTTACAGTGTGAAGCATGTGGTTTAAAGATATAAAACATTATTTTATGTCAATATGTTTACTTAAGATTGCCTACAGACTGTTCCCATATGACTTCCGCACACCTTGACTCACATTTGTGTTCTCAGATTCTCCAATGTTCCTGACCAAACAATGTGTTTCAAATCTGAAACAACAAAAACCTTCAGATGCAAACCCACATTCTCACATATCAAGTGACATTGAACTACTTACGTTTTGTCTAGAAATTTTATTTTTGTTTAACATTCAGAGTCTGGAGAGATTGCTATTCTTCCACATGACCTGATTTTGGCTCCAGAAACCACGTCAACTGATTCACAACAACTTGTAACTACAGTTCTAGAAGATCTAATGAATTTATCTGTCCTTTGTAGGCACCCATCCATACAGGACATATGCACACAAAGACACATATGCATACACACACACACACACACACACACACACACACACACACACACAAATAAAAAATAAAAATGAACCCTACATATACCTGGTTGGGCTAAGTCATCCTTCCCTGGCTCAGATAAGTACAAACAGCCTGATGAACTGATGAAAAAGTGACAAGATTAAATCTAGGAAGTGATTAAAGAAAGAAAAAAAGAAAATGTGGTGAAAATAGCAAGCTGGAGAAATGATAATAGTGTTTAGCCAGGAAGAGGAAAACCAGCAGTACTGTAGGACTGAGAGAAACCCAAACACAATATGAGAGCACTCCACAGGTCAGCAGTGGTGGGCTTGGGTTGATAGGCAAGTCTACCAACACCCTGGTTTTGACATTAGATATATCATGAAGACACAGAAATTCGGTTGGTCATTAGCACGGATTTATAGAACATATAGATACAACACAGCACAGCCATTCCAAAAGAGTTTCGAAGCTAAGTTCATGGTCCCTAGTGAACACATTTTGATTGGCAGGTTGGCGTGCTTGACTTTTGGCCTCATTGACTGTGGCTATTTCCACACTTTTTACTTAGCAGATGTTACATGTTAAATCCTCATCACAGTAGCTTTCAAAAATCACTGCAAAATTAATCAAGTAATTACCAATAGCTGATTCAAATAATGTGGCCTATTTAGTCACATTAGTTCTTAGAACCTTATCTAGCAGCATTAGTTAATAATTATTGTGATTATCCATTCAATAAGACGCAGAACAACTGCATCTCAGCTGAGAAATGTCTTAATTTTTATGGGTATTCATTTCTTACACATCCTTGAAAATGATTTCTTCGGCAGGAGCACAATGGTGCTCATAGCTCCTCTTCCCTTAGCATCTTCATTTTGTAACATCTTATAAGTATGTCAGATCTGTGCATATATGTCAGGCATCATTTAAAATTTCACTCTTCATCAAATGTGAGAGTACTATAGGCATTTCAGTCTTAAGTCCCGTCTATGAAATGTTGTAATTCACATGATATGTAAAGTAAGGGTTGAGACTTACTCAGTTGGCAGTGCTGCCCAGGCTGAGGTCTCTCTTCTTTAGACAGGACTCTCTCTGTACACCACGGTTGTGAGATATTTTGTTTGTCTTCTGACAAATAAAGCTTGCCTGGGGATCAGACGGTGGAGCTAGCCACTAGTTAACCATAAAGTCCAGGCAGTGGTGGCTCACACCTTTAATCCCACCCTTGGGAGGAGGAAACAGGAAAGTCAAGAGTTAAGGCCACTCTGAGCTACAGGAGATTGAACCAGTCTCAGAGAAACAGAACTGGGCTGTGGTGGCTCATGCCTTTAATCCCAGCACAGGGAGGTGGAGTCAGGACTATAAGGTGTGTGGAGAAAGGATCTCTGGCCCATTCAGTCTGAGGATTCTTAGAGCAGGACCTTCCCTCTCCCGATTTGGTCTGAGGATTTGTAGAGACAAGATCTCACCCCATTCCATCAGAGGCTCAGGAGAAGGAAGAAGGCACCAGTGGCTGCTCCTTTGTTTTTCTAATCTTTTGGGTTATTACCCCGATATTTGACTTCTGGTTTTTAACTGATAAGACTAATTAGGATCATGCTTCACACCACTGTATGTGACTTTACAGATACGAATAAAATTTGTATTTATACAATTCTTTTCAATTCTATTTAACTTAATTTAAAAATATTTTTTCTACAGCTGCAATATCACATTGTATACATTGCAGGTGGTTTATTATAGATGTTTTCTCAAAGGAAGTGAAAAGAATTTCACTAGGTGATTATTATGTAATTTATTCTTCACCTATTATGAATAAGGTTTCATAAAAGAAAAATACAGAGGTTTGACCTCTAAGGGCAAAGTTTTACAAGGACATGCTGTGCAATAACAGGGAAAAGTTGTGATTTTCAAAGGTGGTAATTCCTATTATGTAAATTAATGTAGAGATAATTTTTATAAATTAATGTGATTATAAGAAGTTTTCATTGCTTTCTAGCTTAGTATCTGAAAAGGGTCACATTCTACCTGCACAGCATGTTGCTTCTTTGTCACTGATGTGGCTCAGCAGTACAATGCTTGTCTACCATGCCGGAAGTTCTTGGTTTGGTCAGTAGTACTGCAGACAAACCAAAGCCATCTTCCCACATGAGCGACTGTGAGATTGTGACTTCTGAAGTGGAGGGTAGTCTCTGGTGTGCTTGGGTCAACATGGTACAGTACTGAATACAAAATCTTGTGGTTTGCTGGGTTCTATTTGGTGTTCTATGAAACAATGGTCCATGCTTACAACTCGCCATGCTTTAGAGCTTTTTCAGCTCATTGACTTCAAATCTTAGGCTAAGGTCGGTATCTAAGCAGAAGTCTGTGTTCTCCTTTTTGTTAGCTTTTGAAATTAGTATTATTTTGAGTTAATGTACAAAATAGTGGGTTTCTGTATGACAGTTTCATATATATTTATATATATTTGCACACACATACACCCATCATATTTACCTCTTCATTCCTATTGTCCTCTCCTCCTTACTGCTTGGTCCCTTCCAACCCCTAAATACTCCACATTCCTGCTTTGAGGTCATATATAAATGACATGAGTTGATTTAAAATTTAATAAAATACATAAAATTGCAGAAAAACATATGCTGGATTCTCTTCCTCAACACATTAGTTCTCCCTTCTCTCCTCTTTTCTCTCTTTGAACACTTTTCTTTCCTAAGTCCCCTCTGTTTACATGCCATGTGTATGCACACATACATACATATGCACATATATATCTAGTTTGTACATATGAAAGGACACATGTATTTGCCAGAGTCTAATTTGCTTACCATTTTCCTGCAAATGACATAATTTTATTCTTCTCTATGGCTGTAAATATGCATTATGTTTTCCTTATCCATCCGTTATTAGGTCTCAGTTCGGTTCCCTATTTTGGCTTGAATAATGCTGCAGTAAATATGTTAGTGCAAGGATCTCCATGCTATGATGCCTTTGATTCCTTCAGATATATACCCAGCAGTGGTGTAGCTGGATCCTGTGGCAATTCTGCTTCTGCTTCATTGGTGAACTTTCATACTGAGTGCCTCGGTGGCACTAATAGCTGCACAGCATAGACCAGCCATGTAGACAGGCTCATTTTGACCAACATCTTAACAGCATTTGCTGTCATTTTTTCTTTCCCTTTTCTCTCACACATCTCTCTGTCTCTCCCTTCTTCCTCCCTTCCTGTTTTCCTTTCTGTTTTGAGATGAAGTTTCACCTTATACTGGGTTTGTTTGGAATTCACCACCTTTTGCAATCTGGCTTCACAGAAACTCTCTCATTTCAGTCTCCTGAGTGTTGGGATTACAGGCATGGGCCTCTACCTTGAATGGTAGCCATTCTGATTGGGTTGAAATGGTATCTTGATGTAGTTTTACTATGTTTGTCCCTGATTAATTTAAAAAAAAAAAACAGGTGCAGATAAGAAATGTAAATGGCCAATACCTAGATGAAATCCTGTTCCTTTAGAAAAGAAAATGACTTAGTTCCTTTAACTCACTGCATTAATATCAGAAGTCCTGTTTTTCAATGTTAGAATAATATGGCAGTACTGATAAGCCGTAACTTTGGCTGCCAGTTCTTCTGGAACATGATTGCCAGTTAACTTCTTTCAGGTAGAATTCTGAGTGTTACTAGGTATTCTGATGCTTTTCTCATGAAACTTTGTAAACTGAGACCAGGCTAGAGTTGTCTCCTCCTGTTGAGAATACTGAACCCAAATGAGTTAGAGCATTTTATATATATACAGAACCTCATCCAGCAGACATTGTAAACATGTTAGAATACTTACCCTGCACTCTAAGGTTACTGTTCTGACATTGTGTTCTGCATCGTCTTAAGTGAGAGTTACCAGAGGTGCATATAATTTAGAGTGACCCAAGAGACACACCCGAAACCACATTGTCAAACCTTGCCTTGCATTTGCCTGCAAGACACACATCCCTCTGAAGCATAGATTTCTCATTTTTCAGAAGAATTGTCATAGGGGAATAGAGATCTGTTCATACGACTATTGTGAGGGTTAAATGGGAAATGGAACTCTACATTGATGGATTAGTAAGAATTTCCTCTGTAACATGTCTGAACCAGGTCATAGTATCATATAATCTGTGTGAATCTTAATCATGAGAATGATTAATACTTTACATTCATGGACCTGAGAACTGTGTGCTTATGTACAAGATGAATAGTCTTCCTGCTGAAAGGAGACATGTAATTCATTTGATGTTAGATAAAGATGGTTGGTATTGAGAATGAAATCATGGGACAAATAATCTCAATTCAAATTCTCTGGTATAAGTGTTTCTCTCAGTTTTCAGTATTTTGTGTCTTGAGTTAATGAAATAAAGATGAGTTATACAACCATGAGACACAAAGTTGTTTACTTGTTGTTAAATGATTCTAATTAGTTTAACCTTTACATTTACATGTTCAGATCCGAGTTGGACCAACAATTTATTATTTAAATAAAAATTTCTCATATTTAAAAAGTGTATGTAAAGGGCCATGTCTTAGTAGGCAAAGCGATTGCCCATAACCAGGAATACATGAGCCTCGGTCCCAGCATCTATGCCAAATGCTGCATGTGGGGATACATGCTTATAATCCCATCACTGGAATGGGGGTCAGTGGGAGCCCTGAGACTCTCTGGGTCGTCAAATGGATAAGCTAAAGGTTCAGTTACAGACCAGTCTCAAACAATAAGTTGGACAATGATTGAGGAAAACTCCTAATGTGGACCTCTGGCTTCCCTATGACCAATCACATTAACATAGTTTTATTTCAAAAACATTTTGGTACTATTTGCTGCTGAATTTACAGGATCAGTTTTGCAAGTTGGTTTCCTTACAGCTGGTTTCTTTATTTCAATTCTTTTTGGTACCCGATTTCCCCCCTTTCATTTTACTGTGTTGGATGGGAGGTCAACAGCATTTGGAGTCTGATTTTAAATACCAGTTCTCTTTTCTTCCCAACTACAGGACATTGATTGGCAAGGCAGAGTGCCCTTTTTCTTTCAGTTACAATCTTTGCAGTGGACTTCTCAAAAATATGTTTTTAATGGTTAGCTTGTTTTGTTTTTGTTAAACATCAAGAGGGAAAAGCAGAAGTGACCCCTTTACAGCTTGATCATTGATCTGATCTTGCAGGTGGATCAGTTTGTCATTATTTTTCCTAAGTAGTTCTGTGGACACAACGTGACACAGTTATAGTCATCTTGAGTCATACCTGCTGTGGTTGTCGGGACTGAGCAGTCCTGGCCAATTGCCCTTACACAGTTTTCCACAAATACTAAACATAGACATATCCATTTGAGTGGAGCTTTACCAGACTCCAGTGCTAAAAATGCACCTGACTGTGCTCTGTTACGTTCAGATACACCGAAGGTATGTGCTGGCTTGGATAATGTCACTTCTGTCTTGATGAGTACATTCAGTTTTATATTCTACCCAAATTGTGGGAACTCATTAACATTGCCACCCAAGAGCATGCTTTTGTCCTGAATCTGGCTCCCTCTTTCTTTTTTTCTCATAGTCTCTTGGAGTCAGTTCCTATGGGCTTTTTATATTTTTATTTTTCAGTTCATTAAAAAAAAATGTTGTCATCCAATTTGGGGGCTAGAGAGATAGCTCAGCAGCGAAGAGTATTTGTTACAGTTATGAGTAATGGAGAGTGGGTCCCCGCACCTGCTCAACGAGCTGTGAGTCCTGCACATGCTTGTAAACCTAGCTCCAAGGGCCACAAAGAAAAGAGGCATTTGAGATGGTGGCTGGCTTCCCACACAGTTTAGAATGCATGAGCCCTGGCTTTAGGGAATGACTTTGCCTCAAAGGAATAGGAGGACACGGATAGAGATGACACTTGGTACCTGAACCAGAAACACAGATGTGGCCATTTTAGAGAAAGAAATCAAGCAGATAGACATTTATGAATATAACATGTAATATTATATTAATATCATAACATTTGAACTATATATACATATGTAATTATGTGATTAGTTATAGTATTGATAGGATGCTAGATCCAATATTTGAATGAATATATATTTTTCAATTTTAGTTTTTTTTTCTTTGTAGGTTTTATTTTCTCCAGTGCTAGGGATGGACCCCTGGACCTCACCTTTGTGACATAATGGCTTTACTATCAACATGGACACCCAGCCTCTAATATTTTGGTTTTGTTTGATATTTATAGGTTTTTTTCTGTTTAAAATTGTGTGGTGTGTGTGTGTGTGTACATGTGAATGCATGTGTTGCATGTATGTGTGTGTAGGTGCATGTGTACCTGTATGTAGATGCCAGAGATGGACACTTTCTTCTTCCTCATCATTGTGTATCTCACTTTTTGAGACATGGTCTCTTACTGAACCTCCAGCTCACCAGTTCTTCCAGGCTGCCTATGCAGCGGACTCCAGGGTTCTTTACCATAGGGGCCCTTACCATGTGCTTCATATTCCAAGGAGCTTCTTAACAATATTTTAATATTACTGTTCATCACACTAAAGAATGATATCCACAGGATCAAGTGAGAGTATTTTGTCTCCAGACTCTGTTAAATTTAATTTCTCAAATGTAGGTAATTTAAGAGCTTTAAAATTTATTTATAAAGATATATTTGTGAACCTAAGTTAAGAATGTTGCCTCAGAGTTTGTGGGTTTTGTTTGTTTTTTAGTTAACATACAAAGCAGTAGGTTTCATTGTGGTGTTTTCATATATACTTTGTGTTGGTTGATCCTCCACATTCACAGTCCCTTCTTCCATCTATTCTCCCTACCCTAAACTCGTCCAACCCTGGTAATGTCTTTTGTACTTCCTGGTTACAAGTACTCTATTACTGCTCCCCCACTTCCTCAAACTTTTTCTTCATGGTCATGGTACCCTTTCTAGTTTCTTGGTTTGTACTAATGCATCTAAATATATGTGATGATCCATATGTGATGATCAAAGCTAGGATTTGCAAATATATATTCAATATTCATCTTTCTGAATATTTGTTACCTCACTCAAAGCAGTAATTTTCAGATTTATTCATTTTATGAAAATTCCATATTTTTCTTTATGGCTGAATAAAAATCCATCACATGTATGTTTCAGCATTTTAGTGTCCATCTATCTGTTGATGAGTCCTTGGTGTTCATGCCCAAGAGTGGTACAGTTATGTCATATGGTAGTTCTAAGAACTTCCACACTGATGTCCATAATGGGTCCCTCTTTTCCCACATCATCTCAAAATAACCTGTTGTTATTTTTTTTTTTGATCATAACCATTCTGACTAGAGTAAGTATTAACTTGCATTTCCCCAGTTAAGGGCATAAAACACTTTAAACAATGTATGGTAATCATCTATGTTTATTATTTTGAGAACTGTCTGTTTAATTCATTAACTCATTAGTTAATGAGCAGTTTTAGACTTTTTTATGTTTAAGTTTTGTACTTATTTATTTATTTCTGGTCTTAACACCCTGTCTGAAGTGTAGTTGGATTTTTTTTTTCATTTTATAGGTTGTCTGTGTGTTTAGTCTATTGATAGTTTCTTTGGCTGTGAACCTTTGTCATTTAATGTAACCCCATTAGTCACTTCTTGACATGATTTCCTCTGCTATTACAGTCTTATTTTCAGAGAGTCATTACATAAGCCTTTATTTGGAAGTATTTCCCTATGGTGGTTTCAGCATTCCACATTTTAAATTAATGTATCAAAAATTGATACATTTTGAACTGATCATTATTCAAAGTGAGATATGTGGACATATTTTTATACTTCTGAAAGTGAAATCTGGGTTTGCCAGTCTTTTTTGTTCAGTCTTTTTATCTTTTATCCAGTGTGTGTTCTTGACATTTTAGTCAAAATATAGATTTGTGGGTTTTATATTCAGTTCTGTTGTTCTACACATCTATTTTAATGTTGCTACTATGATGTCTATGTCATCATGATGCTGTAGTGTAGTTTGAGATTTTCTTCAATACATCCTGGATTTTTTTGGCTAGAATTGCTTTCCCTATCTATGTTTTTTTGCGTTACCATTTGAACTTGATTTTTTCCTAGTTTTGTGAGCAATATCATTAGAATTTAATAAGAATGTCATTCAATCTACAAGTTACTTTAGTAAAATGGTTGTTTTCATAATATTAATTCTCCCAACCCAAGATCATGTAAAGTCTTTCCAACATTTTTGTCTAATGCCTTAATAAAAAACATTAAAACTTGTTATTTTTTCAGATTTATTTTTGTATAAATAAATAGCAAAATATTATATATATTTAGAGTCAGTAATACGGTATCTTAGTATAATAATATATTGTGAAATGATTGCTATAATCAAGAATCCTCAAATGGTGTAAGGCAAAAGTGAAAGACAACCTCCCTCCAGTCTCTTTGATGAGAGCAGTAATAAAGATCCTTCAGGTCTCTCTCAGGAGAGCTCCATCTGTGACCTATTCACCTCCCAATACCACAGCACTAAGGATTGAAACATATAAACTTGCAAATAATGCAATATTCAGTTCACAGTAGAGTATTTTTAAAAACTGTTTTTTTTGTTATTTGTTATTTGAGTTCTTCATGTATTTTCAGCATTAACACTTTTATATATACATAATTTGCAAATATTTTCTCTCATCTCATAGGCTAATTATTCATTATACTCATGTTTTCCTTTTCTTTGAAAAAATTATATTGCAATCTCATTTTTTTGTGATTTTGTTTTTGTTTTTGAGATCATATCTAGAAATCCATCACTCATTGTCAAGATTTTTATCTATATTTCCTTTCAGTATTTCAAATTTTTCAGGTCATTCAAGTCTTCCATTCATGTTGAGTTGATGTTTTAACACAGGAGTGGTCTAACTTTTTCTTTTGTGTCTGATTTTCTATTTACTACTTATTGAAATGATTATCCTTTCTTCATGTACATTCTTGGCATATTTGTTGAAGACAAATTTATCACAATCCATAGATTTATGTTCAGGATATCTTGCTCCATTAATCTATCTGTATATTTGTATCACTATCAGACTGTTTCGATTGTTGTAGCCTTTGAGGATATTTTGAATTCAAGTAGTTTATGCCTTGTTATTCACTTCTAGCTCAATTGCATTAACATGTCAACAGCCTCTTGTGGTTCCACACAAATTTAAGTTTTTTGTGATTATATGAATACCATTGGGATTTTATAGGAATTACATTAAAACTGTAGATCATTTTGAATGGTAAGGAAACTTTAACAATATTAATTCTTTCAGTCATGAACATAGGGTATTTTACCTTTTACTGGTATTTTCAGTTTTCTTCATCAATTGTTGCTTACTTAAGCTGTGTATGATAGCTGATGCCTATATTCTTAGCATTAGGGGGTCAGAAGCAGGACTTTCATGAGTTTGAAGAAAATCTGGGCTAAATTGTGAGTTTCAGTCAAGCTTGAGCTATGGAGTAGGATACTATTTCATAAATAAAAACATTTATAGTTTTTAATGCATGGAACTTTAAAACACTCTATTAAATATATCATTTATTTTATTTTTGACACTATTTAAATGGGATTTATGAATTGGAGGATAGTTTTTATATGTAGAAATACAACTTTTTAAAATTCCATCTTTTATCTTGCATCTTTCTTGAATTTGTTAACTAACAGCTCTTGGTAGAGTCTACAGTTGTCTGTACATGTAAAAATCATGCCATCCATAAACAGAGATAATTTTGATTTTTCGTTTCAAATTTGTAGTCCTTCCTGTGGCCTCTTGGTTGTGCTCATTTTTTTTATAATCCAAATGATTGTTTTGAGTATTCTCTTAGGGCTAGTTTGCTGTACATGAATTTATATAGTCTTTTTAAAGCATGGACATTTTCTCCTTCAACAATGGTTCATAGTTTTGCAGTTTTTCTATATTATTCAGCTATAAGGCTGTTTGTTTGGAACCTTCCCTTTGTAATCATAACGCAGGTGTTTGTCACTAACACTTCTCTTAGAGCCCTTTGTCTAGTGTACCAACCGTTTGGTTTGTTTGTCCATTTCAGTTGTTTCAAGGTTTTTTCCGTTTCAAATTTATTTACCCATTCTTAGAAATTTCCATTCATGTGTGACTTTTCCAACTTTTCTCCTATTGGTAATTTCTTTTTCTCTTTAAAAGATATTTCGTTTCATTTTTCTTTGTGTATATATGCTTTTGTGTATACATGTGCTTTTAGAGGCCAGGAGAAGGCATGGGTTCCCTTGTAACTGCAGTGGCAGGCTGTTGTTAGCTGTCTGGTAGGAGTGCTGGGACATGGACTCCAGTATTCTGCAAGAGCAGCAAGCACATTTAACCACTGAGTGATCTCTCCAGCCCCTCCTCTTGATAGTGTCGAATTTTCCATCAGCATTCAGAAAACAATAAAGTTTTGTGGGGTCTGAGTCTTGTTTCCTGGCCACAGATGTTTCTTCCTGCAAGCGGTTGCGTGTGCGTAGGAAGGACGCACATTCTGTTGCCGCGGTGGTTCAATGGCCTGCTTGTGTCTGTTCTTGGACCTAAAGTGTCACTCCAGTCTGCTGCTGCTTCGCTTTGTTTGTGTTTGAAAGGAAAGTACTGGGGCCTCCATTGTTACTTCCTAGTCAACACTCCACTTGTGCAAGTTTTGCATTCATAGACTGAACAACAACAAATGTAAAAAGGGTTTTAAACAACCCGTGCTTGAGTTAAACACGTGGAGACATCTTTCTTATCATTATTCCACGGAACAGCTCTGTATGACAATGATTGCAAAGCTTTTATCTTTATTTTATTTTTTTTTTTTTAAACATCCCAATTACAGTTTTTCCTCCTTTCTTGCCTCCCAGACCCTCCCTCTCACCTCCCCTTTCCTTACCCCATCTACTTCTCCTCCATTTCTTTTCAGGAAAGGGTGTGCTATGTTTTGAGACAGGGTCTTACTATGTAGCCTTGGCTGGCCTGGAACTCACTATGTAGACCAGGATGGCCTTGAACTTTTAGAGATTTACCTACATCTCCCAAAGACATGCACCATCCACTCCCAATTTGCCTAACAATTAAACTGTGTAAAACAGTACAAGTGATTTATAGGTGATTTAAAGCATCTGGGAAGATATGTGCACATAATATGCAAATACTATGCCATTTCACATGGGTGATCTGAGCTGCTATAGATTTGATACCTATGAGAGTCTTAGACCCATGCCTCCATCAAATCAATGGATGGTTGTATTGCTGTCTGCCATGTTCTTTAGTTATATTAGTACTTGCTTTATATGTTTTGGTACTGTGTTGAGTGTGCATATACTTACAGTTATTATATCCTTTTGATAATTACTCCCTTTATAATGTTATGTTGATTTTTTATTATTTGTGTCCCATAAAGATATAGCCACCCATCTCTTTCTGGTTGTTAGTTGCATATTTTTAGACATACTCATTTTCAGCCTATATATGTTTTATACTTAAAAGTAATCTTCCATGGATAGATGACTTATATGTGGATTTTTACCATTCAGTCCTCTATGTTTTTTTGATTGGAAAACTTAATCCGTTTGCATTTAGAGTAATTCTTTATGAGTAAGGATTGACTGTGGATTTGTTCATTTCTTTCATACTGTTATGTAGTACAAAGTAGCTTCCTCATAAGCCATCTTCTTTTATGATGATAATTTTTGAAATCATGTCTTAGTTTTTGTAAACTGTCTGTTTGCTATGGACTTTTTCTGTTACTATGTAGCTTACATAGCACTTCTCATAGTTATACTATTTTAAGCTGATTACAGTTCAATGTAGATGACATTAAAAATTGTCTGCTGGGGTGTGAGGGTAGGACAGCTGTTGGTGTCCAGTTCTAAACTAAGGTCAAATGATCACTTCTTTCTTCTTTCAGCCATGCGTAGGATCTCCTTCACTAAGCTTCTGTGCATGGGTATAAGGAATAGTTGTAACATGTAACATGGTATCATGAAGTTGCTGTTCTTACCTTCCTCATTGAGTTTTCTTCCTATTTCTATGCCCCATCCACATGGTACTCTCTTACACTGGTATGATAGTCTTGAATAGTGGCCTCTTGTTTCAACTAATATAATTTTCCATAATAAGATGATTCTGGACATTCTTCTTTCTCTTCCTTGGTGCTATCACTGTTGGCAATCCTGAAAGTCTTATTTCAGAAGAGATCAGAAAGGGAGTAGAGATGATGGGTGTTTAAGAAATAGGGAATAGATGTGAAAACCTTCCATGGGTCTTCATTTCCTATGCCTGAGCAGCTGCTGTGGTCTGCGTGCTCTTCACTGGGGAGGACCACCTCTCCTGCTCCCAGCTTTCCTCTGTTGCCTGTAGTTATTGGTGTAGGGTTTAGGTTCTCCATCTTGTTTGCCGTGCTCAGTGGTGTCATCCTTGTTCGGCTCATGTTTGTGCGGTCATGTTGCTGAGACTTAATGAATATGACTTCTAATGCTACCGGGAGACACGATCTCACAGCAAAGGACCTGATTCTCTGACTGTTGTAGTCTTTCCCCCTCCTCTTCCTCAATGTTCTCTTAGGAGTGTTTTGTAGATATCTTTACTGGGACTGGACTCCGCAACTCTGCATTTTGATGGGTTGTGGGTTTTTGTAATGGATCCCGTGTGTTGAAAAGAGAAGTTTCCCTGATGAAGAGTGAAGATTACATTTATCTGGGGGTAGAAGGGCAAATGTTCAGGCTGTTGTCAGGAATTACACTGGTGTAGTAAATTAGTGGTTGTATATTCCCCTCCAATAACCATGATTTCACTAGCACTGAGTAGTTAGGCTTCCAGTACCAGGCGTCATCTCCCTCTTGTTGAGCAGGTTTTAAATCTCATTAGCGAGCTGCTGTATGCTTTTTTGGAGGAGTCAGTGGGGACTCCTGAGTAAGGCAAACTGACAGCAATGTGAAGCTCAGAAGGCATGAGCTTTGTGATGTTGGATTTCAGCATGTGCTGCTTCTTCCATGCTGTGCTCCTCCTGTGGCATAGGGAAGCAAAAATGACCTCCTCATGAGCAAGGGAATTGGCACACACGTTCTCTCAATGATACATTGGCTACACATTTCCTTCTCCTTTAGGGTAACTTGAAATACATCAGTATTTGTAACTGTCATGCATACACCTAAGGAATTATCCCACACGTTTGCATCTAATGTATAACTCAGTTGTTCCTTCTACTGACATTGTCATCTCTTTTGTGACAATCGTAGAACACTAGGAGAAATCTAAACGCCTGCATCAGACTTCCTTGTAGGACTGTCTGAGTCAGTACTAGCTTTCATAGAGAGGGGCTTAACACCACCGAGTTTTAAGTTTAATGTCTGTACACCACAGAGTTATCTGCTTCAGTGAGAGAAACACCCTTATAAAAAGTTTAATATTAGGCAAATCATCACAACAGGAGTGTAGATTGCTACCCTAAATCAAGGTCATAGGTCTGAACATAAAGTTCTGCATAGAGTGTAGGAAATGCTGCTCTGGCAACACGAGCTATTCCAGACATAAATTATGAAAGTTGCATAAAATAAATGAGCGAGGTGGCCCAAGCTCATTCCCAAGTGTGTCATTTTTTTGTGGAGAGGATAATTGACTGCTGTAGTATATATGTGAATTTAACTATTCTCTTATAACACTTTAAAGCAATAATGGAGAAATGATCAGCATGCAGAATCCAAAGTCCATTGCCTCTCATTGAGGCTAAATTTTAAAATATATAGATGAAATGATCCAAAATTTGATCTTGCTATGAGTAAGTTTAAAGAGCAATATTCAATAATGCTGAAAATCCACAAGCATCTCCGTACATTGTCATTATTTTCCTAAAAGAAATGCAGAAACAAAAAGCACATATCTACCCAGATGCAGCCAATGCTTTGCCCTTCACACGGCATTACTGGCTGTTATTAAGAGTCACCTGATCAAGCTGGATAGATATTTCTTGAAATGATGCATGGTTTGCCGTGCATGCCTTCATTGTGCTTACTGCCATTCTGGAATAACGCGTCTTATTGGGAAAGACAGTGATTATTTCTGTGGAATCTTGCTCGGTCAGCTCCTGTGATAACACTGATATTTTGTGATAATTATTGCAGATTTCAGAGAGCTACGCCTTCCTACCAAGAGAAGCGGTGACTCGGTTTCTAATGAGCTGCTCCGAGTGTCAGAAAAGGATGCACTTGAACCCAGATGGAACCGATCACAAAGGTAGCCACAGTGCCCAGTACTGAGATTTGAAGGGATTTTTCTTCCTAATGTCAATTTGCACCTTACATTTTACAAAAGTGTGGAGGATTGAAACAGTTCAACAAGTCATATCATCTCATTTATTCAAGTTGGGAGCAGTGGATCCTGAATACCCACTTACAAAGTAATTTGGGTTCCACTCCCAAAGGCAGCTTCAACTGCACAAGTTTTTTTTTTTTTAATATGTTACTGTTTTAATTTCCATCATGGTATTATTTCATGGTATTTGAGATATACTCAGCAAGAAAGTTCAACACTATAAATAAGCTTTCCAGTCTGTAGAATCCTTATTTCCAGAAATCATAGATTACGTGGAATGCCTTCAATTAAATTTTTTATGTAAGCATAATTTGGCTTTTCCATTCATTGAAATTATACAGATAATTTTCCTAAGCATTAAGTTATCTCAATAATCACATTAATCTTACAGGTACATTTAAGATCCTTCTACTTTGTGGTGGAAGATAGCTTAGCTCCTAAAAGAAAGTAAAAATAAAAAGCTAATTTCTTTCAACTTCCAGTATAAATACATATATATAATTATATATTATATATAATTACACATATATACATATATATTTATATGTATAAAACAGCTGTTCACTGATTTTTTAAAGTGCTTAATCAGCATATTATTTTTATTTATTGTTACTCAGGATATTTAAAGTCACTCTACAGTAAGAAATAGTGGATTTGTTCAGTCTGTTAAATTGGGCCAACATAGTTCATAGTAATTTGCATGTTATAGTTTGTGCAATTCACCTACAGTGCTTTCATGTTTTTTTAATCATTAATGTGCTTAAGACTATGTTTTAATTAGACACCTGATTCACCCTGAAGGTGCAGCTGGAATACAGTGTCACATTCAACATGGATTTGAAATGTTCTGTTGCAGATAATGGAAAGCCTCCTACACTGGTGACCAGCATGATTGACTACAACATGCCAATCACCATGGCGTACATGAAGCACATGAAACTGCAGCTGCTAAACTCACAGCAAGATGAGGTAAACCAGAAACATCTGTGATTGCATCCCCACAATGGGAACGAAGCTCCAGACCCATGGCTATGGAGCTGAGCATGGTACCACTCGAAGGCTGTAATTTATATTGTTAATGAAAAGAAATGTCACCAGGACCTCACTGACATGCAAAGGGTACAGAGACTCCACAGCCTGGATACAGAGTCTCTGGATGAATCCATCTTCCTTAGTGCTATGTGAGAAAGATTCCTTTTTCTCACTAAATTGCCGCTGGGCGGTCTTGGCAAAGAGCTAGGAAGTCCTTGAGCATCTGTACCAGAGAGCAGCCAAGGACAGAGGACCTCTGCGACTGTCTTCTCTTAGAAGCTGAAAACCAACTTAAGATGATTTCTAGTGCAATAATTTCCCCGTCAGTCACATCCATATCTTTTTAAGTCATTTTCCCATGAATTATCTAATAATGTTTTGTTTACATGTCCGCATTTTTGATAGAAAATTTGTTATAATTTTTTAATAACAAATATTTTCATGTTTCAGATTATGGTGTTTTATTTTAATCTAGCAATGTACTATCTTATGTCAGACACCAAATGTATGATTATTGATATTCTCTAGAATTCTAGTTCTAATATTGATAAAAGAATTTGTGTGTGTATGTGTGTGTGAGAAAGAGAAAGAGAGAGAGAGAGAGATTGCATGTGTGTCTATGTGTATCTCTGTGTATGTTTGTATCTGTGTACGTGTTTGTATGTATATGAATTTGTGTGTGTATCTCTGTGATTTCAAGTTTGCATGTGTGTCTGTGTATATGTTTGTGTGTGTTTGTGTGTGTGTGTGTGTGTATCTATGTATCAGTGTGTGTGTGTCTGTGTGTAAGCTACTTGTATTCTTCATAAAGGCAATCAGCACACTGTATGAATTTAGTAAATTCTCATTAGCTAGTGGTCACCACTAACTAGTAGAAACATTCAGAGATTATCTCTGTTGGAAACAGACCTTCAACCTAGTAAATTCCCTCCTTGAACATTCCCTGAAACAGGAAATGTGGTTAAATATTTACTTTAAAATACTAGATTATTTGTAAAACATGATCAAAGCCTATTAAAATTACTTTTGGCTACTTTATTCATAAAATTTAAACCTATCTTTTTGTTTTCCCTCTATACTGACAAAGTTTTAATCTTGAAACTGTAACATTATTTTACCTCCATAGATTTGGGGTTCACTGTCTATAAATATCTGTGAAGTGGCCATATTGCATTAAATATTACCAGATGGCCAGCAATAAATGATTGAATTAACAGCAATAAAGTCATTATACTAAAGACCTCAAAGCCAGGTTTTTAAAATGTGTCTATTACTAAGAATGGAACAACTGACACCATGATCATTATAGAATTGAAAAATAAGGTCTCATAGAAAAGTTAGAGCTGTCAAATTACTTCTAGGAAGCTTATTTGGAGGTCAATAAGCTTACTTCTCTCCTCAAATTATGATCAGCTTTGTGCCAACCACACAGCCCACATATTCTGAGTCCTTCTGACTCTAAAGCATAATACATGTTTGAGCTAAAAAGCCAAGCCTTTAAAATTATAATTAGGGAAATTATCCTTATCATTACAGTTTGAAATTATTAAATTGTATGCATACTATTTAAAAATATACAAAGAAATTACTTGTTATTAGATTATTTACAAAATTTTAGAAAGCTGTAACTACTACAGATTTGGGAAGTTGAATAAGATAAGCCATACTGAACTGAAATTCAAACAAGGTAAATCTTGATCATAAGTTGTATTTAAATGTAATAAGAATGAATGCTTGAGCATCTGTACCAGAGAGATGAATTGAATTCACAATGAATTCACAAATATTTACTGAGATACTCTTAGAAATAAATCCTATATTTATGAAGCATGTCTTCCAGTGAGAGGAAAAGGCAATAAAGAAAATAATCAGTAAGATTAGGCAAGTAAAAAGATGTTTAAACTCTATTAAAAGAAGAAAGGAAGGTCAAAGGGAATCTATTTATAATGCAAATCAGTAATACAGAACTTACCTCCTGCATGGGAGGTCCTGGGTTCAGCAACAAGTACCCCAAAACTGAACAAATGATCAGAAGAATAAAGAGATGGATGACATCATTTGAGCAAAACTGAAAGAAATGAAGTGTGTTGTTAGTTTCTACTGCTGGGATAAAACACCATGACCAAGGCAACTTACAGGAGAAAGTTCTTTTTGGCTTGTAGTTCCGGAAGGTTAGAAACTATGACAGCTGAGTGAGTGAAGGAGGGGGCAGGAAGCTGAGGGCTCCTGTCATGAACTGCAAGCACCAAGCTGAGAATGCAATAGGAATGGCATGTAGCTTTGAAACCTAAAACTTTGCCCCCAGTTATATACTTCCACTAGCTAAGTCATACTTCCTAAACCTACCAGAACAGTGCCACCAACTGGGAACTCTGTATTCAAACAGCAGAGTCTAGGGAATACACTCTGATTCAAACCAACACAATCTGCTTTGTGGCCCCCTAGGCTCATGCCCATATCACAGTGTAAAATGTATCTAGTCTAACACCAAAAAGGCCCATAGTTTTTCAGTTACAAGACTGTTTAAAAGCCCAAAGTCTTTTCTGTGACTCAAGGCAATCTCTTAACTGTAAGCACCTGTAAAACAACAAAAAAAGCTAACTATGTCTTTCCAACATATAATGACACTGAATCTATATTAGCAGAAGTGATGGAATACTGGACCAAAGTAAGACTGGAACTTAGTAGGGAAAATACTAAATCCTGTAGTTCCATGTCCAATATTAAAGGACTTAGATGTTTCTGTCTCTCCAGCTTTGTTTCCTGCAACATATTTTTTCTTCTTGGTCCGGGAGAGTTTATTTTAGAATGGACCACTGACAGGTCTCAGACAGTGCTGGGTGAATAGTGGTGGAGCCTATAGAAATATTCCTGTTTTCTCCCAGTTCCTTAGTGATAAAGGAAGCAAAAGTAAGGTTGTTGAAGTTGTCAGAAGTTTAAGAAAAAAAATGGAAAAGTTGAAATTTCAGTGGTAAAGAGTGAGGACATTTGATTCATGATCAGATAGATTATGTAAAATAAATGAATACTCATGATTGTGTTCATTTGTGTGAGACCATGGGTAGAGTGAAGGAAAAGTAAAACCAGTTATTTAAGTATTATAAAAATGAGGTCATATACACCTATTCCAACAAGGCTACACCTCTTAATAATGCCAATACCTATGGGCCAAGCATTCAAACACATGAGTCTATAGTGGTCATATCTATTCAAATCACCACACTCTCAATTTTATGTCCTCTGTTTTAACCAACTGAGTCCAATTAGCACTGTCAATACGTGCATCAATGTAAGGCCATTCACTAGAGCATGGACAGCCTACCTAGGATCACATGGCTGACTCTCTTTCAGTGAACTCCCTCTACATATCTAGCCAGCCTAGGCACACTCACAGAATGCTGCTCTCAAGGGACCCAGGTAATGTTGAAAATGAAAACATGAGAATGTTTTATGATACTATGAAAAGTTCTAACCTCCAAAGTATGGGTACAGAAGGCAGGGTAAAAAACAATAATTATTAAAAGCTTTTAGATGACATTTCTTTGCTTTGATAAGAAAGTTAGTTTCAGGGATGTGGTACAGGAAGCAATTTAAACATTAAGATATTTAAAATAGTATTGCTGATAGTGAATGATTTGATACATTTTCAAGACTAATGATAAAAGATTATCAAATTTTCATTGCCTTGAATGGTAGTGATTGGGTCACTTGCATACTATGGTGTAGACATTGGTCATGAATTTGTGAGTAGAGAAAAGGTACATTCAGAAAAGTGAAGATAAATTTTCAATTACAGTTAGGTAGGACTGAGAACCATGGTGATATTTCAATCCCATGAGGCATGACTTATCTGTACAGTCATCCCTGGTTATGTTACAATACCAAGCAGATGCTTGTGTAGAAAACTTTCAAATGAATGTTTGAAAAATGATCCTGGAGAAACAACTACATAATAATAACAAATGTACTTTTTAGTCTCATAAACCTTCCTTTGAAAATTTAATCCTTAGAAATCTTCTGTTGGTTTTTATCTGATTATAGTTAGCTTTATTTCCATGCTAACAAAATAATAATTTTATATTCTGTTAATTTTTGTTATTTCATTAAAAAGAATAATTTATTAAGAATTAGAAAATAATTGTAAGAAAATGTATAGAATGAGTACATGCTTTTAGTTGAGGCTGTATAATGTATAGATGTGTAAAGAATGGTATTTGAATAAAGAGAATTATGATAAGTCACTTACACTTCATAGGGTAATGCTAAAGAAAAACATAAATTTTCCAATTGTTGATTCACCAATGATAACAAGTATTTTAAAGTTGGTATCTTAAAGAGCTGAAATGTGTGGCAGGTGTGCTGGTTGTTTTTTGTTTGTTTGTTTGTTTGTTTTGTTTTGTTTTTGTCAATTTGATACAAACTTAGACATACCTGGGAAGAGAAACCTCAATTAAGTAAATATCTTCATCAGATTACTTGTAGGCAAGCCTGTGGGGCATTTTTTGAATAATGGCTGATGTGAGAGGGACCAGTCCATTGTGGATTGTACCACCCTTGGATAGGTAAAAAAGCAAACTAAGCTTTCCATGGGGGTCAAGCCAATAAGCTCTGTTCCTTGTGGTCTTTGCTTCAGTTCCTGCCTCCAGGTTCCTGCCTTCAACTCCCATCTCAACTTTGCTCAGTAGCTATGACTTGACATATATAAGCCAAATAAACCCTTCCATCCCACAAGCTGCCTTTTGTCATGGTCTTTATTCACAACAATAGAAGCCCAATTAGGACAATAGCACATTTAACAAGAGATCTTGTTAATCATTTGTCCAAACTTCAAAGAAAGTATGCTGATAAATGTTATGTAATGATGATAAATTAATACTGATTAGCTACAATGTTCAGCAATTTTTATAGTCATTTTATAGTATAGGGAATGTGATTAAGACTTTGTTTCTTGCCCCTCTTTAAACACACACACAAACACACGTTTTACACATACATAAATCCTATAGACATAATTTTATTCAGTTAGATCTCATCAGCTGTTTGTGTTATCTGTAAGAGTTACTTGATCTGGCACGATAGTTCAGCAGGTGAAAAATGTTTACTGCCAAACTCGGTGCCCTGAGTTCAGTCCTCGGGATGGATGCACGTGATGGAAGGGGGTGAATGACTCATGCAAGCTGTCTTCTGACCTGCACAATAACTCCCCAACAAAAATAAATAAATGCTAAAGATTTAAAATATTTACTTATAGACAGTTTTTAGGGTTAGAAAAGTGGCTCAGTGGATAGAGAGTACTTGCCTCATAACCATGAAGTCTGAAGTACTCCAAGACTGAAGAAAAAGCTTCTTTGAGTAGGAAAAGTTCTTAGTTGTTTTTTTTAAACAACACAAAAGCCAACAGCATGTTGTAATCAGCAAAGAAATTACTTTGAAGTAAAATGACAAACTCAGGGAAATTGGAGTTAAGTATCCTAGTTTCAAAGAGACGTTTCCTTGATGAGAGGTAATGACTACACTTATCTGTAGTTTAAGGACAAATGTTTAGATTGTTGTTAGGGATTATGCTGGTTTACTACATTAGTGGTTGTAGATTCTCTACTGATATTTATGACTTCACTCTTACTGAGCAGTTAATTAGGGTTCCAGTGCCAAGCTTGTTTTCCCTCTTGTTAAGTGGGTCCTAATTCCAATTAGGAGCTGTTCATTATTGTCAAAGTATGTGTGCCACTACTGCCAACTTACTGTGCCGTGCTGGTAGTTGATTTGGTCATGGGTGTCACAGCTGGGTATGACTGTTGGCTGTCCCTGCCTTTGGAAGCTTGCAAGCCTTCAGCCCTAAACAAAGATGCACAAGCCACTAAAGAATGTTGAAAGTTGGAAAAATAGTCTTCCCTAAGGAAGAGAACACCAATTGGCTATTCAGGTCACCCCTGAAAACATGCATATAAGTAACATTATACAGACCAATTGGGTTGTATTTAAGAATGTACATGTATATATACATGTACATATATGCACATAACAAAAGATAATGAAAAAAGAGGCCATGAATTTGAAAAAGAGCAATGAGAGTTATATGGGCAGGTTTGGAGGGAGGAAAGGGAAAGAAGTGTTGTAATTTCTTTATAATCTCAAAAATTAAAAAGTATACAAATCTTGGTTTATTAATTGTTCACACTTGACATTTTTGCTGAACTAGTCATTTGTTAGACATTTTTGTGACCCGACTTTTAGTGAAAGAGTTTTATACAATAGAACTCCTTTTGTGATCTCAGTGCTCTGTCTACCTATAACATATCTTTGTATTATTTATTTACATGTAATCATTTACCTCTCCTTTATGAACAATCAATCATCCATATATAATCTGTCTTTCTATCATATATATATATATATATCATTTATCTAGTATCTATCTACCTATCTATAATCTATCACATATCTATCATCTATCTACCCCCTCTATCATATCTATCATCTATCATCTATATCTATCTGTCTATCTATCTATCTATCTATCTATCTATCTATCTATCTATCTATCTATCTATCAACTATCATCTTTATTTGTAAAATATATTAGGATATATCAAATACATTGAATATATATGATCTTAGTTTATTATTAGAGTCCATCCTGTTTGATGAAAAATTCCCACTGCGTTATAAGATCTGTTATTAGAATATTTTACTGAGTCATTTTGTTTATGTAAAACTTACATTTTTCATTACATCTTTTTCATGGTCACCTCTTTTAAGATAAATTCATTAACAAGAACATTTTTATTTTAATGTTCAGGCTAATTCCTAAATTACTTCTTCTCTAAACACATTATTCTACCTTTACAACAGGACTGTGCATAATATGCTGTTTGAATCTCCAAAATTCTTAACATTTCTTAAAGGTAGAAATAATTTCATTATCTACTGTTCCAAGTATTTATCAGTGTGTCCCACTTTTTTTTTCAAGACAGGGTTTCTCTGTATAGTTTTGGTGCCTGTCCTGGATCTTGCTTTGTAGACCAGGCTGGCCTTGAACTCACAGAGATCCACCTGCCTCTGCCTCCCAAGTTCTGGGATTAAAGGCATGAGCCACCACCACCCCACATGTCCCACATTTTATAGAGTTGGATAATAATTTACTAACTGACTAACCTCTCATTGACCACATACATAGACTAGTCATTACTTGCACACAGTTATGTTTTATGGTGCCTAATGATATTTTCAAACCATTTCAGGATGAAAGTTCTATAGAAAGTGATGAATTTGATATGAGTGATTCAACACGGATGTCAGCCGTGAACTCTGACCTTAGTTCGAATCTGGAAGAAAGAATGCAAAGTCCCCAGACTCTCCATGGCCAGCAAGACGGTAAGCCTTTCACATTGAATAAATGAATTAAGAAAGCAACGAGGCCCAGCAATGAGCAAGAACCTATTAAAATCAGAGCCACCTCTTCATTCTTGTGTCCATCTAAAAAAAAAAAAAAGTCTGTTTCTATGGAGATTTTTTTCTGGGCACTCAGGTTATGTCATCCACTTTATTATTTTTAGATTTAAGTACTCTTTTCAAAATTAAAGTGTTAGACTGATTTATAAAAAGATGTTAGTTATGAAATCCAAGCAATCCCTGTTTTGCTTCTCAAATATAAAATGTGCTACAGGAGATCTATGATGATGTTTTTTGGCTTATGTTTCTTACATCAACATTTATTTTTGAGCAGATGAAGAGTTAAAGACGATTAAATTTTCTTTGACCTAACAGCCTAGTCCCAAATATAAAGGACCATATGTTAAAGGACAATCTTATCAAAGGGACACTGTAGGAAAAAATTGCTCTGTTGTGATCCTGAGCTGCTTTCCCATCAGAGAGAAGGAAGCAAATATTGTCGTTTTCTATCCTAGAATCTCAGGAAGATTCCTGAGTCTCCCTACTGATGATCTGGAAACAAATATGGACATTATAGACAAATTCAATTGAAAGTCAGTGCTTCAGGCCTGATATGCTCAAAGAACTTCAAAAATTCTTTGTAGATTTTTATCATTGTAAGTATAAAATTCGATGCAAGCAAATATAATATCAGGTGTAAAATGAAGTTTTGTAAGTCAAAACCAGAGAATTTCATTCAAAATTTGTTATTAGTTCAATCACATATAAGTTTACTTGACTCTTGTGGCTGGTAAGTTTTTTCACTACATCAGTAGATAGGAAAAAAGTCTTTTCTTGGTTTTTGTTTTTCCTGAAACTTGTTATTAAAATCTAGTTTTAAAAGTTGCCAGTGTTTCAGAATGATTTTGCGTTCAGTCTGCACCAGAAAGACTTAAGATATCTCTAGTGTTAAATATGCAAATGTCCCCATCATGGGGCACTTCTCTTTTCCTCATTTAGAAGCGTCTAAGTGGCATGGATGTCACATCATCATGATTTATAAGAAAGAAAAGAGAATGTTGTCAGTGACTTCAAGATGATATCTGACTTGCTATTCAGTAGAATAGCTGTTCAGTACAAAGGGCTTTTATTTCAGAATACTATAAGGAAATTCGTGTCACTTTGATGTAAAATAAGTAGATATCCCTCACATATTAATGGTGTCAGCATCACAAAATAACTGATATGTATATATATTTATCAGTTATTATATATTTATCAGTTATTATATATTTATCAGTTATTATATATACACTGTAATCAATGCATTTTGCCTATTTATAATCTCATTCTGATCATATATATTTTTAGAGAATGGAGAGAATGTACATTTTAGAGCAATGCCTCTGATCATGAAAATGTATTGCTTTATTGGTTGGAATTGCCAGTTGTAGGTCTTTGGCTAGGACACAACTCATGATGAAAATCTATACTGACTTAATAAGATGCCATGAAACAACTTTTCCAATATTATCTCTGGGGAAAACACTCTGCTGTGCTGGTGTCTGCTGCATGTGAATGTTAGTTAGCTCTGCCCTTGTAGCTAGAGTTTTCCTACCTTGCCCACAGTCAGGACAAATCTTTGTCACCCGCCAGTCCCACAGCCACTCAGACCCAACCAAGTAAACACAGAGACTTATATTGCTTACAAACTGTATGGCCGTGGCAGGCTTCTTGTTCTTATAGCTTAAATTAATCCATTCCCATAAATCTATACCTTGCTGCGTGGCTCGTGGCTTACTGGCATCTTCACATGCTGCTTGTCCTTGCGTTGGCTGGCAGTGACTCCTTCTGCCTTCCTGTTCTCTCTTTTCTCCTCTCTGTTAGTCCCGCCTATACTTCCTGCCTAGCCATGGGCCAATCAGTGTTTTATTTATTGACCAATCAGAGCAACACACTTGCCATACAAAACATTCCACAGCACGCCCCAGCCTCCTCCTAACCCTCCTCTTACACATTAAGGGCTCTCCCTCACACTGCCCCATCTCCCCTTCTAGTGTATGAGAGGTTTTCTCCATCCTCATAGATTATTAGGATCATGACCACAAAGTAAGATAATGAGATATCTGCTTTCCTGTCACCTTGGTGAGCTCCTGGCCACATTCTGCTCACAGATGTTGGGTGTATTCCTTGACTCTGTTCTCATACTCACCACTCGGGAGAGCAAATCTAGTCCTGTTACTTTCAATACCATTTGCACCCACATGAACCCCCAGTTTTCTTTTTCAAGACCTGAGATCTATAAAAGGACATCTGCTAAAGGCCCACCTCCCTCTGTCCATCTCTTAATTGCTAACATTCTTCAGAGAAATTATTACCATGTGAAACTATATCATTTTCTCATTTATTACCCTTTTCCATATTGCGAGAATTATTAATTCATAAGTCTTCTCACACTATGAGTTTCCTGTCATGTACTCCATTTCAGATAGTTCTTACATGTTCCATCATTTAAATAATTAAGGTGTAGCTTTCCAATGTAATTATGGTTTGTAAAATGAGTTTTTACATATTTTCTTTCCTTTTCCTTGATAATGGTATTTTCCTAAGTAATACATGCTACCACCACACTGTATAATTCTTATACCCCTATGTGCATATGTGCGTGTGCACATAAATGCACAAACACCTACATACACTTGCACTATTTTATCATGCTTGTTTATAATTATAGTGTGCTTTTTATCTTATACCATTCATACCTAATTGCCCTTCTTTTACAAGTGAGATATATACATACATATAGATATATGTGTGTGTATGTGTACATTGGCACGTGTCTATACAATATTGTGTGCACAAACATATATATGTGTGTATCTTTTTATGTAATGATAAGCAGATAAGTACAAAAAAATTAAAAGTCATAGCCCCCACTTTCATGAAATGAAAGTGATCTATCCAACCTGTATGAGAAACTACTTTGCTCTTTAAAAATAAGAATTTATAGTAAAATCATTTTAAATATATGTGTCTTTTAAAAATTACTGGGCTGTTTTAGGAACTGAGTCTAGGTTAGCTTGGGATATATTACTTCCTTGTGAATGGTGTACATTAATCTTTGGAGTGTGTGAAAAGGTAATGACTTCTGATATAGCTTATCTAATTTTGGGTGAGCATCCTAATGTGGGTCCACTGTAGAGTTCAAGGGGGCAGAGCTTCTCAGTCTCCACACTGTTGATCCCTGACTCATTGGGTGAACTTCCAGCAGCCTCCTTCCAGTTATTGACTCCATGGTAGTTGCATGTTTCCCCCTAGGGCAAGTGTGTCATCTCCAGATGTGACAAAGGCATCCTTGGTGAGTAGGGATGCAAGCAGTCCTGTAGTTACCAACAACTGGATTGGGTAAGAAAGCAGAGTCTGTGCAAGACAGAAGCTGATGTTAGGAGAAACCACAGGGAGACGTTCTGAAGGGAAATTTGGAGAAAAGCATAGGACATGTGACACTGGAGACACCTATGAGGATGGGAATCTTCTATGACCATGTTGTTCCATATGGTGGTCACTGTCCATACTGTGGGCTCAATATCCGGTTAGTCTGAGTGGGGAGCATTTTCAATATTAATAGCTTATTATTTCAATTTGAATAATTACACTCGATTGCTGACAGTGCAAGAGTAATATTTTATTGTGACAATGTGAGCTCCTTTGTCTGTACCCATAAGTCAGATGTGTCCAAAATGTTGGGAGAAATCCTGGGATAAACTCCTATTTTAAGGATTGATTAAAACTTCCATTTTACTGTATCTAAAATCTTTTATTGTCCCTGTAATTTTTGCATGCTTCTTCATTTTGACAGGGTTTCATGTAGTGCAGGCTGGCCTCAGATTCCTAGCCCTTCTGTCTCAGCCTCACTATAACCAGCTGAAACCTAACCAATGTGATTTTTAAATTCTGAACAAACAAAAATTTTAGAAGTTAGAGCAAAATGTCCTATTTTCCTTTAAGATCAAGTTGAAAATATTTGTTAAAGATACTGAAGGTAGGGTGTTGTGGCTTTTTGAAATTCCAGACATTTTTAACGTGGGCAGGTTTACATAATGTCTTTATTGAGCACCATATAAAATGGAGAATGAAAATTAAAGCCTTTCTCTTCTGTTTTCATTTGACTATGGTTATGAAAGACTTGCAATATAGTCATCAAATTCTTGTGTATTGGGGGAAGGGAGGAAAAGCAAGAAAGTTTTCTATGCTGGGTTAGATAATTAAGCCAAGGTCAAAAAGACAGAAACTGGATGAAGAATTTATGAGAGAAGTATTTCAAGGTCAGTGGAGAATACTTCCTTTTGCTTATTTGGAGTTCATGTTGCTTCTCTCACTCAGTTAAAAATATAAAAATAAGAAATACATAAACCTTGTTTAAAAACAGAACCAAAAATGTAAGAAATATGTAAAAATCACAGTCTTTGCGTAGGAAGCATTTTACCCTTATTTTTGGTTTAAAGAAAACCGATGGTCATGTTTAAATAGTTCAATAGGTTTAAAATAATATCTTTTGATTAAATTCAAAAGGCTCTTCTTACATTTGAGTTTGCCTAAATTGAGGAAGCTTATGGTCCTCAATGTTGCTGAGTTAGGGAGTTTGTTATGAATACAACTTTGGCATGCAATGGCTGTGGCTGGGTCACAGAGTTCCAGGAAACATCCCCAGAGCTAACAGATCACATGGATTCTGAGACTGCCTGTTTGTTACTTTTCATGCTATGGCATCCATTTAAATAGATCCCAGGTCAAAATGACACCCACTAAGTGCTTACCTTTACATATCAGATACTATAATCACTGGAGCAACTCCAAACAGCTTTTCTTCCTCTGAGTTGTTACTTTGTCATGAGATGCCTGAAGTATCTGACACTTGCTTTTTGGGGTTGTCTGTGACAGGATAGCCAACAAGAGTGTCCGCCCTAGGAGCAGGCTGGAAACTTTGGCTTAATGATGCATTTGATTCCCTTTGGAAGGGTCAATTGTTTTTTTATAAAACAATCTGCTTGGTTTCCTAAATTAAATACTATACTGTAAACTACTTCTGATATATTTTGTAAGAGCATACTTGCACACGATTTAACTCAAAAACTTGCATCAGAAGATTTCTTTCTTTTTGTAGGCACAGTACGTTGTTGCTCCCCCCCTTTTTCCTTAAAAAAAGATAAGAATGCCAAAGGAAGCTGAGGCACATCCATATAATTATCTTCTTTTCATGTTAATCAGCTTTAAGACTAAAGGTTTACAACAGAAAATGTATATTTCTGTTCTTAACACCTTGGGTAGTAACTTCATGAACATAGTGTCCTTGGGTAGCTAGTCAGTGTTAAAACTGTAGTATGTCAGCTTAACCAATGCAGCAAATTAGAGTTATTTATTTTTTTCTAGGCAAATTGTTGTGTTTAGAATAGTCATACAGCGACATATCCTTAGTAATGTGTCACTATGTGGTGGTATGCTTCCATAAATGAAGATAGCTATGATGTCACTGAAGGATGTAATCTTATGGGAACAGCATCACACATATGCTCTGCCATCTACTGAAGATAATGTGGCTCATGACTATTTCATTATTGGATAAACATCTTGTTAAAAGTATCTGTGTGCCAACCACATGAGTGTTGAAATGTCTAAAAAAAGCAAAGAGGAAAAAACACATACAGATTCAGTTTTCATCAGTCACTTTAACTTATACCTGAAATTAGCTTTTAAAACATATATTCTATGCAAAATTTTCATTCAAGAATACATTTGATAATTCTGTTAGCATTTAGAAATACATGATTCATTCACTAGAATTAAATTTCTTATTTCATTGTAATATATTCTTTATAGAAATGCTTTGATATACTCCAACTGGTCAGGTTATTTTTTATTTAAAAAATAGCATTACATTGGAATTTAGTGGCTAATCCAAATACAAACACTATCTGTAAAGTCCATATGTAATTGTGTATGCATATGTATGATCTTACAACAATCATGCTTAATTATAATAAGTTGTGATGTTACTCATACCTATGTCACTACTAAGAGAATGCATTTTCAAACTAGGAATATTAACTTCAGAAAAAAATCATTAAATAGTATAAATACGTTATGTGAGGAATGGTGGCATAAATCTGATGTCTCAGCACTCAGGAGATTGAGACTAGAGAATCTATTTTAAGAATCTATAGAGACTATTGTTTAAGACCAGTTCATGCTACAAAGTAAAATTTTATACCCTTAAAACATCAAACAAATAGATAAAACAGCTTTGTTCCTTATTGAAGTAGTCAGTTTTCTCATTGCAGTAACAATATCACATGATAAATAGGCAACATTGTTTTGGATAAATAGGCAATGTGGTTTTAGAATGGATACAGTCTATCCTAGTGGGATAGGTATGGTGGCAGGAGGCAGCTGGTCAGAGAGAGATGAATTCTGATGCTCAGCTCCCCTTTCCTGCTTAATCAGTCCCGGACTCCAGCCCACTGGATAGTGCTAGTCACATTCATAAAGGTTCTTCCTTCTTAAGTCGAACATTTCTGGAAGTACCCCCAGTGACACATTCCAAGGTATGTTTACACGGTGATTATACATTCAGTCAAGCTGACAATGAAGATTAACCATTATCCCTTGTGTTGTTTATATACAGGTTGCTATGGGAATGAAACACCTGGGAAATTTTCAGTATCTAATGTTTCTAATGCCCTTTTTCTGAATAGAAAACACAGTTTACCTGTAAAACTGGCTTTCTGAGTAAACATTCAGAAGACAGTTTCTGAGATTTCAATGTCTCTTACTTTGAATACCCTCTGGAAAAACTGGTGCTGCCAAAGTCAACTTAGTGCTGTAAGGTCTTGTTAGATGAGAACAAACAATGTCAACAAGTCTCTCTTAGAATGTAGACTGGAATTGCTGCTGTGGCATTACTTGGGTACTTCATATAGTAACACAATAATAAGAGAACTTTCCCCCATAACGTAGAACAGTAGCCTTGAAATGTGTTCTTAAGAAACCTATTTAACTATCTTTATATTAATTGTTTTCAGCTTTCTTCTTTTCTATAGTAAACATTTTGAGTCAATTTGTTTTCATACTGGGGATTTCTGCCTCCCTCAAAGACATATGTTACATAGAATGCACCTCAAATAGGATGTACTCACTTAAGTGTTGGGGAGTAAAAAAGGAAATAAATATATTATTCAGAGGTGCGATTCTAAAAAGTAACTGTTTGGACCTTAAGTAGATGGTGTACAAGAGTAAGTGTCAAGAAATATAATCCTCTCCATCCATTCCACATGTGAACTGACTCCTAGAATGGTTAGATAATATAAAAATGAACATAACGTGTTAGAACTACACGGAATTGTCCCATTCCATTGTCCACGCCAAAAGCTCTAAAGTAACCTGACCATTAATAATATCAAATCAAATAGTATTTGAAATTAAGTGCGTTTCTATTGCAGTGAGCAGAAAAACCTATACAAGTAAACTGACAATAGCCCTGGGGAGGTGTGAATGGCATAGATTAAAAATAGAATGCTCTAGTTGTGTGATGAATCAATAAGTAAAGACATGAAATAAGGTCCCACATTTTCTTCTATCACAACTTAGACTGTGTGCTGAACTGGCAGCATAAATCTGCATTACACATTTATCCTAAAACGTGCAGACTGTTGAGCTACGGTGCACATCCTTCTGAGGCCTATCAAGCTAAATGAACATGTGGGAGTCAACGTTTCCAGTCTTCCTCCTCTACAATTCTTCCTGGCCTCCCCTAATTCCACAATGGCAGCCATGTCAAGCTCAGAGCCTCATACTCAAATGCTGTTCTAATTAGCACTTTCTAAGTTTCTTTCAGAATGAGAGTTCGTATGTGAGGTTGTACAGGGTTCAGCTCTGTCCTTTCTTTTTTTTTTTTTTTTTTTTTTTTTTTTTTTTTTTTTTTTTTGGTTTTCCGAGACAGGGTTTCTCTTGTGTAGCTTTGCGCCTTTCCTGGATCTCACTTGGTAGCCCAGGCTGGCCTCGAACTCACAGAGATCCGCCTGCCTCTGCCTCCCGAGTGCTGGGATTAAAGGCGTGCGCCACCACCGCCCGGCCCTGTCCTTTCTTATGACAGTTGCTATGGGTTCTTTTATAATTTATGAACATACCTCTCTACTGATCCAAGAGAGGTTCAGTCTGGGATTATTTGCTGAAAATTGTATACATTGGATGTAAATTAAGAAGACTCACGTACCAAAATGACATACAACTATTCAGTGTTTATATGCAATCCTCTTTTACTGCTCAATTGATGTAAGTAACATTTTAGTAAAAATAGGCTCCTGACTAAAATTGCATCTAATTTGGCTAAATACGGTAGTTTTGTGTAATTTTTAAGGCATATAAACTAACAATAAATGCATCCACCACTCAACATTTAATTTAGTTGGGAAATCTAATAAAACATGTTTTTAATAAGAATGATGTAAAACTTTACTTAGTGGGAAATTAAATTTAGTGGTTAATTTTTTATGATGCTGAGTTTTAATTAGAAAACCTATTAAAAGTGATTTTAGTCTGAATGTCAAATTCCCTAGAGATTCTCCTGTCTATGTAAGTCAGATCATTTCTTCTGCATTTTAAATTTTTTTGCTTAGCAGTTTTGGAATTTTCCTGGAAGTTTTGTGTGGACTAAAAGTTTTTTTTGTTTTCTTTTGCAAACACAAATGTAATAAAATTAGCTTTAAATTTAAACCTGTTTGTAAACATGGTTTTGTTCTCTTTGTTTAAATCCCAAACATTTCTGGATTTAAAACACCTGGAAATCCCACAATGCTGACATTTTATTCTCATCAAGTTTCTTTAATACCAAATTAAAAATTATTTACTTGATGAATTTATTTAATTATTTTTTTGAGTCAAGGTAGTTAAACTAATGAAGCTTTTAGAATGTGTTTTTAATGGCATTTTCTATATAAATAATCAGATCATAATTTTCAGAATTATAGATGAACTGTAAGTAATATAAAAAGAGCAGGCAACTAGAAAGTAATTTACTATGAGTTGTAAGGAATTTTGATTCTTAAATCCTTTAGCTATATTTGTGTGTGTGCACTTGCATGCACATGTATATTTAATTACTTGAAATTCCTTGTAAGTGGTAATTATGTTCTAAAAGCAGAAGGAAGAAAAATTTGGCTTACATCTAAATCCTAAATATTAAAAAAATGCTTAGTTCTACATTTACTTAAAATGCATTTTCAAGGTTATTACATTTGTCCTTCATGTATAGTTGCAATGTTGAGAAGTTTGCTTTCTTTCCCCAAGTTAAAACTCTGCCTCTTATCATCTCATTCATATTATATAAGTGGTTTTATGTAAATAAGTACTTAAAGAATTGTATTTCCATCTGGATCTAGGATCTTGCCACACCCCGAAGGCTACCTCCTCTTAGCTAGATCTTGCTCCTCCAACTCAGGGAACTAGGCTTAGTTCCTTGCTTTGACACACCTGCTTTTTTCAGCAAAGGATGTCAGATGACTTGGGAGTTTTGCTTCCTGCCAACTTATTTTGAGATATTGCAATTGAAGTTTGTCAGTATTTTTGTGACCACATTTCCTAGTCTATGAATGACTGCATGAGTCTGCATGTTGGGAGATGAGAGAATCCTGATAAAACTGAGAAGTGGATTCAAGACCTTTTCAGTCTGAATACTAAGTCATATGTGTTTTCCAATGTGCAGGTGAAGAGATCACTTGACTCTTAGAGAAGATATGTTTTGTGCTTTTATTCAGATGTGTGTGTGTGTGTGTGTGTGTGTGTGTGTGTGTGTGTGTGTGTGTTGAGATAGGTGGTTCTGGCTGTAAGTATATTTGTTGCAACTCTGTGGGTTTGGTTCCAGGTTTGGGCACCAAAATGTGAGTTTTGCGACTCTATGGAAAGGTATCATGACTACTTGGGGAGTCAGGCAAAACCTTGAGCTGCTTAGGACAGCTCTGCTGTCTGGAGCTGCAAAGAGACAGCTCAGCCCTGGAAGGGAAGTTTTTATGACTGCTCAGGAGAGTCATGCCTGGAACTGCTTCAGCAGGGAAGGGTATCCTGATTGTTCAGGAGAGACAGGCTATACTTGGTGTGATGGGGGGTGGTCTCCCCACAAGATATAGCAATCTTGCTCCTCTCCTGAGGAGCTGCTACAGCTGAGCTTTGTTCAGCCACCACTTAAGAGGACTTCCTAGCAGAGCTCTGCTTCTCCAGCCTAAGATGTTGCTTCTTTTGCTTCACTCTGCAAAAGAGGAAATCCCTGCAGAAATGTAGCAATCTCCTCTGGCTCAGGAGAAAAGTGTTACTTTTTCAGCTCTCTCTTGCTCTATACACTGAGGGACCTTTCAGCAAGGATCTTCTCCATGCCAGTGAATGAAGATCTTCACACCTAAAACTCATTTGAGAAAGATTTTTTTCGGGAAGGAGGAGTCGAGGAGAGTAGCTGCCTCTACCAGGGTGGAGAGAACAGCCCACAACTGACCAGGCAGGGCAGTTTATATAGAATGTCTTGGAGGTGGAGTCAACCAGTGATTGGTTAGGTTTTTTTTTCTGCACAGGGATTGGACAGTATTGTGGGCTAGGGACAGAGATGGCCCTGATTTCAGAGCCAAACCGTGTTTCTTTCACTGGCCTTTCTTGGCTTTTTGCCACTAATCCTAAGGCCAGGGCACACTTCTTTTGGTGATTCTGATTCTAGGGACCAAGACTATTTCTTTGGTACTAGTTTCAGAGTCAGAGCATGTTTCCTTGATCCATTTCTCTGATTAAGGTCCCAAACCCAGGCTGTATTTCTTTCTCTGGCTCTGTGTCCCAGGGCCAGGGTTCTACTGTCCTGCTCTGTGATTGGTTTCACAAGTCAGTTGGATAGGGGCAGAGGTGGCTCTGATTTGAGCCAAACTGTGTTTCTTTCATTGACCTTATCTGAGCCATCTTTACCTAGTTCTAGGCTCCAGGGTCAGGGTGGGTTTCTTTAACCAGCACCTTTTCCCTACACTTGCTATGTATTATTGACTAGCCTGTAACTTGCCGTGTAGCCCAGACTACCCTCAAACTAGAGGTGATCCTCTTGTCTCAATTTGCCAATTGCTGTGATTATTTATAAACTACCATGTTTGGTTTACTCAAATATAATTTTTAAGTCTATCTATAAATCCTCTGCATCTTATTGCAACATGAGAACCACCTGAGTTTCCATTATTGTCTTGAGCAATAGTTTTCTTTTCTCTAATTTATATCTTTGGTGTTAATACTGCACAAATATATTTTATAAACTTTTATATAAAGGCAAATTAATTATGTATTCTTTACCATTTCCTTGTGCTCATTTGAGTCAGCTAGCTATTATTAAAGAATAGAAGGGGGAAAAAAACCAGCTTTACTCCTTAGGCAATTCAGCAACTCAATAAGTTCAGTGTTGTATAGGGCTTTGAAGCTAGGGTTATATGACAGATGGCCAAACAGATAAATAAGCTACATCATAGAGCTAAATTGACCATAAAAATCTTTATTTACTGGGTTGATAAGAATCGTAGTAAGATCGTGGGTTGATAAAAAGAAAGGACAGCTGGAGGGTATTGAAGAAATGGATTGAAAGGATAGTTCATTGTGTTTATTATAAAATTGTAGTATAATTGTTTTCTTATCAGTTGCAGGTCTCCATTTGATTGGGTGTGCTTTGGGGCCAGGAAACAAACCTATCTTATTCATCTTTGCACACTCACTTTAGAGTGAGACATCTGGAAAAATAAACTCATTTCTGAGCTGAAACTGTGTTATGTTTCTTCCCTGTCTGCTTGTCTCTGCAGTAAGATTAAATTCCATTTTTTATTCAGTGTCTTTTAACCAAGTATTTGGTTTGGTGATGTGTGCTTTCTGTGTTTACCTCCCAGGTTCACCTATAAACAATGAAACTGTAAAGTAGTGTGATCTTAAAGTGAGCTCTTTAAGAAGACAGTGTGAAGAAACTGTTAAATGAAATGATTTATTAATGATTTTTTTATTAAATATTGCTTTCAATAACATTAACTATTACATTAGTGCTTACAAACATCACACTATATATATCATAAATTTATTATGAAAATAAATAGTAAAACAATTAAAGCAAAAATAAACTGAAGTGAGACTAGGTGGCTTGTGCCTACTCTCCCAGGAACATTTATAGTCCAATGTACATGAGAATTATCATTTTTTTCTGCATCTCTGAGTGAGTTTAGTGCTATTTAAATGGAAAACATGGAATATAGGATTATGGGATGATGGAAGGCTTATCATCAGCCTTCTCCCAGATCATCCTCTCTGCTTCAAAAAGCCATTTGAATAGCTAGGTTGCACACATTAGGAGTGCTTAGAAAGCAAGGATATTGCTGAAGGAACAGACTAAATTTCTTCTTGCAAAAGTGATCCAGGACTCCTTACCTTCTTTTCCTGCTATCCATCATGTATTAATGGAAAAAAATGTGGTCAAAATCTACAGGCAGTATGAAACCTCACAGTTATCTCAAGAATATTATCACAGGCACCCTTTCCTTCCTGTTTATGTATACACTTACCTCTTTGGGTCTTGAATGTAGACAGACATGCATGTTAGTTAGCTTTTCATCTCTGTGACCAAATAAGCTAAACAACTTAAAGCAGATGGAATTTACTTGGACTCATAGTTCACAAGAATCAGACCACATCGATTATAGCTCCAAGTGAGGCAGAAAAATCACATAGGAAGGAGCCAATGGCTGAGGCTACTCACCGCATGGTAGACAGGAGGCAGAGTAAGGGAACACAGGAAAGGCCAAGGGACATGGCACCATGTAAGCCCCAAAGGCATGCCATCAGTGATCAAGTTGAAATAATGCCATTATATTATGACTTCACCAAGGGATTCATTTATTCACTGGATCAAAGATCTCAGGAGCAGATCTGCTCTGGAAGTACTCTGACAGACATGCCTAGAGGTATGCATTACTAAACTCTGAGGCATCTCTCAGTCCATAGCAGTAGACAGTCAAGATAAAGCATCAGGAATGAGCATGTGTGTGTGCAGGTTTGTGTGCTGTGAGTAATGAGAGGAGAGAGCAGAGGAAGAGAGGGTGACAGGAGGAAGCAGTAGTAGGAAAGAGAAGGAATAGGAGGAAGAGGGAGAAAGAGGAGAGGAGGGAGGGAGTGGTGTGAGAAAGAGGCAGTTGAGAAAAAAGCTGTTTTAACAATAATTGTTACTTTCAAGTTCCCTAAAAGGATATTTTTTTTCATTCACATTTTATTTTTTTTGGACTTTATAAAATTGTTTCATTATACATTTGGTGACCTGAAATGTCAGGATATCTTCCAGAATTTTGAAGAGTTTTTAAATTCAATATCTTTAACTAGTCTCTCAGCATGGGGATTTATTTTAGTAACATATTATTACTTTGAGATTATAAAAGCTTGGGGGATAGCTCTTAGCATTGCACAGAATAAAGAGCTCAACTCATCAAGGCTTGGCTTTGTCTTTATCCAAATCTATGATAAAACAGCCGAGGAAATGAGACCAGAATTTTCCATACAGCAGAGTCAGTGTACTATATGCTTATCCTAGTGTCCTTATGTAGTCTGCAAGAGCGTACACCATCTTGTAATGCATGCCAATAGTATCAGCAGCTTTTTCTTCTGAATGTCCATGTGCACAAATCTTTTAGAGTCAGAAAAATATAGCCCAACCCTCACATAGTGCAACTATAAAGTCAGATTATTTTAACGTTATTTCTAACAGAAAACGAGCATAGATGATGACAGAAGCTAACAATTCTTGATTGTTTATTACATGCCACATACAGTTTACAGAGTTAACTTACTAAATTTTCTATAACCCTATATCGAAACTGTTATTTTCTTGATACAGATGAGGAAACCCAGGCTTGTTTATTAAACTATTATCTCCATAATTTGGAAGTGCTAGAAGCGTGGTTAGAACACAAACATTCAGCTTTCTGGAGAATCTGGTGTTAGATGTGAGTTTCTAAGCCATCTCATGCCCTCCTCTGTAACTATCACTCACTGGCTATATCTATAGCCTGTCCTTGCTTCTAAGGTTTAAACCATACAGACTCAATCATTGCACCACTTCTTGTCACCTGAACATATAATTGATGTTCTGTTACTTTCATGTAGCTTATGCTTTTGAATCCACTTATAAAATAACTCATTTGAATGATTTTTCCATACCCTCTCACTTCACATCTGCATCATTTTCATTTTACACTGCAATATAGATCATTTGGTATCATCCCTAACTGTTAGTCTATTGGTTTTGACCACCATGGTGCAGAGCATGCACCCTCTGAAACTGTAAGCAAGCTCCCAATTAAATCGTTTGTAAGTTGCAAAAAATAAATCTGTTGGTTCTGTATGGTTTTCCAAAGCAGAAGCAAACTTTGAATTCTGTTTATTTTAATAAGATCTCTTGACAATAATTACTCTGTGCTTAAAATTCTTATTTCTTTTTATCTGTTAAAAGTGTAATTGACTTCTGACAATTCTTTCATCCTTCTCTATTCTACCCCTGTGTAGAAAGGACAATAAGAAATTGTGGCTGGCTTCCTCTATTGCTTTCATTGTTTTGAAACTTCTCATTTTATTTTACTGTGCTTTATTCTAAATAATGGGGCAGGCTTTGACAGAAAGTAGAATAAAAAAATTTTCATTCATGACTATCTACTTATGCCAATAATGCTTTACATTTTCTCATAAGCCTTTTATTTTATAACAGTTTTGAGCTTTGCCTCACATAAAATAACAAAATATATTTTTGAAGAGTACCATATTCTACATAAAGTATAAAAGTAAATGAGCTGCCTAAAGTATCAGCCTTGGAAATATCATACCCTAAAATAAATATAATCGCAGCAGTATTTAGATATAATAAACATACTTAAATGAGTTTTAAATTGTATGGAAAGTAGAAATGATCCAAAGTATAATTTATTCATCTGAGTAGACCTGAATGATAATCAGATACTTGATCCTAAAGCAAACTGTGAAACTAAAACAAAACAACAACTTTCAACAGAAACAAATTGAGGTTAATTGTATTGGTGAACAGGAAAAAAAAAAAAAAACAACCCTGCACAGTAAACTTCATTAAGTGCTTATAAGACACAAGGCTTTGGAGGATGTATTAGCGAACTGAGAAGTTAGTTAGTTACCACTTGTAGTCACTACTTATAGTTAGCACATATTTTTGTCTGAGAGTTTTAAATAGTATCTAGCCTTCCCTGTGTTACACAGCTTGCCAACCACCGATCTGTGAACAGGACACTTCCTGCATCTTATAGCTATAGATAAATGAGAATTTCCAGTTCTTATAATGAAAGAAAAGCATTACACCAGGCAAGAAAATTTTTATAAAGTAGATATTTTGACATTTCCTTTGTAAATATTTTTTGAGCTATGGAGGTGAGGATATCCTAATACAAGGTAAGAAGTTTACCAAACCAAAATTGTCTGTTTTCACTTTTCAGTTTTTTGTAGTTATCATATGAAATAGTGGGTTGATGCCATTTTCGTACATAATCATTGTGCCTTGTTCATATAACCATCATGTCCCCCACTCCTCTTGGTCCCTCTCCTCTACCAAATATGCCACCTTTGCTTTCATGTCACATATACAAAAATATAAGCATATATATGATGAAATCTAGCTTCTACATTTGAGAGAAAATATGCAATATTCATCTTTTTGAGACTGGCTTATTTTGCTCAACATAATGAATTCCATCCATTTCCCTGAGAATAGCATAATTTTCAAAATGGTCTCTTGTGTTATGATTCCTTCCCATTTTATAAAATAAGCTGTTTCTTTTTTCCCCCATAAACCATGTTGGGATGATTTTCTGCTAAAATATAATGTCTTGTTATATTCATGAAAGTTTCCTAAGAGTTCTTTGTACAGCAGATATTTTCATAGTAATGATGAATGAGGGCCATGGAACCATGGGAACTGAGCTCAGATCCCAGTTCTGTGACTTCACATGTGTGCCCTGTGGTAAGGTCATCTAAGGAGACTCATCTAAAGAGACTCCATGTGAGATTAAAAGGAATATTTGCCTCAGTCCCATCACAGAGTCTATAAAAGGAACCAATTAGATTACATAGCCATGTACAATATATGTATTAACTGCTTCCTGTGTGTCATGATTATATGAGGTGCTGCAAAATAGAATGGGGCCTTCATTATTAAGGTTGTGATGCAGTTTAGCAGAGATGCTTTAGATAACAATTATAAATGACAGGGAAAAAATGGGAACCATAGTTTTAAAGGAAGAGAGCCTTCAGAGTATGGCCCCAGTCTTACTGGAAATAAAAGAGCAGAAGATCCTCTCAAAGGAAGTGTCTTTCTGTATGATGTGAATATGTTGCTCTGATTTGGTTGATAAATAAAATGCTGATTGGCCAGTAGCCAGGCAGGAAGTATAGTGTAGGCGGAATAAGCAGAGAGAATATGGGAAGAGGAAGGCTGGGTCAGGAGACACTGCCAGTCTTGATAAGAAGCAAGATGTAAAGATACCGGTAAGCCACCAGCCATGTGGCAAGGTATAGATTTATAGAAATGGGTTAATTTAAGATGTAAGATCTAGCTAGCAAGAAGCCTCAGCCATTAGGCCATACGGTTTTAATTAATATAAGCCTCTGAGTGTTTATTTGGGTTTGAGTGGCTGCGGGCCCGGGCAGGGCTGGAGAAAACTCTAGCTACAGAAGTTGCCACAATCTGGAGGCTAGATGACAATGCACATGTAGGAAGAGAAAAATGACAAAGGACTCTAAGAGTAGCACAGGCAGAAGTAATGTATCAAGGTCTTGTCCCCAGGAAGCTGCTACGCTGTACAGTGGGTCAATGTTTTGATGCCAACCACACCATGACTTTACATTCCTTTTCTTCTCACAGCTCCTTTATACAGAATTTGGGGCTTTTCAGATGAACTACCCTCAGGCTAAGCTTGGTGTAGCAAAAAGAATCAATTACTTGGCTTGAAAGGTTCAAATGCTTACTTTTGAGTTAAAGCATATATACATGTGCTTTAATTGTGAACAAACATCTAAACATCTCAGAGAACAGGTTATAGGAAAGACAAGAATGGATAATTTTATGAGAATATTTTCATCTTTACTGAAAAGTTTAATAAATGAATCACAGCAGAAGCAAGCTGTTTGGAGAAAGATGATATGCAAAATTCTTTGTGAAGAGCTGAGTAGCGGTAGCCAGAATAGGAGTGTAACTTGAGAGGATAAGGTCTGCACATGCCTGTGCATGGTGACTTACTCTCTGGTCAGGATGACTGGGAGCTTCCTATGGCTTCACTTTATCTTGTCTAGCATTGTGTCCTAAGGAATCACACCCAAGAGCATGAGCAAAGGGCACTCAGGAATTTTTGCTTTTTTGTAGAAGGAGTCTTCGAGATGCACAAGCCAGTGTAGTGTGGGGCTGGCTAACAGGGACAAATGGAGTGGTCTAGGAGGCTGTTAGATTGTTTGACTGGGTTGAAACTAAGGAGTCATCATGAGCAGTTTTGACAAGGGCAGACTTCTTGTGGGAGAGTCATTGTTCCTTGAATAGGAGTAAGAACAGAATAAATTGATCACCTTTTAAGTCCACTTTCCCAGGAATCTCAAAACATCTTGCCATCAGTTCCTGTGAAAGAGGGCCCAAGGAAGAAGAAGGTGGTGGTTCTAATGCTGATGGAATGCACAGTCTGATCAAGAAATTACTGAATGACCTTTGATAATTTTTTCCAGAACAGAAGTATGGATATAAATACATTTCAACTTAAAAGAAAAACTGTCCTTTTTGTATGATAGGGAAGCTTTGTGGATATTGCACCCTTCGTATATTAAGTGCAAATGTTAGCAATGACCACCACTGAACTGTAGCAGGGGACTGAAATGACCACTTCTCAAGTTTCACAACTTCCTTCAGATAATTGTCACTGCCGTTGTTTTTCCTCTTTGGTACCACGTGGGTGTTTGAACATTGTGTTTATTACTGCACCTTTTTTATTTTCTAAGTAATCTTTATATGCTTCAAAAATCCTCCTCTAGGCCTGATAGATGCTTTAAATCATTTTCTGTAATTTTTTTATCATCTAAACAATCATTTCATCATTGCTTTTTATATTGACGTCATTATACAGTCACGCATTAACCAAATAACAAAGATGCATTTTGAGAAATGCACAATTAGGCAATTTTATCTTTGTGCAACTTTTGTGGAATACACTTACACAGTGAAGCTGGCTACAGTGTTTTTAGGCAATACAGTTCTTTTGTTTGATAGGCATGAATTGTGGTCCATTGCTGGGCTGAAAATTAGTCAGGCAGTACATAATTATACATATATGTGTGTGTCATCTTGAACATGATTTATTAAGTATTTCATGTTTCATCTTCTATTACACATCTGCCTTTAAAATGTCTTGTATGTAAGAGAGGACACTGTGGTTTGCGACAAATAGCAAATCTACTAAAGTGACTTTAGGACTTAGGAAGCACATTGTTCCACAAGACTCATTTTATGTTTTAGTGTGTGTGTGTGTGTGTGTGTGTGTGTGTGTGTGTGTGTGTGTGTGTGCAGTCTGAGAAAGAGAACATTCATGCATGTGGACATGGCACATGTTGCCACCACATGCATGTGGAGGTCAGATGACCATGTCTGGTGTCTATCCTCACCTTCCTCTTATTTGAGACACGGTCTCCTTCGCTATTTTCCTGAGGCTTTTGCCAGGCTACCTGGCTCTGGAGCTTCTAAAGATCTGCTATCTCTGTCTCCCATCTGGCTATAGGAGTGCTGGGATTACGTACATACGTCACCACGTCGGGCTATTTTACATAGGTTCTCGAGACCAAACTCAGCTTTTCTCACTTGCATAGTTTACTTATTTGCTGATCTATCTGCTTAGGGCAAACTCATTTTAATGTCTACAGTATATAGTATCTCTTCAGAAATGAGGCTGACCAAAGATATATTAACAGACAAAAAAAAATCCTCGATAAGAAGAGCATAAGTTTTAAAAAGCAGAATTAACTTTACCTGAGGTACTTTGTTTTCAATGAGGACCCAGTTTGTGCCCACTAATATGAGTGTGGGTAACTATGTCTATGCTGATAGGGTTATGACACCCTCCTCCAAAATCAGTCTTCAGCTCTTTCTAATTTAAAAATAAATACAAGCATTAATCTCATCTGCAAGGGCAATTATATATTTATTGCTTGCATGTTTTAATGTTGGCTAAAACCTTTTCTGATCAGTAAAACATCAACAGATTTCAAATAACCTGAGATGAGAAGAAAGAATAAATGAATATTTATAAATGGGAAATGAAAATCTATAGACTTAAAATGTTTTTTTTTACTTAAAATGTTTTTAAGTGTAAAAATAACACCATTTTATTTGATGGTTTGTTGTCAACTTATTTAGAAATTTAATTTTTTTTTGTTTTCCCCAAGAAATGAAACAGCCTTCAACTAGCACTTGCATTATGTCTACAGAAAGGAATATCCTGGAATACTTAAATACTGTACTGGATTAGATAGGACAGAATAGGAAATTTGCCAGTTATTCAAATCACCACTAGAGGTCTTCAAATAGAACATTTCTGAGTATCTTTCACTTCTAAAATATTTTTAATTAGCTAGCTCATATGAATGAGGCTAAACTTTCCTCTTTTTGTATCTCTAGTATCATTTATTTTGTGGACTTTAATTCTACCCATGGGTAGGATGCCCAGTAATTGATGGATTTTTCTGTTTCTTTCCCTCATATTCTTAAATACTGAATTGTGACTATTGATTTTAAGAAAATTTAACTGCTAATGGTTAGGACTAGCCCTTAGGCTTAATAATAATACATATTTAATGTATTTATATGTATGTGTGTATTCATAAGTAAAATTAGTATTTATATGTATAAATATATCCATTAAAGAAATATAAATTTGTCTTAATATTTGTTCAGTAGACTATGTGAATCCCATTTGCCCTCTTTAAAAAAATTTATGTATTTTATATTCCTTCTGCAGTTCCCTCTCCCTCTGTTCCTCCAAGCCCCTTTCCCCAACTGTCCCTTTGCACCCCACCCCAAACACTCCTCTTCCATTTCTATTCCGAAAAGGTCAGGCCTCCCAAGTATACCAACAAAACATGGCATATCAAGTTGCACTAAGACTAAGTATCTCCCCTTGTACTAAGGTGGGCAAGGTGACCCAATATAAGGAAGAGGTCACATAAGCCAGCAAAAGAGTCAAAAACAGACCCTGCTCCAACTCTTAGGAGTCCCACAAGAAGACCAAGCCACACAACTGTCACATAAATGAAGAGGCCCTAGGTCAGTACCCATACGGAGTCCCTGGTTGTTAGTTCACTCTCTGAGCCCCTATGAGCCCAAGTTAGTTGATTCTGTGGGTTTTCTAGACCATCTGGCTCCTACAGTCCTTCATCCCCCTCTTCAGCAGAATTCCCTGAGCTCAGGCTAATGTTTGGCTGTGGATCACTTCACCTATTTCCTTTACATGTTGAATGAAGCTTCTCTGATGACTATTGGGCTAGGCACCAATCTTTGGTTGTAGCAGAATAGCATTAGGCATCATCCATCACAATGACTCTTCTTTCCCCCAGTTTCATCCTAGGTCTCTAGGTCATCCAGACTCTGGGTCCTGGTGCTCCCGGGTCTCTCATAGCATGGGTCTGAGGCTGGACCAGTCATTAGTTGACCACTACCACAGTCTCTATGCCACCTACCCCAGCATATCTCATAGTCAGGACAGACTGTAGGTCAAAGGTTATGTGGCTGGGTTGATGTCCTAATCACAGGAGATGGCCAGTTTAGGCAACATAACCCCTATTGCCAAGATTCTTAGCTGGGGTCATCCTTGTAGATTCCTAGAAGTTTCCCTTGTATCTGGTTTCTACCTTACCCTGAAATGTCTGCCCCCACCCAGTCATCTCTTTCAATATTCCCTTCCTCTATCCCCCCAGTTGACGCGAGTCCACCCATGAAATCCGTTCTATTTTCCCTCCTCTGGGAGATCAAAGCATTCCCCCTTGAGCCTTCTCTGGTTACCTAGCCACTCTGGTTCTGTGGATTATAGCTTGATTATCAGTTATTTAACAGTTAATATCCACCTTTAAGTGAATATATACCATGTGTGTCTTTCTTGGTCTGGATTACCTCACCCAGGATGATTTTCTCTAGTTCCATCCATTTGCCTTCAAATTTTATAATGTCATTGTTTTTAACAGCTGAGTAATAGTCCATGGTGTAAATGTACCACGTTTTTTTTTTTTTTAATCTTTATTCATTCCCCAGTTAAGGGATATCAAGTTTATTTTCAGGTTCTGGCTATTATGAATAAAGCTGCTATGAACATAGTTGTGAAAGTGTCCTCATGATAGAATGGAGCAGCCTTTGGGTATATATCCAGAGTGGTATATGTGGCTCTTGAGGTAGATTAATTCCCAAATTTCTAAGAAACCACCATATTGATTTCCAAAGTGACTGTAAAAGTTTGCACACCCACCAGCAATGGATGAGTGTTCCCTTTACTCCATATCCTCTTTAACATAAGCTGTCACTTGTGTTTTTGATCTTAGCCATTCTGACATGTGTAAGATGGAATCTCAGAGTTGTTTTGATTTGTATATCCTTGATGGCTAAGGATGTTGAACATCTCAAGTATTTCTCAGCCATTTGAGATTCTTCTGTCGAACATTCTCTGTTTACATCTGTACCTCATTTTTAATTGGACTGATTTTTTTGATGTCTGATTTTTGATGTCTAGTTTCTTGAATTATTTATGTATTTTGTGAATCAGACCTCTGTCAGATGTGGGGTTGGAGAAGATCTTTTCCCATTCTGTAGACTGCCATTTTGTCCTATTGATAGTGTCTTTTGCCTTACAGAATCTTTTTGGTTTCATGAGGTACAATTTATTGTCAATCTTAATGTCTGTGCTACTGGTGTTCTTTTTGAGAAGTTGTTTCCTGTGTCAATGCATTCAAGGCTATTTCCCACATTCTCTTCTAACAGGTTCAGTGTATTTAGTTTTATGTTGATATTGTTGATTCATTTGAACTTGAGTTTTGAGGGTGATAAATATGAATCTATTTGAATGCTTCTAATCCTGACATCCAGTTATACCAGCACCATTTGTTGCAGATGCTTTCTTTTTTCCATTGTGTAATTTTGGCTTTTTGTTGAAAATTAGGTACTCCTTGATCTCATTTACTTGTCTTATTGCCAGCTAGAACTTTGAGTGCTATATTCAATAGATATGGAGAGAGTGGACAGCCATGTCTTGTTCCTGATTTTAGTGAAATTCCTCTGAGTTTCTCTCCATTTAATTTGATGTTGGCTATTGGCTTGCTACATATTGCTTTTATTATGTTTAGGTATGTCCCTTATATACCTAGTTTCTCCGAGACTTTTATCATGAAGGGGTGTTGTATTTTGTCAAAACTTTTCTGACATCTAAGGAGATCATTGTGTGTTTTTTTTCTTTCAGTTTGTTTATATGGTGTATTTTTCTGTTTCTTTCACTCATACATATGCTGAATTGTGACTTGATTTTAAGAAAATACAACTGTTAATGGTTGAGTAGCCCTTAGGTTTAATTATATACATATTTAATATATTTATATATGTATGTGTTATGTAAAATTAGTAGTTATATATGTAAATATATTCATTAAAGAGAAATAAGTTTGTCTTAATTTTTGTTCAGTAAAGTATATGAATTCCATTTGCTCTTAAAGAATGTACTACCTAGCAATACATCTTTCCATGCCAATTTGTGAATGACCCTTCAGGGAGTTTTCAGACACACATGCAAATTAAATATAAGCTGAGAGTTCACCATTCAGGGACCTACATTATACTCAGTGATGTGGCTAAAAATAAATGCTTTCCATTTGGTTATAGGTAATAAATGCTACCATAGCCACCACCTAGAACCCTGAAAACATTAAATACTGCTATACAATACAACTTGCCTTTTATATTCTTTCATGTAAAAGAATATCTTAGCTCAAATCTCTGTGAAACAAATGAAGGGTTCTGTCTTTGAACTCTGGTGCACAGAAGGAACTGAGTGCATGTGGAAGTGACAGCTTTGTCTTCCTGTAGTGGGCTCCAGGTGACATCTGAAGAACTAAAATGCTCTGCAGTGAAACTTTCTTGCATATGCAGTACTTTGAACAGTTGCAGCTTGCAAATCTTAGCAGAGATAACTTTTTCTGTAACCCTATTCTCTTACTAAAATAAAACCTAAAGTTGGATTATAGTATATTTTTTGGAAGAATTGGAGGAATATATGAATTCAACAAAATTCCAGGAATTCTTTATTCAAGATAATTATCAATACTTACATTATGAAAAGATGACAATCTGAATGCACAGAAATATCTCATTTTGATTGTTTTATCATGTAGTAGAGTACCTCACAATGTGTTTGTTTTTAGATGACACTGTATTTGGGTATCATCATGAGGATGCCAATGCAGCAGAGAAACGTTCTTTGTTTCATCCAGTTAGAGCTAATTTCCCTTTGTTCTATGCTTCTGACTAGCTGTGTTTTACATGCCTTTTGCAGAAGCATAATGCATCTGCCAAAGTGAGTACTTGGAAGATGCTAGAAACAGCTTCTCTTGGCCCTTGTGAATGATACTTTGGTGAGATTTACATTGTCTGTAGAGGCTACTCCTTCCAGGCCACATTCTGCTGTGCTCACTGCACTGTTGGGAAGCTGCGCTTGCACAAGGGAAGCATGGTAGGGTCTAGAGCAGGTAGGAAGCGCCCTTTGCAAGCAGCCAGCCTTTCTATAGTTTGTTCACAACAACACAGTGGCCACCTAGACTGTGCTGTGTCTTTCCACAGCCCCCTTTTCTGTGGTGCTTGGGTTTAAGTCATTTCCTTCATCTAACTTCAAAACCATTTACCCTTCCTCCATCCATGTTCAAGCTTCTGTTAAAGACATTCTGTAAATTTTCATTTCAGACATTTCTTTTCCCCAGCTCTATAATTTCCATTTGGTGATTGCTAGGGGCTTTTGACTTTCTACCAAAGCATTGCACCAATGAATGGAGTTTCTCCATCTTTTGCTGCAAATTAGCGTGTTAATAGTGATTAGTTTAAAGCCCAGTTTGGTCTCTGAATAATCAATGAATCATCTTTTATTTATTGTACTTTCCCTTTAAAGAAGTAATTTTCCTTAATAATGTACAAGGTTTTAATGTACTTTGGGGTCTGTGTATAACAGGATGACATGTGACAGTGTATTTTGGCTGTTGGGCCAGTGTTACTCTGTGCACCTCTGCATGGCTTTAATGTAAGAAGGTCACCATTTATAACTCCCTTGTTGCTGATTTATCGAGTCTGTGGTTTCCCAGCTTCCACAGTTAATTTTTTTATTAATTTTAAAATAATTCTCTCTATATAACAATATAGTTTACATGTTAAACCTCTATATAGTTTCAACAGGAGGGGGAAGGGAAAAAGAATTCAGGTTAAAAATCTCTCTTCCCAAAGGTTTAAAATAAATAACTTTTCTAAGTGGATCAATATAATAGATGTCTTGTTCCTGTTGCACTAATGGGAAATAGAATTAAGAAGCAAGCCCAGTTTCTAGTCAGTGCCTCAAAGGAATGCCACATGTTGACATGTTGGGTTCTTTTGTACAAATAATGATTCTTGCTACCTTAATATACAGAAATCTGAATTCATATATTTACTAAAAAAAAGGAAAAAGAAAGAAAGAAAAAGGAAAGAATGAAAAAATAAAAGCTATGGAGTTCAAATTTAAAAAAAAAAGAGTTGTATCATTTTTCCCCAACATGTGTGTTTTTCCCTACATTTCATCCTTTTACAAAACCTAATACACTCCCTCGATAGCCTTTTTGAATTGTAGACCTTACTCATACTCACACCTCTCTACATAAAGACATATGATCTGTATATGACAGAGAACACACTTTTTTTTCTTTTTGAGTTTTGGACACTATGTATGGTATTATACCGTACTCAGGCTAGACCAGATTTTGTTCTAGATACATGTTGTTCACCTTGATTAAAATTCAAATGACTTTCTTAATAAAATTATTGCAAGAATATTCAGAAATAAGCAACATTTTTTCTGCATAATTCAGACTTACTGTTTTACTGTTAAATTTTGGGTATAGGAGGAGAGAGGATAAATTAATATACCAAGATATTGTCTTTAAACTTGTAGCTGTTTTTTGTGTTTAAGCCTCTCTGCCAGTGCCATCTACAGCCTAGACCTGGCTGACTTTTCTGTACCCTACAAAGCCTTTGCAGCCACAGCAGGCCTCCGCTGTGTGATCCTCACAGGCCAGCAGCTCTCTCCTCTCCTCCTACTTTCCTTCTACATCTCTAACTTTTCATTCTCACTTTTTGTCTTGATCTTTCCCTTTCTCACTATTAACTTGTTAGTGATTTGTGGTTCCTTAAATATCTGATTTCTTTTTATAGTCACTTTCTGTGTGCATCATTTATACTTCTCTTCAAATGCCATCTATTCAACAGTGTCATTTTTTTCTCTAAAACAGAATCCTCTTTCAACCCAGACTTACATACCCAACTGATAATTTTGCATTTCCACATGGATACAAAATAAAATGTTTAATCCATATTAAACTGTGGTGGTATTGTGTTCCCCAAAATATTGTGTACCTTAATAAACTTATCTGGGGTCAGAGAACAGAAAAGACACTAGATACTTAGGATAGGCAGTGATAGCACACTCCTTTAATCCTAGCATTTCAGAGGTAGAAATCTCTCTGGATCTCTGTGAGTTCAAGGCCACATTGGAAACAGCCAAGCATGGTGACTCACGTCTTTAATCCCAGGGAGTAAGCCTTTAATCCCAGGGAGTGATGGTAGAAAGCAGAAAGATATATAAGGCGTGAGGACCAGGAACTAGAAGCATTTGGCTGGTTAAGCTTTCAGGCTTTGGAGCAGCACAGTTCAGCTGAGACTCATTCTGGATGAGGACTCAGAGGCCTCTAGTCTGAGGAGACAAAACCAGCTGAGGATCCGGCCAGGTGAGGTAGCTGTGGCTTGTTCTGTATCTCTGATCTTCCAGCTTCACCTCAATACCTGGCTCACAGGTTTGATTTTATTGATAAGAACTTTTAAGATTCCTTCTACATTAAACTGAGTTCATCTTTACACAGTGATGATTAAATTAAACCTGCTGTCCCTGCAAACTTTTCCACATCAAACTCATCTCCATAGTTCCAGTCACTCTAGGCAGTGGTCCACTACTTCCCTCTTTTTCTAATCCATTATTTTGTCTATAAGAAGATTCTGATTGTTGTTCATCCTACCTTTAGAGCCTGTCCAAATCTGAGCAGTTATCTTCACATCTATATGTACTTCCTAACACAAACCACAACCATAATTTGTCCTAGTGATTAAAGTTTACATCTGTGTTCCCTGCTGGCACTTCTGGCTCTAGCCCTACTCTATGACCCAATCTCAATCAGATTGACCCCTTGAAACTAGAATCAGTCCACATAGCTCTTTTGCTAAACGCTTTAGTGGTTTCCACACCGCTCATAATAAAGTGTAAAGTCAACAAAAGCCACAACAAATATGATTTCCTTGCCATGCTTTAATCATACCAGAAGTACAGAGACTTCAGGGTTCTTTGTGATTAGTATGACTTTTGTTAAAACTCTCTTCTCTATACGTCTGATCCCACAGTTTTCTTCAATAGTTTACTTAAATATCACCTTTCTCCATGTCCTAAATGATCATTTTATGTAGATTGCAATGCCTACATATCTCCTCAATTTAATTTTTTCTCTATAGTACTTGTTTTTATAACTCATTTTTTGTATTTTATTTGTTTTCTTTCATATGCCATCAGAATATAAGTGTGTAGGAGGGTCATGAACTGTATTGTTCATTCTGCGTCCTTAGAATAATGTTTTCAACATGTGATTTTTTTTGAAACATGTTAGTATGTTAGTGCTGATCTGTTGGATTCATGTTGCAAGCTTAAACTTTTTACATAATCACACTCTAAACAGATGAGATATTTTGACTTTTTGACTTTTTCAAAGCCTTTCGAATTTTATATTACAGTTTTTAGTTATTCGTGTAGATGGGCTAGTAGATGCAAACAATAGTCTAGAGCAAGAGTTGAGTTGATGTTATCTTGGAAAAAGGAGCATGTGTTTATATTATGTGTTTCAAAAATACTTTTCAATGTTAAAGCCCTTTTCAAATAAAAGGAACTAAAATCTTTGCATAGTGGACCACTTTAGAGAGCCATAGTGAGGATTCCATGAAAACTCATCACCAGCAAAGACAGGCTGCTTTTAATTAAGCATTGAGAATTAACAAGATAATCATAGAAAAGTCTGAACATGCAAATTATATGAAAATATGTTAATATTCTTGATCAAGAATTTCTAAAGAATTCAACAAATTTAAAGCTTTGAAGTCTTAATACACGTATAATTAGAGACCATATTTTTATCAGGTAAAAACTGAAATAATTGTATAAACAGAAAAAAATAATTAATTATGAAAAAGAAAGAAGGAACTTTATATTTTAATGTGGTAAAATGTTGAAATCTTTTGAGAATTGCTCTGATAATACTCAGAACTGAATCATTTCATTTCTAATAATGAATGCTTTACCATATGACTTCTCAATAAAGAAAAAGTATATGTTAATTCGTGCTCCAAGTTGACTAGATTTTCATAGTTGTCATACTTATTTCCTTTTATTGAAGATAAAATTTTTCTCACATAATACATCCTGATTGTGGTTTCCCCTCTCTCTACTCCTAATTTCTCCCCACCTTCCCTTCCACCAGATCCACTCCCTTTTTGTCTCTTATTAGAAAACAAACAGGCTTCTAAGTGATAATAAAATAAAAAAGATAAGATAAAACAAAAGTAACACATTGTAATTGGACAAACAAACAAAGAGAAGGAAAAGAGCCTGAGAGAGCACAAGAAACAGAGACCCACTTTATGACACACTCAGGATTCCCATGAAAACACTAAGCTGGAAGCCATAATATATACATACACAAAGGATCTGGTGCAGACCTATGCAAGCCTTGAACATGCTTCCTCAGTCTTTGTGAGCTCATATATACTTCGATCATGTTGATGTAGAGGGCCTTGTTTACTTAGTGTCCTCCATTCTCTCTGGTTCTTACACTCCTTCTCCTCCCTCTTTGACAGGGTTCCCTAAGCCCTGAGGGAAGGGCTTTGATAATGACATCCCATTTAGGCCAGAGTGCTCCAAGGTCTCTCATTCTCTGTGTAATGTCAGTCTCTGGGTCTCTGTATTTGATCTTATCTGCTTCAGGAAGAAGCTTCTCTGATGATGGCTGAGCAAGGCATTGTGATCTATGAGTACAGCAGAATGTCACTAGGACTTACAGGTGATATGTTGCACCTGTGATTTCACAGTGTTAACTTTGTGTTTAGAATGTACATTTGAAATCAGTTTATCCTGTGAAACTTGGTTCTATTTATAGACATCAACTATGCTTAGATCAAACTCTTAAATACTGTATTTTGAAAACATGCATGAATATTTAAATTTTTTTCAAGTTTACTAACTGTGTTACTTAATGTCAGATTTGACATTTCAACTTTCTTTTGGTAATATATTGACATTTCCTCTGATATTCAACCAAAGACCTCAATTTAATTATAAAAAAAACCCACAAATGTTCTGAAAAATCCTCTAGCTTGGTGACTAATCTATCAGAATTTTTATGGGACCTGGGGAAATGGTTTAATGGGTAAAGTGCTTATTGTGCAAATATGTGGCCCTAAGTTTGGTTCCTCCGCACTCACATCAAAGCATACCTGACTTCAGATCTAGAGTACCCACTTAAAGGCTAAATGTGTTAGTTACCTTCTGTTTCCCAGGATTGATGAGGTAGAAGACAAGGTCAGAGAAAGGTAGATCTTGAGAGCATCTGATCTGGCAGCCTAGTCAAGAGTCAGCTCCAGGTTCAGTGAGAGACTGTGTCTCATAAATAAAGTGGTGATCTACTAAGGAAGAAAGCCAATGTCTACTTCTGGCCTTCACACCTGTAGGAACCTATTGACCAGTAATTCCAAACACACATCTGCACACACAAACAGGTTTTGTACCTATTGTTAGCCTTTAGGTGTGGTGAGCTACATTTAGGTAACAGATTTTTCTTTCAAAATTATTCTGCTCTGCAGAAGTGAGCAGATGTAAGTGAGTATGTATTCTAATTTAAAAGAAGTGATTCATTATCGTTTCATTGCACTTCATAGTGCATAGCAACCCATTGAGATTTTTTCATGGAACTTATTTGCATGCCAAAATTCTTGTTAGTAGCACAAATGATAAAAGCTCATGAATTTCAGCCTAAAAATCTCTCATTCCTTTTGATGAGACTATATTAAGCATTCACTTTTAGAATGCCTAATGTTTCATAGTTTTCATCTTGAATATATAATACATTGTAGCATCACTTGAACTTCAATGGGCAGGTAGACAAGATGTATTTAACTAATGAACAATAGACATAAGTTTATTTGCAGGATAAAAACTGGTAATTAGTTCTTACTATAATGTTTTAACCTCCAAAATTAATAACTGCTTATAGGTACATATTCAAATGGATTTAAGAGATGATGACGGAGGATGTTTGAGAGAGTAAGTTGTATGTGTTCTCTTCTCTTCTGGGCATGATAGTTCTTACCATACTTTCTAAAGTTGTATCTGTTCTAAATATCTGTGCTGTTTTTTCTGTAGGATCACATTCTTATTTCTTCTAAAGAATATAATAACACCCTTATGTTGATATCCTTTTCTAACTGATCACCTGGCATTACTGAGTAAATTTAATAAAATTAGGTAACTTTATTACTCAATAAAATGAACATATTATGATTTGAAAATGATATATTACATATAAGTTGAAATACCACGAAGGAATAAAACTGATTTTTTTGTGGAAAATTTTATGTGTTAGAGTGATATTAGCTAGCCTTTTGAGTAGAATAAATGGATTATGTTTCAACAATTTATGAGAGTTGAATCAAGTTCTCCAATTCTGGAGAAAATGTTGATGCCTAAAGACAAACCATGGGAACATACATACTAACTGGCTTGTGTTGCCACTACTTATTTGTTGAACACTTTACAGTTCTCAAGTACAGTGTATGTTCTATGCCCACTATTATTCATATTGCTGGGCATTTGCTTATCTTCAAAGGATATTTTTTCTTATCTGTTCCAAGAACATGAAGTAGATATTTTATAACTTTAACTGCATGCTAATATACTAGGATGAAATGTATTTGAGCATGTTGTCCTTATAGGAAAAAAACCAATTGTGACTGACAATTATTACTGACACTTCAGAAGAACTTCTGAAATAAAGAGTATATTGTCAAAATGTTTATGATATTGTAGTATATGCAGAGTGGAGTAAAGGGCACACCCCTGCGCTATATACATTCTCAAAGAACAGACGAATAATTAGAAAACTATTTGCACATGGTACTAGTGAAAACCCTTTACTGTAGACATCATTTTCCTGGATCCTTTGACTTGCTCCATTGTAGCTGAACAAATCAGAGCAGTCAGCTAAAACAGATCTCAAACTGGCTTTCCTCAGGATTATCTGGCCCTTAAACAATATTTCATTTGTACTATAGAAAGTAGTGATAGTGTTCTGATTTTATCATTTAAGGTATGCTACTCTTTCTATGATCTATGTTACTCATAAGTGTTAATTCTTTAAATAGGAGATATAACCAACCATTCAATCACATCTCTTAGTGTATGTCAGGGAAAAAAAAAACATGCCAGCCTTCCACTGCAGAAATGGAACTGTTCCTTATACATTAGTGTCATGTAATAACGACTCTTACATACAAATTCTAAAATGTAATTCTTGGAAGAAAGATACCCCACCATGAAGGAAAATAATTAATCTATAATATTCAGTGATTAGCTACTAATTTATTCATCATCACAATACAATAACAGCCAGCAGAGAATGTCTGGAAAGAACAGTTTTTGCAAGTTTTCATGATATTGAGTTATACAAAATACAGGATGTACAGATTAGAGGTATCATGATTAAATTTAGGAAAGCAATGTATTTGCTTATCACTTTACTAATGTGAGTGAGTCTATTAGTCATCTTTCTATTGCTATATTGACTTAACCAATATGGTTAATTTAAGAGAGAAAGACTGTCTTGGTTAGGGTTATTACTTTTGTTATGAAATCCCATAACTAAAAACCACTTTAGGGCGAAAGAGTTTGGCTTATGCTTCCACCTCACTGCTCATTATTGAACGAAGTCAGGGCAGGAACTCAAGCATGGCAGGACCCTGGAGGCAGGAGCTGGTGCAGAGTCCAGAGGAGTGCTGCTTAATGCTCACTATGACTTGCTCAGCCTGCTTCTTTATAGAACCCAGGACCACCATTCCCAGGGCAGACCCACCAGCTGTGGCTGGGTCTTCCCACATCAGTCACCAATTCAGGAAATTCCCTGTGGATTTTCCTACAGCCTGATTTTATAGAAGCATTTTCTCATTTGGGAAATTCCCTCCTCTCAGATGACTCCAGCTTGTGTTAAGTTGACATACAATTAGCCAACACAAAATGTTTCTTTTATTTAGCCCATAATCCAGTAAGGCAATTATTTTCCTTTACTCTTTATTTGATTCAGGTGAGGGTTTAGCCTATGTCCACTCACTAGTTCTTCTTGTTGTTGCTGTTTATTTTTTTAACACTGTGATCAAAATATCTCAGAGAACAATCTGTATTCCAATGAACATCTTGCTTCAGCTAGAACCTCTCTATCTCCAGAAATTTCCAGAACTTCACAAAATAGTACTGCCACCCGCAGAACAACCATTTCATACATGGGCTGTTTGAGGAGATATTTCAATACTGAACAGTTACACTCATGCAGGGTTAGGAGTGGGGAGTGGCTAAGGAGGAAAACTATCATTGTAGAAGAGTATCAGCATCAATATGAAAGGCAGTGATGTTGCTGTGCTTCTCGGCCATGAAACTGATTGAATGATGGACAGCACTTTATGTGGCAAACTTAATTATGTACAGTCAGGTCTGTAAATTAAATTTTAGTATCATATTGACCTTTTCTTTAAATATTTAAAACATTTAACTCTAGGTGTTAGTGATATTTATGTGCATATACACTACCAAAATCCAAGTGAATTAATTCTTTGACAGCATAATATTGACATATTTTCCTCTCTGCCTATTTGAATTTTAATATATAAAAACATGCTGAATATATGAGTGAAACTGAACCTGTTTTAATCTTTTTAGAAAATCCTATGATCTCTCTTTTGATACTTGGCATACTAATCAGATTAAATATGTCTCTTGAAAAATTTTACAAATTTCAAAGAGAGAATGATTTAGAAATAGCAGTTGCTTCCTCGGTCATATTTTATAAATATATTGGGAAATAGTCAAGCATTTTTAGCTCATTTATAATGCTGTGGTAGAGATATCATGTTAAAATTCATAAGGAAGGCTCATTTATGGAGAACCACCACTCTCCTCCTCGACCCTCAGATGATGGACAGTTGAGATCTGAGGTTCACCATCCAGAGATCAGTTTCTACAGTTCTTAAAAGCGTTTGGTCTCTTTCATTGTTTCTCTTCAATCAAGCTTCTGTCATCTTTTCTTCTTCCATTTGAACCATCTTGTTAATTGTTAATTTCATAGACTTTGATGTTTACAACATCCTATTGCAGTTCTTCAGCCCCTTTTTTCTGTTGTTACCCTTAACTCTTTTATCCTATTGCATGTTTCCCTGTTGCTTCTTTATCTTTTTTTTTTCTGTCTTGGAAGAATTGATGCATCTTTGAGAATACACAATTCTAATGATTGCATAATTATTTCCCTTGGTAATCAAAGTAGTTTCTAACGTAACATAACTAGAGAAGTTACAGCAATTCTTTTTAGTTTTATTTTAGTTTCCTTTTGAGATTTTAATCTAATTACAGCATGTCTCCTTTTCCTTTCCTCCCTCTGAGCCCTCCCATATTCTTTGCCCTGCTCTCCCTCAAATTTGTAGCCTTTTATTTAACTAATTGTAATTGCATACATACATGTATTTGTCTATATTCATATATTCCTAAATATAACCTGCTCAGTCTATATAATGTCACTTGTATGTATATTTTCAGGCTAGCCATTTGACAGTGGACAACCAATTGGTGTGTTCTTCCCTGGGAAAGACCACCTTTCCCACTACCAAATTTCCTCAGTTGTTTGTAGTTGTTTGTGTAAGGCCAAGCCCTGATCAGCTTTTTCTGTGCAGTTTGGCAAGTCTATTATTGGTGTCATTCTTGTTTGGCTCATAATCCCTGGCAATGATCTACAACCATTTGTCCCTATACCTACAGATACATGGAGCAAACAACTTAATGTTGACTTAGTAATGACTTTTCAGATTTTCTAAACACTACTTCAGTTTCCTTTGTATCCATAATCTCTATGTCAATGTATTTATGATATCACTACCAGAATGCTATTCTAACTATAAATACAATAAACATTTGCTATTATAGAAAGCAGCTATATTTCATGTATGCATAGGTTTTATGAATCATGACTCCATGAATGTGGAACTAATTAGAACAATATCTTCATCCTTGAGTCAGTTTACAATAAATTCAGTTTGACTCCAGCAATGCTGGACATGTGACCTGAAAGAGTGATCTTTTGGAAGTGTAGTACAGTAGCCACCATCCCCAATGAGGATCTCACACAAACTGTTATTTGTCCAAGGAGCTCAGAAATTGGCACACTTATAGATGCATCAGTGAACATTACACAGGCTCATAATGCTCTTCTCTCCCTTCCTACACAAGTGCTTTTCAGGATTTGGATGCCAGGATAGTTTTCTCACCCATCATGTGTCAAAGAGCACCATTAAGATTAACTCACTCACTATACTCATTCAGCAAATATTTCACATTTGTAGTATAAACTAATGAAGAAGCTAAATACTTATAATTCTTCATCATGTTGTCTTTGGTGTTTTTTTTTAATATCCTTTAACATTTAAATGAAAACCTCAGAATAATAAGACTGCCTTGGTGCAGTGGGAAGGGGCTTGGACCTGCCTAGGCTCAGTGTGCTGGGCTCTGCTGACTCCTCATGGGAGACCTCGATTTGGGGAATGTGAGGATGTGGGGTGGCTTGGGAAAGAGGCCTGGGGGTAGGAGGAGGGAGGAGGGAGGGTCTGTGGATAGCATGTGGAGTGAGTAGAAAATTTCTTAATAAAGAAAAATGAAAAAATAAATAAATAAAAAAGACTGCCTTGTTTTATTTAGACCTCCAGATTTCCTTCTCTGAGGTACGCAGCTTAGTTGGGGGCAAACCAGCTTTATTGAATCCTTTACATTTATTTGAAGTTGCATATTCTTGAGATTAAAAAAATACTAAATTTCTGAAAAATGTCTTTGTAGCTAAGATTGTAATGTAGCAGATAAAGAATGAAGTTTCTACATAGATAACACCTTTATTCTGAGGATGTAATGGTTTTTCAAATTCTTCATCTCATTTTTACCTAGGGATTCCTTCTATAGAGTTTGCCCAAATTCTGAGAATTCTTACCTGGGGTTATATAGGCACAATACATGTCCTCTCCAAATAGTCATTTTCTCCACAGTATGCTCTTAGTTACTTTTCTATTGTGGTGACAAAACACCATGACCAAGGCAACCTATAAAATGATTTGGGGCTCACAATTGCAGAGGGTTAGAGTCCATGGTTATCATGGTGGGGAGCATGGCAGCAGGCTGGAAGGCATGGTGCTAGCGTATTATTTAGGAGCTCACATCTTGATCCATGAGTACATGGCATAGAGGGAGACACAGGGTAGCAGTCTTTTCAAAGCTCAAAGCTTTCCCCTAACAACACAGCTCCTCCAAGAAGGCCACACTTCTTAACCCTTCCCAACCACTTCCACCAACAGATGACCAAATATTCAAACATATGAACCTATGGAGTCCATTCTCATCCAAAGCTCACATGTGTCCTATGCCTCTAAAAATAACAAAATCCAACTAGCAAGCATCAATACTAGGTACTATACTGGGAACTTGAGATAAATCAGGATACAAATAGGAAAAGACAGTAAAACATTTCTCTCATTAACTTATGTTTTCATTAACTTATATTTTATAAGGGATGGGGGAAGCACAAAATAAATATTATAGTAAATATAATATTTCAATGAAAATATGAACAATATAAAGATAGTAAGGGAAAACAGATTGTGTCCTTAAATATGTAAACAGAGTCATGTCAACTGATTTAATTTAAATCAATTTGAGTGACAAATCTTTACAGTGTACAAGAGGATTATTCCACAGCATTTTCCCCTTTTTGTCTAATTAAAAAGGAAGATTTTAACTTTAACATAGTAAGATTATATACAACAAAACAGTTATCACATAAGAATTATAGTTGCAATATCCAGTCTATTTGTATTTGACAAAATCAGAGAAAACATTTAATTATCCATCCTATCTTGGTTATTGTAACTAAGAAAAATTAAAACTACAACTATCTAGTCTTCAGTTCCATCAAAGACTCCAGAAGGATGAAATTTTACCCAATGTCAGCGACATCAGGCTGCCTGGACAGTCACCCAAAGTTTCTCTGCAATGTTGGGGAATCCATCTTTGGCCTACAGGCCTAGCATATCTGACAGACTTTCCTGTGAAGCAGGGGAAGGACTGTCCTATTTTGTCTTGGCAAAGTTCAGCAGTCACTTCTTTTGTGTCCTGCTGGCCCAGTTTGGACAGTAATTGTCAGCAATTGAGGCCAGAGCAGTTTCTTTGCCCTTATGGCTAGCTTTTACCAAAAAGAAAACAAAGTCCGTATGGAGTTTTTTCAATGCCCATCATCCTTACTCTCAAAAAAGTCTAAGTTCTTAAAATATTTTAATAGCCATATTCTGTAGGTCTTGTAAGTGTTTAAAGATTGCTTGTCTCTCTGAAATATATCTCTGTATGACTTTGAAAACCCAACTTATTTGATTATAAGTTTGCTTTTATAGGTGACTATTAATCTGCATTTCTTATATATTACATTTTTAAATGAACTACATAAACATAATACCCTAAACAAGAGTAAAAATATACATAAAGTGTAACAAAACTAACTTTAATCTTGTATCAAAAAACCAAAATCCATACCAATGTAAAATGTGTAAGATTAATAGTTTTTTTTTGTTAAAGTAGATTTAATAATCTACCCTTTTATCCTATTTCTATATACCCCTTTTTCTTTTTAGAACAAGATTCTTGAATCTAATCTCTTTTGTTTAGCTTTTGTTCTGAACATAACCAATAACAACTTGTAACCAATCCCCCTAAACAATGACAAACATTCATAATTTATTTTTGAGAATGTAGGAATAGTTCTCTAGACTACTCCATGCTGATTGTGGGCACTGGTAATCTTTGGGGGCCCAAGAGAAAGTTTAGGATTTCTGTCAAGTCCTGACAAGAGTATTCTGTGAGGCTGGATCATCTCAGCCAGTAGCCTTGAAGCTGTTCTGGATACAGAACTCAGAGGAAACTGCAATAGAGGTACTCTAAAATGTTGGATCATCTGGGCCTTCTGTTACCATTGGAGATTTTTCAGGGAGTCTTTGTCCATCAAACCTAACTTTTCTTAACCCAGAATGAATCCAGAGCCTCTCATTTCTTATGGAAATAAAAGCAGAACCTCTTCCTCAAAGTAACATACCTTTTGACTTAAATTTTGAAGTCAAGATATTTATAAAATAGCTTTCATAATCAAATGTCTCTTATCAGTTATCATTTGTTCATTAGTAGTCAAAAACTGTAAAATCCATACAATAAAATACAGTATCCAGACTGTATTTTCCATCTTTATGTGGCTTATTATTCTCTATTACTGTATTCCTTTTTTAAAAAAAAAATTTCACTATTTTATTCTTAAACTATTTTTATGTACTCTCTCTTCTATCTCCCTAATATATATATATATACATATAGTGACTGTATAGAGGCTCTTTTTGTCTGAGTCTGTCCCTACATGCATCTATAATCTGGATTGTTCCACAGCATACCTATAGGCATGTGAACATGCACATAAAAATGTACAACACACACACACACACACACACACACACACACACACACACACACACACACCATTACCATTACCACCACCACCACCACCAAAACAAAAAAAAAAATGATAAAATCTGAAGTATGAAGTCAGGGATACTTTGTATTTGGTAATCAAATTGATGGAGAATTGAATTTATTGATTTAATTCAGTAAACATTTATTAACCACTGCTCCATAGAAAGTGCTCTTAAAGGAGTTGCGAACACAGAGTAGAAAGAAGGTGTATTCCCTTGGAGCTGATCAAAGACCAAGGAGGGAATATGTTGGTTACTTTTTGCTGCATAAAAATGTAGCTCCAAAGCACAACTGTTTGAAACAGAAAGCTCTTCAGGTCTTTTGTGACTTTGTGATTGACAGAGGTTAGGTGGAGATACCAAACTGTGTCTGTGGGGCAGACTTGGCAGGACGGGCAAGATGTGACCCCCTTAATGTCTTGCTGGGCAAGTGCTGGCAGGCTCATTTCTGCTGGCAAGTTGGTTCACTACAAATGGGCCCCTTCTCTATCGTGTCTCCAGACATAGCCAGGCAAAAGAAGAAACTAAGAAACCGACAGCCTTTCTTAAAATTTGGTTCTGAATTTACAGGGCTTCCTCCTTCTACATGCCACAGATTATAGAAGACCCAGAACAACCTGCACTCAAACCCACATTCTAGAAAGGTATTTTAGGAGGGTGAGACTGTGGGATACAGAGATCACTCACCGACAGGTTATTGTTTTGTTTTGTTTTGTTTTTAAAGAGCAAACCCAGGAAGCAAAGTCAAATTGCACAGAAGTCCCCTGTAAACACTGAATAAGAGCATTTGTCAGACCAAAGGCCCTCAGGCGTGGCTGCCAAAAACAAGAGGCCACTGAACTATACCGTAAATGAGTGCGACCCTTTAATACAGTTCCTGATGTTATGGTGACCCCCCAATCATAAAATTATTTTGTTGCTACTTCATACCTTTAATTTTGCTAGTGTTATGAGTCATGATGTAAATATTTAATACGTAGGGCATCTGATATTCGATTCCTGTGAAAGGTCGAGACCACACAGGTTGAAAACCTCTGCTCTGAAAGAATAATCAGGAATAACCCGAAAAAGAGCTACAGAAGCACATACCAGGAAGAGAGAGGGAGACAGGGTGGAGAGAAGGGAGGGAAAGGAGAGAGGGAAGAAATCAAAGTACATGCATAAGAACACAAGACACATAGACTGTGATACCAAAAGATCTTAAATTATGTACAGAAATATTCTAGTGACTTTAAAAAGAATGTCACTGGTTCCTTGGCACACACTAAACAAAAGAGTTGGAACAGAAGGAAGGCAGGGCTTTGAACCAGGCATCCTTCACAGAATGGGACAAGATTTCAGAGTTGCTGTGAAGATTAAGCTATATTGAGTGTCCAGCATGTGCACTTACACTAGTTACATGAATATGAAAGCTCTGTGTGTACAAAGGACATATCAGTGTGTATCTCTAATATCCTTAGTAATTCCCAAGACTTATTTTGCCATGATTAGGGTTTGATATTCAACCTAAAGTGGATGGGAAATCAACAAAGGATAGAGTTGGCATTCGATAAAGTCACTTTCAAGCAGAGTCCAGAGAACTGATTAGGAAGGTAGAGGTTAGAAGATCAGAATCTATTCCTGCGTTTCCCAGGTCAGAAAGAAAAGATGTCAGAAGGCAGAGGCTGTGGGGATGAAGCTGAGAAAAATACAGTAATTACTATCTGAGCAGACATTATTTAATTTTATTCCTTAAAACTCTAGTTGTCCATTCATTTAATGATTTACTCATTATCACAGTGTGTATGTTTGTAATTTTAAGGATTCCTGAAGGTAGTCCCCATGATAGATTATGATACTCAGTGATTAAATACATTTTTTTATGCTCAGGGTGTTCAGTTTAGTTATGACAATTTCAATACTGAAGACAATTAACAACATGACAAATACATGTTTATGTAAGAATATAGAAGTGTCCTTTTACCCAAATAGAAACATCCTGGAGGGTTCCAGTGAAGGTTGCTTTAGATAGAAGACTGTCAGGTAATCTTAAAGAGGTGAAGGCCTAGGAAGTAGGACAAAGTGGGAAGAAATGAGTGGAGAAATGAGAAACAGGCCACTGAGATTAACATTTGACTGCAAAGCCTCCTCTGAAGCTGTAGAGACTGGTGAAGTACAGTGTTCGTGTGGTCAGAGCACGGTATAAATAACAGGTGGTGAGGAACAGATCATAATGAAAATTATCGGCAGGGTTTTCAGAAGCTGAAAGCAGTAGGCACATCAGCCACACACAACTCTTGAAATTGTGCTCTTCCTTTTTAACAGTATGCATGGAATTTCAGATAATATTATGGATAAAGGAAAGTAGGCAAAGCTATTAATAACTCACACCATTGTAATTAATACTGATTTTTATGAGTGGTATTTTTTTTCCACTTGCTATCTCCATGGCAATGTGCAATTAGAATTGAGATGTAGAAGGCATGACTGTTACACTAATGAAACATTCGAGTATAGTTTCCTCCATGGTATGTTCCATGGACACCCAATCACATAATCATTTAGAATTTAAATTGTTTGGAATATAGTACAGCTAATATTGCAACTGTTGTTTATCACTATTATTTTTAATAAGTATAGTTTACAAATATTTTAGGGTAAGACAGATACCATCAATGGGCCATTTATCCAAGGCCTAGTCTTTGTCTGAAAAACAAATGTAATCAAGGGCTTGACCAGTTCAATCAATTGGCAGGTCCAGAAGGAGCAGGACTTTTGGCTTCATCTATAATTAACTTTAGATTCCCAAAATAGATTTTTTTTAAGAGAGAGGTTTCACTATTTTTTCTTAAAACCTGAGCACAATTCAATAAAATGATATTCCAGTTTTTCAATTTTTGTGAATATACATCTGCGTAGTTTTTTAATTTTGCAGGAAGAGAGAATGCATATATGAGCATGTATACAAGAGGCTAAATTTCACAGGAGTCCTCAGAACTCTCAACAATATAAATCCTCTGTATAGGGGTAAAACCATACCCCAGATTAGTCTTACAACTGCCTGTTTGTAAGCTTTTGAGCAGAATATGTCAGTGTTAATCAGGACTCTGAAACTATCTCAGTGTCTTGAGATGAATGGCATCAAACGTAACTGACCTAAAAGGAGTATTGCATTGTGCCCAGGCCTTTTCAATGTCTGTTCACAATAAGTAGTTATGAGTTTACAATACTACAGTCATTGCAGTTAAAATGAAGCATGCAGAGTGATATTGGAAAAGCCAACAATAAAGGACCCCAGACCTCCATTTTCCCTTGAAAGCATGGAGCAAACAGCACTGTATGTTTGGAAACACATTTTTCAGAATTTTAAACAGAATGATATAAAACATTTTAATGCAAAACAATAAAGGGTGATAGGAAAGTCCTGGAAATCCTACATGCACATACCCCTTCCTTGTAGCAAGCTAGTAGGATGCACACAGGAGGAAACCTCTCCTATAGGCATTACTCTCTTCTCAAAATAGAAACAAATGAACCACAACTCACATGATTAGAATACCTTACAGGTTTCTGGTGGACCAACAGGCTAGTGTTTAGCCTTAGTCAAAACTTGATGATATAGTAGTATAGTTGGGAAACCACTGAAAATCAGAGACCAGTGAATGGCACATTAGAGCAACAGATACTCTGCAGTTCCAAAGGCTATTGTCAGGGCAAACACCAGCCACTGATCTCTCAGAAGAATGAGTAAGCTGCTTTGGTATTTGAGGACATTTGAAAATAACTACATAAACTCAAAGAGGACACCCTCACGTAAAATATTTGATAGGTCTAAGACTTTATAGCTGAAATGATTGACAGGTGTCATTTCTGTACAAATCCAGTCCACAGAGCCTGACACAGGTGGATAATTTTTTAGATTACCAAACAATGAAGACAACATCATAAGGCATACAGTGATATGAGAAAGCATGGTTCAATCAAATGAACAACATCCTATCAGTGAAGTTTCTGACAGAAGGCTTGGAACACTGCTGTAGAAGACGAATTACAGGCTCAAAGAGAATATAGCAACTGGATGAAAATCCTGAACTCAGTGTATCATAAAAGTGGGAATGTTGGTGAAACAATACAGTTGACAAGAACGATCAAAAGAAATGCAGGACTCCAAAAATACAGTGACTGAATTGAAAATTTCTCTTGAAAATTTTAGTAGCAGATTCAACCAGAGAGAAGGATCAGTGAACTTGGAGACAAGTCATGTAATTGTCACTGAATAAAAGGAATGAATATTAAAACTAAGATAGTGTAAGGATCATGGCAGACATTGTCAAGCAGACAATTTAAGAACAATAAGAGAAAAAAGTAGGCAGGGAATTCATTTAAAGAAATATTGGACACCAATGTACAGATCTGAAGTCAACTCTAACTAGGATAACTCCAAAGAGACCGTCAGTGAGACAGTACAGTCAAATCTCTGACAGTCAGAGTGGTGGAATCAGAGAATGAGACTTGTCCTAGCCATGGGGGCTACTGTAAGGTAACCAGTGACTCCTCAGCAGAACTCTTGCAGACCAATGGCAGCAGAGGGTTAGAAGAAAAACGCTGATCATAGATACCAAGTTCAGTAGAGCTTTCCTTCAAAAACGAGGCGTGGGCAAACTAAGAATTGTGTCACACAGTGAAAACTGAGTGAGTTTCTTCTCAGTCTGCCTGAAAGAAATGTGAAAGGGGTCCTTCAGATTTAAGTGGAAAGGTGTTAATCTTAAAGATGAGTGGAGAAAGAGCACTGACCCAAGTCATCATGGCCAAATTAACTAAAGCAAGCTTTTTAAATTCATATACACAGGTTGCCTCCCCCTAAGGCAGGTTCAAGAGATCAGCATTGGACATGGGGAAGATTACGGATTTTACAGCCTCGGGTAGAGGGTTTCCAAATAGAGGATTTGGTGTGCAAAATAGGCAGGGTTACAGGAGCAGGACATAAACATAGTAAGTTAGTCCTAAAGACCTCCTGAAACAAAGACATGATTGTAAGGTGGCCTTAACAGTAGGTGGTCATAAAAAGGAAGCCATACCAACCCTTTTGAAACAAAGGAAGGCTTGCAAGATGGTTATTAACTTTTTGAAACAAAGATATGATTGGCATTCCTGGCCATACAGAACCATTTGTAGTTAAGGTTATAGGTGGGGCACAGTCCGATCCTTCAAAAACAGAGTAATAAATAGTAATGGACCTAGTTTGTCTTTGTTATAAGATGGCATTTAAGCCTAAAATGGAGGTGGGCCAGTTCTTCAATGTTACACTACAACACAGTACTATACAAACTGTCCAATAAAACAGGTACAAAATATAGTGAACTGTACTGTTTTAATTTTGGCCACTTTTACAATATATGAAATTGAAATGACAAAACACAAAAATTATCTATTGATCAGTATTAATGTGCATGCAGTGTATAATAGATGGGACATAAACAATATAAGGAATAGAGGGTTGGTATGTTCTTAAAGCTGAGATGTTATTACACAGAAATGTTCTAATTTTAAGGTGCTCCATGAAATGAGGTAGAAACTACAAAGCAAATGTCAGGATCATAAATGGAAGGAAAAGAGGAAAAGTCCAAGCATGCTACTGTAACAAAAGTTAGTGAAACACAAAGAAAGCAGGCAAAGAGACAGGCAGAAGACAAAGAGCTAAGCAACATACAAAGGCAAGTTTAAACCGGCGGGAGTGCGTTCTTCCCTACGCAGATAATTATTTGAAAATTAAACTTTCTCTCTCACTGAGATAACCTAGATATCATCTTTCTCCTTTGTAAAATAAAGAAATTAGATCTCAAAAAAAAAAAGAAAAAAAAGAAAATTAAGTAAATGGGTTAACTCCCTAGTAAAGCAGCTGAAGGCACGTCTTAGTGGTTCAGAGCACACACTGCTCTTGCATAGGGTCCAGCTCACTTCCCAGCACCTATGTCAGGCAATTTGCAACTGTTGCAAACTTGAGTTCCATGGGATCCAAGGCCTTCCTTGGCCTCCATGGGAACTATACTCATATGTACATGCCCACAAACAGTATACATGCATTCACATAATTAAACCTTTTTTTTTTTTTTTTTTTTTGGTTTTTCGAGACAGGGTTTCTCTGTGTAGCTTTGCGCCTTTCCTGGAGCTCACTTGGTAGCCCAGGCTGGCCTCGAACTCACAGAGATCCGCCTGGCTCTGCCTCCCGAGTGCTGGGATTAAAGGCGTGCGCCACCAACGCCCGGCAATTAAACCTTTCTTAAACATTACAAATATTGTTTTAAATCTTCAGTAAAAAAAAAATTCAACTAAATGAATTAAATAACTGAAAACAGATTCAAAGTACATTTTCAGGAGGCTTGCATACAGAACATATTTGAACATATTTAACAAAAATCTTTTTTGTTTTCTAAAATTTCATGGAAGTTTGCAATGTAGCCCTGATTCTTCTGAAACTTATTACGAAGACCAACATGGCCTCAAACTGATGTTTTCCATCCTCAGCCTAAGTGATGAGATTTACGCATGCTGTACCAACATTCCTGGCTCTTTTCTTGTTTGTTTGTTTTGTCTCCTTTGCCAGTCACTTCTTGACTAAATGAGGGAAGCAGATGTTCCCTGCTGGGCTAGTATTGGGCAAAACAGACATTAAAACAAACATCTGTAAATGCAGAGATGGACATTATATGAAGATAAAGCAGGAGTGGCTGAGCTTGTATCAGACAGAACACACACTCAAACATCAGCCAATGTGGAGATGGACATTTTATAATGATAAAGGTCCAATTCATCAAGGAAATATGACACTTATACATAAATCACAATTGTATCTGGAATTGAGAAGTTACTGGATTCCATAAAGAATTTGCTCACATTACTGGCACACAAGTTTCCAACACTCATTTTCAACATTATATTCTTGCAGTTTTCAACAAATTAAGCCCAAACCAGCATCCATGCAGAAGCATGTTTGATTGGCAGTTACAGCCATATGTTGCCTACAAATATGACAATTTTGCAAAAAAATCAACAATTGATTCATTTGAATCAATGAGCTCCATAGAATTTACAATAATCCATTATGGTTTTTGTGTTTTGTAAAGGTCAAATTTATCAGGCCTTATCAGTGAAATGTATAGTGTATAGTCCAATTTTGGGATCTGTTTAAGTTTTAAAGCACACCCATATTATCACTATCTTGTTGCGTGAGGTTCTTATTCTTCTTTCTAGCCATTTGACTCAGTAAGTCATGTTCCAGTCCTCTACTTATGTCTGCCATCGCCAATACAGTTGACCTAGCAAATGACTGATTTTAATTACCTTACATTTTAAGTTTGGGAAATTCCATTTAATTCTCTTTTACATATTCCAGTTTGAGTAAAATACCATTGTTTTCATCTTTCCTCTTAAATATAATAGTCATATATATATATATATATATATATATATATATATATATATAACTTTATTTAATTTTTTCACTTTACATACCAACCACAGTTCCCCCTCCCTCCCATCCTCCTGCTGCCTCCCACCTCATGCCCAGCCCACCTCCCATCCTCTCCTCATTATTTTAAAGTAGCTTCAGAAGCTAGTTTAAATGTCTGGGACATCTGTGTCTTTTCCATTATCTGTTTTAAAAATTAGTTCTTTTATCTTCTTGGCTCTATTTTTTACTATGTTTTCAAATATTTTGAAGAAACTCGAATTCAGGATATTATTTATAAAAAAAAATAGTTGGGAATCTTGGGAAAATGACCTATCTCAGAGATTTTCCCAGGTGGGCAAGATCATTTGAGCCATAATAAGTGATGATCTTATCTGATATTAGATTTCTACTCTCACAGTGAGCTCCTGTCTCTGACAGCGCAAGGTACATTTTTAACAGCAATCTGCTCATTTTCTGCTTGTCTCCTTTGCTATTTCTGTGAAAAAGAAAGTATGGAACAGGGGGCTACTTCCTTATACTCAAGACTATTTACATCCTGTCTGCCATTTTCAATAGGCAATCTACTTTTTCTCCTCTAGTATTACGGGATTTTCAGAAGATCAGGAGATCTACTCTTTTTTTGGACATTCAAAGTCTCAGTCTTTCTCCTCACACCATAGTTGGTAATTCCCCTGATTGGGGAAAGGTAGCATAGGAAGTGTGTTCACATTCCTCTCTTTAGAATTTTTCTGAGTTCTCTCTCAGAGGCCTGGGGCTCTTAACTTGGTTGGCCTTTGGCTGTCTGGTACCTGGAAATGTATTTCAAACATGTATTTTAAAAATTAGCTTTTATATTATTTTCAGTCAGACCTTTGATAGACTGTTACATTCTAGCTTAACCTAGTGTGTCCATTTTCTTGTAGCAGGGGAGACATAGGAAGGCCTCCTCTACCCTTTGTCATCATGTTCTATGTATAATTATATCAAAATAATTAGTGCCTTGAAAGATAATGTGTTTTGCTTTATTTGTGGCTAGATAACAAATGTTTACAATTCAAAACTGTCTTGCCTGTATTTCTACCACCTCCATGTGCTTGCTGCTGGAAAGATGACTACCCAATGGATACTTCAAACCTGTGAGAATAAATTAGTATAGTTGGGGACCAGGCACTAATTCTTTTCACCTGTTTATCTCCAGGTATATGGTTTTTAAATTCCCTCTTAATTTTCCCAGTGTTTTTATAGGTTCTTAAGAAATTTAAGCCTTTGACTCATTTGGAATATATTTTGCTGTACAATTTATAGTATGTTGTAACTATGCCCCTGTGGCTATTTTTTTATCCCCAAAAAGAAGATAGTATCAAAATGAGTGTCCACTTTCATTGTTTAGTCATGTATTTATTTTGTAAAAATATTGCTTTTATTGATATTGATATATTTAATGACCAGTGATTTTTTTTATGTTTCTCATCTGGTATTTTCCTGAATTATTATTTATCTATTTTGTTTAATAGGTATTAAAATTATAGAGACAACAAGGAATATGACTGTCTGTTATAAAAGTAAAAATGTTTGAATATTTGTTTTTATATTTGCTCATTGAAATTTGATCACTCTCTCTAGGAGGCCTTCTCAGAGAGAGTCTTTAGAGACTGTTGGTGAACTCTGCTGCTTCCTGGCTACCATGGTCTTTATTTGTAACTTTCTAGAGCCCAGTGATGGAACACTAAATAACCTAATGCCTACCAGACTATCTACAAAGAGGTGTCAAATCAACTGCCTAAGTAATAACTCATGCATGATAGAAACATGTTTAAATTGACTTCACTAACTGAAATGGTATTTACCTATTTATTATCATTGTGGAACCATACTTACCTGTTACATAAACAAGTTTGTATTTTTCCCCAGCAAGTTTAGAATTCTAAGATACCCTTATTCACTTTACTAGATATTAAAATCATATGGGTGATATTTAAAATCCTTCATTAACTGTATTGCATGCATGCTCTTCTGTGGAAAATACATTAGAGCAGAAACAAGGCTGGGCATGGTGCTGCAAGAGGCAGAGGCAGGCAGATCTCTGAGTTCAAAGCCAGCCTGGTCTACAAAGTGAGTTCCAGGAAAGCCAGGCTTGTTACACAGATTAAACCCTGTCTTGAAAACCCAAGAGAGAGAGAGAGAGAGAGAGAGAGAGAGAGAGAGACAGAGAGAGACAGAGAGAGAGAGAAACAAAGATGAATATTTAGCTCTTATATTTTCCATCATCTGTAATCTTTATCATTAATGGTAGCATGCCAGACACCATGAGAAAAAAAAATTGTGTAAGTACAACTTAAATTCCTATATTGTGATATATTCTTATCTCCACTACTTTGATTTTTAGGAAACTGAGGTATATTACAATTAGTCAGGCATCTCCTTTTGGGAAAAGCAGAGCATGAGAGCACGTCATGCTGGAAGCAAAGGCAGGAAAAAGTCACATCTCCAGCTAAAGCAGCAGGAGAAACAGACAGGGGAGCCCTGCCATCCTTTAAAGGGCACATGACTAGTTAGTTACCTAAGGACTTCCCAATAGGCTCCAACTGTTAATGGTCGCACAGCCATCTGAAGCAATGACAGAAGCAGACACATAGAGCCCAGCCAACCCTTTTAGAACACATCTGCTGATGTAATCTCTCAGTATCGCCACTCTGTGGATCAAGGCTTTGACCCATTCGAAATACAAACTGCAATGATCTTTATAATTCTCTTTTTGTTGTTGTTTTTCAAGACAAGTTTTCTCTGTGTAACAGTCCTAGCTGTCTTGGAACTCACTTTGTAGCCCAGGCTGACCTCCAACTCATAGAGATCCACCTGCCTCTGCACCACCACTACCCAGCAATAACTCATTATTTTTTTATAAATATGCTGTTTCCTTTCTCTGTTTTCTCTAAGTTAAACATAGTATTATAATTTATTTGACACACTAATTATTATGTTGCAAAATAGAGGTTCATATAAATAATAGCTGAGGGAAAATTATCAATTTTAGATTTCTTAGCGTAAGAGTGACTTATGGATGTTCTTACTTGGTTATAACTCATTTTTAAAACTCAAGTGTGAGGTGTGCCACGTTATGACTGACTTACAAACTTTATAAAAATAATATTGTCTTCTTGAGGTGACAGAGAACTGGGAATACTGACTATAATTGTTCTCCAGGTAGTCATTCTTAAAGGAACAGCAGATGGTAAACATTACTATTAGAGTAGGAAATTATTTCAACACATTTTTTAAGCTAAGAAAGTCTTAGGAAATGAAGGATTCTGGTTGGCTGGTTTTGAAAGCAAGCCATATGTTGTTTACTTGTTTTGGCATTTATCCAGTTTCCCTGAAGATGAGAGAAAAAAAATTAATAAAATCCTTTTACTAATTAGATAATAACGAACATAATGAAAACAGGTGCTATAACTTTTTGAATTATGAGACCAAATCTTCAGATAATCCCTAGAAAAGAGTGTCGTGAGGGGGGAGGGGATGAGTCCCATGCATCCTAAAGTGGAAGTACACCAAGCTCGGCACACATCACACAAATAGAACTCGTACTTTTCACTGGAATAAAAATCAAGAGCACAAATCAAAAAGAGCTTTAAAATGCCACGTCCACTTTCTGTGAGCTGCAAGATGAAGACTCATGCCTTTAACTCAGTATTGAAATCTAGCTCATATTAAAGTTTTCTAAACACATTAGGGTGAGAGGCCAAGAACAAGGATTTTTGCAGCCGATCAATGGGACACTGACATCATCTTACCTAGGTTTCCTTTCACCTCTGGGTGGTGGCAGCATTGCATCCTGTTCTCCAGGGGCACTGCAAGAGAAGGCAGGTGTTGTAGATCCGGTTTAGCCAAAAAGGAGCCCAGTGGAAGCTGATGGGAGTAATGGTGCTGTATGTTAAAAGCAGCCACTCCTGATATAAAGGATTAAGAATGGGAAGATAATGGGGGAAATGACCTGTCAGCTGTCAAGGGTGGCACAGGGGAGGCGGCTCAGTCATGCAAGGACATAAATCTGAGCTCAGGTGATCAGCACTCAAAAGCTAGGCACAGCCATGTGTAACACCTGTGTTGGGGAGGCAAAAGTAGGTGATGCTGGGGGCATGCCAGGCAGCTGCTGCTGCTGAACTGGCAATGAGCGACCTATCTCAGAAGAGTAAGGTAGAGAGGAACTAAGAATAACAGTGGGTATTGCTCTCTGACCTGCACCTTCTCGTTGTCCTGCACATTCGTGTGCACTAGCATGTATGAGTCCCCCCCCCCATCAGCAGCGCTCCTGATGTCACATGCAGACATGCGCACGTGAGCAAAGTGTCAAAGTCTCACTGTGGGTATAACCCCGTCGATTTTTAAGGTAAACCTGTGCTACCAAGAAGGGAGAAGTTTCCCAGAGTCTTTCCTTCCCATAAAATGGATATCTGCTTCTGAATCACAGTCATCTTTCTGAAGGAAATCAGTGTTCAAAGAGTACACATTTAGAACTATTAAAATGCATGGTCAGCTATTTACGATCTACCATCATACTAATATTTCTGTTTGAAAATAGTATATGAAATGAGACCATCCGTGGCCTGGCACTTGATCTCCATGGCTGTTGTATAGGCACTTACATTGGAAAGATTTTTTTTTTTTTCTAGATGATTGGTGCTGGCTTTGATTGTTCTCTGGCTAATATATGTATGCAAAATGTGGCTGCAGCGATTTGCCTTTGTTAGCATCTCCCTTCCCCCACTCTGAAACCTGAAGCCTCCAGACAGTGATGCTGGAGAGAAAATGGACGTGTGTGTGTGTGTGTGTGTGTGTGTGTGTGTGTGTTCTCAAAACTGTATGTGTGAGTGTATCTAACCATCAAGTTAATACACTGGTGATAATATACAAACACTTCCACAAAAGATGAAGCTTCTCCCTTTACCGCTGTTTCTAATGTATTTTTGTTGTTTTGGGAAAACCAAAGAGTTAAGCAGATTGTGATAAACTGGAGTGGGGTAACAGCTTTATGGACCAGTTACAACTGGAAATTCAATATAGCCGAGAACGGCACTTTTATGAAATAACTCCTGGATCATCTGTCCGTGTTCTTCAGCTCTGATCCCCCTGTAGCAAAATAGATGCTCACAGTCAACTTGTTGGGGGATTAAATCTTAAAGGAAGGACCCATCGCCCTGGAGGAAGACTGAGTGCAGGCTTCTGAGTCTTTGAAGGCTCATCTCAGTAGTCCCACTGCTAGAATGTGCTCTGTTGTCATAGCAACACCATCTCCTGCTTCATACAGGAAAGATTAGCTCTTACTGTGCAGAGGAGAGAATTTAGGGGAAGTCAGACTAATCCCTGGGTACACTTCCCGGGAAAGGTTGGACCTCGCCTGAGGGATGCTGGATCAGCAATGATAGAACTGGCCTGCCACTGGTGTTTAAGTTGAAGAGCAGGATTCACCGTAAGTGTGGGCTCCTTCTTAGTAAAAGACTGGCGAGTGAGGTTTCTGTAAGCCTCTCTGACGACTGTCCCATGAAGCAGCAGAAAGGCAGCGGGGAACTCGGGAGGGAGCTTCGGGAGCGCCTAGTTTAAGGAGCATATTGAGATCACAGGATCAGAAACTTTAGGGACAAAAGGTAGATACTTTTGAATTCTAATGCAAATCCTGGGAGCAAGGCCAAATTAAATAAGCAAGAAAATGCATTGTTTGCTCTTTGGCACTTCCTGCATTTATCCCAAGTCCCATGCTTTGAAATTTAAAACTCCAGAGGGATTTTTTTTTTCATTAAAAAAGCTGGTAGCCTAAGCAAGTTGTGTTTATTCATCACCAAAAGTGATGACATTTGATTTGGGGACTGTTGAGTTTTCTTTTGTCCATTATATATATTTATCTTTTAAAAATGCTCTTAGAAACCCAAAGTGGCATTATTCTTTAGGTGATTACAATATGATGAAAGGTATTCTTTAGGGTAGAGTGCATTATTTAGCCATTGTGTTTTCTGCTGGTACTTTGTTCACATGCTGGTATAAAACACATACAACGTGTTACTCTTTCAGGATTGTGTGTTATCTGCTGCAAATGGACTTTGTTCTGGGAGAGTGTTTGTGTTTGCCCCCTTGTTTTGTCTTTACAAAATTCATTTTATAATAATTTCTTTTATGTTAAGAGCTATGAGTTTGCAACACTTGATATCAATGTTTATTGTGGAGATGTCTAATATATCAAAAACTTAATCATTTCAAAGGACATTTTAATGCACGTATGAAACAGGACACGTGTTTGAAAGAATAGATTTTTCCATACTATATTGCTGGTATAATTTCTAATTGTGATTTTCCTTGAGTGAATACTTATTTCATTTAAAATACTCATGGTGACAATTATAGCACACTGTATTCATAATGGTTTGCAATTGTTTAGATCTATGTATTTATAAGATGTATTCAGAAACTGGGGTTTATTTCCCATGTACACAATGCTGGGTTACTAATGTACTACACGCTACAATTCACATGACAGTCTGTGCTAAATATAGCCATTATCATAAAATTCTTAATTACCATTTGAAGTGTGTGCTGGTTTAATTTCCCAGAATGGAAGAGACTTGGGTGTTGCTGTGAAAACAGACTACACATCACACGTACATTCCACTTCTCTGAGACTGATTAGTGCTGATAAACCACAGGTCTTGAATCTTACAGATGCATTAAAATGTTACATGAAATTATTATTTACATATATCACGAAGTGCCCACAGAGTGGTGCAGGTCACGTTCCATTTACCAGTGCCCCTATCATAACTATGTAGTGTCTGGGTCTCCTAAGAAAATGGAGACCCAGAAAGACCCTCTGAAAAAGTAGTACAGCTTATTCCAATCTTTTTGATTTGGTGATTTTTAAGAGTTAGAGCCCTTAAAAAACACAAACAGGAAGAGGAAAATCTACTTTATTTTGCTATCCCCACAAAACAAAGAAGAATGAGTTGCTGATTTCCATAGACCGAGTAAATATGAGAGAAGCCAATGACCAACTTTAAAATTATTGACTCAGGCATTATACATGACACTAGGCTCAAAATTGGCCAAATGACTGAAAAAAATGTAAAAAAAAAATGATCGAGAGAAAAGGGACACTACTAAATGTGATACACCATGTAAGTAGATAAATAGATTATAATTTAAATCTTTAAGTGGGATTTGGGCCATTCACTACCTTAAATAGAATTTTACAGCAAATTTTTAAAAAATCATTGTGCTCTGCTTAGTTTTTTACACTCTCCATTCTGTGCTGTGTCTCTCAAATACACAGTGACACCTGCCCTGGAGACACAGCTTGGTGATTTGCTGTCTCTCCAAGGCAAGTTTCATCTGCCCCTTCTGCTCTGTGGAGGTTCTGCCTGGTGAAGAGTAGATCATCTTCAGTGCACAGCTACTCCTCAAAGGCTTTATCTTTCAAAGAGTCAAATGCCCAACTCTTAACCCAGTGTCAAGAGCTTGGAACCCAGTGGATAAGGCCAGGGTTCAGCTGAGGAGTGAAAACCTTGCTACTATCAGGGTCTCCCAAGACCTCTAAAGTCTCTGATGCTCCAGACATGGACACATGATTTGTGAGGTGGCTGGCTACTGTGCAAACCAAGGCTGGTTTGTAAACTGCCCATTATTGATGATAGTTCATATGGTATTAGGGAAGAAGTTGTAAGAAGAATTCTTAGCAGAAAAGGCAGAGTGGGGATGTGAATACTGCTTGCATTTGCTTCTAAAAAGGAAATTAAGATTCAATATTATGAGACAGCATCAGATTAAAAAGGTCACCTTAGATGAGTGTTAAATAATAATAACATTTTTGCTGATGTCAATAGCATCTTTCTATATTCTGTACATTTGATTTTGACTTGAGACAAACATCTTGAATGCAAAAGGTGAGTATGAATTGTCTGTAATAAAATGTGTAGCAAACAGTGGGGAAAATGACTATTGAAGTTGTGGAAAGATGAGAATGATTCTGGAATACATGTGGGTAATATTTAATTATGAATGGGGGCCAGGAGCATCTGTAAAAGAGTAAGAAAAAGGTTTAATGCCCTGTGAAGATGTATGTTACAAACGTTGGGTAGGATGGATCACTAATAGGGGGTAGAGTTGGCAGCAGTAGCTAGACTATAAGCCTAAACTGGAAAATTGGAAGCACTGAATAGGTGGAAAAGAAATAATACATGCAAAAAAAATATGTAATTTATTCATGTATTCAGATGCATGCATTTGTTTAACCAAGAACTGTGTAACCACTGAAGAGTTACAGGTGACAACACAGGCAGTAATAAATGTGGAATGAGATGCTGAATTGAGGCTTCCATGAAAACACTCCATTTGGAGGTCATGGTGAATACTCAGAAAAATCATAGCATCCTGTGAGGGTGATAGGACAGCAAGTTTAGAAGCTAGATTTAGCCAGGTCTTGTGCACATCAAAGAAAGAACTGTCATGCCTCATATGCCCAGGTGCCACCACTACACCTGAGGAAATCAACCAGAAGAAGGTATGTTTTGGAGGTGTTGTAGACAGGAGGTAGCAGGAAATTTAACTTTAGAGATCTTAGACAAAATAATAAACACTATATTGTGTTACTATAATTAGTTTATATATATGAAACTTCAAAAACACTTCAAATTTGTTCTTTTGCTCTCTTTTATTTTTCACTTTAATATTTACATGTTGTAAAACAATTAGACTATGTAAAAACTTCAAAGTTGGTTTTTTTCCACATTACCGCTACAACTCTTTGGTATGCTTAAACAATATTTGGCTTTAATTACTAGATTATAATAATTTTTAAAATGTAATCATTTTAACTAGGAAACATTTATGCTTGGCTCTTGAGCTCAATGTTTGACAAAAGTCTATTTAATACAAAATAAAAAATATACATATACATTCTGTTAAAATTTGGGTGGAAATTTATGGAAAGAGCCAGAGGATGAGGGAGTGTGCTGTGAGATTGTGTCTCCTACTAATGTCAGAAGCTCCACCCATAAATTCTTACCAACATGATTGCCAAAATGTGAGCAAAACAAAGATGAAACCAATGGATATGCTAACTGGATGGGGGAAAGGCATCACCTCCCCTGCATAAAGAACTCTAGGCAGCTGAGGACTAGAAGAGGTGGTCTTCCCCAGGGAAGAGCACACCGTTGTTTGTCCAGTATCAAACAGCCAGACCTGAAAACCCACATACAAGTAACATTATAAAGATTGAGCATGATACATACACACACACACACACACCAATTAATGAAAAAAGAGGCCATTAATTTGAAAGAGAGCAAAGAAGCATATGTGGAATGGTTTTGAGGAAGGAAAGGGAAGAGGAAAATGTAATCATTATACAATGGAAAAGTTTTAGAAGTGTGAAAATGAAAAAAATATGTATTTGTAGAAATTAGTCAGTTAGGGACAAAAGCATCAGATTGTCTTTGCTGCCAGAATAATTGGCATAATTTCCTGTCACTACAGTTCTTATGTCATAGTAATTCTAACAATTATAAAAACTACCTCAGAATTAATGATTATTTGATCTATCTCAGTTTTAGCTGCTGGGGAAATCCACCAACCCTGCTAATAGAGGGAGCCTCTGTCCCTGAGTTAATTACTTCTGTCACTACTTTTATAAAATACCTGGAAACAACGGACAGGAGAAAGAAATTTCTTGGATCACGGTCTCAGAGGGACAGTTCATCTCAGAGGGAACAACAATGGTAGGAGTAGCTTGCATTTCTGGGCAAAGGGGGTCTGAGGCGCTGAGGACATCACTGCCAGAGTTAGACCACAAACCCAGGAAACAGGAAGTGGAGCCAGACTTTATGCCACCAGTGCCCCGTGCCTGCAGGCAGGCTCTAATGGCCCAAGGTTCCACAGCCTTACCAAAGGGCACTGCCAGGTGGAGAGCCGTGTGCCCAGCATAGGCCTGTGAAGGAGACGTCACAATCTCACCTTAAGAGGACGTGATGGAAGGAAAGAGGAGAACATGATTTGTGAGAAAGTGTGAGAGATCACAAAGTCTAGACAGAGTTTACCACACAGTTCTTCAGAAGAAAGCACAGTCCTTCTCTAGCCCTTTAATAACTAAATGGATTCACCATGATTGTCTCTCAGATGTTTCTTAGGATAAATTCCTGAGATACTTTATAGGAAAAGTTCAGATGAGTCCAATCTTTGATCCACGAACCGAAGATTGGAGTCTATATAATGTTACATGTACATATGCATGTAATAAAAATTAATGAAAAAAAGAGGCCATGAAATTGAAAGACAGCGAGGAGGGGTATACAGAAGGATTTGGAAGGATAAAAGGGAAGGGAGAAATTATGTAATTATATCACAAAAACAAAATAAATAATAAAACCATTTATAAACGGTTGAGGTCTCTGTGTTTTCACGAAGACTACACGGAAAAGATGTTGGGGAGGGACTGCTTCCTCTAATTAAGTTTATCCTGCTACAAAATTTACCTTTACATAATGTATACAAAATATACATTATCTCACAGAAATGTTGTAAAACCCTTTCTGATACATATACTTATGTGATGGTCTAGTTTTGTGAGAAAACTGATAGTTAGAAAGGTCAGGGCGTGTTTGTTAAAGGTGTGTAATTAACAAGCAGAGGATTATTCAAATTCACTCTGGAGCTAACACTTCTAAGTGATGCATAGAAGTCATTTTGTGTGCCTCATGGAGGCAAAGTGATGAGGAAATAATTGTTTTTATTGTTTTGCCTTGGATATTCATGGGCCTGAATGTCCTGTGTTATGAATAAGGAGAGCATTGCCACTTTCAACATTTCACAGAAAAACATTCCACTCCAGAAAGAGGAAAATGATGAAGACAAATCAGAGCTTTATTAGAATGTGATCTTGGGACTCATATTATTTTTCCATCTGTGAATTCATTCTCCCACCCAACCATCTATCTAGTGATTCATTCATTCTTTTGTCATTCCTTCAACAAATTATATCCATCCCTTGTTCTTGCACCCACTTATTCATGAAAGGTTGTCTATCTCCCCAAAGACAATATCTTTTTTTTTATAGAGATGATGCTCAATGCTCAGCAACATTAACTAATCATAGCAAGCATCCCATGATGAGAGTACCACAGCTGCCTCTTCTCTGTAATGATTTTAAGGTTCAGAACATTTTGACCAACCACACAGCTTATGGGAGACAGGGCTAGATCCCGAGTCTGTGCTTTTCAGAATGTCAATCCAGGGCTTCTATCTACAACATAATCTCTCCTGCTTTGTAAACAGAAAGCATTCTGTGCTGAAGGCTAACATAACTTGTAGTCTGAGAAAAGGAAGAGTGTGGGGCTATCATCTGAGAAGGCTTCAGCACGTGAAGTTTTCTGATTCAAAATGCACAGATAATAGTTGTGTCATGGGATTAAAGGAGGGAATGATGAAGAAACTTGCCTACACTGGGCTTAATGCATGACAGTAGCCACTTAGAATCATTTTCTATCTCTTAGACAGAAAATGCTTTGAATTTCTTTCTCTTGTTCCTTTTGCGAATAATATTGATTAGTAATACACCTATTGATGTACATCCTATCTTTCTTCCTTATGTAAATGTTTTATAGGTATAGATCAATAGACAAGTTCCCCCACATTTGTTTACCCACATAAATCCGCTCAGATTCACAGCAACAAGGAAAAGATAGGTGGAGTATTCTCAACTCTAGAAAACACCATCATGGTTTTCAGACATTGTGTCTTTGCAGAAAGAAGAGCCTGTTGGGAGGATGTACCTCAGAGTTTTTCATTTATGGAAGCTCAAGATGCTAGCATTGGAAGGATTAATTGCCTCTGTCTCACTAATACATTTGGTTAAAGAAACTGCAATGAAAGGCAGGAAAATTAAAAGAAAGAGAGATACTGTTTACTACCAAGACTTAAAAGAAGCAAAAGGATTAAAATCTGAGTGAAAACATCAAAACATACTAAAGAGTATTCAAAAACCTTACACACTGTATGAAAATGTGTTCAATTGCTTCCTTGAATTCATGCCTAATTTTATATTGATATCTGATAATATACTTTAATTTTTTTTATTTATGCGTGCATGTAATGTGTCTATATTTATGCATGTGCATGTGGAGACTAGACATGCTTGGGTGCCATTCTTCAACTGCTGTCCAGCTTCTTTTTTCTTTTGTTTATTAATTTTTTTTCATTTATCTTACATACCAACCACAGTACCCCTCCCCCCTCTCTTCCCATTCCCTCCCCCCACCTCCTGTCTACTCCACCTCTACAGCCATCCATTCCTCCATTCAGAAAGGAGCAGGCTTCCATGGGAGTCAACAAAGCATGCCATATCAGGTTGCAGCAGGATCAAGCTTCTCCCACTGCATCAAGGCTGGGCGAGGCATCCCAGCATGGAGAATAGTTTCCAAAAAGTCAGCCCATGCGCCAGGGACAGATCCTGGTCCCACTGCTAGGGGCCACACAAACAGAACAAGCTACACCACCGACACCCACATGCAGAGGGCGTAGGTGCTGTTCACCTTCTTTATTTGCAACATCATCTTTCAGAGGCCTGGGACCAGCCAGATAGGATACGAGGACTGGCTATCAAATTCTAGGGCTTGGCTGTTGCCAGTACTGCTCTCCAGTACTAGGATTACAAATAATGCACCACGGCACCTGGCTGGTTTTTTTTTCCCCACACGAGTTCTTGAGATCAGATTCAGGACCTCCAGCTTGTAAATTAAGCACCCGGTGAGCCCCCTGCCAAAACGCACAATAAATTTCAATCACATTAATAATTTCATGCAACAGAAAGCCCTTTAAAAATCTTACTTTGTCTGTGAGAGACTCATTTTGTCTCCTTCCTTTGAATAAAAAATAACTTTAGTATTAGAAATCCCATGGATAATATAGATTAAGAACTATAACCCACATTCGAATATGACTATACAATGATTTGTGGAGCAAACCCAAGGGAGTTTTTTTAAAAGGAGAATAAATTAACTTTACTCAGCACAACCAATAACTCAGAGATTTATCTAATAATAGTTACTCTAATTAGAAAAAAATATTAAGGAAGAGAAAATAAAGCTCACTTATAATGCTTTCAAAATGCTTCTAAAATACTTAAAAAAATTAAGAACTCCCAGAAGCCATGACTTTAATTAGAGAATGTTGTACATGTGTGTCTTCTCCCTAGAAATTGCTTTAAGCATGGGGGAAATTTAAGGGAGAAAATCATGTATTTTTTAATGTGATCTTTTTGTTGTTGTTGTTTTCTGCACATTCATTAACCAGACCTCCGGGGATTCCTTTTCCTGTGAGGAGACATGTGCCTCTCTGAACACTGGCCGCACAGGGGGAACTGGGGCTTTTCTTTGCCCTCAATTCTTTCCTTTAGTTGCTGCTCTTCACATGGAGGATGGAGGGGAAAGGCTGTGGCCAAAAGATTGTGGGTTGCTTCCTTTGTTCATTTTTCTCTTACAGATACTCACAGCATTGCTCCCAAGATCTCCCAAGGCATCACTTGAGCTTAGAAATTTTACCTCTTTTCTCAGCCTCACTTTTTTTCCTTGACTACCAACCATGGTTGCCCTAGTGGTCTTTGTTTTTATAACCTTGCCTTGTGGTTTTTCATTTGTTTGTTTGTGATGTAATGAAGGAAGGGAAGATGGGGGAAGGTGGTTGACAGGAGGGAGAAAGTCAAGAAGATAGGAGAGAAAAGAAAGATTTCATTATTAAAAGACTGATTATTTATGTCTATGTGTTAGTGTAAGGGTGTGTACACCTGCATGCCAGTGCCCACAGAGGACAGAAGGGGGCATCAGCTTTCCTGGAGCTGGTGGTACAGGCAGGTAGTTGTGAGGGCCCTTTCCCAGTATGAGTGCTGGGATTCGAACTCCAGCCCTCTGAAAGAGCCCCAAGTACTGTTCACAACTGAACCTTCCCTCTAGCCCTTGTATTTTAGTTTTTAAGTCATCAAGGGGAATATCATTGGTGAGGCTAGTGAGATATTACTCATTACTCCCTTATATCAAATACTTAGATCTGGAGGGACTAGTAATCACAAACAAAAGGTGCTACTGAAATTTTGAGAAAAAAAACTAGATAATGGGAAATATTTTCATTTTGTGTTTTATGTACTAGAGAGGAGTTGTTAATCAGATAAAATATTCTGGAGTGACCTTATCAACTCATTATATTCTCTGCACCAACTCTAACCTTCCTAAAACTCAATGTCCTCTTGTGATAAAAGGATGAAAGTTAAAATATAAAATACACATATGACCAAATTTGTGAGAACCATTTTATCATAGGATGGTCTGGATTCTCAGTTATATCACTGATGCTTGGACATACCTCACATGGTTCTTCTTCGTCATTTTCAGCACCTAAATTATAAACACAAGACTGTGCCACACTATACCATAGCCTAATTTCTCAAACTGTGACAAGTGACCTTACACACATGCATCCATTGGGAACTTAGTCCCACATCTTCACTGCTCTTTTTAGCCTTATATCCTAAAGGGCTGAGAATCAGCCTGTGCTTGAATTTCTTTCAAAACTTGGTTAGTAAAAGTTATAAAGTTACTAACAGAATGACAGCTTCAGAGTGTAGAGTCATGAACACTCCTGCCAAAGTGCAGAGGTGCATAAAGACAGTGGAGTGTCTCTCATTCTCGGTTCTGGGTACACCATCCTCTCAGCAGATAAACTCTGACAGCAAGAAAAGCACATTTCTGCATAAACTTGGTTAATCTTTGGTAGATCAAGATATATTCATGTGTAACTATGGTCATGAAGAGATTGAAGGCATGGACTTCATTTTTAACAACATCTTGAACTAGTAGATGAAAAGAACAATTTGGTAATAATTTCCTGAAGTTGCTAATGTTTTTATTTGCATGCATGCATGTGTGTGTAAATTGAGAAATCCACAGGCATCTGCTTAAAGGTTAAAAGGAATTTATTGGGAAAGAAAACTCACTAAACATAATAGGAGGATAGGAGAATCATGGCAGGGTCATGGAAGGCTGGGGTACTGCCCCACACTGTTCTGCTGCCTGAGTCAGTCAGCACTATCCAAGCCCATGAGGGAGAGAAGAGACCAGCATACCTGAGTCCCAGGTCTTAAGTGTAGCCCTGAGGCCACGCCCCAGGGGCAGGTACTTCAAGGTCATAGGTAGAAGAGATATCCACTACATCTCCCCCTTTTGTCTAAATAAGAAAGTTCTAAACGAATACAAAACTATCTACAATAGGAACAATTATCAAGTATTGTCCAGGAAAGGGGAAAGGTAATAACATAAACAAAGACAGAAATACAGCCAGTAAGAACAACATCAACAAGAAACACACACTAAATGTTCAGAAATGTCCAGACCATAGGTAAATGGCATGTTACAGAGATTACTCCAATAGCTGTCCTACCCTAAAGATTCTAACTTTAGTATCTAAAATGTTCTTAGCTAAGATACTAAAGGATTATAATGTAACTTTCTAGTCTTCAACCCCATCAACGACCTGAGAAGGAAAATAATATTACCTGAGAAAACAGGAAGGACAAGCAAGCTATTTCTGAAAAATTGTGAGTATAGACAGAGACAGCTGGCAGCCTGGACAGTCACCTAAGGTTTGTCAGCACTGGTGGGGCATCTAGTTTTGGCTACAGGCCTAGAAAATCTGACAGACCATTTTTTGGAAGCAGGAATTTTGAAAGACCATCTTACCCTGTCTTGGCAAGATTCAGTAGTCGCTTTTCCTTGTGTTCTACTCATCTGGAAAGGACAGCATGCACACTGTCAGCAGTTGAGGCAAGGGCAGTTCTTTGCCCAGCAGGCCATTTTGTGCCAAGAAGAAGACAAACTTTCATATCAAGTGTCTTAGAAGCCCAACATTGTCTTGGGAGATCAGTGCTGCCAGAAGCAATCGTGTCTCACGTCAACAGAATTCTAAATGACCAAAACAATTAAATACCATATCCTCCAGGTCTATAAAGTGTTTGAAGATTATCTATCCATCTGACATGTTTCTGTAAATCTGGAAAACCTAGCTAACATAACTATAGATATGACAAGCATGGGTGACTATTACTCTGTAAGTCTTATCCATCTAAATAACCTAAGGACTAAGGCTTCACATTTCAAGGTAAACAGTCTGTAAATAGATGTACAGTATAAGGACAATGACATCAAAATTGTGACAATACACAAAATATCTTAAACAGAGATCGAAATTTTTAGTGCAATATGATAACAATACCCTTAAATATATCAATATACAAAATATCCTAAACAGAGGTAGAACATACAAACAGTATGACAAACATAATTTTATATTTGTATCCTTATACAAAATATTTCAAATAGGAGTAGGAACATGTGTACAGTATGACAATTATAGTTTTTAATTTATATCAATATACAAATTATCTTAAGTGGAATAGAAATGTAGTTTACATTGTGTCAATATACAAGAATGAAGGAGACAGAGGCAGGAGGATCATGAGTTTGAGGCCACACCCCAGGGGCAGATACTTTAAGGTCATAGGTAGAACAGATATCCACTGTGTGTGTGTTTGTGTGTGTGTGTGTGTGTGTGTGTGTGTGTGTGTGTGTGTGTGTGTGTGAGGGTGGTATGTGTGTGCTGTGCATGTCTGCAAGCTATGTCAGATACATAGAGGCCAGTTCTACTTTGTGGAATTATTCCTCTGCTTCCATCTTAATGTGTGTTCTGGATATTGAACTCAGGTCATCAGGCTTGTGTGGCAAGTGTGTAACCCACTGAGTTATAATTATGGCCTTTGTCATTTTTTAAAATGTGACCAGTCACTTCAAAAGACCTAACACTTTGAGAAGACTAGGATTGACCTCACAGTTCTTCATAGAAACCTTAAATAACTGTAGCAATAGCATCATTCTGTAGTATACAAATGGAAAATAAATGTGAGCATAATACTATGTAATTGTGATTAATAATATATTACGACAATAACTGTGGTGATGACTTAGCTGTACAATAATACAAGTGACAGTGAACACATATGCAGAACACATATAGAAACGGATGCTCTGCCAAATTAAAAGTCACTCCTAACATATTGGTTGGCAAGTGTTTGCAGAGCTGAAATGTGTAAATTAGAGACTCACTGGAGTCTGCTAGCCAAAAGTGAAAACCACAGTGCTTTCCAGCTTGCTAATTAATGCTGCATGTCCAATGCAACTACAGGAAATCTGCACCACTCAATCCAAGGGGAAAAGCAGTGGCCTGGGTGTGAAGAGAACTGAGACATACTCTATTTTGTTGCAATATGATGGGGAAAATATCCAAAAAGAGCAAATCCCACAAAGCCATGATACAATTACATCACTGAGCTTCTAATGTTTTGGTGCCTATATTGCTTATACATTGTATACATGGTATGCAATTACAGAGTTTTCCTATTCACATTATTTATGAAGTTAGCGCCTAGTGCTAGTCTTCAAAACTAGCTACGCATTCATGCCAAGATCAGCACACTTCTTGTAACTAAGCAGTTAAGTGTCTTTAGAATCTTAATAAGTTGGTGGACTTGGATTCTGTCCTTTGTTTGAAGTTCATGTTTTCAAAATTTGTTTTGAACAAGCTAATGGCCTGTGGTACATTGGAGTGTAGGTTCAGGCCACAAAAGAAGCCCCGGGGGTGAGAATGGCAGTACCCACCTCATCTTAGCTTTTTCCACCCCCTTTTCTCCTTTTATCTCACCCACCATTCAGTGCTTTGTTTAAAATTTATGTTGCTCTAACTATGAAGTAAGAATTGAGTCCACTGTGTTCCTGGACCTTGGTCTATCTTCCTCAAAATAAATCCAGTAATACTCATGAGGAAAGCACTCACTGTGCAAAGATAAAGTCCAGAGTTCAGATCAGCCAAACTTGAGTGAAACCTAAGCAGGTCTGGAAGCTACCTAGAATTCCAGCACACAGAGAGCAGCAGGAAGATGAGATGGGGCCCCTGCCCATACCAACCTGGGCCAAGCTAGACTACCCGGATCAGTGAGTTCTAGGATCAACTAGAGAGCCTGTCTCAACAAATGAAGTGGAGACTTTAGAGAAGATTCTCAATGTTAACTTCAAGCCTTCACAGATATACACACACACATGCACACAAATAGGGAAGGGGGATTTCAGATATACAGTTGGTTAGAGTCCATTTTCAAAGGCAAAAAATGTAGGCAGGCTAGGACTGTATTTAGACCTTTGCTTTGCTTAAAAGATAATATCAAAGCAGGAAAGTGTTTTCCAAGGCCTGGAGTCAATTATAGCACAGTTTGATCTACTGTGAAACAGCAACAGTTGCCCAAATGGATTTTAACTGAAAAAAAAGTGAGACATTTTCTTGATTTACTTTATTTTGTTGGCATATTTAAGACTGAGAATTGATTCTGTTGGTTTTGTGGAAAAAACAGTAGGAAGTAATATAAATAGAACCAAATATTACAATTCTGGTGCAGTGTTTTAAAACTCTGGATAGTTATTCTTAATCACCACCCACAAAGCCTCATCATAAGTAAGGTACATAAGGAGGAATGGGGTGGGCAATGAATGTAGACATGTGGCACAGTGCACTTGTGGAGGTCAGAGGACACCCTGGGTGTCAGTAGTCACCTTCCCAGTCTGAGACAGGGCTGCCTTGGTTTTTGCCACTCTGTACACAGGATAGCTGGCCCATAAGCTTCCAGCTGGTATCTACCACCTATCTTTCTTTTGAGATAATGGGATTGTAGGTACATGTATGTGACCACTTTTGTGGGATTCTGGGATATCTACATGGGGTGCCCATGCCACACTGCAAGACTTTTTCCCACTGAGCATTTCTAAAGCCCCACACTGCCGTGTGTGTGTGTGTGTGTGTGTGTGTGTGTGTGTGTGTGTGTGTTAAAAATCGAGGATGATTTTACAAGAAGGTTTATGTATGGCACAGCTCCACCTTAAGGCTTAAGTGAGGGACTAGCCTTGCATTTTCTCCATGCTCTGTCAACATCCCTGCCCATGTTTTCCATTGTCTGGACTACGGTATAATTCAATAGGCAATGGAGCCTAGGAAATGACATTTTCAAAGTATAGAACAGGAGTCAATGTGCCAATGACCAGTATGGAAGATCAAGGAGTGCATGAGTGCTTTTCAGAGTACCTGTTTTAGAATTTATTTGGTGAAAAAAATCCAATGAGGGCTGATAGCCTAGTTTTCTCAGAACCCTGGAGAAGAGAGTTCCAGTGTTCTCAATGCATATAGTCCTGACACAATACACTTAAAGGGAAGAATTTCTCAGGCTGGGCTAGGGGTGTACTCCAAACCCTCTCCTCCCATTTGTTTTAAAATCCTGGCACCTTAATAGATCTGCCATGAATCCAGGATGTCTCTCTCTGCACACACTCCCACCATACAGCACATTTCTCTACCTGCTTTCTCATGGCAGAAAATAAGAAGAAAAATAAGTCTTTCATTCTACAATTAGAGATAAAATGTTTAAACCACAGACCCATGTTAGAAGTAATATTTTCCCAGGGTGGAATTTCAGCACGATTGATCTCCCCATCGATCTGTCCTTCTGTGAAATGACTTGCAGAAAGCCTCTGTGCACATAGATAGTTGGGGGGTTAGCTGACAGGAGCCAACAGGAACTTGAGGGCCTTAGAAGATAGACTCTGAAGATTAAATAATGCTTATCAGGGTGATTGTCCCCTCACCATGTGAGCAAAATCACTAGGGTCTCAGCACAAGGAACCTGTGATGGCACACAGCTCAGCTTCATCTGGGATCAGCTTACACACGTGACTCTCTTCACTAGTGTTAAGGGTGATGTCTTTAATGTTGTGAGCTCCCTGCCTTCTCACACTTACATCACTCTTTTGAAAAATATCCTTCCATGTGTTTTTTACAAAGTAAGACTCCTGTGGCTAGAGATCCTTTTCCTTCTTGGTTTTGATAAGTGCAGAGAACAATAATGATAGACCTTTCTTCTGAGAAGTCCCCAGAGGTAAGTAGATGGGATTAAACTATCTTCAGGTTCAATTTTTCTGAACCTAGCTTGCTGGGTTGTCCATCTTATTTAATTCTACTGCTACTCACAGTCAACCCCTGTGACTGCACGTACAACCAGCCAATTGCTAAGTGTAGGTGTACTAATTTCTCTCATTTGGCCCTTAAACTCTTGCATAAGAAATGCTTCTAGGGCTGAACAGTTGACCCTGTGAGCAAGAGGGTTTGGTCTTCAATAAAGAAATTCAAGCAAGGCTGCATGTACCTGTAACCTCAGCATGGAGCTGCATGTATCTGTAACCTCAGCACTGGGATGTGAGGAAAAGCAGACCCGCAGAACTCACTGGCCAGCAAACAGCAAACTTTCAGTTCAGTGAGTGTCTATAGCACTAAGGTGAAGTACGAGTGAGGAAGAACCCCCACCACCCTACTCTGGCCTACATATGTGCTTGTACAAATATGTACTCATATCACACACATGCACACACAGGCAGTTCTGATCCTATTTGAGATGAACTGAACTTGTGTTCTGGTTTTTGTTGGGTTAGAAATGCCTAAATGTATTTTAAACAGTCATGCCTGGAAATTCTTCAGGAACTAAACTTTGAGGGGGTTGATACTTGTCTACCCTTTGTCATGTCTGAATTCTGTTATTACTCATCCTAACACATAATCAAAAAATACTTGTAAATGTGCTTATATACTCTTGTAAATTTACTGCCTAAAATTGATCACAGACATGACATCTTGAAGCAATAGCCACATCTAATAGTTCTGTTGCTAAGTGGTCCAGGCAGGTTCTGCTGGGTCTGTGCCACCAGGTAGAAATCAAGGTCTCAGTTTTGTTAAGCTGCAATAAGGAGGGCTGGGAAAGAGTCTGTTTCTGAGTTTATTTGACTTTCTGGCAGACTTTAATTCCTCTGAGTGTGGGACTGAGGTTCCTGTTTCCTTGCTGGCTGTTAGAGGGATGTCTGTCAGTGCCTTAGGTTGTCCTGATATTGTTAGTGGCTGTCCTCTGGATTCTCAGGCCAGAAGTGGTCACAGGACTTGTGTTTCAGGTCGTTTCACTTCTCAACACTAATCAGAAGAAAGTTCTATCGTAGTGTATATGGCTTTTTTGTTTGTTTGTTTCCTATTTTAATCATTGTCTTTTTATGTGACTATGCTGGCTTCAAACTCCTAATTCCCCTGCCTCAGCCTTTTGAGTGCTGGGGTTACAGATGGACATCCCCTTTCCTGGATTACCTCTGCGATTCTAAGGAAGGGCTCACATGATTGATTAATCACATTCAATCTGATATCTGTCTCTGAGATCAACTGTACCACATAACACAGCAGGGTCAAGGGAGTAATGTTTGATGATATTTTCAGGCTCTAGAAATTAGGCTGAGGGACAGTGCATAGGAGGCCACTTAATTTCTCACCATCACAGTCTCTAATGCATATGAAAACTAGTTTAGAAATGTGTGTGGAGGATCCATAGCCTAGTTCTCATATACACACAAACAGTGAGGTATGAGCTCCTGTGATAGTCTAGGTCTATAAATAGTTATTGAATATCTGCCTTGTGCCAATCAAATTGGTTGAAATAGATAAAAACGCTTTCTTCCCAATAGTTCCCCTCAAATGCTTCTAAGACAGAGGTGCTTACTCAACATTTGCATGAGTTTACCTGGATACTTTCTCAGAAGTTGTATAAAAACAGAATCTCTACCATTTAAGCTTTAGTTTTCCATATCCCTCACAGGTAAAAGAAACAATGAATGCTTCAAATATGGTACTCAGTTATATCCCACTCCTTGGCCACTCAGTGTGTTGTCTCCTCAGGTATAACTCCCCTCAGTGTTTTGAAGTATTCTGTTATGTAGTTTGGATCCCTTCGACATTCACTTTGTATATCTGTTCTGTTTTCTTAGATATTCTTACCAGCTTTGATTGGATTGTTTGTGTGGTCATTCTCAAGTGATTGCTAGAATTTTAGTGAATTTATGTATATTTTTACTCAGTCATTGTGTTCATGGGGAGGATGTTTCCCATCCCATCATCTTCATGATGGTGACATCACTCTATTTCTGGGTGTTCCGATTTGTTTTCTGTTGGTGTGATAAACAATGTGGCTCAAACAATTTGGTAAGGAAATGGTTTATTTCATCTTACATCTCCAGATCACAGTCCATCCTTTTTTTATGGCAGTCAGGGCAGGCGCTCAAGGAGGAATTCAAGCCGAGACCAATGAGGAGTGCTGGTGACTGGGTCCTCAATTTCTTGCTTCTGAAGTTCAGCTAGCTTTCTTATACAGCTCAGGACAGGGGTGGCACTACCCAGAGTAGACTAGACCCTCTTATGTCAATGAACAATCAAGTATATTTACCACTACCACATGCACCACCAATCTGATCAAGGCAATCTATCAACTGAGATACCCTCAGCTAACTCTGAACTGTGTCAAGTTGACATCTGAAGCTAATTGAGACAATAGATTTTCTCAAAAGCAAGAGGAATATTCCACACTAGTAAGACAAACTTAAAGTTTGCTTTTGGGAGGATGGGGGTTAAAGAGAACAACTATTTCACCAGATTAAGCAAGACAAACACAAAAGTTGATAATCTATTGGAAAAATCTATTGCAGATAGACAGAACCCATGGGAAAAAATGATCACATACTAACATGTAAAGATGATAACTAGAAAACAATGAAGTTCAGTGGTAACAGTTTTTATCCTCTCTAGGAGTTAGCAAACACCACGTTCCTGTGACTCATTTCCTTTGCTGCACAGCTTTTATTCTTTCAATGTGGAAAGAGGAGATGCCTACAAAAGCCAGCACTTGTCAATCAGGAGGGAAAGGACACTCTACAGCTCTCCCTGTGGGTTATTTATACACCTAACATTTGACTGCTAACCCACACACGACACCATCACACATCACTAAACAATCGCATATACCCAAAGACACTTGTAATGAGTCCTTCACATAAATCACCTGCAGATTCATTTTTTCCCAGATGAAACTAAAGTACATATAAGTTATTTCCAGCTTTTGTATCTAGTGATTGTACAAAGAAGACCTGGTGTTCTGAATTGAGGTGATGTTTTATTTTTCCTTAGTTCCTTAACAATGGAAATATACAATACACAATCGATGGACTAATTGATGTGTTTGCTGACTAATTTATATACACCAGTGGAGGTGAAACCTAGGGATAAGAGTGAAATACTTGACAGTAATCAAAGATATCCCGAAAACATTTGTAGCCCAAGACTTTACCTCTGGTTCCGAACCATTAATTGTACTGGTGATGAACAAACTTCACTGTACATGCCAAAATTCAGTTTCTTCAATCAGATGTCAAGTTATTCAGGGACTTGCTGGGTGTATGTCTTAAGTGAGGCCTTCTCTTTGTCAACAAGAATTGTCTTGATAATACCTTCCCTTCTGCAGAGCAGAACAAGGAATGCATCAGGTGTCTTCTGAAGACCCATCTCCTAACTTGCTCTGCTCTTTGTCCTCTGTAAAGGATTGCCCCAGGTTTCATACAAAACGCAGATTTGATCCAGATAGCCAGGGCACCCTTTCTCTGTTTGCTTTCATGTATTCACCCTCCCATGAGGCACCTGGGAGATTCTGTGAGGTGGAGAGCCGACCTGATAGTACTCAGAAACATCAAAAAGAAGGTAGCCAAGATCCTATCTGGCCAAATGCACTTGTATCATACATGAACTTATTACAGCTGGGTCTTTATATATTTTTTATTTCTTTTCAGCTCTTAAGAATAAAGTACTTTCTGATTTATTATTGACACGGTAAAAAAAAAATCCCTCTTAATTTGTTGCTGACTAAGTGCCAATATAGGGCAACCTCCTTTTGTATTGTATTAATTTTAGCCTCAATTAGAACATTTCTTTTTCAGAATAACTTACTTTAAAATCTGTTTTTGTGTGTGTGTGTGTGTGTGTGTGTGTGTGTGTGTGTGCGCGCGCGCGCACCTTAGTTATCAGTTTGTAACAGTTAAGGATAAAGATCTGAGACATTTCTTATAGAAACTGTCAATCTTCTAATGGAATGACCATTTATAATGTATGATAATATCTTGTTTCTGTTGTCACCTTAATTTGTTTTCAGGTAAATATCCCTCAGGTGGTTTTCTACCAGCCTTATTTGAATACACTGGCCACTATACAATAATTGTCTTAGGTCCATCTGAATTATAACATGGTATTTTGTCTTTGTAAATATTGACTCCTATATAAAACTAAATATTACATAGTCTACAGAATTGCCTTAATTTTAATTAATGATAGTAAATAGCTTCATAATATATGAATACCATCAACACTAGGATTATTGCCTTCCCTAATCTATGATGTTGTTCAATCTATTTATCTATATCTGGTTTTGAATCTTTATCTGTATCTGTGATGTTAGTTTTGTGTCCAAAACTAGACTAGGTTCTTCAGAGGAACACAAAGATGTATAATATGTAAAATGTCTAGGGTCTGCTAAAATGATTCATCAGTTACTGTACTTATCAAGCAAGCCTGATAACCTGAGTTCAGATCCCCAAAGTGTGTATAAATACTGGTAATCCTATAATTTCAGCCTCAGAAGGTGGAAAAAGGGGATTCTCAGAGCAAGCTGACTACCCAAACTAACTATGTAGAGGCACCCTGGGTTTGACTGAGAAACCCTGCCTCTGTAAATATGATAAAAAGCACACCAGGACTGGTTTATATCGACTCTGAGCCTCCACATGAACACAGGCAAAAACCTGCATACACATACATGCATCACACACATATGTACACACACAAACACAGTGCATCATATAAACTTTCTCTCTCTCTCTCTCTCTCTCTCTCTCTCTCTCTCTCTCACACACACACACACACACACACACACACACACACACACACACACACACACACACACGAAAATAGAGAAAGGGAAAAAAGATGCAAAATGCTTAGCTTATGAAAATTTAAACTCCAATTTGGTTAATAGTACACATTTCGAAAATCAAGGAAAGGAAAGCCTTGAAAAAAAGGGAAATAAGTCAACTCCTACTGATGTGTGCCAAATCAGTTCTAGAGAAAGGGACTTGAAAACCAACAATGGTATTGACTAGTTAGATACAATTTAAGACAAATTAAGTGGCAGGTTAACTAATTCAGGAACATCTGTTCTAGAGTCTGTGGATGCATCTGTGCATGGTGTGTGTGTGTGTGTTTGTGTGACTGACATATATTTTCAAGTCATACTGAAAAGATTAAAATGTGCATACACATAATTTTCTATCAGAAACTCAATTCTGTAAAATACTAAGCAAGCCAACAGATAAACTTCAAATATTATTTTGTAGTTTAGACAACTAATAAGCCACTGACGTTATTATATTAATGTTCATGTACAGAACTGAATCATCTTAGAATCGGGAGGAAGTTTAGTCATGGGTCACTTGAAAGTTGCTTAGAGGTCACATAGAGATAAATGGTCTCTCCTGAGACTAGACTGATGTCATCTATGAATTTCTCCAAGTTCCTTCCTTGGGAGACTTACTCATTCATCAAGGAAATAAGAATCCATAGCAAAGTACTCATAGTTCTTTGAAGTCCATATCCCTGTTGTATCATGCAGGAACTCTTCCTAGCTTGCTGCATGCCTCTGGAGCTGCTTGCAGGCTGTCCTGAATTGGATAAGCTTCAAACAATAGCATTACGGATATGCACGAATCTTTAGTCCTTCAAACTCTGGCTCTTGTACCCAGCATTCCCTGAAAACCAGAACCTTGTTTTACCTGACTTAAATCATACCTAAATAATCATGACTGTCACTTCCATGGATGTTAGTGATTTTCTTTCTCCTAGAGATGCCTTCATATTAATTTCACTTCTATATTAATCATGCGGGACTCTCAGGAACCAGATACTGTTCTACTCTTGACTTGACAGTTTACTTTGGACTAAGATCAAAGTTTTGTATGGTTTATCTTTAATTTACCATGCTCAATGGAGGGTCTTGTCCACTATGAGTGCTTAATAGATGTTTGTTTATTTTTAACACGTATTTTATTTTATGTGTCAGGCATAGATGTTTATGTGCCATGTACATGCGGTGTCCACAGAAGCCAGATGGGGATGTTAGCTCCCCTGGAACTGGAGTTTCAGAAATTTATGAGCCACTGTGCAGGTGCTGGATCTTCTGAAGTGTTCATGCCAAGTGAACCACTTCTCTCGTCCCTGGTAGAACACTTAATACAAAATAAATAATCAAGGTTACCTTTTGTCGATAGACAAGAATTAGCTTCATTGTTTAATCATTGCTTACTTACATGCCTTGAAAGAGCTACCTTATATCTATGCATACTTTATATTGCCTTCTTATATTAAATTTAATTTTTAGAATGAACTAAGGGCTACCAAACAAAGGCAACAAGATCACCTACTGTAGTATTCATTCAGTAAAAAACTGAAGGCATTATTTTCTCAGTCTTGGTAAAATCAGTTTTATGATTTACAAACAAGTGTTCTGTACCTTCTCAGTGTTTGTCATACATGCATTTATTTATCACAGTAAATTTGTCCTTGGTATGAATACTCTGACTTCAAACCTTGGCTACATTTTTCTGTACACATTCAAGGTTATATTGTCAAATAGTCTATAATCCAAAGAACACTGTGCAATGCAAACAGAAGTGACCGACTTTTGTTTTTTCATTTATTTATTCAGAACAAGGTTTGATTTGATAGCCAAATTTCAAACCCATGATCCTTCTGCTTTAGCTGGTCAGGTGCTGGATTGTAACATTTTTAATAGACACTTTTCCCATCTTGGGAGTGCAGGATGTTAGGAATCAGGCTTTAAATTCTTGTGTGTAAGATAACAAAAGATGATAGTGAGAATAACCTGCCTTCTGCTTTAGAGCAGAGGGTGTCTGGAGTGAGGGGGTGTGTCTGTTCCCATTAGGCATGCACAGGGATCTAGATTTTGCAGGGCACTGAGATTACAGAAGACATCTACAGATATTAAGAGTGCTTGCACCTGATCTCACTTTGCAGATAGATTTATAAAGATCTTTGAAGCATTCTTTTTCTTCTTCATATAAAGTGCTATCTTTTGGAACAAAATTATCTACATTTATACTTGGGGATTTGAAGTTTGTTTTATACTGATGTATGAAAAAATTTCAAAAATACATCAAAGAACAACTTATCCTAAGTGAAGAAATGTAATGCATTTAGGCTAAAAACAACAACAAAAAAGTCTTATTAGAGCCATAAGTATCCAACCCAGATTTTAGAAGTAAGCTTCCAAGTATGAATCTTTAGGTAAGGATGGAATTTTTCCTGTTTGTTTTCTAAAAGCAGCTGGTCAAAGGCCACGATGAAGGGCTATGGAGAGTGACTAAAAGCCAGGTGCTTCAGGAGTGTTCACACACACACACACACACACACACACACACACACACACAAACACACACACACACACACACCACTGATATACACAGACTCACGATTCCATAGTCAAATACGCACAGTAACACATATAAACTTTAGACAGTGTTAAAGTTTAGTCAGCTTCATAGGGGGAAAGCTAAGCATTAAAGTTGGTTGTCATTAAAATGACCTCCAAGTAAAACGCTGATAGAAGTGTTCAAGGTAATCGGTGTTTCTAAGATCCTTACTACCTGATGGTAAATATGGGGAGTAAGGAAGAAGAAAAGAATAAGATGGATAGCCTTCTGCTTGGTATTACAACCTTTCTGTGGAAACTAGAGCAGAGCTAGCAGGCACACAAGCCTCCACAACACTAAATCCACTCCATCAAAACTCATCTAAGGACACATCAAATCCAAACATCCCCCAGCCCTCCCCACGTCAGTGGATTCCACACTATTGCATCACCATATTCCACATTCTCATCTGTTGCTAGGTACCCTGGGCATCTCTGTTCACCCAAGCTCCAAGTGCTGTTTTTTTCTTCAGACTTAATACAGAGTCTTGATTCAGATGCTATGGTTCCTAAACTGAATCCTTGAGAGAAGACCCATCAGCCTTGATTGAGTATCCGAAGCTCCTCCCCTCCATACCCACTACAATTCAAAACACCTTTCTCAGTCTAGCAGCCTGTCATTCACACCAGCATCCAAGGTGGATGGAGCAAACTGCATTGGGTAAGAAGGCAGAGGACTCCTCGAAAGCAATGAATTGGTCTTGGTTAGGATAAACTGCAGACTATAAGATTTGCTAATGTGGTTGAATGAGGCGAGACAATAAAAATTTGCTAATTTACCCTCTATTTAATGTTTATTCAGTGCTCTATGTTGATTTATCTAAATGAAAACCTCTGAAATTTGTTTCAAAATTGATTTTTTAAAAATTTTATGCTGAAATGTTACCTTTAATCATTTTAATTACAAGATATGTAAGTATATCTTATACAAATAAACATAGTTTACTGATTTGTTCTGTAAAGCATATTGATTTACTTAGGAATCAAATATGTAAAGCTATTGAGTTTAGTTACCTTGGTAACATCTGGAGTGAACTACTCCATCTAAAAATATTTCTCACATTGCTTATATTTTATGTGAAATTATAATTAAATGATATTTGTAAAAGATTCTCCAAAATGGTAATTCTCATCCAACCTAATATATAAATAAGTTTATCAGTGTATTACCTATTTATTATGATCTCAGATTAAACAAAAATATAGTAGGTTTAATTTTTAACTATAATAGAAATTTAATTTGCTTTATGCTAGCATGGATTTGGCTTAAAATGTAACACATATTATGTTATGTATTTGATATTGGTAAAAATTTCTTACAGGGAATGTCTGATATATTTTTAGAGGATTCTAGTGAACAAAAGTTAGAACATGTGTTTATAAGTGAAAACAATTATATTTAAATATGTCCATGGTGCTCTCCTTTAGATTTTCTTTGAATGAAATAACAACACAAAATAAATAACCCATTGTGAATTGGCATAAATGCTTCAGTTAGAATAAAATAACACACATTTTTCAAATTATTTTTTAAAATTTTTTATTATTTTATTTTACAATATAATTTAATTCTATATATCAGCCACGGATTCCCTTGTTCTCCCCCCTCCCACCTACCTCCCCTTCCCCCCAGCCTAACCCCCCATTCCCACATCCTCCAGGGCAAAGACTCCCCTGGAGATTGAGTTCAACCTGGTAAACTCAGTCCAGGGAGGTCCAGTCCCCTTCTCCCAGGCTGAGCCAAGCGTCCCTGCATAAGCCCCAGGTTTCAAACAGCCAACTCATGCACTGAGCACAGGACCCGGTCCCATGGCCTGGATGCCTCCCAAACAGATCAAGTCAATCAACTGTCTCACCTATTCAGAGGGCCTGATCCAGTTAGGGGCCCCTCAGCCATTGGCTCATAGTTCCCTAATTATCGTGCTAGAAACCCCATCCATTGACTAAGGGAACTGGATACAGAAATCCATGGCCAGGCCCTGGGTGGAGCTCCAGGAGTCCAATTGGCGAGAAAGAGGAGGGTTTATATGAGCGAGAATTGTTGAGACCAAGGTTAGATAAAGCACAGGGACAAATAGTCAAATTACTTTTTTTTTTTTTTTTTTTTTTTTTTGGTTTTTCGAGACAGGGTTTCTCTGCGTAGTTTTGCGCCTTTCCTGGAGCTCACTTGGTAGCCCAGGCTGGCCTCGAACTCACAGAGATCCGCCTGGCTCTGCCTCCCGAGTGCTGGGATTAAAGGCGTGCGCCACCACCGCCCGGCTAGTCAAATTACTTTTATAGGTCATTTTCTTTAAATCCGTATTAGAAAATAATACGTTTCATTGTTTAAAAGTTGGTTTTGTTTTCAAATAAATAGCTGTGAAAACTACCATTATGTTGTTTGGGACAGTCTCTTGAGCATTTCTGTGTATATATTATTTATTCATAAACTGGGTTTGATTAGAAATATAAACTGTGTAATGAAGTGTAATTTTCCATTTAAATATGTTCTAACTTTTACACAAAACTGCTTTAAATTATTGTTTATGTCATTTTATTTGTTTGTTTATTTATTTATTTAAGTTCATTAAGTACATTTTCTTGCCTTCCATCCTGGGACCCTGGTGTCCATCCTGGGACCCTGGTGTCCATCCTGGGACCCTGGTGTTCATCCTGGGACCCTGGCTGTCTCATTTCTTCTCTTCACTCTTCTGTTCTTATTTCTCTCCCTGCCTACCCCAGCCTTCAGAGATGCCAACTTTGATGGGTTCCGATTCTTTTAACTGATTCCTCTCAACTTTCCTTCCGCCCCCTTCTTACCACTGTCCTCACAAAAGTCCGAGTAACGTCTATAAAACAGAATTTTATAGTCAGGTGTGTGTGGCATAGAGAATATCATCTCATAAAGCAAAACGACATGAGAAAAATCTTCTTTCTGTCCCCTCCTTGCCAATTCCATGTCACCCCCCCCCCAAACAGATCTAACATGCTGAAGTTTGCTCCGAGTGAGGACCCAGCCCTTTAACAGGCACACCACTTTTCTTTTCCTGTTCTGTGTTAGCTACTCACCATGATCTCTTACAGCGCCTTTGCCCTAAGTAACCTTCTGCCCATGACGTTGCCTGGGCTCACCTCCCTGCAAGTAAGATTCCCAAGATGTTCACCTGGCCGGTGTTCTTTATCTATAGGAGTTCAATTCATATTACCATAATTCCAGAAGTCTTTGTTTCTTCCCCTGGATAGGAAGTGCATTTGTCTGTATTGTGTTTACTTTTCTGTCCCTTTAGTTATTTGTGAACTCACTGGAAGCAGAGTCTTTATAGGCCAAGTATTTATATACATACTGGATAGAGAGGAGGCCTAAAAGAAATCTTTTGAATAAATAAGTAAACAGACCTGTTTTAGAGTTTCAGTGTGTATTTCTATGAATGGAATTGATTAAAAACATTAACTATTCCATTACACCCTACAAAACAATGCATATTTCATGATATCCAGAAGTGTGCAAAAATCACAGTGTATTTTATTCCTCTTATTTATTTATATTACTATAGTTAAGAATAATTAATACCCTTTAAAAAAAACAGCTTCTCATATCTGTTCATACCCTTTGTAGACTATGGTAAAGTTGACATAAGAAAAATAGAACGTAATTGTTTTATGTAAATTTTGTCTGTGTATTTTCTTTTTATACATTGAAACAAAATCAGCTACCCGAGTAGCTTTTCCTGTCAGTACTTCATGAACCACATTTTCCTAAATATTAAAATGAAGTATGAGTAGATATATAATATTCTAATTATTTCTCTTATTAGCACACTTTTCTATTTTTGTAAATATTTGCCTTTTCTAAATCATTATGCTATTCAGCTCCACACTGATACACATGTGTTTTTAACTTCACAGAGCTGCATGCAAAGATTAAACCATCTACACTTAAAAGTCATTAACATGTACTTCCTGGGACAAAGATTATGTATGAGTGGTTTTAATATATTTTACTTAATACTTAATACTTAATACCCATGAAGCATATAGCAATGTATCTACCTGGTTAATTGTGAATTGCCCCCAAGCCTGAATATTCTTAATGGAGGAGTCAAATCGATTTGCAAAACAATTGCTAATTATATCATTTTTTGTTAAGTTGACTTTTCTTTCAGATTGCTTTTGATATTGAACTATGTTCTTTTTAATTTGATATCATGCCTATGTTTTAGTGTGTGTACTAGATTAAAACAATAATTGCTGCTTCCAAACGAGGTTACTGCTTAGTTAAATTACATTTCTGAATAAAATCAGAAGCATATTGCTGCGTATCTATCAAAACTTAGCACTAGTTGGAGATTATCTAGCATATTACTCAGACTACACATCTTTCTTCCTAACAGATGACTCTGCTGCAGAGAGCTTTAATGGCAATGAGACTCTGGGGCACAGCTCAGTTGCTTCAGGGGGAGCTCATGTCAGGGAGCCTGGGGACTCCAGCAGTGATGGCAAAACTGGGCTGGAGCAGGAGGAACAGCCACTGAATCTGAGCGACAGCCCCCTCTCTGCGCAGCTGACTTCAGAATACAGGATAGATGAGCAAGGCAGTAATGGGAAAAGCAAGTTTAAGAACCTTCTAATCTCTGACCTCAAGATGGAAGGAGAAGCAAGAGAAAACGGAAGCAAGGTAAGACTCGATTACAATCACTGGATGGTTTGTGCAAGGTCATGCATATCAAGACGAAGCACACATACACATTACTAATAAGCTCATAATTATGCATCCTGTGTGTTCACAAAACATTATGTCAGGAGTAATATAACCAAGTGAACTGTGTCTCAATGATGTGGGTATTATTTGATATAGGAAGTGTTTGATTTGATGAATTTCATTTCTATAATCTACTTATGGATCAGTCCCTGGGAATTTGCCAAGTACAAGTGTGAAACGTTTAGTCTCAGTTCACAATTTTGAACAGTCATAGCATCAATTTCTTATTTCTCTAGACTGGATAGGTGAATGGGCAGTAAGGTTTCAATTAAATTCTCCAGTTTGCTTTGGAGACCTGGGGGCTTCATCACTAATTTGCTTTAGGGATGCTAAAGAACTGTGAAGTGTCAGTGTTCAAGTTGGAATTTGTAGATTAAATATGTACAGAAAGATGTAATGGATCCCAAACCTCTTTCAGACATATTATCTAATTTCTAGATGGTTATATTAAAGTAAATTACAACCTCGCTATGCTCAGGTTAAAACATTTTAATCTTTGAAAGTATCTATACTGGAAATCCTGCTTTGTTCATTTTAAAGAATCAATTTCTTCTATAGATGTCAATCAACTTGTTAGCATCTTAGTCCAGCTCATCAAGTTGTGCTGCAGAGAGGATATCCAGCTGTCATCAGAGAATATAAAGAATGTCATTTTCAAAGATGCAGCACTTTGGACAGAACTGAGAATTTTATGGCATTCTTCATTGTTGATGTCCTTGATTCTTCCAGACCATTAACATCTAGTTGTAGACCTGGCTTTTGACATGATCCTGTAAGCAAAATGTCTCAACCTGGATTAATTTTGTAGTTCAGGCACTATGCTTCTGAAATTGGCTCTATTTAAATCTCCTCGTTGCCCGAGGGTGTTCTGTTTTATCCTCTTCAGGCGAGTCACTTGACATTATAAGACACTTAAGCTCTTCTGCCTGAGGGAGACTGCTACCACGTTTACCCTGGTAAATGCATAAATACATTCTTTGGTGGTTCAAAGTTAGATCACACAGCACAGGAAATGTTCTACTTGCTATCATTTGAATCATTGCATACATCTTATAAAAGAGAATGACGCATTTTTCTTCATTCTATAGTATCTTGCCTTTAAAAAGCCTAGATAACCACAAAACATGTATATGAATATAATTAGGACAGTTTGCTTGTCATCACGATAATTCTGAATTTTAAGATTTGGGGGCTCTAAGCATGCATAAGATCACTCAATTTTAGGACCTCCCTTTAACTCCACAACCATCTTCATGAAGTTAAAGTTTTCCTAATTCAGCATTGGACTTTATCTTTACTTCTCTAATAAAGACATCACAAAAAGGATCAACAGTGGCAGAGCTTTCACTGCCTTTTTCAACATAGCCTGAAATAAATTTGTTAAATTTTATTTTCATGTCACTTAATAGCACATCTGGGTGCATGGTTTCCATCTTCTTTGAGATTTGTGGGACCTTCAGGTTCTAAACATGCCAGGACACCCATATCTGATTCTTGAAAGGGCAAACCACCACTGATAGTCTTGACCACTTGACCGTCAATCAGGATCTGCCAGTTTTTTGTTCATAAAATGCCTTTCATCATGGTTAAGATCCATGCCACAGAAGTTCGGTAGATTTTGTCTCAAACACACTCAGTAATTAGCTTAAATTTCTAAATGCAACATCTTTTTCCAGACAAACAAAGCACAGAGCAAAACAGGACTTGTAAGGGTATTTTGTCCAATTATGGTTCTCTGTGACTTCTGGGTCTTATGTTTCTTACGTTGACCATATCTAGTTCATTCACATTTTACTAACCTTTCTTGGAACAATCATCTTCTTGGCTCCATTTTTGGCTCCTAGTTAGGGCCCTTGTTCTCCCTTGGTACTGTTTAGAGAGCCCAAAAGCAAACTCTTCTTTCTATTGTGTGTGTTTACTGAATCTTATGTCTAGAATTATCCTTGGTTTAGTCTTTTCTTCTTTTTCCCTCTTGGTCATTTTTACATGGATCTGGATCAAATCCAGAGAGGTTCAAGGTGACTCCCACAGGGGAGTATAAGCTGCATCCCAGAAAACAGACTCTCTTGGTTGTTCTGATCTGGAGTCCCCAGTCTCATGTCTGTCTCCTCTTTGCAGGGGGGAGAGGGAATCACCCAGGAGTGCTTTACTCATTAAATCTAGCCTTTCTGATTTGGTCTGATTCGGTTTGCTGTGTTGTTGAAGAGGCCTTCAGGAGGACTAAGACTTATCAGGGATGACTTCCTAACATTTGAAGACCTTGTCATTGTTATGCAAGATAAATTATGGGCATAGTATTTATTTCCCAAATACTTGTTGAAGGTTCTGCCTCCAAAGTATTATTACAGAAATCGAAAACATGTAAGTGTGCCACGGACTGGCCCACCGGGAGTACCACGACCGTAGGAGAATCAGGGCTTGGGTAGTCAGGAAGGCAAGGATTCGGCGACTGACAGACAGACAACAAACACACTCAAAAGTGGTTTGAATCTGCTGCAACTTTACTTCTGTAAATCAGTAGTTTATATACAGAAAAGAAAACTATCAAGTCATACAGGGAACAACAAGAGCTTGGCAATAATTTAATTACATCATCTTTAAAAAACATCAAGCACATAGTTACTAATCGGCGCTAGACATATCCCTTCATTCGCAAGAACTTTATGACCTAAAGAGCAGTCTGTGTTTTATAAACTTAGTACAGTCCCTAGACTTGTGAAGGCTTCTTTGTGGTTGTGGCTGTGTCCTTTATCTTTATCTCAGCCGCTCTCTAGTTTATTATGAACTTTTACTTTTCTGGTTCTCATGGCCCATTTAGCCAATTTTGATGCTGCAGATCCTCCCTAAGTATTTCTTCAGTTTTTTACCATATATCTTTTCTAATATAAAACTTTTTTACCTGTTGGAATATGGACTCTTGTACTTTTACACCTGTCAGGGGAAGGAGTTCTGCTGTAGTCCTTAAGTTTCTCATGCTGAACTTCCTAAACAGAGGGGCCCACCATCTACCTCCTATGAAATAATGTTTTTTGTCATAAATCTCTTTAGTTGGGATTCCTAAAGGATTCCTAGTGGATGAGTGTTCATTCCCTAGAAGTGCATGAACTATTATACTTTCTATTATCTAGCAGCTTGAGGCTTGAGGTCTTTAAGGAATAGTTCATTCTGCTATATCTAAATAAGGTCCATGTCCAGCTTCCCCTTTTCTCCATAGTTTACAACCCAAGCATTCATTAATTTTGGCTGTGTTTTATAGATTAATTAGAACATTATCAGAAAAGCAGTTATACAGAACCCATAGCCCAGAGAGCTCATGATCTGTGAAGCACGTCTCCTTCGAGAAGGAGGCATAACACGGGCACTCTGTCAGGGACCTCCAGGGAGCTTAGTCCCGTGGGACACGTATCTCTCGTCCGCTATTATTGACATAATTGTTCATGTCACACGGACGACACTGGAGTTGGTGTGGCATTTCCCCGTTTTTTGTTTTTAAGACGCAGCTCCAGCAGATCACGCCTCACTGTGTGTAGGGAACGTAGGATAATTTTAAAAAGACAAGGAAATAATAACACAACCAAAAGAAAATAAGAATCAATACCCCAATGAATGCAAAGTATTGTGTCCAATCTAGAGGATTTAAGAGAGTGGACATCTGATTCAAGATCACGAGCTAAGGCATCCAAAGAGCCATTCTCCAAATGAGCTTTACTCATAGCAGTGATATCTTTTTGTAAAGCTTCCATGTTATGAGTGGTATCTGAATCTTTTCAGACTCCTTGTAGATGATTTTTTACCTTTTTCCAACTTTGACTAGCGTTATAAGGCAGAGGAGTGACACAGATATATTAATATGTAGCATGATACCTAGTCTCTAATCTATTCTGAATATTAACCAAATCCTGTCCAAGAGCCAGTACCACTTCTTTTAATACATTAATCTTTGTTTCTAATTTCTTATCTATAAGGGACTGTTCTGACAAAGCCAAAGTAACATTTTTGTTTAATTCATTAACAAAATGAGCAGTATGGATTTCTTGCACTAAGGTGGTGGTAGCTACAGCAAAGGTGGTAATAATAGCTATTAAGGCAGATATGCCTAAAATTAATGCAGCAACAAATCTCTTAGGTCTAATAAGTGCATGTAATCTTTTTAATATCTGTAAAGCAGAATTTTTATACCAATCCTCCATCAGATCAACAGGCAACATAACATAAGGTGGTCTCTTAACTAAAATCATAACTGATAATTCCTTATCTAAAGTTGAATCAATGCAATTGGTCAAGCGACATGTATGACAAAAAATCCTATAAGAACCATCTACAACAGTAATATCTACATGCATAGGATGACCAAGTAATATAGCAAAGGGATAGCTTACACATGAGCGAACAGCATAAGGAATAGAAACTGTTTTATTAGGCCTTTTTTGAAGAATAACATTATCACTGGCAGCCAATCTAAATAAATGAGGGGTATAAGACCAAAAACTGTCTCCATTGATGGAGTGCGCCTGAGCTGCAAGGATAGATAAAAGAGCAAGAAAAATAAATTTAGGGGTCTGTGGCTTATTCTGTGTGGTCACAAGTTCCGTGGCCTGTTGAGTCAGATTCTTTAATTGTGTCCAAGTTGGTAGGCTCCGAGGAGTCAGCGAAAGGTGTTATAGTTTTTTTTTTGTCTTTCTCCGCTCTTGTTTTTGTTTTTTTCTCTTGTCTTCTCGAGAGGAGCCGGTGGGACAAGCTGATCTGGGATCCAGACTGGAGAGTTGGCATCCTGAGGAAAAAACACATGCATATCCTCTCCCAGAGGAAATTAAGACATCCGGACCTTTCCAGGTGCCGGGTTAACAGGTCTTTTTTACATTACTTTTGGGAGGGCCGTATTTTTCGGTCCTCCCCAATGAATCATAGCTGGGGAATCTCCCTGTTCATTAACATTTAAATGATTGATAACGAAGAGAGAATGAGATAAAAAATGATGTGGAGAGAAATACGCATTAGCTGCCTTTAAACGAGCTATTTGATTTTTTAATATTTGATGTGAATGTTCAATTATTGTTTGTCCTTGTAGGTTATAGGGGATTCTTGTAGTATGTAAGATACTCCATTTTTGTAAAAATTGATTAAAAGCTTTAGAGACATAAGCAGAGGCATTGTCAGTTTTTAACCTGTGGGGGAGTTCCATAACTGAAAAACTTTGTATCATATGTTGAATGACATCTTTTACTGCCTCACCTGTTCTTGTTGATGCAAACAACATATGAGAATAAGTATCCACTGTGACATGAACATAAGCCAATTTTCCAAATTCAGGAATGTGGGTGACATCCATCTGCCATAAAGACAGAGGCTTCAACCCACGAGGATTGACCCCCATTTTAATGGATGATATACTTGAGGGCAATTCCCACAATTCTTAACAATTTGTTGAGCTTGTTCTCTAGTAATTAAACATCCTTTTAAAAACCAAAGCATTCTGGTGATGTAGTTTATGACTCTCCTCAGCTTTAGTTATATTCATAATACATCCCTTGGTTAATGTATCTGTTAAATGATTGCCCTCACTCAGAGGTCCTGGCAGGGCAGTATGTCCCCTAATATGTCCTATGTAAAACCTCTCTTTTTTGTTGTCTGATTAAATTTTGTAGTCCCTGAAATAATGGCAAGATATGAGAATGTCCTGATAATAGAGCAGTCTCAATAGCTGGAAAAAGTTTACCCACATATTTTGAGTCTGTATAAAGGTTAAATTTTTCTGAAACAGATCTAAACGCAAGCAAGACAGCTTTTATTTTTGACTGCTGTGCAGATATCTGAGTCCCTTTTTTAAGTAACGGAGATCTGCCAGAGATGTAAACCATAGACCTTTTATTAGAGGATCCACCTCTAAAAATACAGACAGCAGCTTCCAAAGGCTGAGAAGAGGTTTTTGTAGGAAAAATAACTTTAGCTTCCTTAAAAAATTCTATAAGGGGATGCTTAGGATAAAGATACTTAATTTGCCCTGTAAACCCTTGTAAGGTTATATCCAAGTTTTTATCTTCCTTTAAGAGACTTTTAAATTGTAGCTTATTATAAGGGATAATAATATCATCCATCTCCTTATCAAATAACTTTTTAGCTCTTTGTCTAGCTTTAATAATTAACAGGGAGCAGAGATAAGGATAGGAGGCCAACATTTTTTATTGTACATGAGGAAGATGTATTCACTCTAAAATTCCTTTTTGTCATAAACACCCCATAGGAGTATAGGGTGTCCTGAAAATAATAAAAGACCATTCCTTTTTATATGTAAATTGTTTTAACTTTTTTCTATGTAACTGTCTTTCTACCAATTTTAAGGCTCATAAAGCCTCCAAAGTAAGAGCACGAGGAGATCTTGGGTCAGCATCTCCTTGTAATAAAGAATACAATGGACTTAATTTTCCTGTAGTAATTTTTAAACATGGTCTAATCCAGTTGATATTTCCTAACAATTTTTGAAAATCATTTAATGTCTGTAACTTATCCAACCTGAGATTTATTTTCTGAGAACATATATAATCATTATGTATCCATTGTCCTAAATAACTTAATGGCTTATCTCTCTGAATTTTATCAGGGGCAATAACTAATCCAAAATAGGTCAGTTGTTCTATAGCACACTGTAACAATTTCTCTAATACTGACATAGTATGATGAGCCAATAGGATATTATCCATATAATGAATGATGTAAACATCAGAAAATTGATCCCTAGCCTTCAAAAGAGCCTGATCCATAAATTTCTGGCACAAAGAAGGACTGTTCTTTATTGCTTGTGGCAAGACCCACTATTGAAATCTTTGATAGGGTCTCTTTAAATTTACTAATCGAATGCTAAAGGCAAATCTTTTACAATTATCTGGATGTAGTTTAATTGTAAAAAAAAAACAATCTTAAAGATCAATAATTATAATATGTCATCCTTTGGGCACTGCCACAGGAGAAGGTAACCCTGGCTGCAGGGCCCCCGTGTCTACCATTGTAGCATTGACAGCTCTAAGATCTTGTAATAATCTCCATTTTTTTTTACTTTTTTTTTTTATTACGAAGACAGGAGTATTCCAAGGACTATTGCTCTCTTTAATATGTCCTTTTTCTAATTGTTCTTGCATTAATTGCTCAATGGCCTGTATACCTTGTATCATTTATTTTTCTTGACCTATGTTATAACTTAAGCTTTTATATCTCAGACCTTATATGAACTTGTGTATTTATATTATAAAAACCACCTTTTTTATGTCTTAAGGTATTTTATCCTTATAGTTTAAACTTAATTTTTATATCTTTCTGTTCAATTATTTAGCAAGAAACATAGGTGATTATTAAAGTAGTTATTGTACAATGGGTTCCTTTAAACAAAGGAATAATAAAAAGTTACTTTGAAACTTGTCTGGTGAGCTACCTCTATTTGGAATTTTATAACAAGACAAATTATTTTTAGACCTGGAAATTAAAAATGTAATCTAAATGACCCAAAAGTGTAATTTGAACAAAGCCCTGGTGGTAAGTAAGAGGCATAGTATAGTTTTATGTATAATGGGACACTTAAACATTTTAAATGCCAGGGGGCTGAATCAGGAATTTTTTAAGTTATTTATCATATTTAGTATGTTTATAAATTTAGTTTTGAGTACATTAGAGAAGTTGATCATTTACATGATAATCAAGCATTAATTTATATCCTTATAATTATCTTTAATATCTTATAATTTGAGTAAAAGTTATTTGTAACAGTTTGTAGTTTAAACTAGTAACTTGTAGTAGCTGGATGATTAGTCATTTGTATTTTTAATTATCCTCAATAAGTCACAATTTCAGTGAATTTTTCTTAACAGTTTATAGTATAAGTTAGTTATCTTTTGGAACTTTGTTTTAACTCTATTAGATTTAGCTTTAAAGTAATTATTTTGAATTGAAATTATTTTAGCATTGAAATAAAACCTTTGAATTGTAAGTATTATATATAGGGATATTGAAAATTTTATTAACTCTTTTCTAGCATACTATGAATGAAAACAGATACAATAAGGGAATCAAAATAGTTGTTTCATGGGTAATAGGAGAAAAAGTTTATTCCAAACAGTCAAGGGGAATGATTCTCAGAGTTAAGTGAGAATTTGAGAATGCAGGCAGTTTTTAGGGAGAGGTAAGGAAGTTAAAGGAGGGAGCTGAGAGGGTAAATGTCCTGGTAACAAGAGTTTCAATCCAGGATGTCTCCATACAGACTGAAAGACTTGTCAGATAGAAATATCCCAAATCACAGAGGAGAGGCGTCCCTCTCCATGTGATGGGGGCCCAGGTAGGGCTAAAGGAGGCTTCCTGACACACCGGTGTGATTTTTCTAGTAGAAGTAAATAAAACAGGGAGCTCCATAGTGACACTTACCCAGAGGAAGAGGAGAGACATATGCTCAGAGCAGAAAAGGGAGAAAACAGCTGGAGAAATGAGAAGGAAGAATTATCCCCAGTATTAGGATTAAGGTAAGGATGGGTGAGGGAATCACCTTTTAGAATTTAACAGGGAACCATCTTAAAAGAGGGTCTCCAGATAAAACTGTTTCACAGGCAGTACCAGATATGCCTAAGAGTCATAAATTATAATGTTTAAGTCTCTCCCTATTTATTGTTATTATTATTATTATTATTATTATTATTATTATTCCTAAGAAACAGAGCAGATGGCATAAGGTGGAAGTCAATCTTTATTATGATATTTTGTAGTTTTTTTTTAATATGTTGTATTATATCTATAATGAATCTTTTTTATTTAGACTCATTATGGCCCATACCTTTTATAAAGTTCTGTTTTATATCTATAAAGAGTCTTTTTTCTTAAACTCTTTATGGCCCATGACTTATTTATAATTATTATCTTTTTATCCCATTCTAGTTCCTCATCTACTTTTTATCAAGGGGGCTCTTAAAACCCTTTTTCTCCTGTTAAAGAAGTTCCATCTTTGTGGAACTTGGATTTGCATACATTCCTCCAGTGTCTTCCTTTCTGACACAGTGAACATAATCCAGGAGCTGTATTTTTACGGTCCTTGTTGCCTTATTCTCTACATGCCTTTTGCATGTGGCCTGCTTGCCCACACTTGAAACAGGTGGGTTCTGGGGATAGATTATTGCTGCCCCCATATATTTTCTTTACATAGTCGCTAAATCTCTGCCCTTTCATAACTACAGCATATGCCATACCTTGGACAAATGCTGGTGAGGCATCCATGCAAGCCTTAATATAATAAACAGCCTTTCCTGTTTTGACTCATGTTGCCCCATGCTACCTTAAGATTACTTGCCCTTAACCGATCATCCTTTATCGGCGGAACTGCAGCTTCCTGGCAAGAGCCGATCCTAAACCTTAAAAGAAAGAAAAAGAAGAGAGAAAGAATTACCTGTCCCAAGTCCCTGTTCGGGCGCCATCTGCCACGGACTGGCCCACAGGGAGTACCACGACCGTAGGAGAATCAGGGCTTGGGTAGTCAGGAAGGCAAGGATTCGGCGACTGACAGACAGACAACAAACACACTCAAAAGTGGTTTGAATCTGCTGCAACTTTACTTCTGCAAATCAGTAGTTTATATACAGAAAAGAAAACTATCAAGTCATACAGGGAACAACAAGAGCTTGGCAATAATTCAATTACATCATCTTTAAAAAACATCAAGCACACAGTTACTAATCGGCGCTAGACATATCCCTTCACTCACAAGAACTTTATGACCTAAAGAGCAGTCTGTGTTTTATAAACTTAGTACAGTCCCTAGACTTGTGAAGGCTTCTTTGCGGTTGTGGCTGTGTCCTTCATCTTTATCTCAGCCGCTCTCTAGTTTTTTATGAACTTCTACTTTTCTGGTTCTCATGGCCCATTTAGCCAATTTTGATGCTGCAGATCCTCCCTAAGTATTTCTTCAGTTCTTTACCATATATCTTCTCTAATATAAAACTTTTTTACCTGCTGGAATATGGACTCTTGTACTTTTACACCTGTCAGGGGAAGGAGTTCTGCTGTAGTCCTTAAGTTTCCCATGCTGAACTTCCTAAACAGAGGGGCCCACCATCTACCTCCTATGAAATAATGTTTTCTGCCATAAATCTCTTTAGTTGGGATTCCTAAAGGATTCCTAGTGGATGAGTGTTCATTCCCTAGAAGTGCCTGAACTATTAGACTTTCTATTATCTAGCAGCTTGAGGCTTGAGGTCTTTAAGGAATAGTTCATTCTGCTATATCTAAATAAGGTCCATGTCCAGCTTCCCCTTTCCTCCATAGTTCACAACCCAAGCATTCATTAATTTTGGCTGTGTTTTATAGATTAATTAGAACATTATCAGAAAAGCAGTTATACAGAACCCATAGCCCAGAGAGCTCATGATCTGTGAAGCACGTCTCCTTCGAGAAGGAGGCATAACACGGGCACTCTGCCAGGGACCTCCAGGGAGCTTAGTCCCGTGGGACACGTATCTCTCGTCTGCTATTATTGACATAATTGTTCATGTCACACGGACGACACTGGAGTTGGTGTGGCATAAGTGAACAAAGTAGATTGTCTTCAACTCATGATCCAGCAGAACAGGGCACATGTCTGGCCACTGTCTGATTTCTAAGTGACACAAGGGGAAATGAGTGGGATGGAATGAGATCATGCCCAAGGGATAGCAGTGATAAAGATTGGTTACAGAAAGGGGCATGGAAGGGCAAATACAGATTTCTAATTAGGAGAATGGATTAAGCAGTGTGTGGAACCTGTTTTGAGCATATATCTGTGAGCTTGCCTTCCTGGCTTAGAGAATTTTAGAGAACTCAGAAAGGCCAAAGTCCCTTAGTCAAGGATTTAGAGCATTTCAAGACTTTGAGTTATGTTCACTACAGTTAAAATATGATAAAGATGTCTTTAACTTGGTTGTTTATGAATATTATTCTAGCAGCATTGTAGAGGGTAAGATGAGAACCAGAAGGAAGGAGGGATGGGGGCCTGGTTACAGAGCTATTACAGCAAGTTATAAGAAAGCTAATGGAAACAGGAATCAAATAAACAGGGAATGGAAAAAGAGACATAGGGAAAAAATGAGCTCGCTATTTTTCTTTTTCTGTTTTTAGTGTGTGGGCTGTGTGTACCTGTGTGTTGTGCATGTATGTGTGTGTTGTACATGTTTGTATGTGGAGTTCATGTGTGTATATACCCATCTGCATGTTCTAGATTTTGTCTGGAAATATTTTTCTGCAGTTAGAATCCATGCATGAAATATTCTATGGTTTCTGGTTTTCAATCAGCATTATTTTACTCTAACACTATCAAAATAATTTTGTTCCAAACTTTGTTCCATCAACACTAAATTATGGATTGTCAGGGAACTTTCTGTGAAATCTTAGGTAATTATACAGCCACCAATTTCTCTGTTTGTTGAAGGGATTTAAAAGCTTAATAATGTAGAATCACCAAGAAGCCTAGATTTATGAGTTTAACACTGACCTATTTCACAGTTTTATTGAGAATAATATCAAACAAAAATGATTTAAAAGCATTTCAAGGCTTGAACAGTGCATAGAAATGCTTGGAAAGCAGAGCAGAATTGGAGGATACTTTTAAAATGATTGCTTATTATTATGCAAATTCACTCAATAGACCAGAAAGAAATCACATTAACCAATCTAAAGACAAGATATATTGCACCCAAAGAATTTAGGTGGTATTTGTTTTCTTTGCTCATGGCCACAGTTTAAGGGGCAAGTTAATAACATTAAAATTCAGAACTGAGAAGAAATGACAATGATCTTGGAAAATGAGACCCACGAGGAAATGTGAGGGAACTAGCTATATAGAGAAAGAAAAGGCAATAAATCACAAACTTAGTGTCGACTCTAGTCTAAAAGTTATTAATTGTTGGCACTGAAAACAAATCCAGAATTCTAATGGAGGGAAATATAGAACTCTAGAAATGCCGAAGGGTTGGCATTTAATTGTTATTTTTCTAATTTTGAGTATTGGTAGCCTAGTCACATTTTACATAATATGGTAAACTATTCTAATATAATCTCACAAGAATAATGCCTCAATAATAACTGCTGTTACATGTAAAGCATATTAATAATATACTCACATCAAGCAGGGTTTGTGAGTACTGTTTCATGCCTAATATGAAATCTTGGTTATACTGTTTGGGCTCAGGCCCCAGGATGCTTCTGTTTTTACTTATATAATGATATTTCTTTCTCCCACATGTTCCTTGTCATATTATTTCAATTAATTTTGCATTTACTTTCACATAAATGAATGTTATCATTCAAATTAAAGACAATGAAATATTAGTTCTAATTACCATGAAAATTGATATATTTTTTAAACTGTGAATACAAGAAAGAATTTAAGGAATGACCTCTCTTAAATTATTTTTCTCTTAAGATATGCATGCATGAGATGGTCTTTGAAATGCTAAGTGCCAGGCTTTGACACTTGTAATTAGATTGCCTTTGTTTGTGGGTCTTCTAACTTATTATTGTTTAAATTTGATGATTTTTTCAATAGCAGACTTTTTTGGTGTTACATAGAGATGTTGGTCCAGATGAGTAATTGTTTAGAATAGAAATAATAATATATATTCTTTTTCACAATATCAGCAACTGCAGTGGATTGTACTTGGTACTATCTTGGTGGCCAGAAAGACCAAGTTTAGGAATTTGTATTTTGATGAGAATGATGGAAAACACGGAAAATGAGATGTATGAAAGAATATCATCTGGGCCTACTAATCATGTCTTTGTGAATGAATTTTTTCTAAGTTTTTTTTATCATATTCAATTTGTGTGTAGTGTAAGGGCATGCCAGAGCTAGTGTGTGGACCCAAAGATAGAACTCAGGTAGCCAGGTATTGCACATAGATGCCTTTTCTTTTGTAGTGATCGTGCCAGCCCTTCGATTAATTCATAATGATTAAATAAACTTAGCCTCTTGGTGACAAAGGGGCAATTTCAGAGACAAGGGAGTAGATAGAACAGCACCAGGGAAAGACGATGATGATGAACAGGAAACAATAAATCACAGACAGGTCAGGAGAGGGCAGCATATTGACCGAAGGAAACTTCCAGATCCTTTTAGAGCCCTTAGAGCATGGTGGGTGGGGGGCATTGCATGAGAGCATGGGCAGACGGAGCCTTGAGGTAGACTGCTCAGGCATTTCTGATGCCAGGTGGCTTTAAGTGACACAGAATGAAGAAGACTACTAATAGGGGGAGGGCTCAAGGGAGCATTATGGGACAAGAAGAAATGAGATCCAAGAACTATTTAGAAAAATAAACGTGTTATACAGGAAATAGAGGGCTTGAATTGCATTGATAGCCACAGAGTAAAGGGAGTATTAGGTCTGCTACCTGTGTTTTATATCAGCTGTAAGAAGGATGAGCTTTGTGCAAGACTTCATAGTCAAACCTCTAAGCATTGTCATGGTAAGAAGAGAAGGTACATCTCACCAGCTGTGTTTATGGGAAAGGAAATCAAGGTCAGATTGTAATTAATTTGACTTAATTGTCAATTACACAATTAAGTGATGAAGCCTAGTGTTGAAAACAGGTCTTCTGCTTCTGTGAGCACTATGTGGGTGTTGGGTTCTGAACCTGGATCTCTTGGAAAGTAGCCAGTGTAACCTCTGATCCATCTCTATAGCACCAGACCCCTTTAAAAGTCATTGTGGGGTTGGCAAGATGGCTCAGTATGAAAGGCATGTTCTGCCAAGCTTCAGAAACTGTGGAAGGAGAGAATTACTCAAGCCATTTGTTATCTGATGTCTACATAACTGTAGAAGTATTTGTGTCTACGCACACATACACACACACACACACACACACACACACACACACACACACACATACACTATAATAAAAATGCTGCAATGAATAATCGTTGTTGCCCTGCTTCCCATCACATACGCTTATTTTCTCCAATATTCTGATGTTATTACAAGAAGCGGGGTAGAGGCAGAGTGTCTTTTATGAGTGTCTCCTGTCCATATCCAATACACTCAGTCATCACAGGTTTGTTATCTCAGGATAACAAGTATGGTAGACCAGAGTCTTCTATAATTTATGTCCTGAAATGTGCAAGGTAAATGGGATGTGTGATTCTGCCTGTGCAACAAAATATGCACTCTAAGTTCCTTTTTAAACATGCAAGAGTTCAGTGAGGTCAATAGAAAACCCAAGTGGACCCTAGCCACCACTGTCTTGCATTCATAACTAATGTAACGAAAGTTATAAGGTGCATTTTTTAAAAAAGACACAAGACTGACTGACCATTAGATTTCTTTTTTACTTTATAGTTCAAAACAATCTTATTTTAATTGATTTTGTGGTTAACGACGCTTATTATTCTTATGGGATTTTAATCTCGGTTTGTGTGGTCTGTGTATATGTGTATATGTGGGTACTTAATGAATTGTGCTCATTCTTAGAAATAAGGTCAAATGGTTAAAAATATTCTTCTATTCTGTAGGTGTCTTGGCAACAGTAACAGAGTTTTAAGGTAGAATAATAAAACGCTCTAGTTTTAACAATCTCAAATGATTTGTGCATTTCTCATAAGAACTGGTGTGATTAGAACTCATTGAAACAATACTAACCTATATTTGAGAAAAGGACAAAGGAAGAAAAATGAAAACCAAATTAATCAACCAACTGTCTCAATATAAAGTTTTATATTCTTATTAATATTAAACATTCAAGAATCAGTCTTAAAGGACACATCTGAAAATAGTCGATGGTATCATCATATTGTGATTGTTCAAACTTTATTATTAATGTGTGTGCATGTGAGTTACATGCCACTGTGAATCTGCCACATATGTGAGTGTAGGTCAAAGGACAACTTTGTGTGATTTATTCCCTGCTTTTTTTCCACATGGGTCCCAGAGTGTAAATTCAGGTCCTCAAGCTTGAGATGCAAGCACTTTTACCAATGGAGGCATCTCACAGGACCCTATTGCCATGTACTTTATACTTTTGAAATGGAAATATTGAAATTTGTCATGCCAAGAGGATAGCTTGACTTAATGGGCTCAAAAGCATGAACTAATTAATTTGTCCTGGGGACCAATGATGAAAGTAGAATGTTCTGTGTTATTACAATAGTTAGGGAACTACTTAAAGAATTATCTTATGCCATCTTCCCAATGATCTATTAGAAATAAACTTGTTATTTTTCCTGGTTTTGCATATAGGAAAATAAAATCTCTATAAATCAAAAAATCTCTAATTTAGCTCACATTTAAACCACTGCAACTTCAATGTAAATTAGGATAATCTTGTAGAAGAGGAAACAGACAGAATATAAGAGTCCAATGATAAGAAGAGTTACTAAACATTATCTTCACTGCCTTGGGCCTTTGCAAGGCTGGGCCTATCTCCGGCCAGTCGTGGATGGAGGAGGAGCCAATGGGGCTTTAACCCTCCCTGCTGATCTACTGGCAACTGAAGGATTCTGGGAGGACAGTCATTCATTTTGCTTGCATCCCAAAAGCAAGGCTGCTAGGCTCCAATAGATAGTTCTGACCCCATAGCTATGTTAATATCTATGGGTGTGGGTGACCAAAGGGAGGGAAAGACAAGAGAGTGGGGTGGGAGGAAGGGAAGCACAATGTGTGTGTGTGTGTGTGTGTGTGTGTGTGTGTGTGTGTGTGTGTGTGTGTGTGTGTGTGATCAAAACACAAACACACAAAACAAAGTCTCTTGATAATAAGCAGGAAGATGCTTCACTGATGGCACGCCCTCGACTACTACAATACGGCTCCTATTTACATTCTAGTCAGAAAGCCACATTGATCATATTTATGACTTAGTAAGTCTTCACTTTTAACTGTGAATAATAATATTTAACTTGTAAGCAACTATAAAGTCTGAACAAGATGGAATACATTTTTTATAGGCATTTGTTGCCAGTGTGGTTCCTACTGGCCCCAGAATTTAAAGCTTCTTTAGAAATGACAAGAATGTTCTCAACTCGTGCATTTTATTTGGGAAACTTAATACACATTTTCAGTAGCCTGTAAATCACCTCCTGAGATTGGCCATATAGAGAAGTATATTAAATTCTTCAAGGGAGTAAATACTGCCTTCTCTTTCTCTCCCCTTGTGATCCCATCCTTCCTTCTAGTTCCACTTATTGTGCAGATACCTGAAAAATGCAATTCTCTCCAGAGGCAGTAATCCCATCGCCTATCTCTATGAATAGCATGTACTGACAAAACAGATCCCAGGATACCTTGGAATCTCTACTTGTTAAAGTATGGCTTGATCCCATTGGAATCAATGTCCAACTAAAATGCTACTTCTCTGGTACTATGAGTCAGAATTAATTCCACCAGAAAACAATGTTTTGTGAAATTCTAGGAGATGTCTATGTAAACCAGGGACAGAGGGAGAGTGTGACGGTGGCATGTTCACATGCTGAAGCCATTTGTATGCCCAAGGCTCACTCCCTATCGAATGCTTATTGAGTTGACAAGTGGTGACATTGGACTATGTTACTATGCTCTTGATCCCATCTGATTTTTCATGATAGCAGTGTCTTCACATTTTCACCTTGGTTGTTAAACTCACCAGTACCAGTCTTTGGACTTAGCCTGTCCTAGTCCAGGTGATAGGATACAGTTTACCTTCTGAGCAGAGATTCCTCACTATTTTACCATACAGTAATTTAAATGAGATAAATTTTCAGCATGAGGGGTTGATGACAAAGGCATCACAGCAAACTGGGAAGCACTGGGGATCGTTAAAGAATGTAACGTCATAATGCTACTTTTGTGAGTTTTAAACCACAATGATAGAAAGAAATTGAGCATCTTTAATTGATTTCATCTTGGTGTTTAAAGAAAATTTAAAGCCTCAATATTCACCTGTGATGTTTATTTCTATACTTTCATTAACTAAGACATTATTCCTGGGAATGCCTTCTGTATTACTGAAGGTTCTCCAAGAAAGCAAAATCAATAAAATATATAAAATATAAGGCAGATATATATAATATATATGTATATATACATATATATGTACACACATATTTATATATATATATAAATATATATATTTATATAGGTATAGGTATATAGGTAAATTGTATATATACAATTTACCTATATAAAATTTATATAGGTAAATTGTATCCTATCACCTGGACTAGGACAGGCTAAGTCCAAAGACTGGTACTGGTGAGTTTAACAACGAAGGTGAAAATGTGAAGACACTGCTATCATGAAAAATCAGATGGGATCAAGAGCACAGTAACATAGTCCAATGTCACCACTTGTCAACTCAATAAGCATTATATATATATATATATATATATATATATATATATATATATATATAAAGATGACTCACATAACTGTGGAAGCTTCTGATATGCCAATTACAGATTGTGATCCAGGGAAGCTAGTGAGATATCTCTAATCTAACTCCACAAGCCTGAAAATGAGGAATACTTGTGGCATAAGTTTTAGTCTAAGTAAGAAGGATGAAACTCAATTGAACAATGCCAGTGTCTTAATTAGAACAGGAGGAGATGGATGCCTAATTCCTGAAAAGCATAGATTCACTAATCCTCTGTCTTCTGCTCAAGTCTTCAATGGATTGGATAACACCCTCTAACTCTGATGATGTAATACTCTACAGCCAACTTGCCAGGCAAATGAGAATCACTCCCTGCCCCAACATGTAGAAAGCAATGCTTTATCAGCTTTCTGTCATATATTCTAGTCAAGCTGGTTCATAAAAATAACTATCCAAGGTTGACTCTTATGAACCCAGTGTCCATCTGTATCTTCTTACATCATGCTTAAAGCAAAAGAAATGAGAGTAACCAGGTCATAATTCTGCATAACAAGAAACAGTAACCATTCTAGATTTAATATTGAAGAGACTAACCTCTCACTTTGAGAGGAAGTAAAATGCCCAAGTGGTGTTTATTCTTATCTTGTTATCCAGTAGCTTAAATGCTATGGCATAAAATCAATAGTACCAAATTCTAATGTAAAGTCAATATATTATATTATAAATACAAAAAGAGGAAATCAAATATATTTCAATACATAAATATACAGAAAACCTATTTATAACCAGAGAAAATAAAATACTTATGACAGTTATGTATCTCATTTTCATAAGTGGCCTATGGCAATAGCTGATATTTATAACTTCCTACTTCTGCTACTTGTTCTTGGCTTCACCCACAGCTTTCAGGGCACACCACTAGTACTCAGTGTCCTTTGGTTGGCAGAGTGATCCAAATCTTCAGTCTTGCTTGTGTGTGTGTGTGTGTGTGTGTGTAGTCACACGTTTGTATATGTATAAGTGCACATGTATCTTTTTGTACTCATGCTGTAAAAACCAGAGGACAACCTCATGTATTGTTCCTGGGAACCATCCACTTTGTGTTTTGAAATAAGTTTCTCACTGAAACTTGGAAATTCTTGATTAGGTCAAGTGAAGAGCCTGCAAACCCTAGTGTTCTGCCTGCCTCCTTCTCCCTCTGTGTGCAAGACCACACTAGCTGTTCAATTTTTAACATTAGTTTTGGGGATTCAACCCAGATCATCATGCTTGAGTGGTGAGCACTTTACTGACTGGGTTGACTCCCTAGCTTTCAAACATTCATTATTGGATTACAGGGACATCAGTGAAAGCTGAGAGACATTGAACGTATTCCATGACAGGTGGAGTGATGCCCTAACATTAAATCAATAAGGCATGGTGCAAGAAAAGAAAGTCTCCTTTTTCGGAGGAGGCTTGGGTATGTAAATTTATGATGGTCGGGACATATTTTGCTAAAGTATATTATATTATTTGGGTTTTAAAAGAGACAATTTTCAAAAATAAAACAGAAAAGGAAGTTATTTAGAAACCTTCAGCTGTCACTAAACTGAGTTAGTCTCTTTTCAACTTGAATTACTCATAAAATAAGGGGCTAATCTGCATTGCACAATACATACTTGTGCAAATCCCTGAATTAAATACTAGGAATATAATTGTCAAACTCAAAGTCAAATGAAAAATATATTTGAAGTGTTTAGAGTGGATCCAGGAGAAAATTCTAAAGACCGCTGTTTGGGTTATAACTATAAATCAGCAAGCAATGCAGCATATTATGCATAATGTGAATGAGGAAGATTCTGAAATTTGGTGAATGATGGGAGTTGGTGTATGCTTGAGACAAGAGGCAGGACTGAATTGAAAAATGAATTAGGAGGCCCAGTGAAGAGCAGTTTCCACTGAGTGTAAAAGGTTTGGACTTTATCTCAGAGAGAGAATGAAATGATTCCCAGTATCTAGGAAGATGCAATTCTGACTCATTGGTGAGGTGTTTAATATCATCAAAATACTAAATTTGCAAAAGTGATAAGGAAAATGTTATTTCACCCATTAAAGAAACACTGATACAAAATCTCAGTTATCATGTTGGAAAGGAAGATGCTGATACTAAGTAAAATACAATTCCTACTCTTGAAAAATTGGTTGAGTGATACAGTCACATAAATAATAGAGTATAACAAAACAGTGAAGATGCTTGTGTCCATTAAAGAGGTCCAGACCCCTAGAAAACATGAGTAGAAACAAGAGAATAACTTCATATTTTTACACATGTCCTTAGGAAGCTCAAGGGAAGGATGATTTTCAGAACTCAATCATTGAGTAAATGCTGTAAAAGCAAAAGTACAATATAGTTATGTCTGTGCCTCATGAGAGCAGAGAATGGGGGTGATGGGCTCCCTGATACCCCTCTGTCTGAAAACAAGACACTCTCTGATCTCAAAGTGTTTCATGCATGAGATAAGTATCATTGAGGAATCCCAATATCAGGAAAGATGATAGAAAGTTTTAAACTTGACTATAAGTCATGATTAGTGTGTACAAAAATTTTAACATGTCACAATGGTTTTGTTGCTAAATAGGCTAAGAACTTTATCATCTTTTGTTTCAAACTTGATTCTACACTTCCTCAGCTTAATTACCTGCAGAGAATGAATTGTGTGTAAGCAAAATTCAAAAGAACTGCAATGCCCAAGGGATTTGGACTTAAAAATACTGAAGGCCTGAATTTTATCAGATCCAGTAACATAAAACAAAAAGGTATCAAAATATAAAATTCCAGCTCTCCGATAACTTCTTCAAAAGTTGACTCCATTCAGTATGCCTCCTTTGTAAATGCCTCATCTAAATTGTCTGCAATATCTTAAACTCCCCTCTGCTGCTTGTTCCTTCTTCCCTCCTCCTCCCTCTCTCTTCCTTTGTATCTGTATCTGGTGCTCTTCCACCCACAGTTGTGTGGGCAGAGTTTCAGCCAGTTTCCTGATGGAGTCAGACTGTCAGCACTGACCAGGTTTCTGAGGCTGGAAAGCATGTCTGTCAGCTGCCTTGTCTCAGCACCACCTGCCTTGGTGAAGGTGTTCACTGCCAGAGGTGCCTGGACTTCAAGGCTGTTAGGGAAGACCACTGTTCATTGGTTTGTAAATGTGCTCTCTTCTCCAATTCCAGGGATAGTGTTTTCCCTGGCTTCTCTAAAGAGGACCAGACCTCTCCATCATCCCCTGTGGCTGTACTATGAACAGTGCTTTTTCTAGCAGCCCTTACTTTCCCATGGCACTCAATTGTGCAGTTTGGCTCACTATTCCTCGTTCACAATATTTTCATTCATATTGTCAGAGCAGAAATTAGATTGCATGTAGGACTAGGATTAATGCTGATGGAGATCTTAGAATACCAGCTGTGATTGGCTTTCATGATTGTCTCTTCATGTCCTGATTTTCACTTATGAATAAGACAGTAGAGATGCATGTTTTAGGAATATTAGAAACTCTGATTTAACATTTACATAGAAACTTTTCATTAAATAATGAATTTATTTATATGTTGTTTTATATTTTGTTCATCAGTTAACAGATACTTATTGAGTCTCTCCAGCAAGGAATACCAAAAGAATACAGTAATGGAAAAAAATAGGCCATCTTTGTTTCTTGGAGGCATCACAAGTCTATTGGGGTTGAGTTATTCCAAACAGAGAATTTACAGGTTGAATGAGAAGAGAGCTTGTAGTAGAAACAGTGGCAATGGTTTAGATTTGGAGACTCAAGACCACCTTGGGGAATAAATGATATCTCAGCAGGGAACTGGAGAATGAATGGGCAGGAGCTGGGCAATGAGCTTGCATCTAATGATACATGACTAATTCTAGGCATAGTCAACACTAGGAGAAAGGAAGAAACGAAGGAGTAGCAGAATTAAAATGTGGAGAGATAGTAACAATGTTGAGTCTGGAAGAATACAGAGACAACATCTGCACAGACTTTTTTGTGAACTTGATGTTGTCTCTATTAGAGGATGTGATGAGATTTTCTTTCTGTGCATGTTGAGGTGGGAGCTGTATGAGACAAATGGACTAAAATGTCATTTCAACTGTTTAAAATAGTCTAACCAAGATGTTCATTTGTCGATTTTCCAGCACTGGCCAACTGAGTGGATGGTAGGATGGGAGCAGAAACCACTAGAGTCGGTTTCTGGGGAGATATCACTCCCTGTAGTCCTTTTTGACTCCTAAGTCTGGCAGCCACTGCTTGACACAGTCCTTGCTTCTGCAGCACCCTTGACTCTCACTCAGTCCACAAGTGTCACACTTAGTGCTGGGCTTAGAACTTACCATTCTCCATGAATAAATCGGGGTCTTCAAGAAATACTTTGAACCTTCTCTTATAGTTTCATCACGATTGTTGCTTTCTTTATCTTCCCCTGCCAACACACACACACACACACACACACACACACACACACACACACACACACACACACCTCATTGACTTGTTGTGCCTTTATTTACTGTGATTTACCATTTTCCATGATGTCATTTTAAACATTAAATTTAGGGACCAAGGTTTAGGTGATTGAGGTGATGGCTGCTCAAATATAGTTAGAAATACTCATTTGCATATTTATTTCCCATATTGATTTAGATAATGCAACTGTCAATTTCTGAGAAATTAGCATGTAGCATAATTTCTAGGAAATATTTATTGAATCAGTTAACTATCTTAACAATATAAAATTAAAAACTATAATCATTAAAAACTAACTACAAAATCTCCTTCTGATTTTGGAACTTCAAGCCATGCTAAAATGAAATACAGGACTTTTTAGAAGTTAAAGTTAACATTTTCCAAAGAGTTGAGGTTGTATCTGATTTGAAATGGTGAATCTGAGAAGAATTGTGCTTTACAAGTAGGAATAATTTTTCAGGGATTTTATAGTGTGTACTATGACACCTTGGAATAAAGTGACAACAAAAATATTTAAAGGTTATGTTTCTTCTGTAGTTATATGTGTTCCCTTTAGATTTTCAGAATCATTTCTCAGTGAAGACACTGTGTCTGAGAGTCTAACCCTTCATGTTTTGCCTTAGCTTTTTCCTGCATTCACAGTTAAATGATTTCCCTGTTCTCAGTAAATGCATCCAACATGGGTCTGCCCTTCTCCCACAGTCTTGTTGAATTGTGAGAACTTTGTTATCATTATTTTTTTTTTATTTTTTGAGACAGGGTTTCTCTGTGTAGCTTTGTGCCTTTCCTGAAGCTCACTTGGTAGCCCAGGCTGGCCTCGAACTCACAGAGTTCTGCCTTGCTCTGCCTCCCGAGTGCTGGGATTAAAGGCGTGCGCCACCAATGCCCGGCACTTTGTTATCATTATTATTGAAGGATTTTTTTACTCTGTGTCACCTTATGTCATCCTTGTCTGTAGTAAATGACATATACATTGTCCTGAGAAAGATCATAGGGCAAGCATCCAGACTTAAATCCTCTCAGAACTCTCCTATTTAATTTGGGAGTCTCTCACCAGGTCTCCAGAGCATGATGGGATATTGAGATCTTGGTCTATTTACAGGAGTCATTAGCTTCATGTTTGATTTTTTTCATATTAAAGACTGATTCAGACTAAAAATTCCCAACAAGAATTTTCTGGAACCTGAAGATCTATCTCAGTGGGCAAAGTGATTGCTATGCGAAGCAAAAGGAACCAGATTTGCACCCACAGCACCCAAGTAGAAAGCTGGGCATTGCAGCACAAGATTGCAACCCTGTAGCTGAAGTTTTCCTGATCCTACCTGGCTCCTGTGGCCCCACAGTCTCGCAGCCACTCAGGCCCAAATGAACACACAGATGCTTATATTAATTATGAACTGTATGGCCTAATGGCTCAGGCTTCTCATTAGATAGCTCACACATGGTAAATTAACCCATTTTTATAAATCTATATACTTTGCCACGTGGCTTATGGCTTACCAGTACCTTTACATCCTGCTTCCCATGGTGGCAGCTGGCAGTGTCTCTTCTGTTCAGCCTTTCTCCTTCCTCCTCTCTAGTTAGAATATCCCACCTAACCCTATTCTGCCTCACCCTTGGCCAAAAATCTTTATTTATCAACCAATTGGAGCAACACATATTCACAGCATACAGAAAGCCATCACCCATCATTCCCCTTTTCTTTCTATTCAAAAAGAAGGTTTTAACATCAACACAGTAAAATTACATATAATAAAACAGTTATCAAGCAAGAATTATAGTTATAATATCTAGTCTATTTGTATTTGGCAAAATTAAAGAAGATATCGTATCTATCCTATATTTGTGACTCTAAGGTTTCATATCTACCTTACCTCTTATCAAACCAAGGAAAACTATAATTATAACTATCTAATCTTCAACTACATCAAAGACCCCAGAAGGATATAATATTACCTAAGTAAACAGGAAGAGCATTGTAAGCAACTTCTAAAAATCAAGAATGACAGAGACATCTGTCTGCCTGGACAGTCATTCAAAGTTCCTTTGTAACAATGGGGCATCTATATTCAGCCCTTAGGTCCAGAGTCTCTCAGTCACTTTTCTCTGTGTCCTGTAGAATATCTGACAGTTTCTTCTGTGAAGCAGGAACCTGAAGGACCATCTCATCTTGCAAAGTTCAGTGGTCACTTTCCTATGGGTCCTGCATGTCCATTTAATACAACATACTGTCTATGCAAGTAGATGCAAGGGCACATTTTTGCCCAGTGGCTAACTTTTGCCAAAAAGAAAACAAACTCCATAATGAGTTTCTTCAATGCCCATTGTCTTCTTTAAAGCAGATTGGTGCTACCAGGAGCAGACATGTCTCAAAGTCCAGAAAGTCAAAGTTCTTAAAACAATTTAAATGTCTGTAGGTCTTTGAAGTGTTTGATGATTACATACCTAATTGAAATATATCTATGTATATTGAGAAAACTTATATAACATGACCATAAGTTTGATTATCATAGATGACTAACTATTAATCTTTATTTCTTAATGATACATTACAATTTTAAATGAGTTGTATAAACATATTACCTTAAACAAGAGTAAAAATATACATAGAGTATAACAAAATTAACTTTAAATTTGTATCAATAAACTAAAATCTATAGCAATTTAAGCATTTTAAACAAGTTGCTGATCTTTGAAAGTAGATTCAGTAATCTACCCTTTCATCCTATCATATCTGCTGTGCCTTCATATCATATCCCCCTTTCTTCTTTTAGAAAGATATTGACTATGACCAATCACAATTTGTAACAAATCTCTAACAAAAACAAATATCCACAATCCATTTTTAGGAAATGTGGGCATAGTTTTCTAGGCTACTTCCTGCTGATAGAGGGTATTGGTAATCTTATGAGGACACACAAAAAAATTTTAGGATTATGGTCAAGTCCTGACTGGAGTAGTCTGTGAGGGTGAGGCTGTATTCTCTGAGCCAGTTGCCTTGAAGGTGATTTTGGATGTTGGATGATCTGGGCCATGGTGTCATTGGAGACCTTTCAGGGGATCTCGGCTGTTCAAACCATGTTAGCCTAGAAGCAATACATAGATTCTCATCTTCTGTGGAAACAAAAATAGAACCTCTTTTCCAAAGCAACATATCCTTAGACATAAACTTTGAAGTCCAGATACCTTTAAAATATACATATTGATTTAACTCAGCAGCTTTTACAATCAAATGTCTGTCTGTAGTTAAAAATCTCAAAGACAATATAATCTAAACTCTGTGTGATTTCCATCTTTATGTGGCTTATTTTTTATATTACTTTTACTGTCTTTTTAAAGACTTTGTTTTTTAAAACTATTTCTTTATTTAACTGTCTATCCTTTTTTCATTCTTTTAAGCCTACGTACATTTTTATATACAATGTAAACTGTTTAAAGTCTTATATTATCTGAATCAGTTTTGATTTGAATCTATAACTTTTTTCTGGCCAGGAGAGAATTTAAACTGCTAAACTGCATGGCCAGAATGAAAGGCTGCTGCTTCTGCCCATTTTAGCATTTCAGTATGGCAGAGGTAATTTACCTCCAGCTCTGGGCCATGTGTATCATCAACTTTAGGAAGCAGTGGGTCTATGCCTCCATTAAAGCAGTGTGTAGCCCAGAAACCTCTTTTTTTATGTACTAGTAAAAACCAAATCTGTCATGCAGTGTGCTTGTGTGGCTTGAAGACACCACTGTGTACTGCAGTGGGAACCTGCCATGTTGCATTCTAGCCCAAATGCTGTAGCATCTCACCACTCACATGGGACATGAAGCAGGAATCTGTTTTGGGCTCCATTTAGAATAGCTTATTAAGTATTCTCAAGTTTCAGGGGGAAACTCAAGCCATCCTATTGGGCGCCATAAAGACAGGTGGATCCCACGGACTTGCTGGCCAGTCAGTCTCTGAAGCAGAGAGCTCTGTAATCAGAGTGAGACCTTAACTTACAAACAAACAAACAAAAACAAAAAATGTTGTCATGTCTACAGGATAATCATCAAAGTCAACCTCACCAAGACACATACACTAACAACCAAATGCACGGCATGCACACATATATGAGCATACATGCACACACAAGTGGTCACAGTCCCAATTGGATACACATACAGGAGTGGGCACACACACACATCTGGGTACAGACACACACATATTGTTGTCCAGTTTCACAGACTACTTGAATAGTAGTACTACTACTACTATTTTGGTAGAAAAATAATGAAGTAATTATAGGGAGAAAATAGTATAAAACACACTTTAATCTCTTCATCACAATTTCAATAATGTAAATATCGATAGGTCAAGTACAACAGTTTTGTTCATAGTTGAAATCACAACCCTAGCACAGTGCAAAGACTGTGGCAATATGCACACATCAATAAATTTTGAAATCACCCTGCTATAACTGCTACAGACTTGGTTGTTTTTCGTAGGCCCTCTTACCTAGCTCCCTGTTATTTTAGACTCAGGCAAACTTCTTGAGAGTTTGATTATAAAGGTCTTATTCTCTGTAATTGTGTTAGTTATGAAAGTAGTACAAATGCCATGTGACTAGTCAAGTCAGTTTGTTACCCATATAACCCATGTTCCTTGGGAGGGTGTTCCCTGTCACAATGACACATAAATACTATCTATGCTCTAGGTGGTGGACAGTTGAACTTTTGCTGCACTGGTATACACTCACTGATGGCTTCCTGTGCTGATGCTTCATACTTAACATTACTAATTTTGAAAATGAAGTGTTAAAAATTGTGTCATAAAGATAAGGCAAGAGAACTGCAGCACAATTCCTCGGGTAACCTTGTCATGACCACAATCATGATCATGAGTTTCCCCTCAAACTTTTAGGTACAACTTGTACAGGTAGAACACACTTGTGTCCCCAATAAGAATTCAAAGATATGTTTATCTACATTGGCACAAGTCTATATGGATATTATACCCACATACAGAACCGCCTTGATAAAAGACCATTTCTCAATGTGTTATCGACGAGATACAGCTGTCAAAACTATTCTGATTTATGAGCGTAATAAAGAATGAGTCAGCATTAAACTCCACAAGACAATGAGAGAAAGCATTTCATTAAAGCCTTTCTATTTGGATGTGATAAAAATGATGGTATTGTACCAGGTAGCATCATGAGCACAAAAGCCCATAGTATAAAACCCACGTCAGAGTTTCTGAAAACATGTTAGCAAGACTGCTGTGCCTTCCCTGCACATATGTCTTTTACATTACACTCTGCTGAGAAAGGCAGGGGGAAGGCTGAGGAGGTGGATAAGTTCCTGTCATGTGCCAGCTTGAGCAAGACTCAGTGCTGTCTGCCCCACAGTAAATTTGCACAAGTATCCTGTCCTGCACCCCCTGCAGTCATTGTCCATTCATGCATTCAGCACATTTCCTAAACACCGAGCGCAAATGCATTTTTATTTGTGCCCATGAATAAAACATTATTTTTTTAAATTTAATGTTTGGGAGTAATGTGTAAAATTGCCAGCCATGTACTTGTCTCTGCTTCTGACATCATGTTCTGTTTCAAGTCAATTCATTCAAGAATTTTTAAAATTCAAGACAAGCATTTCCTCTGTGCATTAAGTAGTAGATGGCATCCACACGAGAAAATCAGGAGGCTCGCCTTTGCTTGCAGCCTCTGGCATTTCTTCATGTTGATATACATCTCTCCATATTTCTTGGGTGCATATCTGAATGTAAACTTACACATTCATGTGGTTGCTCTGTTCATTCTAAATAAGACCAGCAGGTATTCCAAAGTATTGGTGGCATTTTGCATTTTTTTTGTTTGGTTGTTTTTTTTTTGTTTGTTTGTTTGTTTGTTTTGTTTCTTGTTTTTCGAGACAGGGTTTCTCTGTGTAGTTTTGGTGCGTGTCCTGGATCTGTAGACCAGGCTGACCTCAAAACTCACAGAGATCCATCTGGCTCTGCCTCCCAAGTGATGGGATTAAAGGTGTGCCCAATCACTGCCAGCCAGCATTTTGCATTTTAAACTACACTGAATGACAATTCTGGATTCTCTATATTCTCACAAATACTTGCCACCTACTCTTTTATTTTAGCTGTCTTACTGAACTTAAAGTAGAATCATCCTGTGTCTTTGACTCCATTCCCTGGCTGATATCTGCTGCCAAGCGGGAGATCCAAACCTGAAAACATGAAAAGCAGAACTGGCCCCATCCCTTGCTCCTCACTGCAAGGGGTGGACTCACCAGGGCAATGCAGGAGAGCTCACCCTGGTGGTGAGGGCAGGGGAGAGCTGGTGGGCTGCCCAACCCTGTAACTACACTGGCCCAGAATCAGGGTTATGAGTTGGCCCACCCCAACATCCACCCCACTGTGACCTGCTGGAGCAGGTGAAGGGATCGGTCCTGCAGACACAAAGCTGCAGGATTTCAAAACACAGGGCAACAACAGGATAACCAAGAGGAATTCCAGTGAAGGACCAACATCCATACTGTAGCAGAAACCAGAGGCCTTGAACCAAAGAATTTTTTGCAATGAACTCTTGCAAGTAAAGATATATGGACAAAAGTGTTTACTATGTGATTCACTGTGTCACACTGCAGCTTTCATGACAACACTGATTTTTTTCTTTCTCTTTTCTTCTTTTTTTTTTCCTCTTAAATTTTATTTTATTTGTGGGGCGGGGGTTGCAAGGACAGAGGGTGGATACAAAGGGACAGGGAAATGGATGGGATGGAGATGCATGATGTGAAAGACACAAAAACTTAAAAAGAATGAGAAAAAAAAACAATCCATTGCTCAACCCACAGCATGGTATTCATCACTAACTCTCTTCTTGTTCATAGTATTGGATGCTGTTTTTATTTTTACCATCCCCTGAAGCTTGGCTTGTGATGTTGAGTGGCCTTTCTTCTTCTGTTGATCAGTAGATGAGAGACATTTGGGCTTATTTCTCTACTCTTCATTCTCATCTACTCATATATGTATTTGTCTTGCTAATGAGAGTTTGCAGTCAGTTTTGAAATTGGGCAGAAAGAATCCTTCTATTTTGTTCTTTAAAATTAGGTTTGGCTGCTCTGAGTTGTAATTTCACATTAATTTTGATATCACCTTGTTAATTTTTATAAACTCTAGTTGAGATTTTCACAAGAATTTAATTGAATCTCTAAATCACTGCCATCTTACCAATACTAAATCCTCCAATCCATTCTTTTCTATTATACGTTAAAATCACCTTTGTGGGTCTTAAGATTTAAGTTTTATACTTTTTGTTGAATATATTCTCAAGCTGAATTTTTTTTGTTTTTTGACTTCACTGTGTCTTAGGATTTTATCTTTCTTATTCTTCCCTTCTCTTTTACAGAGTGAATAATTTAATCATCATTTTGACTTACTCAAGTATTCTGTTCATTTTTAGGGTATTTCATTTTTGATTCATTATTTATTACAAAGTATACTATATCACAATAAGCTTTAGATTACAGTGACTCTGTTTCAGTGTGACAAATAACACTGTGCTGTCTCCCTCTTCCTATTTTCCTTTGTACAAAGATGCTATTCTTTTATATTTATGTGATATAAGCACTATATACTCTTCTATTATTTCATGTTACAACTTTATTAATTTTTCTGAATATGAGAGAAGGAAGCAGAAGTCAGTATGTATTTGTGATATTTCTTATTTAGCTTTATTATTTCTAATTCTTATTCATTCCTCTGAATGCACTCTACTATATTATTTTATTTCCCATAAAGCTGGGTTCCCATCAATCTCCTTCTTGCTTTCGTTACAAGTATATGGCTTTTCTACATGTTATTGACTCAATAGCACATTTTGTACAGTTGTGTTTATTATCCCTTAAGATAAGACTGGAAATAAATTTTCATGCACAATATCATTTGGAATTATAAAATCAATAGTAATTTATTTTCTGTGTTTGTTTGGGTATGATTTAGTTTCTAAGTTTTTTCCAACATAAACATTTTCCTTTTGTAATTTTTATGAAGTGATTCTGTAGGTAAAAAATAATAACCTCTGTTTTTGTGTATCTGGATATCTTTGTTTCCCTCACAACTTTGCATTACTTATTTTTATCTCTATTATCCCTACATTTCTTTTAATTGAGAACTTCATATAAACACTGCTTCTACATTACTCTTACCCCTCCCTCTCCAATTCATGGTATAATTCTTTAATTATTGCTGCAAGCTTTTTTTACATATATACATCACATATACATATATACATACATGCACACATATACATACATATGCATACACATATATATGTATTCACTATGTATATATAACCTATGACTCCATTAATATTTGCTCATATATACATGTATCTAAGGCTGGATGCTTGGGACTGACAACCTTTATGGTAGTTCATTTCTGAAGAAAACTACATCTTATCTCAGCAGCCATTGACAACCAGTAGCTCTTCATCTATAGGAGTTGTTATGTAGAATTTCCCCTGTTTACATTGATATGTCAACTGGCATTATGCAGTTCTTGTTTAGGCGACTGTATTGGTAAGAGAATTCTCAACATGGGTCCATTTGCCTAATAGGTAACTGGGGTTCTGCAATCTTTCTGCCTCCTCTTCCACTTTGTTTCCTTAGTGTTAGGCATAGGTTTGCATCTCAGATGTATCAGTTTGGCTTAGAAACTCCACAGTCACTTGTTCTGTGCATTTGCAGCCAGCTATGGACCTATGTAATATAATAGTCTCATATATTATGTGGGGGAGCTTTTTTGATGAGGTATGAGAGTTTCAGCTACTTATACACATAAAAAAATGTTTAGAATACAGTTAGAAATTATATTAGTTTAGGAAAATTGCAGAAGTGGGTTCTTCTTTAAGATCCATGACATCATTAGCCCTGTGTGGTAGCTGACTGACTAGTTGGCTCGCTTTACAGTACCAGACAAATTTTCCTCTTGTTGAATGAGCCATAAGTCCAATTAGATTGCTGTTGGTTCCCCCAACATAAAGGTGACACTATTGCACGACTGAATATTTTTGAGACCTGTTTCTGTTTTGGTTCACAGTTTTTACAGCTGGATGGAGCTATGGATTGTTTTTCTCTCTTAACAGCTTACATAGCACCTTCCAATACTGTGAAAAGCCAGTCCTGGGAGCAAGGCAGAGGCTTTCAGGCCAGTTCAGCTCAATTCCACTAAGTCCTGTGTCTGAAGTATATCTATCTTCAGCAATAAGTTCTTATCTTCAAGTTCTGGAACATTTTATTTTTAAACAGTTGCCGCATATAGGATAATTAGTGAAGACTTCTCTTTGTCAAACATTTAAGTACAAAGTACCATTGCCCAGGAGCTCTTGTTGTTGATGAGGAGTTGTGAATGATGAATCACTTGTCTGTTTTTTTCTGTATTTTTCCCTTGTTTTCCTTCAGCGTTGTGTTATGCTTTTGATGCTTCTTGAGCTTCCTAAATACTAAGGCAATGCTTTCTAAAAATGAAACATTTCATCCTTATTATTTGAAGATGTTTTGCTTCTTTCCCAGCTTTCTCTCCTGTTTTCATATATACCACTTATAACTCACATCTCTCTGAGACTTTGTTCAATTTTCTTTATTCAAATACCTTTGTCTTCAGTTCATAAATTCTGCCAATCCATTTTCACATTTGAAAGTCCCCCCCTTTGCAAGGTCACATTAAATGTGGAACTTTTGCAGTAAATATTTCCTTTCAGCTGTTGTATTTTTGAACTCCAGAATCTCCACATTTTACAATTTGGACTGATCCATAGTCTTTGTTTGATATGAACACTCACCACACTTTCTTTGTCTCTTTTATGCATATCTTCATTCTCCAAAATGATTTTTTTATCTGTATACATATGTATATATGTGCGTATGAATGTGTGTGTGTGTGTGTGTGTGTGTGTGAGAGAGAGAGAGAGAGAGAGAGAGAGAGAGAGAGAGAGAGAGAGAGAGAGAGAGAGAGAGAGAGTGACATCAGCTGTCTTCCTCTGTCACTCTCCACCTCATTTTTTGAGACAGGGTTTCTCAGTGAACCCAGAGCAAAAATAAACATAGATTTGAGGTCTAAATATTTTAAAAGCATACTTTTAATTTTTGTAGATTTCAACTTAAACTACACAAATGTTAAGCACAGATTCAGGGTTAGTAACTGAGAATGTAGAGAAAATGGATTTTATAGTACAGAAACTGCTCTCTCAGGTCGATCTTAGTGTCTGTCATTAACATTCTCTCATTAACATTTAAAGAAGATTTATGCATATGCTGATGAGGAATTAACCTCTGAATCTGTAATGTCAAATATTTTCCATAAAAAGCTTACAGACACATGCTTGAAGAATTTGGTTATTTGCAATTCGAGGTAGCACTACTAATTTTACAAAAAAAAAAGATTTTATTAATTTTACTTGCAGATGTACCAAAAAAATTCAAAAGTCGGACTTAACTATCTCATGTCATGTCTCCATAGAAACCTACGTGTGCATATATACAAATCTATTGAATAAGAGCAGCACTGGTTGTATGTATATATTTATTCATATATGTGACCATAATAATTAACACAATAATTACAGAAACTTTGAGAGGGATCAGGGGAAGGGGGTGTCAAGGTAGGGGTAGGAGTGGAGAGAAGGCGGGCCAAATGATGTAAATTTAATAGAAATATATGAAACTTAAACACTAAATTAAAAAATAAAATAGGTAAATTTTGAAAAAGAGAATGTCTAAGTGAATGAAATGTTCCACATTGTCCAATGCAACAACCCTTTTCATATAAAGCTAGAGGATTACACTGAGTGTGAGTAGCAAATGTAAAGCCATGCATGTTGGCATATGCTTAATCTCAGCACTGAGGAAGTAGTTACAAGAGGATCAGAAGTTCATTTTCTGTTACATAGAGATTTTGAGGCCAGCCTGGGCAACATAGGTGATCAATAATAAATCCTTCCCTTAGCTACCACAAACCTATACACCTGACTGCCATTCACGATCACCCATATACATATTTTAAAATGTTCGATTATGCATTCTCTTTAACAATATAAAGGTAAATCAGTCATTATCTGCAAGAAAAACTAAGTACATGAGATAACTTAATGTCTATCCAAAACTGGTTAAAATGGTTTAATTAATATTTGTTATTCCCACCATCAAAGCACTACTTTTGAGGCAAATATGCACCAATTTATAGGTAAAGCTTTACCTGGTGGAGTTTACTGACTTCCTCAGCCTATGTATCAGGCTCAGTGTGCAGTGGTGTTAGACTGAGGGAGGGAATGTGTTCTAGACTGGATACTATGCTAGAGGCTAATGAATAAATTATAGAAACAGATTCGGGAAAGCTGAAGGTTGTGATTCAATTTTTTGCTTTAATTGAGGGGGCTAGAGATGTGTCAGATACTAGGAGAGACATGACTCAAAAGACTGGCCTTCATAAAAACAGTAGCAGGCCCAGAGTGTGCAAAAAAAATTGGAAAGTCATAACTTATTGTCAGGCAACTGAGAAATGGAGTCTTAAGCTATGTGTGAAGGTACATACGTATGATCCCAGCACTGAGGAGGTGGAGGAAGATCAAGTGTAAGAAAAGGAGCTTAATCTGAAGAATATATTTTGTTGGTAAGATTAGTAAGTAAATTTAAGTGGCTGGATTTTGTGAAAACAAACATCATTTGGATTGAACAGCACAGGGCCAGATAGATATTGAGTATACATTTTTAAGCACGTTGAAGTCACTTGGGAGCTGGCATCATTTTTAATAGGAAGGAACTGTTGCTCAGGTGATGAATATTACCTATGTACTGGGATGTGAGGAAAGGTAAAAAGATAAACTGCATAGACAGTGTGCTCTAGGGGCTTTATCAGTAAATAACACAGACTTCAAAGTAAGGGTTGTGTTGATAACACAGTAAAGAAGTTAATGTTGGATTAGACAATGAAGACCTAGGGTTATTGATTGCAACCTGTTATCTAGGTGTTGGTGACAAACAGATCCTGAGAAAATGTGTTATAAGTGGCAAACTCCACCAAACAAGTAGGTTCTTAAGGGTGAGTGGGATGTGTTTACTGAGCAGTGAGAGAGTTCAGAAGTCACCAAGAAGGATTTTGGAAAGATGTGCAGTGTGATAGGATATTCAGATGTGGACATTTACAGTTTGGGGAGTGACTCCATTCAGTTGGAAGTAAGGTATGAAAACAAACCCACTTCATTTTTCAAAAGGAATTTATTTTTATGTAGTTTTGATTTTAATAATTCAGTGACATCATTCAGATCCCCATCTCTGTCCTGATGTCTTCTTGATTTCTTTCATATAAATGATTCATATAAAAATGTGTCTAGTTATTCGTCTCTCTTCACTAGTAAAGACATTCTTTCAAAGAACTATAATCTCCCATTTTAGTTTGCAAATTTGTCTCCAGTCCCTACATATTGTCTGCTACATCATAAGTCCTAAATAAGCATTTTGAAACCATACTAACACATTTTAATTCCGGTCTAGTATCCTAAGTGGGGAAACAGGACACTAACATAGTGACGAAGCTCATTGGACATTCTGTATGATGCTTCATATACCATTACTGAGCCTCTTTGGTAGCATGTTATTAAAATAATCACAACAGTAATTATTTTCAGTTTATTTATTAAAAATATATAGTAATTATGTTTAGCATGATATATTCTAATGGCTTTTATTGTTAATGTTGAATTATTATACTGTCTTAGAAATTCCCCAAGAAATTTGTCTGGAGTTTGATAATTGTTTTTGCTTCAACTTTTAAAATATGCTGAGAAAAGGATACCACAAACCATCTGCATTCCACAGAAAGTAAATACTATAATGAGCTTAAGTGGATATCCCAGTAGTTCTTGTTGTCATTCACTAGTTACAATACCACTCCTTATTTCTGTTGTAATAGTGTAACTACATAAGTTCCCATTGACATGAGCTGGACTTATGTTACCTACTGGCTGGTCAATGGTAAAATATCTTCACTTTCCAGTTTAAAGACATTGTGTTTGGAGACTGAATAGATGCCTCAGTGGTTAAGAGAACTTATTACTCTTCCAGTGTACATGAGTTTGGTTCCTAGCATCCACATCTGGTGGTTGAAGACCACCTATGACTTCAGCTCCAGAGATCTGTTGCTCTCTTTGGCCTCTACATACATGTGACATGCAAGCATACACACTCACACACAGACACAGACATCATACATATACATGCATGTGGATGCATACACACAAATTTTTAAACTTTGAAAATAAAGACATTGTAAAGTATAAATTTCTATTTTCCTTGCCAATTAAACCATGGCATCCTTCATCTCACTAAGATGCAAAGATATGTTGCTGCACATTCTATCAGTGTTACCAATTAGCGTTTAGTCTTAATTCTGGATAATTTACTATTGATTTCAAACATTTGTTTCAAGATATTGTGGTAGAATTTTCAAAATTTTGTTTGGTATCATGAACTGTATAAGATTTTTTTGAACTTTCTGTTTGGTTGGGCTTTATTGTTTGTTTATTGTGAGGAAGGGCATTGTCATGTAGTATGAAATGGTCTGCTAGCATAGGCTAGCATTGAATTCATAGCAGTCACCCAGATTTACTGGAGTTACAGACCTGCACCACAACAGGCAGTTTAGGTCTTTATTCTTTGGTACAGTTTCATTAACTAAGGTGTATGTACCATGTGCCATGATTGTCGTGTTTTCCTTCTCCATGCTGTGTACAGCTGTGTGGTTGAGAGTGATACGTGAATCCAGATTATTAACTTGGACTGGAACGTAGTCTATATCATTGTATTTCTTCATTGGCTCAAATTCTGTAATTACCAAAGAATGCTTCATTCATTTCACTAGTTAGAGTAAATCTCATGTCTGTGATCACAGTGCCTATGAAAGATCATCTGCTCCATATGGACAAGCTTCTGTGAAGTTATCAGGGCTTCTTTATATGTTTGGACCTTTCCTCTGATGAGTTGACTTTCCCTAGCGTGGTCAAGAAGTGATCAGATCTCAGGCATCTTCTTTCACTTGTATGTTTCCAGCCTCAGGCACACTCAAACTCTGGAGCTCTCAACTGCCCTGTGGATTCATTGGAGCTCTGGGGTAGGTGAAAAGAAAGGTCTAGTGGTAGCTGTGTAAGTCAAGGAGGGCAGGGTCATACTACTTTATATGTCAATTTTACTATGCTAGCAAATAGGGACCTTTTCCTTAAAAATAATCAATTACACCTTTTCTATAACAGTATATTTAACCAGAAACCCACAATGAGTTCTATTTAATATTTTTGTTGTTATTATTCACTTTTATTCTATTACATTCATATTTAATTTTTTGAGAATTTATACACAAATAGTACTGTATTTAGATAATCATTTCTATCCCCTCCAACTTTTCCATGTCCCATGTCTTCCTTTCAAATTATTGACTTCTTAAGCATGCTTGTTATATGTATATATATAAACACATATATAGAGATAGATAGATATGTATGTATGTATGTATACATAATCTGCTGAACTCATTTAGCACTGTTTATATGTATATACATTTAGGGTTGACCATGTGGGATTGGATAACCTATGGGGGACTCAACCCTTTCAAAGAAAAGACAGATTCTCCAGGAGTTCATCTATGGCTGTGGCCTTGTCAGATTTCCCCATTTACATTGTCATGTCAACTGGTGTTATTAAACAAGTCTTGTTTAGGTGACCACATGGTAGAGATTTTATGGTTATAGCTTTCTTGACACAAATAGAAGATACTATCTCAAAGTAAATGTCCTTGTCCTCTGGTATTTGAAATACATCATCCCAATCTGCTTCAATACTCTCTGCACCTTAGGAATACATGTTGTGTTGCAAAGGTATCCATTTGGCCTGGGATCTGTGACTATGGTTCATCATTCTCTGCATTTTGAACAGTTGTGGCTTTCTGTAGTGTTCTCTGTCTGTAGCAAAGACAAGCTTCTTAGATGAGTGGTGAGAACTATACTTCTCTGTGGTATAAGAATGTAATGATTTCAGAAAGTGGCAATAATAGATTCTCTTCTAGGTTCCTGGCCTCTCCTGCCATGAGTAATTGGCTAGGTTCATAGTACTGGGCACTTAGATCTTGGGAGTAACTAAGAACTGTCTAATTGGATCCAGGCCCCCATAAAATGAGATACTTTATATTTAATAAACAATATTTGGACCTTATGTTTAGATCTGAAAACCCAAATCTATATATGGTAAGTGAATAATCCATCCTTCCTGTGTCCTTTACCACCTCAAAAAAGAGTGAGAAATGTGAAGAGCTTTTTCTTAATTCTTGAGGAGTTTCAGTATGGAAAAATATAAAGTGGGTAGTTTTGGTGAGGCATGTCTGCTTTTCCAGGCTTCATGAATCAAACCAGAACTCTGGTTTTAATACCAGACTGGCTTGAACTCTCCACACCTCAGCTGTTCTTTGGTGCCAACCTACTCAAATCCTTGCTCCTCTAGTGGTCTGTGATTCACAGAAGACGACCTTTGAGGAATTATTTTCAGTCCCACTGGTCATGGAACTCTTGTGTCCATTATGTTCTCTAAAGTTTTCATTGCTACCTCCCAAGTGCCATTGTAATGATTGTCATTTCACCTTTACAAAACCCAAGCATTCCTTTTCATCTGTTTGCATGATATGCTATACTGAGTAAAGCTCACCCTTGTGCCTAGGAGGTCTATATGTCTGACATATACATCTAATTCTATGGCCATGGATAAATTAAGGTGGAGAAGACACCCACGTGGCCAAACTTCCCCCCAACATGCCCCTTTGTAACACATGCCATCTCCAACCCCAGCTACAATAACTAATCTCTTAGTTTGGCTCCGTAACTCTGCTTTATCCTTGTTCTCTACTCAACTGAGTCATAGAGTGAGTGACTGTGTTAGGCTACTCTCACATGATACAATGATCTTGAAAATTTTGGATGACCTAATGGAGGGACATAAACAAATGTCTGTTCATCCCAGATAGAGCACTATGATACACAAAATAAACAATTCCATCTAAGTCTGAATTAGTGAATCAAGTAGTTTAATTGGGTATACCTACAGGAGCATAAGCAAGGAATTACTTACAAGAACCTGAAAGACTCAAAGGGAGCTTTATGATCAAAAATCCTACCCCAGCATACTCGACAACTCACAAAAGCTGCCGCCTCAGAGCTCTCTTACTGTACAACTTGCAGACATCCCCACTGCTTAAAAGTATCTTCTCCAGAGAATTGTTCTTATATAACCTTGGGAAGGAGTACTGTAACTCCCAACTTTCAGGGCTTCCTGAGCTGTCTAAGTTGAGTTTACTTCTTTATCCTTTTAAGTTTTATCATTTGCTGAAGCTTATGAGTCTCCTTCCTCCCTCTAGGAGAGTATGTCTTATTTAGAGGAAAAAACAAAAACAAAAACTTGTAGCTAGAGAGTTTTGTCTCCAGGTCCCGCCAATCCCCGGCAGTCCGAAAGCCCACTTATAAAATAAACACACAGGCGCTTATATTATTTACAAACTGTATGGCCATAGCAGGCTTCTTGTGATCTAGTTCTTCTATAAATCTATACCTTGCCACGTGGCTTGTAGTTTACCGGCATCTTCACATGTTGCTTGTCATGGCGGCAGCTGGCAGTCTCTCTGACTCAGCCTTCCACTTCCCAAAATTCTTCTCCTCCTTGTCCCGCCTATACTGCCTCCTGTCTGGCTACTGGCCAATCAGTGTTTTATTCATTAACCAATCAGAGCAACACATTTGACATACAGAACATCCCACAGCAAAAACTATCCTACAGAGATGCATCCACGTATTTACCTGTATAAATAGTTTGTTATTTTGTATTATTAAAGTTCCATGTATGGTGGTAGTGCAACTGGTTTACTGATGATTTATAAATAAATAAAATCACTGTAAACATTCAGGGTTTTTTGTTTGTTTGTTTGTTTTTGTAGACATGATTCACTGTCTTTTCAATGGGGATCTTTTTTTAAAGTTCTGTTAAGAGTGTATGTCTCATTTACAACAAGCTGCCTCACTGAATATGAAAGGATTTGTATCATCTTGTATTCCTGCTAGAAATGTGAACTAGTTCCATGGTTCTGTGTCCTCATTAGATCCAGGTAATGCCCATTTTGTTTGTCGGTTTGGGCCCAACTTATGAATGTGTGGTGGTATCTTACAAGTTTAATTTGATATTACCAATTACTAAGGATTTTTTTGACATTATTGTAGCTTCTTTTGCCAATGAACTTTAAAATATCTGCTGGCAATTGTTTTCTAGTTAAATCTTGCCATAGTTCATGTTCTCTCGCTGTCTCAAATGCAAAAGTAAAAATTTCAACAAACAAAAAACCAGTAAAACACAGAGAGAGAGAGAGAGAGAGAGAGAGAGAGAGAGAGAGAGAGAGAGAGAGAGAGAGAGAGAGAGAGAGAGAGGAGAGAGAGAGAAGAAAAGAAAAGAACAACAAAAACTATTTAAAAAGTTCACAAAAATGGAGTCTATTTTGTGTTGTTCAACTTTCTGGGCATGGGAGCTGCCTTTATGTGTGTTTGAGATATCTAGTAACACTCCATTGGAGAAAATTGTGTATTCTAGAATTGTTTTTAATAATGTCTTCCGTCCCATGGCTTCTCTTAAAATTTTATTATGCACTTCTTTTAGAGTACAGGATTTTAAAATTTTAGAGAAATCTAATATGTCACTATTTTTTTTCTTTTAAGCTATAGAACAAAGTTATTGTATTTTAGCTAAGAAGTTTTTACATAACCTAAATCATAGGGTTTTGGAAATATTTAATCCGTATGTTTTATTGTTTTAATTTTATTTTGTAGTCTGATATATTCAAAGATAATTTTCTCCATTCTTTATGGACGTAGTCTTACTAGTCAGCTTGTATTACTAAACTTTTTATCATATGCGGTCTAAATTTATAGTAACTTTAGGTTTTCACTCCCTGAAGAATGAGTATATAGTTATATCTATTGAAAATAGATGCACATTTAATTATATATTCTTAAAGCCAAATTTCCATCATACTTTTCTAATATATATTTACTTCCTCAAAAGCAAATGTCATGTTAGCTCTCGACATTTCTATTTGCTTTAGGAAAAATAAAAAGAATGAAAAAGTGAAATTGTGAGAGTATTTCTCCATTCTTTAAGATATTTAAATAATTAGATTTTAACAATATGTTAAAATATCTCAAATGGATCAAAATGCTAGTATAAAGTAAAAATATAAATTAAAGTTATGTGATGATATGATAAAATGATCTATGGACAGTTATGACCAACAGTTTCTATACATTTTAATCTTTGTTAAACAAGTTATAAAGATCAATGCCCTGTAGTTGAAATACAGAATGAAAACTAGCCTTTAATTCTTAAATAGTGGTGGTTAGTGACTGCTTTTATTCTTTAAGACTTATTTAATAAAAACATAATGAACTGAGTAGCCTATACACAGCCAATATTAGTTTCTAACAGTTCTGGAGGAAGGGAAGGCTGTGAGTGTGAATAGATTGCATATTTCATGAGGGATCTAGCTGAGAAATTCAGGGTTCTTGTTGCATCCTCTTATGAGAGATGCGGCAGAGTAGTTTTCTGGAGTCTTTTATTTTATTAAATAAAGACATGGATCCTACTCACAAAGCCTGACTCCCATGAAGCAGTTGCCCCTGCCAAGTTCTACCTCTTAATACCATTACATTAGTGGATAGATAAGATTTTAATGTAAATTATGGGGGAAATAAAATAGCACCCTTAGCAATACATGAGACATATTCAAAATGTAGTATATGGAACCTAAGAACTTTGTGGGGAAGTTTATTTCAGAGAAATGGGATTCACTGTAGTTATGAACTGTCATAGGATCTCAATTATACAAAAACAGATTTCCTTTAAAATTTTTCCTGTTATATAAAAGTCAAACTGGAGAAATTCAATTTTTTTTCAGATGCTGAAAGGTAATGGTTTTATTTAAACATGTAAGGTATCTGTACCATGTAAATAATAAACAGTGTTTAATTTATAAACTCAGTTTTTAAATAAAATGCTGTTTGGAAAATCATGGTTCATACACCTTTACATTGTATATTGGTTTAGGTCTTCTCCTACTTAAAAAATACAACAATGCCACTTTATTTTTTCCAAAAGTATTAAAATACTTTATATCAATATGATAAATAGCTATATTTCATTTTAATTAAATTCAATGAATATGTAAAAACAGAACTTACAAAGGACATATAAATCTATACAAGTTAGAGAAAAATTTTCTGTCTCAGTTACACTTATTTTTCTATATTTTCTTACTTATTTTTATTGTGGCTTAAGAATAAATTCAAAAGAGCTTATTTTCAGGTTTGGCTTTTTCTATACAAGCAAGTTATTTATTTGACCAAATGTTTACAACCAATTCCATTGCTTATTTGGTCACCAACACATCAATGTCCTGATTCCTTCATCTATGGAATGGAAGTGGTTGACACCCACTGGCTGTTTGATGTCTCAGATCAGCCTATGTTCATAAGGATATCTCTTTGGAGAGACCGAAGAGGCCAAAAATCCACCATAATAACATGTCTCTCTATATTTCATGCATCTTCCAATGTACATAAAACACACATTATGATTAGAAGTTCATCTCCAATCTATGCACAGAAGTTCCTTGCTACAACACAAATGCTTGTATTTAATTACATTCAATTTTATGACATTCATTGTGCATCCCTAAAATAAAAATATTGAGAAAGACTAAATATGTTGGTCTTTAAATGATAGCCCAAAGAAAAAGTATTTGAGTGACTAAAAGGAGGCTAAGAGTTAAGGGAGCAGTCAGACATGAGTGAGAAAGAAACTGTTGATAAGCTGTCCTGAAGACCTGAAACGCTGCCTCCTGACCATTCCTGCCATAAAATAAGTCTTAGGGCGCTTTCAAATAAACATGACAAAATGTCAACTGTATGATGTCACTTTGTGCAGTCAAAATGCCAGCAGTTAAGGCTTCAGTGTACTCACACCTATTTTGCCTGCCAGGCAAAGAATGCTTCCCAAAAGATTGTGGAGTATGGCTGGCTCCACATGACACCTTCAGGCGCCTGATTTCTGGACTCTCTGGAATGCCCTTAAAAGTGGCCTCATAAGAGATATAACTGGGCTGGCTGGTTCAGGTTGATTCTTCAAATAGTGGGAGAAGTTTTAAACTAATCTTTACATTATTAACTACACTAGCATGTTAATGTATTGTATTATAATATAAATTATGTACAGCCCTCTTGTTAGTCATTAGCTTAACCTTTTGTAGTATTACACTCTCTAGGAAACAATATTCTAGTAATTTTTGTCCATAAACACTAAGTCATTTATAACCCATTATAATCCTGCTCAGTAGGTTCTATTATTAGCCTGCATTATTTTAATTGACAAGCAAAATGGTATATATTTATTAGGTCCAACATAGTGTTTTGATTGTCCTCAATTTTTAAGGTGACACCTGAGAGGTTAAATGAGCCATCCCAGATCACACAGGTCATAAAAGAGGGAAGGAAAACTGGATTGCATATGTTAAAGGTAGTCTTTGGACAAATGCTGACAGTTTGCAAAACCTTGAAGCCATATCATTAATTTTGCAAAGTACAGTAATGGTAATTTACCTTATGTTATGCAAATTATCTTTTAGCCATGTGCTTCATACATTAAACAGTCTAGTCCTGTGAAGTAGATACTGTCACAGCCATTTGAGCAGGGAGAGAGGAGCGCAAATGGGCTTTTACTATAGGGGGAAGCAAATGGTAAATTCCAAGACAATGGGGGTGTTTCAAAGTACAAACCTGGTGGTACTATAAGAGCAGAATTTCTTGCCAAAGAAAAGTGCAAATGTGTGTTCAGAAAGTCTTTTCCGACTGTAGCTAGATGCTTTGCGGAAAGCAACAGACTTTACCTAGGGCTAAGATTTCCCCCTATCCACTTAACTAACAACTTTGTGGAGAAAACCAGGATTGCCTTTTTTCTTGAACTGTAGTTCTTAATATATTTTTATTTTTATGCCTTCATTTAGACTTTCCATATTTATCTCTGAAGTAGTAACACAGTTGTTAAAATTAAAGTTTCAAAGGCAATGATTATACAAAGTCCCTATTCTGGCAAAGCAAGTTTCTGAATCAAATGACTGTCATATTTTGAATTATTTTGGGGATGTGTGGTGATTTTTACAGCATCTGTCCATGAGGTCAGTCCAATTTATTCATGCCCTCATTGTTCAACGTGGAATAGTTCTGTGAAAGAAAGGGAAGTACCTGGCAGATTTGGATCCAATATGAGGAGAACATGTGTGAGGTGCTATGAAGAGAAGAAGGTAGAGGGAATCATGTATGTCTTGCTCCAGTCTGAAGGAAAATGAGAATTAACATGTTCAGTCGGCTTCATTGGAGTTCACAGTTTAAACATTGAAGCCGTCTCTGAACACAGAGAATTTAATCAGGTTTGCCATAATAGATAGGTTCTCCACAAAGAGAGGCAAGAACTTCTATTCCAGAAATAGAATTCTGAGCTCTCAGAAATTCAGTTTGTTGACAGCAGGCCACACAGTTCAAGCTTTAAACTTACTGTATGTTTTCAGGTCTGAAGTTTGGGCTTTCTTTATCTTGGCTGACTGTAATTCCTTCCCCATTACAAGGGTATATAGCAGACAGCTAAGACTCTATGCCTTATATAGTGTGTAGAAAAGCTGAATTAGCTGAATTATTTGATTTCGGCAAATACACTATAAAATTTTTCAAATATGGCACAATGCCACCTATATTATATATTATGCTTAATATATATAGGGAAACCTTGAACTTATTGAATATATTTTTTATGACTTCAGGTAACTTCACCTTGCTAGTAATTCAAACTGAAAAAAAACCCATTTTTATAACTTAACTCCTCCATTAAAGTCAATAATTTTCCTTAAGTGTATCTCTGCTATTGACACAGTTATATTTTAGTGTAATCTTTGCAGTACCTCATGGATAGGTCATCACTGACAAGAAATTAAAGGAGCATTGACCCTTTAAGATCCCCTATTATAGAGATCATTCAGATGTATTTTACCTTGCTAACAGATTTGAGGACAGTCGTCCTTGTTTCTTATGATGCTTAGCAGGGTCCATCTATGTATTTAAATATCATGTGTGAAATCTATATTGTTAAGCTGTGTGAAATCTATATTGTTAAGCTGGCCTTGTACTGACTGATCTCTGTACCACTTTAGACTTACCTTAATAAAACTCAAGTTTAAACAAGATATAAAAGGGGTTTGAGTGGGTGGGGTATGTGTGTTGTTTCACAGTGGAAGAGTGTAGGTGTTAATTTGAAGCATAGTTGGAACTTGATGCATGAATCTTACAAGGATGTTGTCTGCACCACACAGCTCCATTGGATTCTGCTTACTGCCGTACTCAGATAAGCTCTCTTCCTGTAAAGACTGAGTTGAAAATGCATGCCTTCAGAAGGGGGGCTTGAACCTGAAATGTTAGTAGTTTCATCTGTTGGAATAGAGGCTCTTTCTAAAAGGGAAAGGTATCCAGATGAGGAAGAAATAGGAGCTACCACAAGGCCTATGGCAGTTTCAGACACCAGATAGTGTTTATATGTGTCTCTATCTTTGTTTTTGCAACTCAGAGCTAACATTCTTTCCTCTAGTTAGTTCTAACCTACCAGAGGTATCTGAATGTCCTGGAATTAATTACTTTTCTACTACTTTCTACAATTTGCTGAGCCCAAACAGAACCATTAATAACATGAATAACACATTGTATTAGAGTTCTCCAAAGAAACAAAATCAATAAAATTTGGAAAACATAAAGGGAATAGATGGTAGATAGATAGATGGTAGATAGATAGATGATAGATAGATAGATAGATAGATAGATAGATAGATAGATAGATAGATAGATAGATATAGATGATAGATAGATAGATAGATAGATAGATAGATAGATAGATAGATAGATAGATAGATAGATAGATAGACAGATAGAAAGATAGACATGATAGAGATATCAGTGAGAGTAAGGAATAAAGAGAGAGAGAGAGAGAGAGAGAGAGAGAGAGAGAGAGAGAGAGAGAGAGAGAATGAAAGACAGAAATATTGAGTCAGTGAATTATGGGAACCAAGAGGTTCCATATCATTTTGTCTGAAAGCCAAGCAGCTAGGGAAGCTATCTGTAGTGTTAAGTGTGAGTTTAAAGGTCAGATAACTTGGGAAGCCTATGGAGTGAGTCTCAGTTTGCCTCCACTCATGCAGTCAGACACAGTGGGTAGAATTTTCCTTGTTTCTCTCCATTTGTCCATTTTATCCTTTAAAGCATTGGATGATGCCTACCTACTCTTGGAGGAAAATCAAATTTACTAAGTCCACCAATTCAAATACTATTCTCACACATAAACCTCTTGACAGACATAGCTGTGCATCATGTTTAATTGAATATTCACCCATCATGTTTAATTGAATATTCACCCATCTTATTACCCAAGTGACACATGAAATTGACATTGGAATTATGTAGTATTTTTATTACCATCCTTATGTATCCCGTCTTTTTTGTAGATTTTAGTTTTAAGAAATTTATTTTAGTCTTAATATCCACTTATGAGTGAGTACATACAATATTTGTCTTTCTGGTTACCTCAACTCAGAATGATCTTTTTTCTAGTTCCATCTATTTGTCTGCAAATTTCATGAGGTAATTTTTTCTTATAGCTGAGTAATACTACATTGTGTAAATACACCACATTTTCTTTATCCATTCTTCAGTTGAGGGGAATCTAGGTTGTTTCCAGGTTCTGGCTATTACAAATAATACTGCTATGAACATGGTTGATTAAGTGTCCTTGCAGTATGATTGAGTATCCTTTGGGAATATGCCCAAGACTGCTATAGCTGGGTCTTGAGGGAGATTGATTCCCAATTTTCTGAGAAAGCGCCATACTGATTTCCAAAGTGGCTGTACAAGTTTGCATTCCCACCAACAGTGTAGGAGTGTTCCCCTTGCTCCACATCCTCTCCAACATAAGCTGTCTTTAGTGTTTTTGATCTTAGCCATTCTGACAGGTGTAAGATCGTATCTCAGAGTCCTTTGATTTGCATTTCCCTGATGACTATGAATGTCGAACAACCCTTTAAGTGTATTTCGGCCATTTGAGGTTCTTCTATTGAGAATTATTTGTTTAGATCTGTACCCCATTTTAAAAATTGGAGTATTTGACATTTTGATGCCAAATGGCTAGATAACAAGGAGAGCCCAAAGAAGGACACAAGAATTTCCCTGGAAAGAAAAAATAGAAGAGCTCTCCTGGGTAAATTAGGTGCAGTAGGGTGGGGGAATTGGGAACATGAGGTTAGGCAAGCTGGGCACAGGAGGCCAGTTTAGGCTTGGGAGTGGGAAAGAGGGGAAGTAATGAAAAAGATGTCTTGATAGGAGGGGCCATTTCAGGTTTAGGGAGAAACCTGGTGATAGAGAAACTCCCAGGAATCCACAAAGATGACCCTAGCTAAGACTTCTAGCAATAGTGGAGAGGGTGCCTGAACTGACCATCTCCTGTAATCAGATTGGTGACTACTCTAATTGCCATCAGAGAGCCCTTATTCAGTAACTGATGGAAGCAGATGCAGAGAGCCACAACCAAGCACTGGGCCGAGCTTCAGGGGTCCTGCTGAAGAAAGAAGAATGAGGAATTGTATGAGCCAGAGGTGGGGGAAGTGTCAAGGTTGTGAAGGAGAAACCCCCAAAGACAGCTGACCTGAGCTCATGGGAGCTCATGGACTCTGGAACAGCAGTTAGGGAGTCTGCATGGGACCAGCCTAGGCCCCATGCATGCGGATGACAGTGGCATAGCTTGGTCTGTCTGTGAGGCTTCTAGCAGTGAGACATGACCTATCACTGCAGCCCTTAGCTGGCTTTTAGGAACCTATTCCCCATGCTGGATTACCTTACCCAGCCTTGATACAGGGGGAGGAGCTTGGTCCTGCCTCAACCTGATGTGCCATGCTTTGTTCAAGCCCATGGGAGACTTTCCCCTTTCTGAATAGAGACAGAGGAGGAGTGGATGGGGAGGGAGGTTGGTGGGAGTTGCATGTGCAGGAATTTGGGGTGAGGGAGCAGGAGGAGAGGAGGGAAGGGAAACTGTGGTTGGTATATAAAATAAATAAAAAAATTTTAATTGAAAAATAAATAAAAGGGGGAAAAGGACATTTATTTATCTTTATTGTGTGTTTCTATGTGTATGTATGTGAGAGTATGTGTATGTGCATGTGTGGGCTACAGTGTGCTTATGGGGGTCAGAAGACAACTTAGGCTTGTTCTAGTCTACCAACATCTAGGTACTGAAACTCAAACTCAGGCTGTCAGGCTTGGCAGCAGGCACTGTCACCTGCTGAACCATTTTGCCAGTCAAAATTAGGCCATTTATAATATGCATATATAGATGTGTTAGTGTTAGTTCTACTGTGAAATTCAGTCATGAAGATTTTAGAGCAACATGTGAAGTCCCCTTCATCATTTGAATGTAGAACATAACATTAAACAACTTCAACCCACACAAAACACATACCATATATGTTGTCTCTCAGATTTTCTGAGGGTATGTTCCCTTTAATATTTTAAACAAATTTATCATTAGAAGTATTCTCTTTAGAAGTTGGCATTGAGAAACACAGTGCCTCATGAGTTGATTCCCACATACATTGTAACAGTAAATGGCCATTCCACAATCAGAAAAAAAAATGTAGTTAAGATAATCAATTATCAGAGATACTGCTTGGGTTCAAGTCCTGACTTCATTTGCCAGTTATATAACATTGAGAAAGCTACTTCATCAGTTTATATGGCCTTCAATTATGTTATATGAACATGACTTAGAATGATGCCTGACACCAAATCAAAGCTCATTAAATATTGTTTAGTATATTTGTATATTATTTGTATAGTTAATTTGGCAATTGAAGCAAAAGGTTTTTTTTCTGTTGCTATCATGTTATTTTAAAAACTTGTTCTCTAATTGTTTATTCTCTTGAATGTATTTTATTCTTAAAATGTATCTAACTCCAAAGTATGATTATCCATAAAGTTGAAAAATAGCCATGTTACAATTCCTGTTAATATTTGTGTCTTAGATATGAAAACCTGCTTGTTTTTGACTAATGATACTGGCATTTCCTTTCTCTAGTCAACTAAACAAAGAAGTGGGTACAACACTAATAAATTATTTAATTACTTAATTACACTATACATGTAAAAGTTGTATAGCAGGTAATAACACTTCTTCCTAAGGATTTTTAAATCACAGACTACTATTTTAGGAGGAAGTAGAAATAATATGTTGTTTCTTTAGGTGTAAGAGGGCTTCTGAATGAACTCTTTTTTGCTTGTTTGTTTTAATATTAACATGTACAATACATAGAAGTGTCTTTTGTTATTTCTTTAGAAAGGAGGGGAGGAAAAGAGGGAGAGGGGAGAATGTGTACTAAACTGTAAACTTAATCTACAGCTTTTGGCTTCAGGCAGAACTGAGCTCAAATAAGCATATACAATTGTCTTGAGGAGCCACGTTTGTTTAGCTTTTGGGAAGCTGTTTCTTTATCTGAAGAATTGGGATGATGGAAGCACCTCATTGGATAGATGTAAACCCAGAGGCAACCAATAGGCTAATTATAAACACTAATTTCTTCTTTGTCATGTATTCAAAATGTTCACTATTTGTTTTTTGGTATTTGATATCTCTGAAAATCTTAGTGTCAGTAATTAAAAACCAATTACAGAATGATCATCTTTAAATTCTCTTGCATCTCTGCTGAGTATCTCAGTAGCCTTTGGTAACTGCTGGTATCAGTGGGTCCAGATAACAGCCTCTTGTTCAGCTACCTAGTGTCCAGTTAAGCCCTTTATCATAATAACACACAGATTTCCTTTCAGGTTCTTCTCCCAAACTAACTCTCAAATTAATCACTAGATCCTAAGGAAAAAATATGATTATATATTATCTCCAAATTAAGTATCTCTAAATTACAAATAATCTAAATCTGTTTACTTGATGTAGAATTGTCACATTTACATACAGATGCATGGGTACTTGAACAAACAAATAGGCCTCTAGAGAGGTCATCAACTGTTAATATGTGAGAATGAATCTAAAAATATTTAATTTTCAAATTTTTAAGTATTTATGTCGAAATATGCAGTGCATCCACTTAATCATCTGGCTTTAACTTTACTGTGTCCTTAGATGCTAAGATATAGAAGCAATAAATGTATCAGTTAGGAAGAAGCTTAATGAAGTTTTACTATATGCAAACCAAATGATATTTTAAGATATTCCATAGACAGCTTACAAATCTTTTTTAAAGTATCATGCAATTAATACCCTTATTCTCAGTAATATTTTTAAATATTTTAAATCTTTGCTAGGCAAATTAAGTATCCTTTTTCTTCAGTTTCTAGTGTGTTCAAAGAAAATGAATACAGCCAGACCGGTTACACTCCTAGGTCATATCTACTTCCAGCAATATGACTCAATATTTCCATTGTATATTAATTACAGATTGATCCTTTTATTGATATAAGCATTGAGTAGAAACAGTAATTACTCTTGAAGCACTAAGTTCAATAAGAACTTTATGGAGAGATATAACTGTTAGGTACTGCTGTAGACACTCTTGAAATGTACCAGGGTAGGGGAGGAAATAGATACTTAAATCTATTTCAATTAAACTTTGATCAAAATTTTAAAATGCCATAGATCTAGAGTTACAAAGTCACAAAAATGATTTTTGAGAAACTATTGGAATGAAAAGTAAAGCATAAAAGTGATGGTTGAGGCAGAGGTTTGAAGAATGCCAATGTTGTCCTTTATTTCCAGTCTCCAGCACACAGCTACTCCAGCTATGATTCTGGCAAGAATGAAAGTGTTGACCGGGGTGCAGAGGATCTGTCACTCAACAGGGGAGATGAGGATGAAGATGACCATGATGAACATGAGGATTCTGAGAAGGTGAACGAGACAGATGGCGTGGAAGCTGAGAGGCTGAAAGCTTTCAATGTGAGTCCCCCACATTATGTGGCTATGTTTTGACCACTTCACATTCATGCCGTTGCTTGTTGGTCAATGTGAATATTCTAGAACCAAGTCTGTTTAATTTTCAGAAGGATTGTTAAAGTATATCAAACACTCTTTGACAAGCATACCCCAGAATTGCTGTGTTTTGTTTAGAATTTTAAAGCCAAATGGGTGCTGAACTGGAACTGTGTTGTGTGAGTATGCAGTCTGCCTAGGCTGAAGGGGGCTCAGATTAGCCCTCATATGGTTATGCCTGTCTGTCATCAGTTATTTCCTTTGCTTTCTTAATTGTGCATGACAAAAGAGTCAACTGTTGGTTCTCAGAGATGAGTCCACTGTGCAGTGTGGCGATGTCTCAGTCCCATTTATCATTAAAAGCAGATGTAATGGGTGCTCAGCTGTCCTGGTTCTACTGTTATTTCCTGATTTTTTTTCATTCTTTTCTGTCTGTTTGTCTGTCTGCTTTCCTCTCTCTCTCTCCCTATCCTTCTCTCTTTCTCTCTCCCTCTCTCTCTATATATATTTATATACTTTATTCAACCATTTAGAAAATCTTTAAAAGAATGTTTGCTTAAATTTTCTGGCTTTCCATTTGCAAAATTCTCCAGTGCATAAACCAGAAAAAGCATTTTTTCCTCTCGGTTATCAAGACAGGAAGCTAGGAAGAGAAGAGAGCAGCCCTCCAAACCCTTCTCCTCTGTCTCCCTCTTGCCAACAGATGTTTGTCAGGCTGTTTGTAGATGAAAACTTGGACCGAATGGTCCCAATCTCTAAGCAGCCCAAAGAAAAGATCCAGGCTATCATTGACTCATGCAGGCGACAATTCCCTGAGTATCAAGAGCGTGCCAGGAAACGTATCCGTACTTACCTCAAGTCCTGCAGGCGGATGAAAAGAAGTGGTTTTGAGATGGTGAGTTATAAATTGAACACAGCCCTAGATTCCATCCAAACCCCACATGTAAACCATGGCACTATTTTGTTTCCATCTTAGTGTCTTTATGTTTATTTTTCCATAACGTCAGGTCAAAGGGGTTTTCATTTGCTTGTGTTTATCCCCCCACTTTCCTTTTCATTCACCCCAAGCATTTATCCCCTTTGTTTATATGATAAGGACTCCCTTGGGAGGCCAGTGCTCACAGAACCATGTGCTAACATGTCACAGAAAATAAGGATAATACGAGAGAAAATCAGGGAGAAGCCAACTGTCACACACACGTCATCTGTGTTTGTTTTCTTTCCGTGACTGCTCAAGTGCATGCGAGGTTAACCAGTCTTGAACTGAAGGTGCAGGTGCAGCTTTGGGCGTGTGAGAATGGCTAGCTTTGGAATGGACGGCGATGGGTGCCTCTGCTGTCTAACAAATACCAAGCCTGGATAACGAAGGTGGGGAATGAAGGTCCTCACATTTAAACCTAAGCGCCTGTTGCCCTAAGTAGACTGGCTTCCTGTGGTGAACCAGGCTGTGACCTTCCTGCTCTGTTGTGCTTTGTAGGAGATGAGTTTGCCTGGCATTGATTACTTCGGGGTAGAAACTGGTAATCAAAATATTGTGAATTTCCACTGTTCTTTTATCTACACAAATCTAACTAACATTGATGTGTGCTTGATGTTTCTCACTTTTCAAGGTGTATATGTGCGTGGTTCCACAAACGTTAGCTGCTTTATAGTTCAACACTTACTGAAGCTTCAACCTAGGGCTCAGCATACTATAAGGCAAGCAAATGCTCTATTGCTGCACTATGGCTCCTGCTTTAAAAGTATTTTAAAAACTTTCTGGTCATTTTGTTTTCTCTCCCATTACTTAAAAAGGCTAAATGAAAGTCTAGATCACTGGGGTTTGTGATCTGGCCTTCTGGCTGTTTCAGTGTGATGGGTAGAAGTTGCTAAAAATGAGATGGATTTCAAAGTATGGCTTTATAGTTGGAATTTTATGGAGCTCAAATCATAGGAAATGAATGACAGTAATAGAAATCCCAGCTATTGTCAATTTTCATATTGCTCTCTAAAGCGGATATGGTCTTCCTGTATTTTAGAGTACATGCTGAGAGCATATTTAGGGGTTCTGCATCCACCACCTTCCGCTGTCTGATTTGGGTAAGTTGTCTCTTCCTCCTGTGCTCCTGTGCTTGGTTCCCTCTCTACAGAACATAATCACCCAGTTCGTAGTTCTGGGAGAATTCTTGTCTGCTAGCGCAGACAGTGCTTCCTAGAAACCCTTGCAAGTCATTTCTGGCACAAAGCAAGTCTTCAAAGGATCTGAAACAAGAAAACATTATCATCTATTATTAATTTGTCATCCAAGGAGAAGTTTCTTGTGATGTTTTTATTCAGCAATTTCAGAGCCTTTCAAATACAAATGTGGTTCTTATGATTTCTATGTTGAATCGAAAGTTTGCAGTACATAAGCCATTTAATAAGCAAAATGGTAGAACTGAGTGACGAGATTTAGATGATACAGGTAATAGAGTGCAATAGAGAGTGAGAGATGTGCTTGAAGAACATGAACTAGTTTCCTTGTTGTGGATTATCTAATAATTATATTTCACACAATAGAAGGAAGATAGGAGACAAGACTGATCTTATATCACACAGCTGACTTTGACATCAGAATCAATCACACTAAACAGTTGGTATAAAATTCCAGATGCTGGGCTAGAGAGGTGGCTCAGCCTCTACAGCCTAGACTCACAAACAAAATTTCCATTTGTAACTAAGTGTATTTTAGGTTACATTACACATATATTCTTCTTTTAATAAAAATGAAGGTAGCATATATCAGTATCATTTTTGCAAGTGCCTGCCACCACTCATCTTTCAATAAGATTTAGAGATTCCATCCTTTGGTAAAATTTATCTTATTTATTTCTTGGTATATAGTATTAGATTTATCATTCTTTGAGAGAAAGAAATAAGCACCATACAGAATTCTTAATTTTTCTAAGATCTATCATAGATTTTGCATCATTTAAAACATCATTGTGAGCCGGGCGTTGGTGGCGCACGCCTTTATTCCCAGAACTCGGGAGGCAGAGCCAGACGGATCTCTGTGAGTTCGAGGCCAGCCTGGGCTACCAAGTGAGCTCCAGGAAAGGCGCAAAGCTACACAGAGAAACCCTGTCTTGAAAAAAAAACATTACTGTCATTTTATTAATTACATGTATTCACTTTATCACAGATGTTTATTTAGTAGAAATTTCTGCTGTGTAGAAGAAAAAAGTAGATTAATACAAAGTCAATAAGTTTTATGTACTAAACTTAAACATGCTACAAAGAAATATTTAACCTTTAATATTTTTCATCTATTCAGTTATTCATTTATTCAGTGATTCATATAAATAGAACTTCAAAGGTAAGAGAGAGAACTATGACTCATCTGGCTTGTTACTGAGGAATGAATACCTTTTCCTGGTCATTATGATTCATTGAGATGACCCCTTATCTGACATGAAGTGCTCAAATGCAAGCTGGAGGGTCCTCTGTAACTAAGTGAAAAATGTAGATGAAAATGGAAACTGGAACTTAAGCTGTTTCCATCCTTTCAGTTATTAATCCTCCCTAGTCTGGAATACCCACTTGGAAATGAGAAGCACACTCTTAAATAGGCACACTTATATGTTCCATTCACTTTCTACATAAATTTCCTTACAATGGAATGTTGAGTAGGATTTTATTCCTTTTAAAACAGTCATCCTTATTGGACAAGAGAAAGAGTGAAAAATTCTCAGAATGACTCTCTTTACATGTGCATCTTGTTCTCTAATATGCATCAAGTCAGGAGGAAATCAACTCATTTTAAATACATGGAAAAAGGAACTGTAAAGTGTATGTGTATTTTGTAGGAGGCTAAGTACCAATCAATAGGCTTAGTTCTCCACTTTCTTGGGGTCCCTGAGACCAAAACACCCTGAAAGTAGTGAGAAACTCTCAAAACTGCTGGATTATGAGTTTCTTGTTGACTTTATGAAATTCAAAGTGAGATTCCTACTTTGTCACTATATATATATATATATATATAATTGAGGATCTTAATATTCACTTTACTTCTGCCTCTGGCCATACAAAATCTATTCCTTTTTAATATTCATGTCATTTCTGTTGTCCACTGAATTTAATTAGAGTTACCTGCATGACTATTGATGTCATTGCAATTATGTAGTTAAGCAAGGGCAACTTACCAGTCTTACCAGTGGCTACACCATTGAAGAATGTGACTCTCCCTATCCCAGCAAATATTATGTGACTGTAGGTCCTCAACAAGGGGAAGAGCCTAATGAGCCCCTTCCCTGTCTGTGATGGATGAAATGTTGATGGACACAATCTTGTGTAAGTCTTGTGCTGGTAACCATTGATACTCAGAGTTCAACAATCATATCATGTCCAGAAGACCTCTTTCACAGAGCTCTTTCCCATCCTCTGTCCCTTAGATGCTTTTAACCACCTCTTCTGCAATGCTCTTTGAACCATGGAGAGGGTGATATTGATGTCCCTTTACGGGTGAGCACTCGCCAGTTGCTTATTCTCAGTACTTTCACCAACTATGAGTCTATGCATTGACTGCCATTCAGTGCAGAAAGCAGTGTTTCTGGCCAAGGACATCAGTAGTAACCTCCGGGCATAAATGTGGATTTTAGAAGACTGAAATACTTTTAATTGGCTTCATTGAATACATTAAACAAACATTAGGATATATGTACATCCATCCACATATATATGCACATATATGTATATATGCATTTACATAATGCATATATATGGATTTTTATTTTCTTAGAATTACCAAGACCTAGTAAATTTTGATTGCTTTAGCAGAAAAAAAATTGTTTCGTGTTCTACATGGTGTTTCTAACACATGAATTAGAATCGCTGCAAAAAGATTCTTTGCTATACATTTTCACCAAGTCCTTATCACCAAACTCAAACCCTGGCATCTTAAGCATTAAGTAGAATAGCATGTTTAATGAAAAATAAATTGAACAATTTTGATCCAGTGTCCAGCTAGTATTCTCAGACTGTAAAACCTCAGTGAGTTAAGCAGCCATTAAATTAAGCCTTGGAAAAATATTGTGTGCTAAATTGTTATTGATTCTACTGTGTAGCTTTGACCCTTAAGTTACTTCAACAACTGCTCTCAAGAACAGGAGTTGGTTGTTCCAGGAAATGAATCAGTTTCTCCAAAGGGCTGTGATCTTAAATTCAATAATAGCTATAATAGAAACTGACGAAAGCAACAGTCTATAAGTAAGACACAGTTGACGCCTACTGAGGTTCCTCCTGTACTATTTCTCTCTTTCCTAGATTTGCATAGAGACCTTTGTCACCTGGACATATTTATGTGAATTTCTGTAAAACTCAAATGAAAATATTTAGAAAAAATACAGTAAAAGGGACTTAATGCAATATCCTTCTTTTATCCTTAATTGTGTCATTATACTGATATAGTCCAAGTAGCTTAGGTTCTGAATTCAGTGAGCTCATCTTGAAAAAAATCACACACCTAGTTGTTTATGAGACTATTTACCTTGTAGAAATAAGTCTCATTTAAATTTTTTATATAAAATTTTACTGAAAAATATAATGTCCACTGAGTTACTAAATACGAATTATAAAAGACTCCTTTTTAAGAGACTCTCTTAGAGTTTAATGCAAGGGAAACCACTTGTGAAGAAACAGAGTTTGCCTTAGCCTTTACCACTGGAGCTCTTCACTTAGTGTCTTCATTTTTGTGCCTCACTGTCAGGAAGTCTGAGCCAGATGTCATCACAGTCTCAGCAGTCCTTGTGTCTGTGTCTCTGTACATATTTCCATAGTAGTTATCACAACTACTGTAGGGGAAAAGTACGGTAACAATTTTTAAAAGGGTAAGAAATGAGTCTAGTTCTAAAAACACCAGAAAACTATCCTTTCATGTTAAGGAAAATCTGGGTTTTGACCAGTGGCTTTTATACTTTTCTTGTGCTTGTCACATGCCACACAAAGACCTTGCCTTCAGTCCCTGCTTACATATCACAGGGTGCAGTGGCATCTCTGTCCTTTCACACAGGGTTTATAAATGTGTATCAAAAGGCTAAGAGGTAGCAGAGTTGGGGAAAGACCTAATCTGCTGACATGAATGTGATCCCTAGCACCTGTATAAAAAGCTAAATGTGGGGACACATGTCTAGTTTCAACACACCGACAGCTAGATAGACAGGAGAATCAGCTGGAAGTACTTGGCCCAAATGGTTCAGAGTGTGCTGCACAGCAGAGGCAATGAGAGCCATAGAGCCTGTGCCTCAAAGGCAGAGGGAGAGAACTGACTCCTGGAAACTATCCTCTGACCTTAACATGTACATTCTAGAGTGTGCACCCGCTTGCTCGCTCTCCTTCTGTCTCTCTCTTCCTTCTCCCCCCAAACCACAATTAACTAAATGTCTTAAAGTGATTCTTTTTTTTTTTTTTTTTTTTTTTTGGTTTTTCGAGACAGGGTTTCTCTGTGTAGCTTTGAGCCTTTCCTGGAACTCACTTGGTAGCCCAGGCTGGCCTCGAACTCACAGAGATCCACCTGCCTCTGCCTCCTGAGTGCTGGGATTAAAGGCGTGCGCCACCACCGCCCGGCAAAGTGATTCTTAAACTGAAAATTCTATCAACAATATCATTTACCCATCACACTGGTTCTTAACAACATCTCTGTGGCACCTCTATACTTTTAACTATTTATATTATTTTTCATATTACATATATATAAATATATTATTTTCATATTACATATATATAAGTATATATTATTTTCATATTACATCTATGTAAATATAAATATATATTATTTTAATATTACATAAATATTCATATATGTACATATTTGACCAGTTAGCTTAGTGGAAGCTAGTTAGCAAGCATTGGGTTTGAGTTTCCAGACTGTTATTGGAACCCTTTCCCCTTTGTAGCTGTCCACCCCTACTATTGCAGTTCTATAGCAGAACACACTGCAGGCTATTTTCACTTGATCCGAGTAGTTCACTCCCAACAGTTCAATTTGATTGCATTCTATAATGCACTCCTGAGTAATTCTGACATCTTACCTTCTGATGTCACAGTTTTCACACGTTCAGCTTCGAGAGTCTGAGTTTCTGTCAGTGAAGGCTTTATTAGTGTAGAGACATTAAATCTTAGGCTTCACTCAAACAGCTTACATATCAGTAATAAAAGCTTCCCAATGGCTAGAGAGATGGCTGACATGGTACAGGTACAGTTCCTGCTTCAAAAATGCAAGGACCTGTGTTCAATCCACAGAATACATGGAAAAAAAATGCCAACTCAGTGGTATATGCTTATGAACCTAACTCTGGGGAGACAGACATGCATATCCCCAGGGTTCCCTTCTCAGCCAGCCTAGTTACTTTGCAAGCTTGAAGCTGAAAGAGTCTCTGTCTTAAGAGAAAAATGGGTGGTGCCTCTGGCATGTGCACATACTTGTACAAATACACACACCATGGAGTCAGTCATCTAACGTTTCTTGTGTGTTCCCCTGATTTTACAGAACCAGTGTCCAGTCTTATTTTCTCTGAATAAATAATCATTCTGCACCTGTTCCTCTTCTCACCCCCTCCTTCAAACATTAATTTATCAACAATGTCCTCCTATTACATGCTCTGTTTGACCCTTTGAAAATGAGGACTTCTGTCCACAGACTCCAGTCAAGTTCTAGTCATTCCTCATACAGCTGATCTACTTTGCCATTTCAACTTTCTCAGAAGAACACTTTCACTTGCAGATTACACCGTTCTCTCCATTCTTGGGTTCATACCATTTCAGACGCTGGCTCTTACTTCCCTACTATTGGATTGATTCTTATGAAGAACACGTGACTGCTTTGCACCAAATCCCACCATTGCATTTCCTACGTCGACCCCAAGGTCTTCATCTCTTGTTCCCCTGCCTCCCCATTTACCTATGTCTGCTTTGGGCAATTGATTTTAATTGTATATTTGGTCATGGACTGCAGAGCACCCTAACCACAATTGCAAATTTTTCTCAGTGCACAGTACTGTGTTCTAGAGTGGAGCAACAGTCTCCAGCAGAACTTTGATATTTCATCCAGATGTTGATAGTTGCTGCTCTAGCACACTGGCACCCAGATTTCCCATAAACATGTTTTTTCCACGGGTGCTTTATCTACCAAAACTTTACCTGCCCCTTCCTTGTTGGTTTATGTTGGATAACATTGTTGTTGTCATTTTCGCCCCTGCCTAAAAATTCAGAATGTGACTCTGTTACTCACTGAATACTGTTTATTCTTGCTGTGGTATATTTTCTAAATAAATACTATAGCTTCTTATTTTTTCTGCTATTGTTTTAGTTTCAGTCCTTCACATCTTGTGACTACCTTCCTGCATAGTCTTCTAGCTTAATTCCTTGCTTGTACCTTTCACAAGTCTCTGTATCTATGCTACTTAAAAAGAAGCAGAATTAGTGTTACAGGAGCCTGAAGATTTTAGAACTTTGTGTCTTTCCTAACAAAAATAAGATTAAAAGTTATAAAAGTAAAATAATTGATTTAAAAAAGTAAATAAGACTGGTATAGTGGTATATTTAGAGAGTTCAAGGCGAGCCTGGTATCCATCAGAAGGCATACTATCTGGTAGACTCTTCTGTGAAGCAGGAATCTCAAAAGACCGTCCTGCCTTGTTTGGGCAAAATTCAACAGCCTTTTTCCTGTGTGTCCTATGTCCAGTTCTTACAGCATACTCTCAGGTAGTCCAGGCAAGAGCAGTTTCTTGCCTAAATGGCTAGCTTTACCATAATGAAAGTAAACTCTATAAGGAGTTTCTTTGGTGCCCATCATCCTTTTATGAAGTAAATTGGTGCTATCAGGAGCAGATGTGTCTCATTGTCATGAAAAACCTTGAGTTACTAACCATCTTAAATGCCATATTCTGTAAGACTTTAATGTTTTTGAAAATTAACTATCTAAATATATCTGTATAATCTTGAAAACATGCCTAAAATATCTGCAAATTTGATTGTAATGGATGACTAACTACTAACCTATGTTTCTTGATTATCTTAAATAGTTTATGACAGTAGCTTTCAAAAACTAGAATTTTACCTTAAATTTTTAAATGAACTGCATTGGTACAATACCTTAAAGAAGAGTAAAAACATATATAGTGTAACAAAGGTAACTTTAAATTTGTATCAATATACTATATTCCCCTAAATGATAACAAACATCCATAACCCACCAAATAACCAACAGCCACTCACACCATTTATTGGGAATGTGGGCATAGTTTTCTTTAGGCTGCTTCCTGTTGTCTGTGGGTGAAGCATCTTTAGGGGTCCCTGGGAAAACTGAGATAATGGCCAAGTCCTGAGAAAATCAGCAGTAACCTTCATTGTTATGTATCACCTGTCAAGTTTCAGAAGGTTTCCCTTGATCAAACTTTATCCATATTAACCTGGAACGAATCCACAGCCTCTTGTTTCCTGTGGAAACAAAAGCAAAAGCTCTCCTCCAAAACACTTTTGACTTCCATTTGACAGAAGTATTCTTTCACTTCCATTTTAAAGTTAAGGCATTTCTAACTATCTAGACTGGTTTATTTCAGCAGTTCCCCTTTCAATCCCATGTTTCTTAGCTGCTGTCATTTTTTTTATCAACCATCAAAAAATTCAAGGTCAATACAGCAAAATACAGGATCCAAACTCCCCGTGTATTTTCCACATTATGTGTCTTTTTCTTTTATGTTATTTTTACTCTATCTTTTTAGACTTTATTATTTTAAACTATTTCTTTCTTTCTATGACTGTCTATACTCATTCTTTCTTTCTTAAGCCTATGTACATTATAAAACACACTGGAACTTAAAAGTTTTTTCCATCTGAACCTCTTTTACTGTGTATCTTTTTTGAATGTGTGAGCAAACTTTAAACTGTGAAACCAGAGCTGGGCCCTCCTCTGCGTGACCCTACTGGCTGGCTCCACCCCACTCTCCAGGTGTGAAAGCTAAGCCTAAAACTTGCAACCCAGTTAGAGGTGCCTGACCAGCAACTTCCTTCAATCCCCCAGCTATGGCATGCACTGTGGCAGGCATTCTGAGTTAGTTTTTGGTGCCTACTTAATGCTGCTGAAGGGCTCATTGTACTGCTGAAACTCTTAAAAGAGCCATGTTTTTGTTTTTAGCTTTCTCAGGCACTATGGAAATTCTAGAGCCTCACACTGGTATGCCAAAATCTTACTTGTTTTTTACTCTTTACTCTTTGGGGGGCCTGACACCCAGCTCCCAAATAAAACACATGAGGAATTCATTCTTTCTTGTAAATGACTGGCCTTAGTGTGGCTTGCTTCTAGTCATCTTTTATTAACTTAAATTATATCGTCTACCTTTTGCCCCTGGGCTTCAACCTTTCTCTATTTCTGTATATCTTTTCTTTCCTTCTTATTCCATGTTTGGCTCCTTCTTTTCTCGATCCTTCATCCTTTTCTCCATTGCTTGATCTTGCTCCTCCCAGACTTCTCCTCCTCTTTATTCTTTCTGCCTGCCAGCCTCGTCTATCCTTTCTCCTGCCTTGCCATTGGCCATTCAGCTCTCTATTAGACCAATCAGGTGTTTTAGACAGGTAAAGTAAAACAGCTTCACAGAGTTAAACAAAGGCAACATAAAAGAATGCAACAAATCTTTGCCTCATTAAATGTTCCTTGGCATAAAATGTAACACATCTTAAAATAATCTACAAAATACAAGCAATGAATAGGAAGAAAACTGAATATGTATTATAGTTAGAAAATGCACTCCGTAAACATTTGAACCCCTAACCTATTCTCTTGGCATCCCTAGAGACACTTTCAGACGCACTACAAGTCAATGTTAATAGTGAAACTGTTTTTTTTTTTTTCTGCTCACTCAGAGTACCTCTAGGAACTCACACTCAGGAGACCCACGCTAGGACCCTTCCTCAATTTTGGCTTCCAAAGTGTAAAACTTCATCATCTCAAAAATAGTTTAAATCCCATATCTTAGACTATGACTTTCTGAAGCTAGGAGATCCAAGTTAATTCTTGTGTTAGTTCAATTCCTCTAATTGGATTATATATTTCAGATACTCATATTCTAAATGAAATGGCTGCTGGGCCATTATGTATGATAATATATGTAAATATTTGGCAGACAAGCAATTTTCTACTTTTTTTCTAGTACTTTCAATTATTTCCTCTCATACCACAGTCTATCATAAAGACTTATTGTTGCTTCCCTTAATATTTTGTCTCTTGGTTTGTGGATTTTCTCAAGGATTATGGTAACCCTCTGCCCATTATTTCCGACATGTATTTTAATTAAATAATAATTATATGGGAAAAATATATATGCCCAATATATTTGTCACAATTACTTATCACAGAATCACTTAGTTTAAGCATAATGTTAAGTATTACAGAATACTTCCTACCTGTACCCCTCATCTTCCCACTGTAGACACAAATACTGAATCAAATATGAATTTTTAAAAAAAATCTTGCCCAAAAGGAAAACAAGTACATTAAAAGAGTTAGGAAATGTACAGCCACAGTTACAAATACTTACTGGGATAGGATAGCAGCCTGGAAGATAGACTAAGAGAACACAGACAAGTTTAGGACTGGAGGCTGAAGGATCATCCAACTCCAGGATAGATGGATTTTAGTTTGTGACAGGCAGGACTATAAACTGGGAGTTGTGGGTAAACAAGAGATGCCCTGGCCCCTGCAAATAGTTGCTGTTTCAAAACAGGGAAATAAGCCTCCATTTCTAACTTCTAGAAGTAAAAATATCAGGCATTATATGCAATGAAATCAAAACCCTATTAGGTGGGTCAAATAGAATATAAATGTTAGCTAAAGAGAAAAGTGATCGCTAGCATGTATAAATAAGAAAGCCACCTTCTTTTAAGAAGGTAGAGATGGGGGGGGAGAATCTCACTATAATAAAGATAGACCTCTTTAGCAAATCTAAGGAGAAGATACAAAAAGGAAGGGAAGATGATGATCAACTTTCTGAATTGATCAAACCATGAAGGCTCTGGTAAGGGGTGGGGAGGTGAGTAGTCAGCAGTAAAAATAAATCAACTTTGCAATAACACAAGAGCAGAACAGAGCAATCTTAACATTTACCAGGAAAAAACAGCTCTTTGAAAGAGAAAGACCATCAGACTGAAGACGTTTCCACATGATGTCAGAGCAGGCTCTGAAGCTATTAAGAAAAATGTGCTCCAAAGTTTTGCTTTTGTTTGTTTGATTGTTTTAGCAAAACTCCCTTTTATTTACAAATTAGTGTTGAGTAAACCCCATGTTCATTATGAGGAGGAAAAAAAATAACACAAAAAGCAACCAACTTCATAAAACTACTAAAGTTTCTTCTTACAAGCTAAGGTCAGGGCAAGAAGAAAAATAAACTAGGAAACAGTGGGCAATTAGCAACACTTGTGGTAAGTAATTAAGGGAGGACCCTGGTTTTATATTCAGTGGATCCTCATTCTACATTTTACCAAATTATGGGTCTTGCATACTTGAACCTTAACTTCCTCATTGGATAAAATGAAACGATAGCACTCATCTTAAAGATGAAGACTAGCATTGCTTGAAATAACAGATGTCAAAGTTCCTGCCTGGCCCACATGAGAGTTCTGATAATGTACCTTAGAACCCAAGGTTGAATTCTGCTCTTGTAAATCCGCTGGGCATCTCCACCTGGTGAACAACTAGGATTAGACCAGATGTGTGCTCATCTGCTAAATCAACTTTCTAAGAGTAATCTCCAGTCTCTCTTTCTTCTATGTGCAAATTTCACTTTTTGTGCATCTTTTCCAGTTTTCTTGTATCCTGTCTTATTGCTGTTGCCTATGTAAAGTCTTAGCTCCTGAAGGATTTGACTCCTGTGTTTTTGAACTTGTTTATCTCTGTAGTATCCCCACTGTCTTAACAGAGTGCAAGGACTTGATCATGAAAGTTGACAAACTCCCATTCAACTGCGTTAAAAATGTTGAGTGAAAGAGTGAGTGAATGAAAAGATATAGAACAGTGTGTTACTTTGTAGTTGGAAACAAGTGAAAGTTACATGGCTTTTATTGTGAACATGCTCCAGTGTCTTGGGAGTTAATTTCTAAAACTTACTGCTAACTAAAATTTAAGATTCATATATTTAAATATTTAAATTTTTCCTCTAAAGACATTTATATGATACTTAATTTTAACTCTCCTTTGACTTTTGACACATTGATTTTTATTTTTCTGTAAGTGGTAATTATTGTGAATAAGTAGTTACAATAGTGACTGTCTATGACTAGAATTAATGTGCAGTAAACGGTGATAGAAAAAGATGCCATGATGTACAATTGTGTATTGTTATATGTAATAATATATAACCATATGTCTGCAGAAGTAGGTGATGTTTTCTAGTGGAGATTAGAGGGTCAACTGGTTAGGAAGGATAGCATGATACTTTCATTATCTTGCATCTTGGCCAGCTCTATTTTCAGTTGGCATTTGCCAAACTCTGCAGCTATGAATGAAGCTGCAAGACATTAATTTCCTTAATTTATGAAAGATCATTATTCATGACCAAGAATATTCAAAAATCAAGGTCAAGACATATGAACCACTAGTTCATAAATGAAAGCTTTTACTTGAAGTACATGTGGTGGCCCCTGCCTATCATCTCAGCCCTGAGGAGGCCGTGGGAGAGGGATGGCTGCAAACTCAAGGCCAGCATCCGATGTAGTAAGGCACTGTTCCAGTACATCAAAAATGAACAACAAAAATTGAACTTACATTAAAAGCCAAAATGCCAATTATTTTATATTCTACTTTTGTTTAAAAAAAAATGTAGTTTTAAATTTCTTTAAAATTAATCAAAGTAATTTTCTCAGGATAATGATGCTAGTTCTTCCCCCACAGACCCCCTGGCCCACAGCGCATGTTTTACCCCCACCCCCACTTTTCTACCTGTGTTTCTCTGTAGTACTTTTTCTGTCACACAGTTCCTTTCTAGGAACTTCTAGCATTTTCTAGCATTTTCCTGCTAGAAATGTTGTTCTCAGCACTTCTGAAAACTTGCAACCTAAAAGCAATTCTCTCACTGCAAGTCTTAGTCTCATGAAAGAATGGTGACTCACCTCATCTATTTAAGTCATATGCTGACCTCTTGGGCCAGTCACTGGGAACTAATCAATGAGCTTCCATAACGTCTTGACCAAAACTCAGGAGGCCAGGTGAGATCAGTAAGGCTCTGTTGCTTGCTATCTTTATCAAAACTATATTGAGAACACTATTAAGGACTGTCAAACTACTATTTTGACCACATTTGCAAGCCTTGGTTTAAAATCTTGAATTACCTGGAGTTCAAGTTTCAAACGATCCAGACCATAGGCCATGGTGGAGTGCAACCCTGCTTGTTGGATGGCACTCAGAGTGTGTGCACACCCCGGGAAAATAACACAAACACAACTGTTTCCATGTTTCAAAACATTCACAGAAATTCACAATAAGAAAGATTAAAGATCTATTTTGTCAAATAAGTTTACTACAATGTTTTGAAAATATACCTGTCTCTATTAGTTAAGAATTTCTGAAGACAGATTACAAATCTATTGCTAATGTTTTAAAAGCTGTGTGCTAGGCACAGTACTAGCACAACCTAGAGTAGAAGTCATAACCACTGAAGTTGCATGTATTTCTCTGAATTTTAAACATTTCTGACTTAGAGACAGCACTCATCAAATGTATTTGTTGAATAAAAGAAGATGGTATTGACTTGCCATATGTACCTTCCTGCAATGCACTGTGGCATGATATTCCTGTTTGCTATTGAATTACTGCATTAGTTACTTTTATCACTGTTACAAAATACCTAACACAAATCACCTGAAGAAATGAAAGGTTTAACTTGGCTCAGAATGAGAAGATACAGTCCTTTGTGGCGTGGGAAGATGGCTGTGGGGATGTAAAGTGTCTGGTGACATTGCATCGGCAGTAATGAAGTAGACAGGAATGAATGCTGGCACTCAGTTCTTTCTTCTTCGTGTGGAATCAGCTTCCCGGGCATGCCCAGACACGTCTCTTAGGTGATTCTACATCCTGTCAAACTGACAATCAAGATTACCAATGACATTGAGTGAATCTCAGTTTTGTGATTTATAAAACTAAAAAGAACGGTTCCTCGTAGAGGGGCTCAGAGCAATCAAGTCACAAAGCAGTTGCTGACAAATACCCGGGTCAGTCCAAAGCAGTCAATTCACTGTCTCTATAATACTGATGTCGATGAACCATTGAGCCCTGCAAATAAATGGGGTCTTTTGGAGCTTAATTTTTTTGTGTAGCTTTTATGATTATTCCTTTATGCATTTAAATACCATTTGGGGAAACTGTGTGTTCATATCAAACAAAAAGCATGATTACTACTTGTGAATTTTTTTAAGTAACCAGAATGGAAGGGAAAAAAATCTTAATTCACATATGCTACCTAAGTTTTTATCACTGGATCACTTTCTCTAAGTGTCTGAGAGAGTAATTCTATTTACATCCATGGTGGATGCCACAGTTGCTTCTTCGTGTGGTCTTGTTTAACACTTAATCAAGCTGCATTTAAAAAGTAGAGTTTAGAGAGCACTGTGACATTAAACCATAAGTAGATTTATGTTTTTGATTTTTTGAAACTTTTTTATAATTGTGATTGTACAGTATCTTAAATGTATACTCAATCACCAGTGCATCCTGAGGTTGTTTAATATGCAGTTCTACAGCTAAAAATTGGCACTATTTGTTGATACACTTCCCCTGGTTTTGAAAAGGAAGATACATTTCCATGGTGCCAACTGAAATCACATCTTAAGTTCCAATTAAAATGTGACTTTTCCAACTCCAAAGCTCTGTGTGACCATTTAGCCATCTGTTGGATGACACAACCCCACTGATTTTAACCTAGATAATTATGACTGCAGGAACAGTGCAGAGGAAAGTTCAGCTTGGGATCCAGTTGAGAATGACTGTTAATTATGAAGAGATAATTACTAAGAGCTTATCCCACATGCAGGGGGGAGAAATAGCAAATTTCTGGTAGAGGTATATGACACACACACGTACACACACACATACACACACTGTGCATTTGTCTATATTTTAATCATTCCAGAAATCTTCCCTTAAGATACATATGCCTCATAGTATGTCTACTAAAATCACATTCACCAGGAGAGGTACTGTTTTTCATAAATTCTTCCTTGGATTCTTTGTGCTTTTTCCTGGCTCATTTACTATATGTAAGCATTTGTATTTATGGCCAGTCTTAGGAATAAGGGAAGGAATCTAGCCTTCGCTACTGTTGAAATCTGACTAAATCCCTTAGCATATTCTGACGTTACATTCTAGAGCAGAAACACTGGAATCAGCCCTCAGCTGTTAAGTTTGATGACAGAACCGAGGATTCAGGTTACCATTGTGCCCACACTTCATACCACAGAATATTGTTTGATAAGATGCTACCGGGATCCATTTTCTTCTCACCTTCTTGATATAAATAACTGAGCTGAGAAGTAGATAAAAGACAAATTGTGAAGGAAAATCAAGCCAATGGTTTTAACCTCAGCTATATCGCCATTAGATGAAATATCGCTGAACTATGTATGGGACGCTGAGAACTTTACTATTGACTCACCAGTGTTAGAAGCAAAGTGCTTTCTAGAATTGATAGCTCATGAAGAATCTCCTACACCTTCATTGCAGGCATGAAACAGAGCTCGACCACAGGATCATGTGAAGTAATTGATTGGCACTTCCGGCCTATCCAACATTAATAGTTTGTGACTTAAGGTTGTGGCAGAACATAGTATTTAGGAATTAGTAGAGAAGTGTAAGGCAAAGATTTAAATCACCCAAAAATGAAGATACTAGAGAAGCCCTAATTAATTCCTTGATTAGAAACAAAATGAGGTTATCTATAATAATCCATCTTCCAGTTTGTATTATCTCACTGGAATTATGAAGTGAAAATAATTCTTTAATATAAATTATTTACAATTTCATATCATGCATGTTTGAATCCCAGTGAATCTATATGATTAATGGACTTGGCCAAGTCATGCAGTCTCTTCAAACTTTGATTTAACTTTCTCTAAAAAATGAATAATGTAAGCACTTTTCTCAAGGATTGGAAACTTAGATGATGAAGCTAAGCTTTTTGTATTAAGTTATGAATATCCTAAGCTCCCAATAGGAATTATTATTGAGAATCATCTCAAAATTGTATTCACATGACATAAGATTCTGCTTAGAAACACACATAGATTATACATTTGAGACTTGAGGTTTTTAAAAACATCTCACACTGAGGATTCCTAATTCACTTTGCCATTCTGTCCAGTGATCTTGAATAAAACAGGATTATAATACAAATTTGTATAGGATGACTTTTCTCTTCTTGTTTTTGGATCAACACATCAGTTTGCAGATAACTGTTTTTAATAGCTTCTTATTTCATTAACTATTAATTATTTAGAAGTGCTAATTACAATACAATGTAAAAGAAAAAATGGAGAACTGGAATCCAGGAAGCCTAACTCCCAAATGTAGATCTGTTGGTTCTAGCACGGCAAATTAATCTATCTGGCTGTCAGTTTCTTCAGACTTTTGAGGAAAACAAACTGTCTGTGACTTTGTTTCAAAGGTCATCTATCGTTGTCACATTATAGTTCCACAAGAAACTTAGAACAGCTCAATTTTCAAAATTCTGTCTTATGTGTGAGCAGCATTGAATCTTGTGTCTGTATGTCTGCTTATCTCCCCACTAGTTAGAAGAGTCTATGATTGCTTTGATTTTGAACTTAATTTTCTCCCCAAGTCTGAGACGTACAATTGTCAGGTGACCTTAAAAGGATAATTTGTTCCACTCAGGCAGAACTCTCTTCTTGTGCTTGAATAGACCAGTCACACATAGGGGAAAGACCATATAATCTCCATGATTTTCTCTAAAGAAAATTATGTAAGTTCTTTTGAAGGCCAACTTTTATTCTTAGAGTAAAAGCCACACCTCTGGCTTAATTCTTCAATTTAAAAAAATAAAGAAAGAATTTCTATGAAATAATTTTGTCTTTTTTTTTTCTGGAGCTGAGGACCAAACCCAGGGCCTTGTGCTTGCTAGGCAAGGGCTCTACCACTGAGCTAAATCGCCAACCCTCTGTGAAATAGTTTTAACTTAAAGTATTTCTTTTACTTTCTGGTCATGTTTAACAAACTTCCTGTTCAACAAACTTTTACAAAAAAATAAAACATACTCAACACATATTTAAGAAACTTGCATGTTCATTAGTGAAATCCCATCAACTTACTAAATTTTATAACTTTTTATATCTAATTTGGAATAGAGATGTAAAAAAAAGAGAAATGTAAAAATAATAAGAAACGGAAGCATGTATCCCTGTGCCATGTGTGACTATTGTTGGTTAAACTAAGAAAAAGAGGATTTCTGATATGTAATTGAGATTATCAATTTCATTCCTGGAACCAGATGAAAATCTAATAATGCAGATAGATTTTTATAAACTCCTAACACCATTTAAATAATACCAGCTTCATATCAGATGATTTATTTTCTTTTTTCGTAATGAAATGTCTTTATTTCCACTTCTACTATAACTTTACCTCAAAGGAAGTTCCATAGAAAAGGGCATAGATAAAATTTCCATATAGTTTAGATTCTAATGCTTTGCCAGACAGTGGTCATTATTTATTGGGGGACTGATTTTATGGTTCAACACATATTTGATGCTGTGCTAGAGTGTGTTTTCCATACTTGAAGTAGACAGTGAAATGAAGCCATACAAGTTTTGAGACAAACTTTTCCTCTGGGTTTGCCTCATTTGAACCTCTTGGTTCTCAAGACAAAAGCCTGGCATAATTTTTCTCAGAAACACATCTATCATGTGCTCCTGACTGTTTAAGGGACTCTCTCTTCCCTTTATTTGAGAAAAGTAACATTTGAACCTCATGGTACTTCATTATCAGATGTCTATCCATCATCCCAGACAGCTCAGAGGACCGGAAGAGAAAGACTGAGGCCACCTCTCCCTCTGACCCATGGAGTATGGTTTGGAAGTGGAAACAGCAAGGAAGCGTTTGAAAAAATTCCAAAAATGCAAAACTGCAGAAATCCCTTCCTCTATGTGTTAAAACACTGTGGACTGAATTTAGCTACTCTAGAGTACCATTTCAGACAAAAGCTTTGTATTTCAATTTCCTAAAGCACATTTTATATAACAAAGTCAGTAAAATGAGACACATACAACAAAGGCATATTCAAGGTTGCTAGGAGAGAAAAAAAAAAGGCCTGAATCACACGAGAGACTTCTAATAAATAATATCTATGCAAGGCTGGCAACATCATCCCTAAGTAAAGAACTTATACACAAGCCCAGTGATGTGAGTTCAAAGCCCTGAATCCACAGTGGATGAGAGAATCTGCTTCTGGAAGTTGTCTGCTGATTTCCATGTATTTATTTCCTGGCACTCACACACTTGTGCTTAGACATACACAATGATATTTCTAATTCAAAAATAAATAAATAACAACACATACTTTGTGGTGAGGCTTTGAAATCCCTGAAGTGGTATGTTAAAGTACATGCTAGGCATCCAGGATACATATATTTTTCAATTTCGCCCTATTTTGTTATTATCTCTGTGATTTAATTTTCATGTGTTTTTTTAAATCTATCTTTTGCTTATCTTAATTAAAAATGTGCTATATCATTAAGTATTTCATCTTTCAGTTAGATAGTTTCACATGTAATTATGTGACAAAAGAATGAAAAACTTTTCAGTGATTATAGTAAATGATCTGGAGAGTTGCCCATATTTTATAATTAGCTCAGTCAGAAGATTAATTAATTTCTATGTAGCTTATGTAGAAGATATATTTTCCAACATGTGCCTATTAAATTATTAATATAAACTCATATTCATATTTAATAAATAAAAGAAAACATGGATTTAAACACATAGGCAAATAATCTCACGTTAAAAAAAAAACCCTGTGTATACAGAAATCATTGTGTGGCTGGTTCAGTTATCTTGTATTTAACCAAGGTAAGAAATGTTCCAGGTACTTTAACCATATGTATTCTTCATCAAATTAAACCTCAATAAGCATTTGCACTATTCACATTATGATTGTTTGGTATATGGGCATGGGAACAAATATTCATAATTACATTGTTCTAATAACAAGATGGGAGGCATAGACAGGAGATACCATGGAAACTCCTGGACCAGCTAGCCTGGCAAACACAGCGATAAAACAGACCTTCTCAATCAAGGTGGAGGATGAAGACCAGCATCTGAGGTGATTCTATGGCCTTCATGCACATGCTGCACACACACACACACACACACACACACACACACACACACACACACACACACACATTTTTTTAAAATCTAGATTTTTTGGCATGGTGTGGTGTTGGTTAATTTTTGTTAGTTTGTTTTGTTTTGTGACAGCCCTGTTTGTTTTTGTTCTGGTTGTGTGTGCATTGTCATGTTCATAAAAGAATTAAAGGGCATGTTTTATTTGCGAACTATGGTCAGCAGTTTTGCCATTGCTTGTTCATACTCCAACATAATGACCCTAAATAAGTACTCGTGACAACGGAGACACAGGAATGAACAATAGCTCTGTGTAGCAGCTGTAGCTCTAACCTCTAACTAGCTTTCATTTTTCATCTTTACAATTTCCATTTCCTCTATTGAAATAGATTCTCCTGCCCATGTTGATGGCCTTCTGAGCTCTTCTGACATGTGGTCTGTTAATGATACTGTTAATAATTTTTCATATTCTTTCTCTCTCTTTTTTTTTAGTCTCGACCTATTCCTTCCCACCTTACTTCAGCAGTTGCAGAGAGTATCTTGGCTTCAGCCTGTGAAAGCGAGAGTAGAAATGCTGCCAAGAGGATGCGTCTGGATAAACCCCAGGTACTGAGGAGTGTGGAGGAGTGCGGACTCGTGAATGGATCTGACACACAGACAGACTTCTGTTCTTAGAAACTTGGAGTTGAAAAACGCTGTGCTCTGGTGATCCATGAATACCAAACAAAAAAGTCTGGGGGGTGACAATAGCAAGACTGAATTGAACTTCCTGCATCCATTTAATGGCTAACTAAGAGGTTCTGACTTACTGATTATCATATTATTCAGATTTATCTTGACGTTTATGATCGTGACTCAAACGTGTTCATTTGTAATGAAAATGAACCTTTCTTTAGTGCTGTCAGGTCTGTACTGGCATATATTTCTAGACTGATTAGTGGTGGTGGGGGTAACTATACTACCAATGGCAATAGATTATGCTGAGGGCAATCAAAGTACGGATATCCCTGAAAGATTAGAAAGTCTGAAGTGGGGACCTAATCTAATGGCTATTCATGTCCTGACCTTACTCTTTGTAGGGAACGTCTGAGAGCTCTGGTCTGGATGCTTTGGCTGTGCAGTGGAATGTGTGCACATTGGGTGCACTGTTCACTGCTGCTTCCCTTGGTGGCTCTTTTAGTTCTTCTGTGTTTTCCTGTCCTTCCTTCTTATCTTCCCAGTCAACTTCCCTCCCGTCTCGGTCTTCCTCTCTTAATTATCCATGGTGAAAGTTCTAAATTGCAGAGTGTTACATTATATGCTATCAACAAAGGCTTGCTTTATTCTGTTTCTTTTTTAATTTTATAAATAAAGTGGGTGCATCCTACTTACGGCAGCTGAGGTGATTGCAGGGTAAATTGTTAGTTCAATATTATTTTCCTCAAGCAAGCAAAAGAAGATTTATATTTCAAGATAAGAATATCTTTTAAATATTTCAGAAGGACATTATTTTATGAATTGATTATTATTAAATATTATGTACTTATAGTCCTAAGTATTGCAAAGGATGAGACCTGTAGTTAAACAAGATACAGTATCATTGTTGGATAAAACAATTTGGGCTTTATTGGTGTCCATGTCTTCTGTTTAGATGATTTATCATCATTATAATGGTGAAATTTATCATAAGGTGGGACACAGTACTGTATGCATTGCCATCTGGCATCATGGTGAGCTTGTGCAGTTGTAGAATAACTATACCCCATTTTTATTCTCATGTCTACCGTAACAGATTGGACAGCCTTCAGCAAGCTAGGTCAGACCTGTGTGCTCCAGTTTCCCCCTGAGAAATAATAATTGTAACAGTACTAATTCTCAGAGTTATATAAGCACCTTAAAAATGAGAGTGCATGCTACATACTAAGCATTTTTCTGGGAACAAAGCAAGCAGCAACAAGGTCCACCTAGAATGTTCTCCTCTCTGGGTCCTTTGCCATTACCTCAGTAACAGTAAAACTAGAAATAAGCATCAATAGTTGGACTAAGTCCATTTGAGAGAAGGTCTTAATTCTAATATCTGAAATATTAAAGTTCTAGAAGGGAAAGGACTGTCCTGCTTGATGTATATCCACATGCACCACCTACTGACTCTAGAATTTGCACAGTATCAGTAACACACATATTTGATGAAAAGTGACAAACTCATGTTGTATTATTATCTATAAGATCACTCTACAGTATCCATCTTGTCAGGTTATATACTGGTGTGTGTTCAAGCTATAAAACAGATAAAGACATATGTTTAACTCATAAAGTTATTGTGGTGGTTTGGTAAATCTTTATGTATGAAAGAAGAGTATATTTTATATTTCATATATTGTTAAGTATATATGTACCATATGCTTGATTATCTTGAGCAGTAGAAATATCACACTTACTTTGATAGTCATTTATTCTTTAATAATATATTTGTGCTGTCATTATTGAAGGCCTTTAAATCAGGCTAGTATTTGTTTTTTAGAGCAACCATCAATTAAAGAAAAACTATCAGCAATATTTCGGAATGAGGTTGCCTGTTATTGTCCCTTATACTGGGATAGGTGGATACCAGTGGTCCCTTGACTCTTCCCTTGAATTTTTCTATTCCCTTTTCTTTGTTTGCTAAAACATGGTGGTTGTATCATGAAAAGCTGACTACTTTGAAATGGGTATATGTAGGATCATTCTTGCTGAGCCCTAAAAGGGTTTGGAAGGCTCAGGGTGATAAGTAAGAAACCAGCCTGGTCTTCAGAGCGAGATCCAGGATAGGCACTGAAACTACACAGAGAAACCCTGTCTCAAAAAAAAAAAAAAGTAGAAGAAAGAAAGAAACCAATGTTTTAATCATATCCTATGGGTTGAGGACATGGCTCAGACAGTAAGCACTGGCCTTACAAGCATTAGTATCTCATTTCAATCCCTATAACCTACAAACAAAACAAAACAAAGCAACAGCAAAAACACTGGGCAGAGTGGCATAGACTAGTAGCTGTATACAATAGGCAGGTCCCTGGTGCTCTCTGGGCAGACAGACTAGCCTATCTGGGGAGTTACATACCAGTGAGGGACTCTGCCTCAGCAGAAAATAAAAGTAGTTAGCACTAGGAAACAATATCCAAGGTTGCCTTCTGATAGCCCTCTTCATATCCACATGAAATTAAATGAATCAATTGTATTTTATTATCTTTTTCTAAATCAGTTAGACACTTTACAAGTACCACAACCCTACCAAACTGGTAGTAATGTTCTCATAAACATAAAATGGAAGTCCAGAGAGGTGTGGAGACACACGTAAGTTGAAACTGCATGAAAACAACCACCTATGTGCTTAAGCTCTCTGGAAGCACATTTGAAGTCATGCAAAGTGTAGTGTCTTCTCGTTAGTTATGTAGCCCAAGAAAAGGCCAAGGCCTGATTATGCACCCTGAATGCTAGTACAGCATACATAATTAGCATTTCAAAAAATTCTAAACTATTTATTCTTACTACAAGTTCTGTAGATATCATCTGAGATAACACATGAAGACTTCTACACATCATTCTCCTTCCAACTTGACATTGATAACATCGCTTTGATATTCGATCCAAACCTACGCCTAGTTATTTGGGCTCTTGGCATTGAAATTGTGCTTTCTGTGTGTACCCATAACCAAACTCACAATTCTTAGAATTTACCCATGGTTTAGAAGTTTTCCATCAGCCCTTGGCTGAAGTAAAGACATAACATTTCAGAAACTGAAAGGTCAAACTCTGTTTTTGTGTTAAGCCCCACCCTGACCCTTCATTGCCACTGGCTGGCCACATAGTGAGTTCTAATTATGTATGTCCTTCATAGTTTATGATGTTTGATGAGTTAACTGGATTTTTATGGAGCTGTTTGAGCTATGAACATAAAAGGTGTTATGGATGTGTTAAATTCTTTATTCCAAAAGTCCATTTCATACAAATCTATGCAGCACAGGCCTGAAGCCAGCCAGTGGCAAGGTTGGAGCTGAGAGCTTCATCAGACATCCAAGTTCACAGAACTGAAGTGAATCACCACACACATCAGGATACATGCAGGGTTTCTGTTCCTGTGCATGAAAATCTGGAATTTGTTTAGGATGAAAGAGAAATTCTCCCTCAGTTTGGGTGGGCACTCAAAAAAAAAAAAAAAAAAAAAAAAGAGGAAGGCCAGGGTTTGCTTGTCTCTGACAGTGTAAGTTTGAATGAAAGTTCCTGTGTCTGTCTAGCTCTCTTTCTTTCTTTCTTTTTTTTTTGGTTATTGCTTTGAGTTTTTCTTCTGGTTTTGTTTGTTTGTTTTCGCTTTCTTCTTTCTTTGAAACAAAGTCTTACTCTGTATCCCAGGCTGGCCCCAATTGTTCAGTGATATGTTGGGTTGTAGGCAAGTACTACCAGAAATACACTTGAATGTTATCTAGGTCACAGTGCGTTTAAAAAGACATCCTGGAGGAGAAAGGGGAAGAGTGACCCCGGCCCCCCACTGGTTGTCTATTTCTTACCCACGTCAACTTTTTGTGAGTTTTTTTTTTTTTTTTTTTTTTGAGGAGTGTCACACATTTTATCCACATGCTTGATCGATGATTAAGATTAAGAGTTTGGAAATAATGGCTTTCTTGATTTATAGCTTCCATTCTTCTAATTACATTAATTGGTAGTTCTAAAGGAGAGTTCACCTAAAGTCAAATGGTTGGTGGTTTCCCCAGCAGCATTCTAGAAACTCCTGTTCTTGAAGGATAAAGCAGTGGATGTTGGGGGACAGCCCCTTGCGCAGTTACTGAGAAAGTTGGAAAAATCGATGTTTGACTCCAAAGTAACACCTTTGATTCTATTCAAATACCCAGTGGGAGGGGTTGGCATGTTGGTTGGTTACTTTGGTCTAATAAAAGGTAAGGGAAGAGAATAATAAAATACTAAACACTGATTTTTTTACTAAGCTAAAAAAATATTGGCAGAAATCCTGCATGAATTTATCGGATCAAGACTTAAAAATATTGAGAAAGACCATAGTTCCTTGCTATTGTAGTTTTTAATTTAATGGTGATGCTTTTACTGAAGTCTGCATTTCTTCATGCTTTTTCCCTTGGTCTTCTGGCACACTAGAGAGTGGACCTGTTGTTAGACGACATGTCATTATTGGTGCAAACACTGGAATTGTAGCCGTGTATGTGGAGAGAATCTTAATACATTTTATTTTGTCTTGGATACATTTGGATACATACCAAAAATGCAGACTGAGACAATTTCACCTTCTTAAAATCCCCACCCCTGTGTGTATGCATGGTGTGTCTATGAGTATATATGTGTATTTTTGTCTGTATTGCGGCATATGTATAGAGATCTGAGGACAACCTCACCTTCTCCCTTGCTGGAGACGTTTCTTTGCTATCCACCTTTGTGTAAACCAGGTGAGGTGCCCACGGGATTTAGGAGATTTTCTTGTCTCTGCCTCCATCCTAATTTAGGAGTGCTGGAAGTGTAGACATCTATGCTCTGGGCTCTGGGAATCAGGTCCTCATGCTTCCAGGGAATTATTTTACCTACTGAGTCCCTAGCCCTGTGGACCAGGTTTTGCGATAGGGAGCCTCTTCAACATTTCTGCAGTTTTATTTCCTTAAGACAATAAGCTTGACCATACACTGAATGTAAAGCTATATTTTCAGTATAATCTTTGATTTAATTACAAACTGTCCTAGTAACTGAGATTTGACTTGATGCCTGTTTTCTTAGTCTGCTAGTGCGTATCTCCTGGTCACTGTTCTTAGGCATCCTCAGTCTCTATTACACTCGTAGCATTTTCCTTTCTTACAGACAATATTTTGGAGAAAGATCTGTATCTTCAAATCTTTTAATATGTTTCAACATTGCTCTTCTATCTATAGGATGAAATATACTACCTAAGGAAAACAAACCCCATTGACAGTAATCATAAAATGTTCTTCATTTTATATTTCATGATATTTTTGGCTTTGTGTGGTAGAGTATGTGTTGCTAGGCATTGATGTCCTCATTAATATGAATATTCATAGTAGACACATGAAAAGGTATGGACTTATTGGCGACATCTTAGGCTTATGGCCAAGGAAATTGTCGTATTTTATTAAACTGAATAAACCAATGTTTAGAGCCATTGAAAAAATTTCCCAGAGTCACAGGCTTGCTTGAGAAGACACTCCTCTTTAAGACAGTCATCTTGCATTTGATGATCATACTGACTTAAAGGTTTTAAGGTATTTTTAGTCATAAAGCATGGATTTTATAATTTGAGAAATTAATAAAGAAATGTTTACTGAACATTTCATTCCCTGCTTTTATAGCATATTTGCTTCTTACAAATTATTAATTAAAAATTTTCATTTATTTTACATCCTGATCACAGTTTCCCCTCCCTCCTCTTCTCCCATTTACTCCCCTCTCTTACAATTTCATAGATAAAAATTTGTAAATGTTAAAGGAGTTACACTATGGCTCCCATTCCGTCTGTTCTCTGAGGATCTTCTCTGTCACTATGAATCTTCTGAGATTATTGGAAAGCTTCCTATTACTTCCTTTCCATAGATTACTAGGGCCAGATTCTACTTATTCTAATACAATCTTCATGTAAAAGGACATCTTGCCTATTATTTCTAAGACAATTTCCAAGTAGCAGCATTATGAAGGGAAAGAATCCCCAAGGCTCCTAAGAGTCTCAATAAACAGAAGATCTGTACCCTTGTAATGTCTCCTTTTAAAACCTGATATAAAAATTAAATTTAATATAAATTAACTATGATCACAATTACAGAATAGTGTCCTCCAATGTTCATATTAACAATGTCTTAAAGGAGAGTAATAAAGTAGCATAGTAATAGTAATAAAAGAGTATCTTAATGTGTAGCTGTGGGGACACTGGGGCACTAGAAGGGGTGAGGAAATCAGCAGGTGCTTGCACCTCTATGTCACATTCACGAGAATTAGAGGCTAAACTGTCCTCTGGTCCTGCCCAAGTGCCAAGTCCATGATGGGTCAGTTTCACTCATTTTCACACATTTTCAAAAGATTGTAACATTCCAAGTGAAACAATACCCTAGTCTCTAGATTTACACAGGGTGACAAGCCTAAGATAACACACATGTGAATGTAGACACTAAAACCTCTGATTATTCCTAACAGTCACTTTAAGTTTTTGCCTCCAAGCATTCAAAATATGCTCTCTGGCTACACACATGGATCTTTGGCTGGACTGTGAAAACCATGTGGGAATAAAGACAGTCACACAATCTGCACAGAGTGGGTCAGGCTTTAGCAAACCCACCCTTACCTCTGTCAATGCCAATAGCACATACTCTACCCTGTCCCCAAGATTTGGGACACTGTCTCCATTGCTGGGGGAGGAATCGCATAGGGCTTGAATGCAGGACTAAGTCATAAATCTTCAGGTCTTGTGAATCCCGCCCTCTCTGTCATTCCCATTTTGAGGAGACTGAACTCGAGTCTCCAAACCCTCTAGTTGTCAGTCAGCTTTGTTCATGTGAATTTTTCTTCTGTGCTTTTCTCTCTAATTTTTATAGAACTTGCAAGGAAGATGTTTATATTATATATATATATATATATATATATATATATATATATATATATATATATAAAATGAAAGTTCTTTATTTTTCTTGTTTCTTGTTCTTCTTTTGCTGTTGTTGCTGTGTTGATAAGGCTGAGGTCATTGAGTATCAGGGGCCATATCTGTTAGACCTCAGTCAAGAAGCTCAGTCAGGCATGAATGTTAATTCCAGTTTTACTTTTGCTCAGGTCCCTTTATAGCCATTATTCATAATGTGACTATTTTAAGTGTCACCCAGTATACACTGATGATCTTTTCTAATTGGGAGGTCTCCTGTCCTTCAGCCACCTGCTTCACACAACAGGACACCATAAAGTCCAACCTCTGCAGAAAGAATAACAAGGGGATGCCAATCTCAAAAGTCTTCTGAAATGAATCTGTCCATGAGTTTCTTTCACATGTGCATGGACTGGATCCATACCAAGTGGGGGCTGTGGGAGTGTTGCTCTTCCTTGCATTGATAGGTTTGTGCTGAAACATCTGTATACTCACATGGCCTCGAATCCTCTATTCCCATAGGAATGCATGGGTTTTTCATATAAGAAAAGTCACTAACAATTGGATCTGACATTATGGGCTTAAATTTATAAGTAAAACGTGCTGGGCAAATTAGAAAACCAATCCAAAGACTTGTGGTGGCAAAATCCTCATTCCTGTGCCAGAATTGGGAAACAGTCACATGCATATTTTTAAAGAATTAATCTATGGAAATTATATATATATATATATGTGTGTGTGTGTGTGTGTGTGTGTGTGTGTGTGTGTATTTCTTTATAGATGTACACACATACATATATATGTGTGTGTGTGTATATATATAGTTTTTGAGGCAGGTTTTCTCTGTGTAGCCCTGGTGGTCTTGAAAGTCACTTTGTAGAGCAAGCTGACCTCAAATTCATAGAACTACTTTCCTCTGCCTCCTCCATGCTGGGATTAAAGGCATGTGCCACTACTTCACAGCCCATAAATATATAAGGTGTAATTGTATGTTTTATTTTATGTATGAGTGTTTGCCTGCATGTATGATATGTATATTGTATGCTTGATACCACAAAGCCCAGAAGAGGTTGCTGGATCCCCTGAAACTGAGTTACAGACAGTCCTAAGCTGGCATATGGGCACTGGAAACTTAACACAGGTCCAGTAAAGTAGCAGGAAGTGCTGTTAACCACTGAGCTGTCTCTTTATACCCCATTATATGCCTATTATTAGTCAAATTTCTTTGACAATTTTACACAGGTACACAATGCTAACAGCCTACTCTTACTCCCCACCGTCCCTCTTCTTCCTATGTTGTATGATAGACAGACTTTCCTGGGGAGATGGGAACAAATGTCTATTCACCCCAGACCAGGAACCAATGACAGACCAAAGTGTGATATCACCAAAGCCCAACTTGGTGAACCAAGGAGTTTTATTGGAGTTGCTTACAGGAGCAGAAATGACTCAAAAACAGCTGCATCACCAGGGCCCACCAGGGTAGGTGACAGCTCGTGAAAGCTGAACCCTTGCATGCTGCTCAACAGATCGTGCACTGTCTTTTCCAGGTGCCTCAAATGGCCCGAGCCTCTTTCAGGCAGTCCCTGTTCTTCGAGACAATTCTGCTGCTCTCTTCTTCCAGGAGAGACTCTGAGCAGTCTTTAAAGCTCATACATCTTAGGGAAGGAGGAGCCTGGAGAATCTGGTCAGTTTGAGGGACTTCCTGAAGCTATTGAGAATTATTTGCTTCCTGTCTTAAGAAGTTTCCCTGCAGATTGGAATGTTTGAATCTTGGAGGAAATCGCCACTTAATAGCCTACCTCCTGATCCACTCAGCTAAGATAAAACAATGTTATCTGTGCAATGAAAGCATTTTATGGAATATAAAAATCACACAGAGACGACAATACATATTTGCCATTTATGTTTTAAAAATTGAGTTCATTATTCACATTTCATGAGAGCTGAGTGAAATGGTGTCAATGGCATTTTGAAGCAACTCTGCAGAGAATATTTGACCACAACTATTAGTATTTTGTGAGCAAACTAACTGTATGCTCATGTCCTGTCCTCATTAGCTTGATAATGGCTAGTCTTCAAATACAAATAAATTCCCATTTATGTTCACAAATGATAACTTTTTTCCTGACAGGTTTTTTTTTTTAATTTTCTGTTGAACTATAATTTTCATAAATATTAAATTATCTCAATAAAGAATGGTTGATAAAAATTACTTCTATATCCATCCTAAAATGATTTCTTTGGCCAATATGCATTACTGTGTGATAGACAAGTGTAGCCAATGTAGAAAGGGGGGAAACGTTTTCCCGAGGAGCTCCTGGCCTGGCTCGATGTTTTATAATAGTGGATTTTTAATTCTGGAAAATTATTAAGCAGTCATTGTAACTCTCACGTTGAATCCAACTAAGGCATCATTTTCATCAATAAGCTCTCATTCTATTAAAAGTCAGCAAAGCACAGATGGTATACTGTATGGATGGATTGTGGTGAGCCACCAAGGTAGACAGTCCTGTAAAGTCTTTCTGGGCACTTGGGAGGGACTCAAGAGGAGAAACTGTTTCAGCTAGACCTTGAGAAAGGAAGATGTTGACAGGCAGGAAATCTTCCAGACGTATTCTTGACATGAGGAGCATTTCCAAACAGATAGATGTCCTTTAATATCTAAAAACAATATTCTCCATAAAGGGAGCTTGGGATGTGTATATGTGTGTGTTCATTTGTGTTAGATGTGTGCAATAAACATACATGTGTGTGGCGATAAGGGGTTAATGTAGGGTGTCTTCCTCAACTGCTGTCCATCATATTTTTTGAGACAGGGTCTCTCACTGAACCTGGAGCTCACCAATTGGCTGGACCGGCTGGCTCGCCAGCCCCTGGGATCCACCTGCCTCTGCCTCTCCAGCACTGGGACTGCAGGTCTGTGCCACCACACTTGGCTTTTCACGTTGATGCAAGGGGTCAAAGTCAGGTCTACATGGGTGCATGGCAGGCATCACTTCATCAACCAAGCTGCTTCCCTGGCCTCAGCTTGGTGCTTAGTAGGACATGAAGCTGGATGCCAAGTAGATTGGCAGTATTCTGGTGTGCTCTGTGAAATAACGCATACCCTGAGTGCCTGCCAAAGGGGAGCAGTAAAGAAGATGACTTCCCATGTCCAGAGGGTTTCAGAAGCAGGTGTGTAAGGGAGTGCCTGTCTGTACAGGTCTAGGGAAGCTGAGTTCCTCCCACAGTGTGGAGTTGTCTCATATGATGTGTTTTTCTAGGTCATATCTCTCTCTCTCTCTCTCTCTCTCTATATATATATATATATATATATATATATATATATATATATATATATTACAATTTGGAATATATGCCTAAATAATTATAAAAGTTCAATTACAATGAAATAATCATATAAATCATGTTTATTGTTAATGTTTCTACAATAAACACAAGCAATATTGAAATGCCATTTTTATTACCACAGCCTAGCTCAGCTGATTCAGAATATTTCTAATAATTTATGTCCATATAGCTACATGTGAAATTAATATTCTACCTTAGAGATATTTTATAGCAAAAAGCAGTTGTTAGTTTCATTAAATTAATCAGATAATTTTTATCATAAAAAATGAAAGTGAATTTATTTCCATTTGAAGTGTATAATTTCACTCATTTTTCTTATATAACTAATTGAATTTATTTAAATTTAATTTAAATAAATAATTTCACTCATTTTTTTCCTACACACACCAGTCTATGTGTATCTAAATGGTAATGTAGCCATATTGTTCTGTCTGTCTGTCAACAATAGTGTAAGGCACACAGATCAAATTGATTATCTTTTGAATGGGTAGGACAATGAGAATCTCAGCAACCTGCTTATTTTGTGTGAACTTTCTGAATTTCAGAAGCTGTTCACAATCCCCACTTTCTGATTATTTTATTTCTCTATCACTTGCCTAGTTTACTGGTTCATTTCCTAGCCTCATGGAAAATTCTCACATATTTAAATAGAAGATTGTATTTTTATTTTTAGGCTTACCTTTAGCTTATGATGTTCTCAGTTGTAAGATGGTAGATAGCACTCTACAGGATGAATAAGTGGCTTAAATTCAGACACAGAAACTCAGAATAATATATTGATATGCTTTCTGTGTCAAAGGCAGAAGAACACACGGTTGACTGATTTCTCCATGAACGAGGCACTTTGTTAAAGTTATTTTAAAACAGCTATTTTTAGGCTTAGCAGAGAAATGATGAATCTTATATATTTGGTTTGTGACAAATAAATTCATTTTTATCTTATAATTTGTTCATTCATTGTCCCATCCTTTCCCCTTAATTTATATACTTTACAAGCCATTAGTAGCTGAGAAGGACCAATATTACATATATTGGGAAAACTGCACTAGAGTCACACATCCGTTATGAAGTTAGAGGATATCAAAGCTCAGAAAATTGGATAATATTTTTCAAAGAAGGAGACTTTGTGATTCTTGACACCACATATGAAGTAGATACAATGAGACTGGTAGCCTCAGGGGATGCACAGTGTATAGGCTGTCAGTCTTAATCTGAGAACTGAGTGAACATTGCTGGGGCTTTGAAGGAGAGTAAGAGTAGCCCTCGTTAAGAATTCTTTTTCACTGTCGGTCTTTCTATGTCCTTTTAGCTCACGGTTACTAGTCCTACTGTGTACCATTAGAGCATCGGTGGTAGGCTTAGGCACTGCAGATGAACAAGCGATCCTCTGAAGCATGTTCTCAAGCAGATGTCTATTTCAGTTGGTGCTCTGCCTCGGTGGATGACTTCTCTCTCATAATGGTGTGGGAAGACTGGTGGTCTTCATACAGCAGCCTTTTTGACTACTGCATTATAAGTTTCTGAAGTTTCCAGCCTCAGGAAGCTCATCTTTATGGTCCTTTCATGTCCTTTACTTTGTCAGCAATAATTTTGAGGAAAAAATGACTTGAATTGGACAAGGCAGTGACTCCTACACTTCTCCATGGCACCTGCATTAATCCTCATTCACACTCCAGGAATGAGACATGGAAACCACTACTCAGTGTGTTAGGATTCTCTGGAAAGAGGGTTTCTATCATCATCACTGTCACCTTCATCAGGAAGCAAAGTCAGAAGTGGTGCATCAAGTCAGATTTCTCCTTAAGATCAACCAGTTCCTGAGTGATTTTCTGTTCCTATTATAAAATTTCTGGGCTCTTCTATTTAAGAAAATGTAGTGGGGCATGCTAGCAGCTACAATCAATCATATGACATGTGTGGCATGAAGTGCCTGTCACACTTCTGTGTCTCTAACTTTTGTGTTTTCTAATTCCTTTATGAAAATCCAAGTGTCATTTACTATATACTAGAGTTCTGATTTCTGGATAGAGACCAGAAAGCCAAAGATGAAAGAGAGCTACAACTAAACTAAACATTAAACCTAAGTCGTAAAATATCTCAATGTGAGCAAATGCTTCCTAAATGTTTCCGAAAAGAAAATCCTCAAGTAATTCAAGTAGACAGATGTAAAACAAAACATTTTTTGGTTAATAATGTCTTTCTTTTGGCTACTTATTATTTTGAACAGGGTACTGTAGAAAAGAGGACAGAAAATCTGTCTTCATTTCAGGTATCTGAAAAGGCAGAAGAGTAAGGTAGCCTGATTTAAGCCCTTAGAAAACAGAGTGAGAAGGTAGGAGTGTCAAGGTGTCCTGTGAGTCTATGTGGGCATGCACACAAAGGTGCTGCAGCTCAGAGGCTGCGAACATGTGTTCTCAGAAGAAGAATCTCTTTTTACAAGTCATTTAAAGAACGAAGTGGTATATTACAGGTTTCAAAAAAAAAAGCATTTTCTATACAAACCTTGACAATCTGAGTTCGATCCCCAGAACCCACGTGAAAAAGCTGGATAAGATGGCACACACCTGTAGTCCCACAACACCTAATGTGAGATGCATAGTAGAGATGGAGAATCCACCTGTAGCTTGGGCCAGCTCACATGGAGTGTGAAGTACAGGAGCCAGGTGTAGCTGAAGTTTCTCTGGTCCTGCCTGGGCCCTGCAACCCCACAGTCCCACAGCTGTTCAGACACAAGTGAAAACACAGAGGCTTATATTAATTAAAACTCCTCGGCCATTAGCTCAGGCATACCACTGACTAGCTCTTTCCCTTAAACTCAGCCCATTTCTCTTAATCTATATGTCGCCACATTTTCCATGGCTTTACCTGTGTGCCATTACATGCTGCTACCTGGACAGCGGGCTGGCATCTACTGCCTCAGCTTTCTTTTTCCCAGAATTCTCCTTGTCTGCTTATCCCGCCTATACTTCCTACCTGGCTACTGGCCAATCAGCATTTTATTTATCAGAAAATAAATAAAAAGTCCTCTGACTTCTGCACAGACAGCATGACACAGGCACACCTGTGCTTACTCAAATACACACATCACATATACCATGGGCACATGCCTGTGTACATACACACACACACACACACACACACACACACACACACACACACACACACCACATATCATTGGCACACATAGGCAGCATGGCACATGCTTTAGTCATTAGCAACACATAATAATGATAACAACCACATTAAAAATAAATAAATAGCTACATATATAAATAAAAACCAACTTCTTTTTTGTGAAAATAGCATTCCTAAAAAGGGTTAGTTTTCGACACAGAAAAGACCAACAGAGGTCCTATCCCACCCATAGCCAGTAGGCTAAAGGCAACTGAGCCATTCCCTTCCTTAATGAGCCTTACTGCAAATTGGAATCCTTGTAAGATGGTATCCCAAAAATCCTTGTAAGATGGAACTTGAGTTTATAAATTTATAATTTCCAAAGCCAATTGAAATGTATATAACTATTGAATTAAAAGTATCATGCCAAATAGAATGAAAGATTAACTAACTGTGGTAGCTACTTTTGCTGCCAGGGTCTCCACTGTGCTAGCTGTAGTAAGCAATTATGAAATGAGTATTCAGAGATGGGTAATTCCTGGGGGGCACTCACCAACCTAAGACAGAGCACCTGTGTGGCCTGGGCAGGTGTCTCTATGACAGGTAAGGTGACCTGCTAATGTCCCATGCAAACTAAGTCAGAAGCTCATTTTTTAGTAAAAGGGGGACCTGTAGGGCTCTGACCCCTGTTTTGGGTAACTGTTGTCTTGCTTGCTGACCTTGACATTGATATCCTCCCTATGCTAATTCCCTACCAGGTTCCACCCTCCTGAATGCTTAAGGGAAGTTCCTTGCCTGTGTACCCTGCATAATGGGCGTTAACAGCTTAGATGCAAGATTGTAAAACATCAGTAGCAAACTTCTGCCCTCCAGGGTTCTCCCATTATGCTGTAAGCCTGTATTTAAGACCTCTTCCCTCCTTCAATAAACAGCATTTGACATTTTTAAAAAAAGGGTTAGTTTTCAGCTTAGGTTTTCTGTCCCTTGCCCTCTCTCTTTTCCTCCCTTCCTTCTTTTTTCCCTACCTTTTCAGAGATTCATTGCTTATGTTACTAGAAACATAGTTTCCCTTTAAAAGGATAACAAAAGACAGATCCAGTGCAGAAGATCCATCCCCCTTTTGATTTGGGGGTAATGGTCTGAATAATGAAGATCAGAATGCTTCATGAATTTCAGCTCTCAGCATGCAGGAATTTGAATATTACTATGAGTGCAGAACTCCAAAGGCCACATTAGTTTAATTCAATTGCATCTTTATTCCATTAATTACTGCCTATGAAACCAGTTTGTGAAGTCCAAGGAGGCTTTCAAGTTATCGTTGAGACCGTCCTGTTATCTGTGAATTTCCTTAAGTTCCACCTTGAGTCAATTCCTAAAATGCAAGACCCTTTCTGTACTTATTTACATTGAACTAGCACTTAACTATTATTCATATTCTAATAGCCACATCTGTCAAACATTTCATATGCCAGGTCCAGACTTAAATTCTACAATCATCACCTTTCAGTATCATTTTCATTTAGCAGTTAAAAAAAAAAAAAAGACAGACCACAGAGGCAGAGCATCACACAGCATCATACTTACATTGAGAGTTCAAGTTTGTGTGCATGTATATGCCTGTATTTGGGATTATCAGACACAGAGTAATATGCATGCCATTGCTATTGTTATTCACAACTCAGTGTTGCAGAGGCAGATCTGGCTGTGCCTGGTTTCTGTCTTTCTGAGTGACATTTGATGGATTGAAGGTGTTTGAGTATGGATCTTAACTAACTCTTTCATCAGCAGACCCACTTTCTCTCCAGCTGTTCGCAGTCCCTGCCTCACACCTGGCCTTTATGATATATTCACCTCAAGGTGTATCTGCTGGAAGATGCACCTCCTGCATGAAGCATTGATACACATGATGAAGTCCCTTTTCTACCTCACTATTTAGGAACAACTCTGAGCACAGGGTATTTTAGTGCTTGACACATGTCCAGCTACACTGTAATGGCTTCCAGATGTCCCTCAGAATAGTGTTTGACTCTATGATTTTTATCATTCTGTGGGACTAAAACAGCCTTGATTTCTTTACCACTCTGAGCCCCAAAGACACTCAGTTTCATATTAGAATGAAGATAGGCATTTAATAATAATTACATGTCAGCTAGATGTGGCAGGACAAATAATCAGTCTTAGGGACAAAAGGAGACTTTCCACAAAATGCCCACTAACATTAAGAGTGCCCAATCCCAAGAACAGTTAGTTAATCATCCACATTAATGCTGCATTTTCAAATGTCAGGAAGCAACCTACTAAATATCACTTTGCACCAAATAGGGAAAAATCACAGACAGTATGGTAGGAACCAAGAATATGAGCATGGAACAGACAAAGAATGCCTCAACATTTAGTTCTTGGCCACTGTTGCTTTTTACTGCTCTGCAAGAGAAAGAAGGCTGCTATTAGGCTTCTGACAAAACAATTATAGGGAGATGCAGATGCAGGGAGCTGACCTGACATTTGCCCCTGGATAGTTGTCATAGCAGCAGGCTGAATGCAGTAGTTTGTTATAAATGCTACTGCAGGCCATGGAGGATGTTCCACACCAAACAGAGCACTTTAGAGCATCAATATACAGGGGTGGAGATGAAGCCTCATGGCAGCCATCTTCTTTCTTCAGCTCTGATCATATGCTTCAAATACACATTTCATGAAAGATCCACTTTTAAAGGCAATGATAATTTTGTGCCCTTGAAAGACTGGCAGAATGTATACCATGAGGAGACATTATGTCTCCAATGCATAGCTCCTTGGGGAAAAAGTAGTTTTAAAGAAAGCTGCTAAAAAAAGAAAAGTATCTTAATTCTTAAAACTAGATATGACCTTCTTACAGAATATATAATGTGTCTATATGACATTTTTATTTACTTTGTTTTTTTAGAAATATATGCAATCATATATTTATATACTGTATGTATATTATGTATCTGAAAACTATGTACAAAGGTAGCTACTTAAAGTTATATTTAAGATGTTCACACATATGCAAATGTGTTAGGTACACATAAAGGAAAAATATTATCAACATACTAAAGGTGGTTTGTGTCCATGAGTTATACCTAATGTGGAACTGTGCATGCAAAACATAAAATTCCTTCTAACTCCATTCAAGAGGGAAAATATATACAAATTATCATTGAGTTTTTATATGTGAAGATGAGAAGGAATGTCAATGCAATCATTTATGCATTATCAAAACTCTGTAAGTGTCACTAGCAGGAGACTAATATCTCTCCTCACTTTTCTGCCTTCCCACTCATAGTATAGACAAACTCATAAAAAATGAAATTTTCTTTCAAAATGAAAAGAAATGCTAGAAATCAAGAACATGACAGAAACAAATCATTTGAAGTGAAAATAGAAAAGCAAACGTGGAACAGGAACATTGGGTGTGGTAACTGATTTACATCCCTTAACTCCACATTGGGTGGTGGGGTCTTGTTCTTTTTAACAAATGTATATGCACCCCATTAGGCTGTCATTGTTGATCAGGTTAAAAAGTGTATCTCAAGGGACACACACAATATCTGTTCTTCAATATCAGGTTGATTTCTCCATGTCCTATGACCCAAGTATGTGGTGTCTTCAGGGATATGTAGTCAAAAGTTTTCTCTCATCCTGCCCAGCCCCACAGTCCACAGCTGCTTATAAAATAATCACTCAGAGGCTTAATATTATTTACAAACTGTATGGCCTATGGCAGGCCTCTTGCTAGCTAGCTCTTATATCTTAAATTAACCCGTTTCTATTAATATATGTTTTGCCACGTGTTCTGTGGTTTTACCAGTCTGCTGGCATCTTGCTGTTCCTTGGGTGGCAGCTGGCATCTCTCTGGACTCCACCTTTCTCCTTCCTTTCTCTCTCATTGGATTTTCTATCTGCCTCTAAGCTGCCTTGCCATAGGCCAAAGCAGCTTATATATTAACCAATGGGAACAACATATATTCACAGCATATAGAAAGACATCCCACAGAAGGGGTAGGATCTTACCTTCAAGTTCTGAGGTAGAAATGGCAATCGCTTGTATCAGTTGGAGAAGGGGTCTATGTGACCTCAAAGGGACATAACCTGTACCTGGACTGGGCTTTTGTTTGATAGCTTTTCACTTCTGGGAGAACTGCTAATGGAACCACGATCCATTGGAATGCTCTATATCCACGCACATACTGGAAGCACTAAGAACACTTGGTGCATTAAAAACAAACAAACAAAAAACATGAAATTGGGAGATAAAATTGGCAGATGGATACATAACAGGTTGGGGGTGGTGGGATTTGATTAAAGCACCCTGTATGAAATTCTCAAATAGTAAAATTTTAAAAACGTAGGTAGCAAGGAGATGGCTCAATTGGTAAAGCCCTGGCCAGGCAAGTGTCATGCCCCATGCCAGGAAAACAAAAGCCCAGTGAGCACCTTGTGGAGTAGGTGTGGTGCCCCTGAAGTTCCAGTGCTAAGAAAGCAGAGGGAGAGTCTCAGAATAGACATACCAGCAAGTTCTGGGTTCAGTGACAAGACATGTCTCCATGAATAAGGTAGAAAGCATCTGAAGTGAACTGAAGTCAACCTCAGGCTTCCACAGGCAGGGGCAGACAAACATGCCAGAACCCAGTAAGAGAAACACAGGTTTTGATGGAGAGAGCCGAAGGGTACAGGCAGGCTCTGGAGGTTTGTTGTTTTCCTTAGATTCCTCTAGAATTTAAGATGTTCAGATTGTTTTTCTTGTTGTATACAATGTATACAATGTCTACATAGTAACTTAGACCACACTATTATAAGATTTTTACAAAGACCAGTAAAGCTCTATTCAACAGCATCTTGAAGGGCAGATACCATAGTGCCTTTTATCCACATAAACACCTGGGACAAAAAAAAAGTGTGGTGTTGGGGGCTGGCCTCAACCTTGTACCCTAGCTCAGGCCAGGCTTCCAAGAAGCACTGGAGTATCTTCACATAGCTCATTGCAATGTCCACACTCCCAAGTACACTGTCGTATCCTTTTGCAAATGTTTCATAAAATGAATGGGGGAGGAGAGAAGGGAGTTTCACCTTATTTGCATAATTTAGCCTTGGAGGAATTAAAAATATTAATCATCTTAATGATTGGGAACAAAAGTGAATTTTAAAAAAGGGAAAAGAAAACTGCTTATCAGTAAGTCTGCCTCCTGTAGAATGCCTGGGTTGCCACAAACAGCTAATCCCAACAAAGACAAATTCTGAATTGAAGACAACGCTCAATTCACAGAGATATGATTTGTGCAGTTCCATTATTCTTTATTGGGGAAAATTATAAAGGCCACTCCACGTAGTTAAAAGGAAGATTTATTTAGTGGATGACTTACAAATGAAAGAATGGATAGGTCGCGGGGGTCTGGGGAAGGCGTCTAGCAATCCAGCGGTGTTCTCTGGAGCTCTGCACAATCAATCTCCACCATCCAGGGTCCAGGCACAGAGAGCGCGCCCTGAGCGAGCGCTTGCCCATCCAGCTCTCAGGTTTCCAGCACCTCCCCTCGCCCCGCCTCGTAGGCGTGACAGTTGCCAGAGTCTCAATGGGGGTTGGAGCTTCAAGATCCAAGCTGGAATGGCTACCCACTACAATTCTTCATTTTAATTTTCTTTTAAATGCCATTTTTAAAGTGAAATGCCCCCATCCTGAACAGTTGGGTGATATTTAGACTTCAAGCTATCATTTAAAGCTGTTAGTAAACTTTAAAAGTAAAAAAAAAAAAAAAAAGAAAAAACATTTTTCTATAGACATTGAGTGGAAGGTACAGCTAAAACTAGATACATGTAATGTTAGGATGCCTAAATAATCTTCAATTTTAGCTCCATTTATACCATTTTATTTACTAAAGAAACATAAGAAGAGGCTATTTTTAAATTTAAAAATTTAATTCCATTGGTATATTCTTTTACATTAAAATAAACCCTATTAAAACTGTATGACTAGCCTTCTTTCTTTTTTTCTAATTTTAATTATTTTGTTATGATTTTTGTGTCTACTACGCTGGGGCTTGGGCTCAGGTCCTACTCCATATGCAAGGCATGAGTGCTCCAAATGAGTCACACCTCCCAGCCCCATTGTTCTCTTTACATTCTGTGTCCTAATTTTCTAGTCACAAAATTAGCTTAAGCTTGAGGCACACTAGTGGACAAGATCTACTTTGTATAAGGATTTCCTTTAACCTACCTTAATGATGTATACAATGTTTCTGGCAGTCTCTGCCAGAGTAGAAGGATTAATTAAAGGTATTTCGGTAAGCAACAACTGGTCCATGATGGAGAGAGGCCGTTGCTGAAGCCTCAGAGTTTGAATTTGTGTCCTCTTGTCATCTCCAATGCGATTTAGCAGAGACTCAGGGCAGGCCTCGTTTTAGGACAAGAATGAAGTTAGGACTAGAGCTGAGTCCTTGGTTCACTGAGTGCTTCATCATCTGTGGGAAGGAAGAGCATGGATGGGAGGGGATGGTGGTCTGGAGGGAAAAGAGTGGGCTTGTATAAAAGTCACTTCCGTGAGGGATTGTTCCAGAACCTGGAATGTGAAGGAGTACCCAAATAAACTTTCATTAGTCAGAAAAGAAGAGTGTAGAATTCAAAGAATTTGGAGTTTTTGCTCTGTCACATTCACACTCTATCTGAAGTTAGCTGAAGACATCCCACCATATCCTTACAGCTCAGTACAGCTGCTCATGTTATAAGGCTGTAGTCTTCAGCATGAGTGTAGCTTTGGGATCAAGTAGATCCCTGCTATACCCATCTATTATGACTATGTTGTACAATATTGGAAAATGTCATTCTTCTCATGGGAGACTGTTTCCTCCCCTATAACTTGGGAAGTCTTTTCTCTATTTCATTTTACTTTTTCATCTCACTTAACTCATGTGAACAAAGAGGAGTGTGTAAGCATGAGCACAGCACCTACCTCGGGACACACAACTGGGAGAGGTGGCTTCTTCATCACGGAGAGCTTGTTCCTTTTGCATTAGAGCCCTGCTGACTCATAGCATCTTTTGTGTAGATGTCTGTCTTAGTTAGGCATTCTATTGCTGTGAAGAGACACTATGACCATGACAACTTTTATAAAGGAAAACATTTAATTGGGGTGGCTCACAGTTTCAGAGGTTTAGTTCATTGTTATCATGGCAAGACATGGTGGCATGCAGGCAGACATGGTGCTGGAGAAGGAGCTCAGAGTTCTACATCTTGATCTGCAGGCAACAGGAAGTTAACTGTGACACCGAGAATAGCTTGAGCATAGAAGACCTCAAAGCCCACCCCCACCATGACACACTTTTTTCCAGCAAGGTCACACCTCCTAATAGTGTCACTCCATTTGGGGGCCATTTTCTTTCAAACCACCACAGTGTCTTTAAAAACTTGACTCTCTTGCTGTGTGTTATCCATTCTTTCACCATACCCTGTCCCTGTTCATGGAACAAAGCAGTTTCTCCTCTCCTCTGCCCATTAGCATACATCCATCTAAGGTATGACTTCCCCTTCTCTCCTCAAAGATGAACTCTTTGGGGTCCCAGGAGAGACAGTAACCCTGCTGCTCACACTCCACCAACCCTCCACTCTACCCTCAGTCAACATTTATTCTCTGTCACTATTTCACTTCCATTCCCATCAGAAAAAGGTAAAAAGAAAAGAAACCCCACATATGATTGCTTCTACCCATGCCCCAGTTCTCACAGTTTACATGTGTTCTCCCTGTCACAGCAGGTCTCTTTAAACACAGTGTCTTCAGTGACTGTTGCCCAATTGAGTCCATAGATTCTGCCTCGAAAAGATGCAGATTTATGTGTCCATTCCACTTAAAAGTTACTCTTCCTTCAAGGTCACTAATGAATTTTACCTTTCTAAAGCTGGTGGTCTTAGTGATCATCTGATCTGCACTTCCAGGAGTATTTGTCCAGGTCTGTTATTTTTGTCTACCTAATACTTTATACTGTCCTTGATTTGTAGGACAGAATGTTCATTTCCTCACAAGTTCTTGCAACTACTTCTGCATGTAGTATGTCTCTTATTCTCAACCTAGAGTTTTCTGACCCCTGGCCTTGCTTGTGGAGTTTTTTCTTTTATTCTGTAGTCTCATGGATTTCAATTTTATTCAGAATGTGTTCCCTGAAAAATATACATTCCCGGCAAACCTTGTCTCCGAAGTTCCTATCTGTGTGCCTAACTGCTTGTCTGTACTCCCTCCTGGATCAGCATTAGTACATAGTGTATTCAAAGCAGATATCAAGACATCAATCCAATGCAGTCTCTGACTGCCCCTTCTTCCCATACTGCTTCCTGACCCAGGAGCCATGGTTCTGGCTGGTAAACAGAGCTCAGGGCTAGGGCCTAGAGGAAGGATCTGGTACAAGCACAAGGCTAGATTCTATTGCTGGAGGATACAAAGTACATGGAGCCTCTTTAGTAGAGATGTGTTCTATTCACTGAGAGACAAAGGTCAGGATTAGGACCTAAACAGTGGTTAGGATATTGGGGATTCCGGTAGAGGCTGGCTCCTAATAGAACAGTGAAGGATCACCAGATGGTTTGACCATGCCACTCCAGAATTCCAGGAGAAGAGGTATTATTCATTTCCTTCCAATGAAAAAAATAGGTCTGTATGATTGACAATCTGATTTCTCCAATGCTTACGCTAAGCTATGCTTCCTGCAAGTATCCTCCTAGACTGCTTCTGTCCGCCATACTTTAAATTCCATAACCTTCTCTTCAGCAGTTTGTACCTTAAGGTTAGTACTGTTTGTCATTTATACTGCTAAACCATTAACCCTCATATAAAGTGTACATTTTAATTATTTACTTATCAGTGGTCAGCTTTATTCCTAGAAAAAAGCAGGCCTTTGAGAGTAGAGAGCTTTTGACAGTTTTTGGTCATGACTCAGGTGCAAAATAATCCGAGTGGATGAACAAACATCATTGTTTGCTTTCTCTGTTCAATTAAATACCCCCATCCTGTTGACTTCATAGTAAGGTTTGGAAATCTTGTGACCTTGATGATTCTGAGATGGAAAGAAGGCTCGTCTTATAGTGGAGGAACAAGAAGACACTGTGGTTGAGCCTCTCCATTGGGAGTAAGAACTCCATGTCTGGATCTTAGATGCTGAACTCAAAGAATGACAAATCACTCATACCCCTTTTCACCTCCCATGAAGCCATAGCTTAATGATGTCTAATTCATAGGGTTGTTGTATGAGTTAAGCCAACAAGCAGGTCAAAGCAGTTCTTGATGTAGTCAAGACTTGATAAACACCATCTAAATAGCACTTCTCTTCCTCCAGACACTACAGTTTTGTGCATATGACCTGTGCTGGATTGGATATCTATCTTTAGGTCCTCTATTCTATGCATGTGTAATATTGGTTGGTTTTCTTTTAGCTCTCAATTACTTATAATTAATTATCTGTGTATGTGTTACCTGCATCCCATGCTAATGTGCAAGCTCACTGGAAGCAGATATTCCATCTATGTTATTCTCTGCATCTGCAGCCACAGTGTCTTACACAGGGTGTGTGTTCAATATATACTACAATATGCATTTTATTTAATTATAGGTATGTTTTTCAGTGATGCTAAAGTTAGTCCTTTTTTATGTAACATAGAGCACTTTTGACTTAGTGTAAAGCTACAGCTTTAATCCTGCTACATTTATCCTATGTAACTGAACTGTAGTTGGCATTTTCTTTGAGCCACTAAGGAGCCCCTAAGTAAAGACATGGAGAATTACTTAGCTTAGACTTGTCCTACTAGCTCTTTTAACTTAATGTAATCTGTTTCTATTCATCTATATTTTGCCTATGGGCTTTTTACCTTACTTTTATTCTCATATCCTACTTTTCTGCTTCTTCCATGTCTGTCTGTCTTACCCCTGGCATCTCCCTATCATTTCTTTTTCATTCTTCCTTGAGCCTAAATTCTTCTTCCTGATTGCTATCTCTGCGTGGAAGTCTCACCTATACTTCCTCCTATGCTATTGGCCATTGAGCTTTTTATTAGAACAATCAGTTGCCTCAGACAGGCAAGGTAAAACAGCAGCACATCTTTATGTAATTAAACAAATGCAACATATCTTTACATAGTTAAATGAATGTAATACATTCTTACATATCTAAACAAATATTCCACAACATTTCACCCTTTTTGTCTAGATGAAAAGAAAGATTTTTAGCTTTAACATAGTAAGATTACATACAATAAGAATTATCATGTAAGAATTACATTTATAATATCTAGTCCTTTTGCATTTGGCAAATTAGAGAAAATACTCCATTATCTAGCCTATCTTCATGAGTCCAAAGTTGTGTACCTAATTTACTTTCTATCATTAACTTGTATTACCAATGCAAAATTATGTTTTTAGAACTCATAAAATTTTCTTAGATAAACAATTTAAGCTTTTATGTATCTCAACCTTATAAACTTTACATTTCTTATGTAAATTTCTGATTTTGGTAACAAGGAAAACTATAATCTCATTTTCAATGCCATCAGAGCCCCAAGAAGAATATAATATTACCTGAGTAAACAGGAAATGCAAAGCAAAGCAGCTTTCAAAACTTTAGAAATGACAAAGGCATCTGACTGCCTGGACAGTCACCCAAGGTTCCTCTGCAATGTTGGTGCATCCATCTTTGGTCTACAGGCCTAGAATATCTGACAGACTTTTCTGTGAAGTGGGAATTTTGAAGGACTATCCCAACTTCTCTTGGCAAAGTTTGACAGTCTTTTTCCTTTGTGTCCTGCTTGTCCAGTTTGTACAGGATGCTGTCAGCAGTTAAGGCAGGGGCAGTTTCTTACCCAAATGACTAGCTTTGCCACAGTGAAAGTGAACACCATATAGAGATTCTTTGATGCCCATCATCCTTTTATGAAGTAGATTGGTGCTGCCAAAATAGATGTGTTTCACTGTCATGAAAATTCTTAGATTATTAAACATCTTAAATGCCATATTCCATAGGTTGCTGAAGCATTTGAACATCACCTATCTATCTACAATATATTTCTCTATGACCTTGAAAACATACCTAACATGATCACAAGTTTGATTGTTACAGATGACTAACTATTAATCTGCACTTTTTAATTATCATAAACAATTTGTAATAATATTTTTCAAGGACTAGAACTTTATATTACATTTTGCATATTACAAATGCATACATTTTGCTGCATATGTATAATACCTTAAATAAGAGTAGAAAAATACATATGATATAGGAAAAAAGGCCTTAAATTTCTATTAATATACAAAAATCCATATCATAGTAAAATATTTGAGATGAATAGTTGTCTTTTTATCATATATTCCCTCTGAGAGAATCCTGAAAATGGGAGCAGGGACTGTCTCTGACTCTTTTAGTGGTTCTCATACTGGGTCACCTTGCCAAGCCTTTATACACGGGGAGGTTCTTAATATTACTGCAATTTGATTTACCATGTTGGGTAAATGGGAGGACTGGCCCTTTCTGAATAGAAATGGAGAAGGAACAGGTGAAGGGAAGAGGACCTGGGAGGGAAGGAGGGATGGAAACTGTGGCTGGGAAGCAAAAAAATAATTTTGTTTTTTAAAAAAAGAATGTCAGTTTGGAAACTACAGTGACTTACGCTATCCCTGTGATATGAAATGCAATCCTTGAGGTTTTTTTTTTTTAATTTAGCTTACATTTTTTTCTACCATACATAAAATTTTCAGATGGAGTATGCAACCCATCATATAAAAAACAGTTCAGATGTCACGAATCTCAAAAAGGGAGTATACTAATGCATCTATCCCAATTCTGAAAAAATTGTTATGAAGTTCCTTCTACTTACATGAACTAGGGCAGGAGTCTGAGTTTTACGAAGTTGATGTCTTTTGGACATGGAAATTTAAATCTCATATTTGTCCATGCCTCTTCCCAAAATGTTATCCATATATGATAAATGCCTTCAAAATTCTGGAAAAAAAAAGGTCCAATATCCAGCCAGTTGTGTTCTAGAAGAGAAATACAGACCAGAGGGAAAGTGAAAATACAACAGTGTGGCAAACGTGAAGAATGGCCTTTCCAGACTTGACTAAGAGGTCTCCAGGACAGTGGACTTTGGAGAAGATATTTAATGGACGTCACACGTAGTAGACTTGACCATTCAGGAAAGTATCCCGGGGCTTATATTTGAATTAGAGTTTAGGAGACTTGTAATGCTTTACAATGCAAACAACACTACCTTGCCAAAAAGAAAAAATAATGTTAACTTAGAATAAACATGACCATATTGCTTGATGACTAACTTGACACTTAAAAACAAAAACAAACAAACAAACAAACATAAAACACTGATATTCTAAGTCCTTAAAAGACAGACAGAGATCCATCTTCAAAATGAATAACTGAGGCAAGCTTCACAATGAGGGCATGTGTTTGGTGAGTTACAGAGTCAGGTAGGGTTGGTGGAGCTGGCAGAGCTGGCAAGTGAGAGGCGGCTACCACAGAAGCACCAGTATGTCACCAGAGTGACAGAAAGGGACAGAGGCCTTGGGAGGGTCTGTCTGACAGAATCCAAACGAGCCACTGGAGGCCACAGCAACTGGCAGCTCTTGGCATGTCCAGGGAGGACAGCGGTAAATAATAGCACAGGCACGAGCACTTACGACCGATAGACTCTTTTCAGCACATACATTGGTGTCGCAGCAGCAAGGACAGTGGTTCATAGTGATTATATACCGGGAAATCAAAACCAGGGAGTTAATCTGGATGGGGCAAACTACTGCGGAGCAAGGAGAAAATAATCATATCTGAAAATTTTGTTGCAAGGAAATCTAAATCTTAAATTCTATCCTTATATGAACAAATTAAACAGAAAATATATCCAGCGGTCTTTGTATATGAAGGTTATCTACTGTAGAATATATTTCTGTGTAGTTTGGACATATGAAAATACATGTGTACACATGTGAGAAGACATACACATATGAAGACACACTGGTGTGCATGCAAATGATCTTTTGTGACTGCAAACAAATCTGTTATTCTTCTTTTTAGTTTTATGATTCATATACAATTCTTAGAAATAAATTCTCTTTTGGACACTCATTTCCAATTGCTTTGTCACTTTATACAACTTTCTTTTACTATTAGATATTCTCTCTGTCTGAAATAACTTCTGTATCTTACATATTTCATTTCTTCCCCCCACATTCACCTAGGTCTCATGAGGGTAAGTGAGCTGGTCTGTTTTATATGCTGATTGACAAGCACACAGCACTTAGTTAAGTGCTTAGCCTAGTAACTGGAAAGCATTCACAGAACATTGCTTAAAGTTTTCAATTACAAATAAAATTAGATCATTAAAAAATATTCTAGATTATAAATAGGAGATTTTTCAAAGATGCTATTGGTTAAAACAGGGTCTTTAGAACAGAAGACCAGACAGAGATGACAGTATGGTTAGTCAAGTGAAAGAATTCAGAAAGCAGAACAAATTACACCTGGAAACTGGAGAGAGTGAAAAAACAGGTTAACTTAGACATACTGCCTCGGGGTATTCATGAGGTCTGTGTGTAGCTGTGTCCTGCAGGTAGTTCAAATCTAGGCCTGAGCAAAGGTATGCATCGTGGATTTAGACTTAGAGACCCTTGTTGAAAATCTGTAGATGCCAGCAAAGGCACAGATATAATGTTGCAAGGGAATATAGAGAATGGAGACTTCTAGGAAATCAAAATGGTAGGAAAATTTGCTCATTATTCCCAGTGACATAGAGTATATAATTCAGAGTCTTAAGGTTGGGGAGTGGGCAGAGAGCTGCTGCTTACCAAATTCAAGTAGTTTATGAAGATTTATTAGTTTCATGTATATATGTATATAAAAATTAAAACAAAGAATTACTAAAAATTACTATTTTTTGATAAATTGGTTTGTTGCAAACTATTAATTTTTCATCTTACATATAAAGCAATATAGAAACATTTATCTTCTATCATATTAAAACTGTAACATACTACATTCATAGCCAATATGTTAAGTCAGACACTTCACATAACCTGGAAGTAAACAGAGGAAACAATTCTATTAAAGTAGGAACATTAGCAAAGAGCTCAGGTCTGCACATCTACCTAACACACACTCAGGCTTACATAGTGGGCTTTAAATTCCTCATTAGATTATTTATTTTTAGATCATTCTGTGGCTTCTCATGCATGCTCCTTTTAAAATTTAATTTCACATTAGTACAAAAACCATTATCCCTTAGTGAGTCAGACTTTGCTGTATTGATGGTTTTCTAATTACATTGGTTTGACTGCTTCATAATTAATATATTCAAACTACCAAAAATGGATGGGTAATTTTTACACCCAGTTTAAATTATAATAACCTATAAGCTTGTTTTTAATGTGTAGAAATTAAGATCTCAGTTACATGGCTCTTTCAAGATACATAATCCCCATGGAAGTATGTTTACCATGTGAACATCGTGTTCATCAAAGATAGCTGTGAAAGAATCCATTCTGTAGAGTGACATTAGGAGGGATTGTGTTCCATTCTGCTTACTCAACCATGATAGCACACCTGTCTCTAATTTTGAAACTATCAATGATTACTTCACAGCATCAGAGCTCAAAAAAACATCATTAGTCAGGATTTTCTACTTGCTCAAGAAAAAAAAAATGAAAAGATTAACCTTTTCTATCATCTCTGGGCTTTGTATTTTTTGAATATCTGTGTCCTGGATGAAATTTTCTTGTGAGTAGTAAGAATTCTCAGTGTCACACTTAGTGACTGCTATGATAAATAAGTCATATCTGAAAGATACCATTACGTTGGAAGCCATCTGCCTGGCCCAAAAGTATTTTTAGTCAATAGAGTTCAGCTGTAGATAAAAATGATGACTTCGTAGATATTTTGAGGCTTTCATAATGTAAATTCTAATAAAGAAAGCATACTGTATTACTAGTATAAATCACTTCTTATTCCTAAAATGTAGTGAAGATTAATGTTAAAAATATCTGTTACTGAAAGATTTCTCTATGATGAGAAATTCTGCATGTGACACACAAAACTATTGAGAAAAGGCTTTGCAGTCTTTTTTTGGAATCTCAAAGGAATTGTTTAAAATCTTCACTTTTGCCAAAATAACAAGCACTGACCTATGGAAAGAGATTTCTTAATTTAAGTGCAGGGACTTTTAATCAATCGCTAAGGAGCAAATTGTAACATTTAGGTTGAAAACTGCCAACAATCAAACCTCACGTGCATGGCAGAGATTCTTACCTGTTGATGACAGTGTGCTCTCCTGGTTTCTTCTTGAGAGACAGGCATCCACTGTAATTTGGTTGATGTTTGTGCTAATGTATTTATTTTGTATTTTTGATGACAGTGGATCTTAAACCTTTGCTTCACACACATGCACACACACACACACACACACACACACACACACACTTCAAAAAAACATTGCTATTATTTTAGACTTTTAGTTCTTATGTTGTTTTGTGTATTTTCTACAAGCATATTTATATAAGAAGCAGAATAAATTCTTTACTACATGTTCTACAAGTTAGACAGTATATAATTTTAATAAGCATACAAAGTAATAGGTTTCCATATGGTATTTTCATGCAGGCTTAGTTTGGTTACACAACCTACTCCCTTCTCTCCATCTCCTTGGCTCCTCCCTAGCTGTACTGTTCTGTCTTCAGTACCTCCTTTTCTAGGTTCATGGGGGTTAATGTTGTGAATATGTAAAGAACTGAACAAAAAAAAAATACAAAAATACCATTCAACGTGTTCATGCAATGAACTAAAATAGTTAAAAATACAATGGCCAATAAACAACTTCAAAAGTGTTCAGCATCCTTAGGTATTAGGGAAATGGAAATTAAAACTTCTTTGATATTCCATCTCAACCAGTTGGGATGGCTATCATCAAGGAACCCTTGTTTTTATTTTATTTGGGAAGTAATTATAAACATTCAGAGAGTACAATTTGATGTTTTATATACCTGCATAGTGCAAAATGATTCAATCAAGCTAATGGGCATAGCCATTGCCTCACTTCCCTATCATTTATTATGAAGAGATTCTTGAAACTTAATTACTTTGAAATATAAAATACATTGACTACCAAAATCACCTTGATGTGAGATATATCTCAAAACTGACTCCTCATACTTGTAATGTTGTACTCTTTGATTGACAGCTCCCTATTCCTTCCCTCTCTAGCCCTCATATAGCCTCTTTAACCATCATGGTACCCCCATTCTCTCAGTACAGCTTTATTAGTTTCTACTTATACATGGAATATCACTTTATTGCTCATGAAATCATGTATGATGGTGTGTTTAAATAACTCTGCAGAGAACATATCAGACAAAAAACTCAAAAGGTTTGGTGAATCTCTGAATATAGCTATCCTCCTAACAGTTTGATTTCTTAGATCAGAAATAAATATAATCAAACTTATTATTGCATGATGTGAAGTCCATCCAAATGTGACTTTCAATAATGTCTGTGTTGCGTGGGGAAAAATTTTGCAATCTTGGCATCTTAACCATTTATAGCCCTCAAGTGGAGATAAGAATATGGAATCCTTCTAAGTGCATGTAAGATATGAATTTCTGAGTGTTAGCATATACCAGCCAGGGGTAAAGTCTGTAAAGATGGACTAAATCATCAAAGGCCTATTCCCATTATCCCACAGAATATGTTCAGGCACGGATATGGCAGATAGCTTCTTGCTGGTTGAAGAGCATTTTCAATAGTTCTCTGGTTCTCTCTTATCCTCCCTGGAAACTCTTATCAATGTACTTATTTCTGGAATGCTCTCAAATAGGAGAAGAGAAGCTTTTAGAAGGAAGAAGTATTTCCGGTGGTTTGGACATGGACTGAATTGTACTCACTAGCCCCATTTGTACTCATAAAGTAAGGGAGGAATTTAAAAATATGTATCTTAAGTAAAAATGTTCTATTATATAAACTGCAAAGAACATGTAGGGACACTAGAAATCTATAATCAGCTTACAGAAAAGTAGGGCAAATTGAAAACTGCATTGTGTCTACATGTTTACTGTTCTTTAGCAAAATGATTGTGGCCTAATTCAAGGTTCTTCATCTTGAAAAGGTGAATCAATAATGCCTTGCTCTTTACGCACCTCATGATGTTCTAAAAATATTATTCCATGTACTAGGAGAAGTGTTTTGCAAATTCCATGGTGCTGTAAAAAACCAAAAGTGACAAGCAAACACAGATAGGGCATGACTGATACTGACTCCACCCACAATCTAACTAGTATGTTCTGCTTGTCTGTATAGAAACTGTTGTCATAAAAATAAAGAATGTTTGGTAAATATAGATAACATAAAATCCAAAATAAAAAATCCTGGAAGTGTTGAGAGTGGAAGTTAATCTAATGCTACCTTTTCAAGGCCATATTTATAAAAACCTACTGTTGGACCCTCACAGGGAAACAATTAACTTTCAGTTAAAGAGAGAATGTGTGGAAGATATTGAGTGGAAATTTCTTTATGTGCCTGAGGGTATTAGGACTCCACCTGTGTGGTCCATCAAGGAACAAGAAAACAATTGCAGACCCCAGTATGAAGCTGTCCAGTTTCGTGGGGTGGAACACAGAAGAGTGCAAAGGACATGTCATGATCTGACAGCTGAAAGTAAAGTCTCTTCTCCAATCCACCCAGTCTTGCCCTCCTTGGAAAAGCAAATGCCTACCTTCTTATAAGCGCACTTTACACATGAAATGCAAATGTATGTTTATGTTGAAGGTAGGAGGGAGATAAAAATAGATGGGGCCAGAGTCTAATTGTAAAAGTGAACAAAAATACTTCTTTATTCTGTTAAATATTTTTATCAAAATGTGTGTGTGTGTGTGTGTGTGTGTGAAAGAGGGGGGTAGGAGATGTGTGTGAATTGTCTAGAGTATTGTTTGTGGTTATTCCATTGTTGATCCTTATTTTTATGTACTATAAATTTTGAAATATTTCTAATAAAAAGGAATGTTACCCATTTTTCTTGTAGATTAACTAAATGTATTTCACTGTGTAGATATGAACCTTTGTAGCATGTTAATATGGCCCTCTTTTAAAAACAGACTTCATAGGTACTCAGGGTAAACTGATAGTTATGAAAGTATGGAGCACTCACTAACTATTAAAATATTAATTATTGGAATATGATGGCAAAGGTAAAACATGACTCCAAGGCATATGTACCTTTTAATGTCATTAAAATCATCTGTCTTTAAAAATGATTATCCCTTAAGACAAAAACATGAATTAACTCCCATTAAACTTTTGTCCAAAAGACACTACAGAACATATTATATTGGCAGATTTGTATGTTTTATTTCTCTTGGTATAGTAGACTGCCAAAACACTAATAAAGCAAATTTGTGTTTGAATGCAAATAATCCCTAGAAAGTTGGCTTTGCTTATTAATGGAATTAATTTTCTGCCTTCCCAGTACGGCTACAGGCTACAGCAGTTAATAAAGAAAAAGTCAAAATTTTAAAACACTACACTTCATAATACAAACTAATTCTACCATACAAAGAATACATAAGAAAACATTGCAGTAACAATGTCGCCTTTTTTACATAACAAGACCCTCTCTGGTGAAAGGATCTTCCTGTCACTTTCAAACAGGACAGGAGAGACCACTGTGTCTCAGGAGAGCTGTCACTTTCCTACAACCAGAATCCCAGATTATTTACGCCATATGAGTGGTAGAACTGAGGCTTGCCCTCACAAGTACCCCAAGAACAGAGAGCATTCTGATGTCCTTTGCTTTATGACTTCAATAGCTATGTCTTGGCAGAAGGAATATCTTAGAGCTGAGTCATTTCCATAATGCTTTGATGCATTCATTTGGTGAGTTAGTTCCCAGTGAAATAAAGCTGTAAATCTTGCCACAGAGAAAAGATGTGGTGTGGCACATGTCAGTATTCTGTAACTCATAACCTCAGGGAGACACTCAGATGTTTTCTCTAAAAATCATACAGATTTCATAAAGATCAGTTTAAGAATATAATACCTTTAGAAGATATAGGTGGTTACATGAGAAATTAATCTGAGTATATTTATTACTTGCTTTGTATTACTATAATAAAGCCCCAGAGGTAGTTATAAGTTTATTTACCCCACCCTGTGGGACATGTTAGCATGCAATCAAGGGCCTGTGTTGCTTTGGGCATATGATGGGATTACCTGGGTTGCAAGGACTGAGAAAACAAGACAAAGCAAACCATTTATATCCTGAACCACAAAGCAAATGAGTAGCAAGGAAAGGGTGGTTGAGATCCCACAGTCCCCTGGGAATTCTGTCCCCAGTGACCTTAGTACCTTCCATTTGTTAGGCAGCCCTGAGGCTCCCAGTAACCTCACCATGGGGACCAAGCTTATAACTCATGGGCCTTTGGGGGAATTCAACAGTCAACTTCGGCAGCATGTAAGCATCATAGATCCATCTATTCATTCTTTGGTGAGCTTTAATAAGCTCACACTAAGGGCATATATGCCACACCTATGTTAATATGGAAGAATTAATGTAAATAGGTTGAGTATATGTAGTCAGAACTGCTTGGGACCAGTGTAACAGATCTATAGTGTTTGATATTGTTTTTTAATATTTGCATAGAATACTGGTTGAATGTCCAATATCTCAAATTATTTTTAAAAATCTAAAATGATCAAAGTCCCCACTCACAAAATAAAAATGTTAACATTGCTTGCACATTCAGTTTTGAATTTCAAGGCAATGTTTTTACTTCAGATGGCATGTAGATAGTCCTATGCCCATAAAGAGATGTTGGCACACCTACACAGGAAACTGTTTCACTGGAAGAACTGATGAATCAAGTAGGAGATATACCAAGATCTGACTTGATTATTTCAATGCCCCTGTCAAACACAGTTTGTCCTATTATAGCTGTTTGTACACTACTCACAGTGATTTATTGATGAGTCTTGTTTGCCCCAGCCAGCAGTGCTTCAACGTGGTTCTAGACCACCCTAAGGACAGAATGATAGAGACAGGAGATACAAAGGAAATACACCAAGTCTAGATTCTGATCAAGGTGCAATTTATTTCTGTTCAGGAGGGTTTATATAGTTCCTGCAGGGTGGGGGAGCAAGAAGCTGTCATCTGCATAAGGTGGGGCAAGCTAACAGGATATTTGGATAGGATGTTTACAGGGTGAAAGGGTTGGGCTCTGACTCAATGTCCTGTTGGTAGGCAACCTGACTGTAAGATAATATAGTTCCCTGTCTTATGGGGGTCTGTATTTTTCCACTAACTAGAGATTCTGTCCTTGTCCCTGATGCTTGTTCACATCACTGTCATTAACCTGATTATCTGAGCCCTGCTTGTTATGACCTATGTTTTCAACAACAACAGATTTCCAGAAACACTGTCTTTACTATCCCACATTGTTTAAGCTTCATCTTAAGTATAAAACAAAACAAATATAATATTTGCCTATGTACCAAATAGAAATGTATTTAAAAGTTTCAGTTATCAGAAGTAAGTCTCATGACTCCATATTCTTTTCTACAGAGAACCATAGTCTGAAATCCACCTTCTCTGGGTGCTCTTTCATTGGTAAAAAATTAAAATTAGTCAACTAGAACTACCAACTGGACCGTCATGAAAGTAGAGCTAGCAGCAGCAACAGATTCTAATTCTATTTTGGTCTTTGCTTGACTTGACAGTTTCTCCCAGAAAAAGTGTTATATGAAGGTAATACGCCCTGCAGGGGTTCTGTGGTTCAAAGGGCAAGCTTTGCAGTTACAACCCGACATTCAAACAGTATACCAATTTAGATCAGCTCATGTTTGCATGAGATAAATTTCAGAAGCATCATTTTGTTACTTTTAAAAATAGTTATATTAGTAAATAAATTACAACAAAATTCAAATTTCATGCCGTGTAAATTTTCTTTTCCATTTCCTCTCTCTTCTTATTTTTTACTTTGAAATTAGGTCACTGGTATTACTGTACCATTAAGATTGAGATATCATCAAGTAGCGAGTTCTCTTTTATAATCTTACTGGAAATAAATGTGAAAGCTGTAGATCATGTGCCCCTTCCCCACGGCTGAGTGAAACAGACTCATTTGAGCTGAGTACATCACCTTACACAAGAACAGAATCACGCCAAGTTTTCATCATAGGAAAGACGAGATATCAATATAACATAGCTCAGCTGTAGAACGGTCTTATTCACTGTTTCCCTTTTGTAGCAGCTGGGAAAAGACCTGACAATTACATGCTCTACTCAATGTTTACTTTATTCTGATCTGAAGCCATGCAAAACACTCCTGATTATGAAAATTTCACTCCTAAAATCGATTAGAAATAGATTTATAGAAATATTTCTTGTTGAAAATCAAAGAAGGCTAGGGATATGGCTTGGGAGTAAAGATCTTGTCTTGCTTGGAGAAGGTCGTTCTCAACATGGAAGCATTAAGGGAAGGATGAGGTCAGAAGAAATATAGTGTATAGAGCAAGTGAGATTAAACTAGTCATGCTGCGTATACTTTAGACTTTATAAACTCACAGCTAAAGAGAAAGTCAATCATTTTGTCACTGAAAATATACCATTTATTACAAAGTTAATTTGTTTATTCCCCTACAACTCACCTTTTTGACTGGGGTAAAGGTAGTTTCGTGGACAATGGTGAATGTGTATGCAAAGAGAAAGGCAAAAAGCTGAAGGACCCGGGTGTTTGCTAAGGCCTTTGTCAGGCTCCTGGGATGAAGGCGTCAGGCCTAGTGAAGAGGTTGTACTCAATCAAAATTGTTGATGTTTTTAAACTATAAAATAAAATAGAAAGGGGATGAGGAAAGGAAGAAACAGGAAAGGAAATGAGGAAGAAATGAAAGGCAGGAGATAGGAGAAGTGAACAAATAAAAGATCAAATTTTGTTTAATATTTTTATCTTCCACTGTAATCACTTTCTGTGTATTTTTAGTCTTTGTTGCTTAAAGTTGTTTTGTATTAATTAAAAGCCACCCTCTCTCCCAGTCACTTCCCCAATATCAGGATATAAATATTAAGTATAGATCCCAGGCCCATGCTCCTACTTCTCTGAATGATGAAACCCTGTTCCCCAGCCTGACTCCACACAGACCTGGGGACCACCATTCTGTGCCTTTGACTTCTCACCCACCTCCCCTGCAGCATCTGCTCTATTACAGCACACACTTACTCACTTAACAATGTCCTTGGGCTTCATCAGTTTTATAGTACATATGAGGGTTTCTTTACCTGTTTTCAAGGTCAAACAGGATCCCACTATGTACATGTCCCTTGATTTCTCTGTCCATTCACTTGCCAGTGGTCCTTTAGGTGACTTTCACCTCTTGGTGCTTGTGAAGCACTCTCTTTCTCTCTCATTTTAAATTTAGTTGGAAATTGTCATGTTTTCCATCTATAGCCTGTCCACATTGTTGCCTTACTCTTTTTATTATTGTTATTATTATTTAGCAAAGATGGAGAAAATATACACATTAGCTTAATGTTCACTGTATGGAATTTTCTTACCCAGTGGCAGCCATGTGCCTGGCTTTGAGAGTGTGCAAGGTGAAGCAGAACAGAAATGTCACAATGACGCAATGCTGTTTCATTGCAGGACGAAACGACTCCTGCTGACAAACAGTGCAAGCCCGAGGCAGCCCAGGCCACCTACTCAACATCTACTGTTCCAGGCTCACAGGAGGTATTGTACATCAATGGCAATGGGACCTACAGTTACCATAGTTACCGAGGGCTAGGAGGAGGACTGCTAAACCTGAATGACACATCTAGTAGTGGTGAGTCTTTATAACAGATTGCATTCTGTACATTCGTTTGGGGCTGGTGTATTTTCTAAACCTGAGAGAAGAAAATGGTTGTACTGTTATCCATACTAGCCAGTGATAGTGGGGTGAAAACAAGGGCATTTGAAAACACAATGTTTGTCTTTCTGCCTGGATCTCTCTATACATTGTCACAGCTTCCGTAAGTAGCAGCAGTGTTGTTTGATTGAATGATTGCTAGATTATTATTAGAATAATTCAAAGAGAATAAGCAATTTTTCACAAGGAGCAATTCATTCTGCATCTGATGTTATAAGGTACAGTGTGTCAAGAATGATGCACTAGTTCACAGAGATGTGTGAGTTGGAGAATTTGAGGCATTGGGAACTTTATGGAATGTACAAGATTTTGCTAAAAACACATGGAATGGAACAACATACAGAAACTACCATGCCTCCTCAGCTAGTGGATGAGCATCAATAATGCTCTGTTATCAGTGAGCAGTGCCTAGAGCCAGCTTGTACTTGCTCATGCTTTTGGATTTCTTGTGTTTGTATGTCACAACATCTCAAATGAATCAGAGATTGAAAGGCTTGACACAGAATCAAGCAACTCTTGGTTACGTGATTACCCTCTGGCGGCAGGCTCCTGGTTGGTGTGGAGGTGTTGCTGGAGTCCTCTTGCAGGCCAGGTCTAGAAACCCTGGACTGAGTTTTGTTGAGTTCTGCCTGCCCCAGCCACATGATTTGGAGCAGAGGTGTTGCTCCAAACTGGAAAATTCTTAGTTAGTTATACTAGAAAAGATGAATAATTCAATAACAAATCCTTTAAAATGTAAAAGGTGGTGTACTTAACTTCATGGTACACAACTGCTAGAGAGGAGGTGGGGTGGAATAAAACAGTTTGTAACAATGATTGCTAACATTCACAAGACCCTAGTTTCAGGTCTCAGTCTTTCTACCTCCATCAGGATGCTCCCTAAGCCACAGCAAGTGGTAGGAATGTCATGTTTAGAGCCCAGTCATCAATGGTACCTTTTTCTTTGTGTCCTTGCAGCCATGGATCTTTTCATTGTCCCACTGACATCTGCAAAGAGAGATTTCTCTGATCAAGGCTGAGAGTAATCTTCTGTGGGTACAAATGCTTTACTTTGAGGTGTGATCTTCTCGATGGCTTGACACCTCTTCTTTTATCATTTAAAGCATTGTTCTTGATCTCTATTAATGTTCGTCACTTGAAAGTTGACTGCACCAAATTTTAGTCATTTCTATAATATCTGCAAAAGAAAATGCTAACTTGGGTTCCCTTGGTAGTGGGAAGGAAAATAAATGGAAGTGAACAAAATTAGAATAAACCAAGATAGTTTTATTCTTACACAACCTCTATTCCTACACAAGCAGAATAATTTATCTTTGTTCCATAAATGGCTAAATCATGCTGTGGGACAATACAATAAGAAAATATGAGGCTTCTTGTTTTTAATTAAGAGCCTCAAGACATGGATGACAGAGAAGCAGCCAACTGTGCTCCCAGACTTAAGGAGTTCTGTCCTATAGTGTGATATTTGTCTGACTTAAGAAGCTGTCATTAAAAATACGAAGAGATCCCGGTGGGAGAAATGTGTACAAAGACAGAGAAGGAGGAAAACTCATACAGGATTTCAAAAGCTGTTGCTGTTCTTATTCTTGTTGTAGCTGTTGCTGTTTTGTGAAGAAAAGAGACCAGTTGGGGTGCTGATCTTTACCATAGAATAGTAACAGGAAAGCTGTTCTTACATTTCAACTAATTATCCAAAGAGAAAGCAAAGTTGTCTTTCAAACAAAAATAAAGACAAATAAAACAAAACAAGAATCAAGTCTGGCCAGATTGTGTAACCATTTTAACTGCTGTCAGAAAAATAGCATCATCTAATTCTCTTGCCTTAGATCAAGCCTCCTGAGTTTCTTTAACTTGATGGTTCCTCTCTAATGTCGTTTGTTGCTCATCCTTTAAGTCTATTACTTAGGACTCCCAGGTGTACTCACACACCCTCGGAAAATTCATGAATTTATCCTGTGAAGTATATCACACACACACACACACACACACACACACACACAAAATCACCTTGGTGTCCATTCCTCAGTCATTGCTGATATTCAAAAGCCACAGCAGAATTCTAGAACAGATGCTAATCATGCAACTGTGTAAGTGGTAGAAATGCAACTCTTACAAATTCATAGTTTGAGTGCAGATAGAGCAATATTATATTGAGACCTACTTTTCTGATACTCTTTTCATCTCCTCCTGCTAAAAACCTCCAGTTTCATATAATGATAAAGACTTAAAGAAGCTAGAGGATCCTTTAACAGCAATCTCTTCCTACTAGGATCTCTGAATTTTTAATAAAAAAAGTTCCTGCTGACCTCTTATGTCAGCCAAAGCATCAGAGTGAAAGATGGATGTTGTGAAGCCTGGGAGCAGAGCGTGCTGGGAAGAGCCCCTCAGTTCTCTTACTTCTCTGCCGTCAGTGTTTACAGCCTACATTTTCATGTTATATACTATCACCCATCTTTGCTTCTTGAAGGTTATAAAATAAGAAGTAGACACAGGCAAGTTGTTGGCTAGCTTATGATAAAAACATGTAGATATGGGCCAGAATTATGAGATGAGGGTCACTTAAATACTCTACAAAGAATAATTTCCAAGCCCTGAAGACTGCCTGTGTGCTGTTGAGAAAGCACACCATGAGATTAACCTACTTGTTAACTATAGTTGTTTTTTTTTTCCTCTTTGGGGGCCCACCACCCATCTCCCAAATAAATACACAGAGACTTAATCTTACTTTTGAATGATCAGCCCTAGCTTGGCTTGTTTCTAGCCAGATTTTCAAACTTAAATTATCCCTTTTCACTTTAACTACATTTTGCCTCTGGGCTTTTTACCTTTATTCTATATATCTTTCTTTTCTTCTTACTCTGTGGCTGGCTGTGTGGCTGTGTAGCTGGCCCTTGCATCCTTCTTCCCTCCTTTTCTCACTCCTCACTTCTCCTATTTATTCTCTCTTTCTATTTCGCTCCCTCCTGCCTAGGTATTGGCCATTCAGCTCTTTATTAGGCAATTATGTGTTCTAGGCAAGCAAAGTAACACAGATTTAAAGAGTTAAACAAGTGCAACATAAAAGAATGTAATACATCTTTGCATCATTAAACAAATATTACACAGCATAAACGAATGAAACACATCTGAAACTATTATTTCGCAATATTTAACCTACTATTATTTGTAACGCTTTGAAAATGAGATGACTTTCTTTGAGCCTGTAGCTTTGGACTAAGTGTAACAGCAATTAAACAGCTAAATAAAAATCTTGGCAAACATCCTGTTTACCCTGACACTAAAGAAAATTGCTCCAGTGTAGAAGGAGTTTGGCATCCATTGATGGTGATGGCCAAGGGAATGATTAACTCCATACTATAAAGGGACTCAGAACAGCTTTTCATTCTCTAAGAATCTAGAATTCTCTTAACACTGGTATTGCTTACTCCTGTCTTGGTTTTGTTCAGTTTTGTTTCAAGTACAGAAAGACTACTAAGTTCATTTGGTACACAGTTTCATTTATCTTGGGACTCTCTCCATAAATTCTGTGAATGTAAGCTATTCTGACTTACGGAAGACCCAGTTCCCAGCACCCACATCAAGCAGCTCACAACCACCTGTCATTTCAGCTCCTGGAGGCCCAGTGCCCTCTTCCAGAATCTGCGGAAATACCCCCTGCAATGGAAATAATGAAATAGATATGTTTTTAAGGCAGTCTTTGTCTTGTTTAAATGTCAAAACCCTTTCAATTCTACCTTATTCTACTGCTTAGCTCATTGAACACTTTGCAGAGACAATCATTTATGTATTTTGGATGCTGGGGGGAGTGGTTTATATGATACAAACACAAAGAAGGCTGGAGATTCAAGTCTGTGGTAGATTATGTGCTTACCATATATCATTTCCTGGGTTTGATCCAGCACATAAACCAAAAAGAAGCAAAAGAATGAACAAGAAGAAAGTAAAACAAAAGAGAGGAAGATTCCAGTTGACTCATCAATGTGTAGGTCCACAGGGGTTTTTGTAGAGTTTTATAAACTCCCGTTTCATTTTGAATATAATAGCAGTTGGGAAATCTGGCCTACACTGGAGACTTCACAGCACAAGAAGAGTCTGTCTGTGACCATTGCCAGAGTGCCCTTCAAATCTTTTGCTAGCCAACCCACCATTTGTTTAGAGCTGGCAATGGCCTGCACCCAACAATCCAAATTTTCAAATTGGAGTATTATCAAAATGACAGCAGTTACAATTTGTATAAAGAATGTATTCAAATTAACCAAATGAAAGGAGCAAGAAGCAGCCAGTCATCCCATCATTATCCTTCCCATTGACATGGGGCATTCTGTCAGGAAGCTCACATCACACCATCTACAGAAGGCTATTGTGGCTCACTGCAGTTTCCCATTGGACCCCTTAAATCTAAATTATGTGCAAAAGGCATCATTTATTTCTGGCTGTTTCCTCTCCACACACTCCATGGGGAGTAGACTTTTTCAATCTGTTCTTCAACTGTGGTATAAAGTAGGCTGACATACAGATCAAAATCTACAGGACCAAGTTGTTGTAATAATGAGCCTTAATAATTAACATTTCTATGGTTATTTCTAGTCTGCCTGAATCTATGTATCAGTCATCTTCCTTGTTTTGTCATAACATGAATATATGCGATTTCTACTTTAAAGGTTCTTTTGATCAAAGCTTGTCACTGAGTCTAGAACAGATACACTTGGTCATAGGCCTACCTAGAGGTTATCACAATAGTCATACAAGACTGAAGCCTCGTTTTTTGATGTGGACCTTATAAGTCTAGCACCTCAGCCCTTCAGCCATCACAGCTGTTATGGGAAATATTCAAAGTAGTCCTTCCATTCATCTTCCCCTTTCACACTTGGCTTACAGTTTCCTTCAGTCCACTAAAGCAAGCTCTTCCTTACAGTGTTGTAGCAGTTGATGGGTAGGTTGTAATTATCTGCACCAATTGTCAAATGTAAGATGATTTTACCCTTTTTTTCCCCAGATTTTATGAACATATTTGAATACTCTACTGATTAGAACTTTGAAACACCCATGGTCCTGCCACCTAGAGCAGAACATTCTCATCACCTGTGTCCTCAGCGTCCTCTGCCTCCTACCTCTTAAGCATTGGCTTTTTGACTTCCCATTCATTTTGTTCTTGCTGCAATTTCCCTTCCCTTCTCCACCCTTTGTCCCTGTAAGCACCTTGTTCTGCACGCTGCTCAAGGAAAAGCTCATTAGCTGTTACCTTTTCTTCTGCAAATGTTTGTGTCCTCATCCTCCCCTCTGAGCTTTAGAGTTTTTATATCTAAGTTTTAACTAGATGATATGGTCCAGCCATCCCAAGAGACTTTCAATTAACAATGCAAAAATGACTTCTTCCTCCCCACATGTTCCATAGGACATGGGCTGTCTTGGAGCTGATCTTGGGTACATATAACTTCCCCTGCACCTGACTCATGTCACCTTTTAGGTTCTTTGAAACACCTGTGCTATTCCCCCCATCACTTCCCAGGTCAGTTTTCTTCTTGTATGTTCCCATAATGCACTATGAAGACTTCTTGTGTCTTCATCCATTTGTTATGTACATTTTCCACAGAGAATAAGCATAGCTTGGAGACATACAGATGACTTTTTTTCACTTTCCTTATAATTGATATCAGTAAATAAGCTGATTCATATTTGGACTGGATGGACACTAAATGAATACATACATCATGAATGTCTATGTAAAAAGATTCTCCCAATGAAACATTGTGCCTCTTTGGACATCTTCACAAAGTCTGGTTAAGCATAGGAATGATAGAAGTTGACGATATTTATCTTATTCTTCTCTCTCTCTCTCTCTCTCTCTCTCTCTCTCTCTCTCTCTCTCTCTCTCTCTCTGTGTGTGTGTGTGTGTGTGTGTGTGTTGTATGTGTGTTGGTATGTGTTAGTGCATGTGTGCAGGTGCACATATGCACATGGAGGACAGAGGACAGCCTAGGATAACATTCTTTAGGTTTGGTATTAGTTACTTTTCTGTTGCTATGATAAAACACCATGACAGAGGCAACTGATAAAAGGAGGTTTGTTGTTTTTTTTTTTTTTTTTTTTTAGTAAATTTATTTTACAACATCATTTAGTTCAACATAATAGCCACAGATTCCCCTGTTCTCCCACTCTCACCCCCCTCCCCCCACCCCACCCCCCATTCCCACCTCCTCCAGATCAAGGTCTCCCCCGAGGACCGGGATCGACCTGGTAGACTCAGTCCAGCCAGGTCCAGTCCCCCCCTCCCAGACCGAGCCAAGCGTCCCTGCATAGGTCCCAGGATTCAAATAGCCAACTCATGCAATGAGCCCAGGACCCGGCACCAACACACAGCTGCCTCCCAAACAGATCAAGCCAAATGACTGTCTCACCTATTCAGGGGGCCTGATCCAGTTGGGGGCCCCTCAGCCTTTGGTTCATAGATCCTGTGCTTCCATTCATTTGGTTATTTGTCCCTGTGCTTTATCCAACCTTGGCTTCAACAATTGTGGAACAATGATGACTGGACTGCTACTCACATCACCAGTGAGGCTACCTGGAAAACGAGACCCCAAAAAAGACACGGAGAAATGGATGAGATCTACATGAACAGCCTGGTCATGAGTGGGAACAATGAAGGGTGACGGTCGAGGGAAAGAGAGTGGGAGATCCTAGCTGGATCAAGAAAAGAGAGGAAGAACAAGGAATAGGAGACCATGGTAAATGAAGACCACATGAGAAGGGGAGGAAGCAGAGAGCTAGGGAGGCCCACGGAGATCCACAAAGATACCCCCACAAAAGACTGCTGGCAATGGTCGAGAGACGGCAGGAACTGACCTACTCTGGTGATGGGATGGCCAGACACCCTGTTAGTTGTGCCATAAACACCATCCAAGGAAGGTCTGAGGAATCTGGATGCAGACATCCACGGCTGGGCCCCTGGTGGAGCACTGGGAGTCTAATTAGTGAGAAAGAAGAGGGTTTATATGAGCGAGAATTGTTAAAAGGAGGTTTTATTTGGGCTATGGTTCCCAGAGGGTAAGAGTCCATTACCATTGAGATGGGGAAGCATGCAGCCAGGCAGACATGGTGGCTTGAGTAGCAAGCTGATAAGACACATCTTCAAACTGCAAGCAGGGAGCAGAGAGAGTGAAGTGGGAATGGTGCCTATCTCTGGAAACCCGAAATTGACCCCAGTATTGACCCCAGTAACACACTGCTTCCAGCAAGACTATGCCAACTAAACCTCCACAGTAGTGCCATCATCTAAGGACCAAATATCCAAATGCCCAAGAATATGGGGACATCTCATTCAAACAACCACAGGTTCTATCCACCTTTTATTTGAATCAGAGTTTTCACACTGGCCTACAACCCAAGTAGCAAGTACGCCAGCGACCCCCAGGAATTTAACTGTATATGCTATTCAAGGGCTCGGATGATATGTACACTCCACCACACCTGGTGTTTTTCAGGAGCACTTTGGGAATCTCAGAACCTCATACTATAAGGCAAGCATTTTACTAAGTGAGCCATGCTCCCTGCTCTGAAGATATCATCTAAATGTCTGGCATCTTTTCCTTAATACCCTGAAGAGTATAATATTGAAGGAAGAAAAACATTTCATTTCAAATATTTCACAGAAATATTTTGAAATTCATCAGTTCTGCATGAAAATATGCTTGGTTTTCAAACCTGAGATTCAGGAAAAAAATGATTACTGTCAACATCCAGGGACCTGGGAGGTACTCATGTGACTTTAACTTCTACTCTTAATAAATGGTGATGGCTTGACAGTCACATGAGAAGAAGTGATGCTGCTGCATGGGGAGGGGCCTTCACCTCTTGCTCCATATCAGCTAAATGCTCTGGCTCTGTAATCTATCACAGAAAGCTCTATAGATAATGATTTTACATAGCAATGTCTAAAAGTGATTCACAGATGCTACATAGTCCTCTACAGTGAGCTGGTAGGTCCTTTACACATGGAAAGATGTTCATAACAGCATATTATGTGAAAAAGGTGACTTATGCTATCAAATTAGAGTCCATGTAATTGGGAGTCTGCAGTTATTACAACTCTGTGGACTTCTTGCTGAAATGCAATGAGTTGTCAAAACAGAGTGAAATTTTACTTTATTTTCTTAAAGCAGGGTAGTTAGTTCAGTGAGTAAAGAGTATGCTGGTTAAGCATGAAGATCTAATTTAGAAGACCCAACATTCATATAAAAAGCCTGAATGCCTGTAGACCCAGCACTGGGGAAGCAGAGACAAGGGGATTCCTAGAGCTAGCTGCTTAGCTAGTTAGAAACAGTGAGCTCCAGGTTCAGAGAAAGACTCTGCCTCAAAAAAGTAGGTAAAGAATGGCAAAGAAAGATATCTAATATCAACCTCTTGCCTTTGGTACCTGAGGATACGTGTGGACACATACCTGCATACATACACACAAACAAAATCAGTGTACTATAGGTAGATTTTTTCCACTAATAGATTCAACTTGTTGCACTTGTAGTTATATACACTTTTGTGCCTGCATGTACATACACACACACACATCCACATACACATTTTATTTATTGTTTATACAAATATTTGCTCTGCATGACTATCTGTAAACAAGTATATCTGGTACCAATGGTAGCCAGAAGTGGATCATCTGGAACTGGAGTTACGGATGGTTGTGGGCCACCATCTGGGTGCTGGCAACCAACCCTGGTCCGCTGGAAAAGCAGCTTGTGATCTTAACTATGGAACCATCTCTCTAGCCCCTATTGTTATATTATTTATTTATTTTGGTTCCTTGAGATAGTCTTTAGTGACACAGACTGGCCCCACAGGCACTATTAGGCAGTCCTAATCTTTCTATATCTCCCAAATGCTAGCACACAGGTATGTGTATCACCCTAGTGAATTGTAAGTAATTCAAAACTAAGTAATTGTAAGTAATTGTAATAAGTAAGCTCATGACTTTAATACAGTGGTTCTTAACCTTCCTAATGCTACAACCCTTTAATACACTTCTTCATGTTGTGGTGACTCCAACCATAAAATTATTTTATTTTCATTGCTATGTCATAACTGTAATTTTGCTACCGTTATGAGTCTAATGTAAATATTTTTGGAAATAGAGGTTTGCCAAAGGGGTTGTGACCCACAGTTTGAGAGTCACTGCTATAACATATCCCTTTGATTATTTAATCAGGGCATTTTTCTGCTCTACACTACTCTTGTCGTATCCACATTGTGTTTTCTAATTTTTTTTCAAATTCAATTTTATCTAGATCTGTGGAATCCAATATGATAGTCACTTACCATAGGTGACTATTAAATTGAAATGCACTAAGTGAAATAGAGTTCAGAATTCAGATCTTCCATCATAACAGGCTCCATTTCAACTGTTCAGTAGCCAAAGCTAATGGGAAACCTGAGAGCGTAGTGAATGGCACAAAGGGCAGTGCCGCTCTCACTGGCATTTTCTCAATGAAGTAAGTTAGTTTGGTTGGCATGGGAACTTCAAGGATGATTCTTAGAAAGGTATGGTTCTGGAGACTAGGGAGATAGCTCAGTGGGTAAGATGCCTGCTGGTATAAGCACAGGAACGTGAGATCAGATCCCCAGAACCCAGTGGCACATGCCTGGAACCCCAGCACTGGGGGAAGAGAACAGAGACAGGAAGATCCCTGAAACTTACTGGCCAACCATTCGAGCCAAATCCATGAACTTTTTGATTATTTAAAGATTGGTCTCAAAAAAATATGGAGATCAGTTAAAGAAAAAACACCAGGAGTCAACCTTACATGCTTAAAGATGCACAAACGTGTGTATATACACCTGCATACATGCACACACCCACACTAGCAAATGCACACACTCTATACACAAAGATTTAAAAAAATAAAAGAAAAAGAAATCTGTAGTTCTAGCTCAAGTTGCTTAATTTTTAAATAACTTTCATGCATCTGGGAGTTCTGTGTAAAGTTAATTGCTATTAATTAGTAACTTTGAGTGGAGCTAACTCCTAATGGAACATAGATGTTTAAAAACCTTTGTACATAAACTAGAATTACCCTGAAATTAGAAAACTAAAACAAAATTCAGGAAATTCAGTGTGGCAGAATGTGATGTGATGTTTAGCTGAAGGAAGTCCGAACTCAGTATCTAAAACCTAACCACACTCTTGACACTTAATTTCATTCTTTATCCAGCTTTCCCATGTGGATCAAAACAATCACCTAAAATTCAATTGAGACCATGAATTATTTAGACAGTTTTGTATTGCAACACATAGAGATTTGGAGAGATGATACTTATCTATAAAGTTTAATAACTGAACATGATTCTAGTAATTTGTTAGAAAATCAAAGAAATAATATGAATTATCTGCAGAAACCATGAAGCATCTTTCTAATTACCACTGGGCTTTCACTGGGTTCCTATAGGTCACAGACCCTCAGAGACAGGCTTTGAAAGAGGAGGTGAGTGACCTGGGCTTTCCCTGACTATCCAGCATGTGTAATTGTGTTTACAGTTCAACACTGAGCAGGCTGTTCCCAGGGCTCCTCTCTCAAAGCCCGATCTTTACTACTGCATAGTAAAATGGATTTTTATGCACTCCAAATGTCCTCTTGAGAATCCTGTGCTGTTTACTGCAGCAGAGAAATGGAACAAGACCCCCTTAGTGTTCAGGGGCTGCTTTCTTGAGCCTGCTAATAAACTGCACAAGGACTCTTCAGGTGACATGAGATCATTAAGCTTGGTATGGGCTGTTTTCCTTGCACAGTGCCCTTTGAACCTTGACACATCCTCTGGGGATGTGACACATCCTCTGTTTGTACAAACCAGTCCGATTTCACCACTCCCTCTAGCTTCTGGCTTCTGGAAGAAGCTCTTGGGAGGAGTTTGGCATGCTTTGCTGTTCTAGAGAGTCAGCACCATTACCTTCTATAGGGCGCTTGAATGAACTGCCCTTCGAATCCTCCACTCCTAGCTTGGATATTGGTGGAACTCCCAGCACAGGCAGCAGGCCACTAACTTCCCCCTACTAGAGATCTTTGTCTGCTTGAATCACCCCAAGATGGCTGAGCACTCTGCCTCACCTTTGAACTTCCAGTTACAATGCTGGTATTCTTTTTGGTTATTTCAAGTCACATGGTGATTTGAAATGACCTTGGTTTTTGGCTGACATGTAGATGTCTACCCTGCAATCTCTCCTTCCATCTGTGCACCGGTGAGAACTCATGGAAACACACACCTGTACTCCAGGAAGTCTGCGTCCATGCTTGTGTGGGCCACTCACTCCAATAGCAAATAGCAAAGAACACTTGTTGCTTTTGTAGAGGATCCAGGTTCCATTACTAGCTTGCACATGATGGCTCACAACCAGTTGTAATTCCAGTTCCAGGGGATCCAACGCCATCTTCTGACCTCCATTAGAACCAGGCATGCACATGCATACATGCAGATGAAACATACATACACATGAAATAAATGAAATCTTTAAAAAAATCTAGTGGTATATTACTCTATTGTCCTTTCTTTATTTGTCATATATATGTACACACACACACACACACACACACACACACACATATATATATATATATATATACATATATATATATATAATGTGAATATAAAACTTGTGGAATCCTATAACTAGATTATACTATATAAAATGATTACAAGGATGGTTATATATTATAAAAACCTTGTTCCAAAAATCATATTCATGAACACAGTTTGTTCAAAAGGATGAAGCTCATCTTATATTTATGTTCAAAGTAGATATATTTTATTCTTTTATAATAGTCATTTTATAGACCTATACAATGCCTCTCCCTGCATATTAATGAAGACAGAGTTTATAGATTTCCATTAAGGTTAATGCCCCTTCCCCAGCTTTTCACCTTTGTTATTAAATGGCTTAGAAAGCCAATTAATATTTTATAAGGAATAGAATAATCATGTGGGTAGATCATCGTGGGTCAGAGCATTGAAAGGGATGTAGCAACCTACAACTCTGCTTCACTTTCAGATCTCTTGATGTTTGCTGAAGGTAAAGTGAATATTTGATAAGCAATCAGAGAGATAAGGCAAGCGCACACAATCTAGCTCCAAAAACCTCTACTTAAGTTTTTATGTGTCTTAAATCTTTATACTTTACTTCTATGCCATATTGACAAATAGGATAAAAAGCTGCTCAGGACTGGGAGACAACTAAGTGTGCAGTGTACCTGAAATCCCAGTACTTCTCCAGCAAGATGGAGAGAGGACAACCCCAAGAAATTGATAGGACAACTATCCTGGCATACACAGCATGAACAAGATAGGCCATCTCAAACAAGACAGACAGCAAGTGCTCACACCCAGTATTGTCCTGACCTCCTTTGTACAAATCGGACTGGTTTGTACAAACAGATCCCCAGATGATGTGTCAACGTTCAAAGGGTACTGTGAGAGGAAAACAGCCCATACCAAGCTTCTACCACAAACACACAAAATGAGAAGTTTCTTCAGCACCAATACCCTATTCTGCACGAGTCCTGTGTCTTTCACAGTGTTTGGTAATTGTAGATAGAATATGAATGTTCTTTTTGAGTACATAGGAAAGCCAGGCTTGCTGACCTTCATTTCTGTTAGATGACTCACTAAATGATAGTCTGTGTACTAGAGGCCTGCGCATTTTCCTTTCAAAAGGTAATGTCTGTTTTCCTCTTCTAATCTTGAAATCATTTGAATTTGAACACAACAACAAAAAATGTTCCAGAAGTAGCACCCTATTTTACCTCCACTTCCAAGGCAACCAGAGTTACGGTGACCGTGGATACACATCCTCCATAGCAGCTCTTAAAATATGATTTGCTAACACTTTCTAAGTCTTCCTCGTCAGAAAGTAAAATATAGAATAATTTATCAAGGTTATAGAAATAGATGGGTCACACTGAAGAATTTCATGTTACTTTGTCCTATACATATATAATATGAATATAAAACTTATGGAATTCTATGAATATGTTATGTTGTATAAAATGACCTACATGACTGTCACCGCCTTATGGCACATTTTGACAGTGATTTAAATCACTTGAATAAAAATGATGTGTCATATGTAACTGCACATTATTGATAGTAATGTGAATATGGGGAAAATGGTTTTAAAAAAGTATGTAATTTTGTTTTGTAAAACAGTTGATGAGGGCTGGATAGATATCTCATTTCCAAAGAGTATTGATACTCACAGAGAAATGATACTCAGTCTTCAGTACCCCCATCAGGTGGTTCACATTTACCTGTAACTCCAGTGTCAAGGAATCATACCTCTTCTGACCTCCACAAGAACCTGCACTTATGTGGACATATCCACACACAGACACATGGATATATGTACAATTAAAAATTAAACAACCTCAAAATCAGTACTGATTCAAATATAAAACTCTACCATGCCTTGAGGGACTTTTCTAAAAATATTTTCCAATATAGTAATGACCAAACTGAGAATCAATGTTGAACTTTTAGTATTACTCTAAAATTTTAATGTAGTTATTAATTATAAATTTGATTGTCAATTACTAATAATTTCAATTCTAGAGGAAGTATGTCCTCAACAATTAACATGTTTCTTACCTCATTATTATCCAGTGATTCTATGATGGTTATGGCTTGCCTAAGATTTTAAGTCACTGTAGAACTAACTATCAAATCTAATCACTATGGGATAAATGTGTGTATTTAATATACAGGAATTTAAAAGTATTCATATAGCCATTAAACATACAGAAAGAATACTCCTTTGCACATTTTATGTTTATAACAAATTAGATAATTACCTCAAAACTTTAAAGGTAGCTGAGATTACCAGCCCTTTAGAGAACTCCATAATAAACTTTTAAATGTAATTGTTAATACATCTTTATCAATTTGACATGGCCATAGTCCAGACGTTTCACTATTAATCAGGTCAGAATCATCCAACCTTGAATGACCTCACTCAAAAAAAAGCCAAATTGTTGAAAAGAAGGATGTTCCCCTGTTTGAGACTGACTGAACTACAGTGCAGGAGCTTTCTCAGACTGAAGCCTTAGTTCTCCCAGGGCCTGCATCTGCATGTCTGCAGCTAGAGTACATTGCCATCTCTGTTCTGAACACAGCTTCATTACTAACTTTGCTGATGATTTAGACTGCTGGCTGCAGATCTTGAGATATCCCAGCCTCCAAATTGCATGTAACTTTCAATTTTTTATTTTCTATATATGCACACACAGACATGCATGTGCACATATATATGCATATATGCATATGTTTATAATTAGTATATATGAAGAGCTATAACACAATGAATCATACCAACTTAAATAAGTCCTCAAACTTTAATAATGTTAATACAGCTGGGGAAATGGCTCAGCTGGTAATGTGTTTGTGATGCAAGCATGCAGATCTGAGTTCAATTCTCAGAGCCCACATTAAACATGACCTAAGTGTGGTGGCACACACTTTTAATCCAAGAGCTGGGGTGGTGGAGAGAAGAGAATCCCAGAGGTTTACTGGCCAACCAGCCTTGTCTAAACAAGCCCGAGGCCAGAAAGAGACTCTGTCTCAAACAGGATGGACAGCTTCTGAGGAATGATACTCAAGGCTGTTGCCTGGCTTACACACACACACACACACACACACACACACACACACACACACACACACACATATACACATACACATAGCTGGAGTTTTCTCCAGTCCCTCCTAAGCCTACAGCTGCTCAGACCCAAATATACACAGAGAGACTTATATTACTTATAAACTGTATGGCCATAGCAGGCTTCTTGCTATCTAGTTCTTATATCTTACATTAACCCATTTCTATAAATCTATACATTGCCACATGGCTTGTGGCTTACCAGTACTTTACATCTTGCTTCTCATGGCGGCAGTGGCTGGCATTGTCTCCTCGACTCAGCCTTCCACCTCACAGAATTCTCTTTGATTATCCTGCCTATACTATACTTCCTGCCTGGCTACTGGCCAATCAGTGTTTTATTTATCAGTCAATCAGAGCAACACATTTACAGCATACAGAAAGACATCCTCTGCGAGCGCGTGCGCGCACGCACACACACACACACACACACACACACACACATTTTCTTAGTGACTAATGGAGCAGGGCCCAGTCCATTGTGGGTTGGGCCACCCTTGGGCTGGTGGTCCTGGTTTCTATAAGAAAGCAGGCTAAGTGAGCCATGGTGAGTAAACTAGTAAGCAGCCCTTCTTGCTGGCTTATGCATTGGCTCCTGCCTCCAGGTTCCTGCTGTGACTTCCTTTGATGATGAACTATAATACGGAAATATAAGCCAAATAACCCCCTCCCAAAGTTGCTTTGCTTATGATGTTTTATCACATCAATAGTAATCCTAAGTCAATCACTGAGCCATCTTACTGGTACAACAGTTTTTTTTTAATGTACTGTAATTGTACCTATTTGTAAAATATAGTGTATGCAGTATCAAAGTAATTAGCATTCCCATCTCTTTATCATTTCTTTTATATAATCATTTAACCCAAGTCAGAAACAAAGAAAATGCTGAAATAAAAGAAAATAAGTCTGAATATTACTTTAAATAGGAAACAAGAAATAGAATGACCAACCAACCCAAAAGCTGAACATTTGAAAGGATTGAAAATTCTATGAAGACAAATCAAGAGAGAAGAGCATAGGAAGATAATAAAACAATGAGAGGACATGAGAGAGTGTATTCATGCCATTCAGTGAAAGAGCCAATTTTACAAACATTAACTCTTAAGAAAAATAAATCTCCCTAATTAATCTGCAGACATCGAGCACAATCAGAATCACAAACACTTGCCTATTCAAGGGATCAGACCCCAGTGGGTTTGCAAATAATTTTATCCAAAACAATGGGACTTGATAAGCTCAGTTTTAGGTGAACAAATACAAAGCCGGGGCTGGGGGACATAGAAAGTACCCGGATTTTTTATGATGTCATAGTGGTCGTATCAAGAACATATCCCAAGGGCAAATTCTGGTGCCCCTAGATTTGTGAATATAAACGAAACTCATTGGCTGTTGAATCTGGTAATGTATTTAGTTTGGTAGTTCAGCTATTGTTTACCATTGATAAATATTCACTTCTTTATCTGAAGGTGAAGGGAGGGTCATTTATGAGGTGTCTGGGGAGAGCCAGCACTGCAGCAGATACTTTATATATGTTACTCAATGTAGCTAAAATATTGATTTTTCTTGTTGTGAATTTATTTTACCTTTTGTCAGAAAGGTACTAAATTTTCATCAATGAATACTTGTATTGAATATCTGCTGCCCTCAAAAGAGAAATGAAACTTAGCTTGTAGACAAAGTTAGCATCCAAACAGCTTGCTAGCCAAGAAAGGCACTTCATTTACATTAGATTATTGTTTTTTACTGCAATAGCCAAAGTCATGCCCAGAACAAAGAAACCATTGAAAACTATTGAGATTATAGAATGAATGGTCCTGAAAGTATGTGGAAAATATGATCCTGACAATATCAGTGATCACTTAAAACATCTAAGTAACTGACTGCAAATAGCTTCCTTTGCCTCTTAAGAACTTAGGATGTTTCTGCTATGTTACTCTTGTTTATTCCGTGTGTATTCAAGGAATTGGTGAGATTGAAGAGACTGAAAAACTGGTGTCTATTAGGCATGGATTAACTATTGCCAAGATCACTTTCAAAGCTGACAAAAAATTAACTCAGTACAGTCTAAAGTGGGATCAGTTAAGATATGAGAAACACAGAGAGCTATTTAGACAGATTTTTAAAGTGTATTGAAACAGATGACATAAACCCATTCATTAAGATAATAGTAAGAGCATGGTGGGAAACATCCTACTCTTCCAAATGTCATTGAAACACTGTCATCCTTAAACTTAATTCTCACCAATTAAACCATCTTAATTCTATGAAATTACACCAGAAATAGAATCTGTGTAGTATTGGTAGAGGTATGCATATATGGGTGTGTGAAAGTGGGATTTGTGCATGTGGATGCCAGGAGACAAGCTCAGGTGTTGTCTTAGTAAAGGTTTTCTATTGCTGTGATGAAACACCATGACCAAAGCAAGTTGGGGAGGAAAGGGTTTATTCAGCTTTAGCTTCCACATCACAGTTCATCATTAAATAAGTCAGGACAAGAACTCAAGTGGGGCAGGAACCTGGGGCCAAGAGCAAAGGCAGAGGTCATGGAGGAGTGTTGCTTACTGGTTTGCTCATCACTTGCTCAGCCTGCATTCTTACAAAACAAAGGACCACTATCCCAAGGATGGTACTACCTACAATGTGCTGGGCCCTCCTCCATTGATCACCAATCAAAAAAATGCATTAAAATTGGGTCTTATCTAGAAGTTTTCCCAATTGAGGGCCCCCCTCCTCCCTTCATGTTGACATAAAACCAGCCAGCACAGGTGCTGCTTCTCAAATGTGTCCACTTTTCCATTAAGACAGAGTCTCACTGGCCTGGACCTCACTAAATAGGCAAGGCTGGTTGACCAGCAAGCCCCAGGGACTCTACCTGTCACCACCTCCTCAACACTGGGATTTCAGCTGTTCCCACTCTTCGCTTTTTGTGGTGTGTGTTAGGGATCTGAACTCATGTCCAAATGCTCATGTGGCAGGCATTTTACTGACTGAGCCATTTCTCAGCCATGTCTGTCTAATACATATATATTAGATTTATTTTATATGTATAGATGTTTTGTCTACATGCATGTATGTGCACCACATGTAGGCCTGATACCTCTGGAGACCAGAAGAAGGCATTGGATCCCCTGTAACTGGAGCTACAAATGGTTGGAGCCACTGTGTGGATGCTGGGAATTGAATCTAGGTCCTCTGCAAGAGCAATCTCTCTACCCATCTCACTATAAATTTTAACAATTAAAAAGAGTTACCATGGTCTTCAAAAATATAGTTCTCATTGCTAAAAATTTTTTAAAAGTGTTCTAGTATGGCAACATTGTCTCAAGTAAATTAAAACTAAAACATTATTCTAAAATGAAGCAGCTTTAAACAAGAAACAAAAATGTACCATAAACTGGGAGCAAACAGTCAACTGATAGATTAATTTTAGAAAAGAAAATGAATAACTATGAATATATACATTCACTTAAATATTAGGAATCATAAATGGCCATTTATTTACCACTTAAATACACCTCACACCTTAAAGAATGAATCATGGCTCTAATTTTGGCACAGATTAACATGACATACCTTTAACTTTTGATTCAACTTTTTAGAATTATCATAAAAAACAAGTCCATATCACTTTGACCAACACAGAATACTTAAATAAACATGACTTTTTGGAGTTTTGTATTTGCCTTAGCTTTATTACTGAGACTTTTTCCTCTTTTGGCATCTTTTTGGTTTGGTCATTGTCCTTCCAATTTGCTGGCCTGGCTCATCTAATAACCATAATAACCATGCTTTCAATGGTTTTGTCTTCAAAGTAACTTCCTAGACTTAAGTTCCACAATCTTCATCAAATTTCAGCTCTTAGAGTGGACATGCATTCTCATTATGTGACAGTTGTGTTTTGAGTTAAGCTCAATCAGTCCAGTCTAGCATTGCATCTTTGAGATGAAATAGAAGAGTGGTAGTGAACTAGAGGAGGGCTATGTGAGTGCTCATTGAAGAAATGTCTATTACATACTTTTTTATTCTTACTCACCTCATAACATTAAAGATCTGAATAACAAACACTTAGCAAAAAAAGGTTTCTTATGGTTTGGAAAGTAGGATGGCTAATGAAGGTATAAAGATTATGAAGTTTTATCAAATTTGTATAGATTAATAAGTATTGAGGAAAACTGTGTAAATCTTCACTAAGTTGGGATGTTTAGAATTTTAAGGCAAATGGGACCTGGTGGTTCATGCTTGTAATCACAGCACTTGGGAGGTGGAGGCAGGAGGATCAGAAGCTAAAGGTCATCCTTTGCTATATAGTAAGTTCAAAGCTACCTGGGCTACATGAGACTCCATCTCATAAAAAAAACAAACTGTAACAATCAAAAATCTATAAAAAAGGAACTTCAAGCCAGAGGTACACTCTGAGGAAGTCTTAAACTGTACTAATTGAGTGAGGTTCCTTCACCCCAAAAACAACTAGACCCTGTGTTCAACCTTGTCTCAATTCAAGTTCAGGATTCAGCAATCCAGCTACAAGCAAAACCAGCCAAAGCAGTCTATATTTTAAAGGATGTAATTGGGCACAGACTTGAGGCATATACAACACTGGGAGGAGGATTCTTCCAATTTCTTTCATTCTTTCACTTTGTTGGTATGCATATTGACCTTAAAGTAAAATCAGATTAGAAGAGTGTCCACCTGCAGCCCATAACACCTGCCACTATGATGATTAGAATGGGAGGGGAGGTGAAGAGGTACTTGGAGGGGAGTAGAAGGAGGGGAAACCATAATCAAGATATATTATATGAAAAACAAGCCTATCAATAAAAGGAAAATAAAACACAGAACTTCGCAGACAGAGCAGAGACTGTTGACTGTTTGTTTGAGCACAGGTTCAGTGACTCCTTTCCACAAATGTGACAAGCCAGGCTTGTCATGTCGATAACATGATTTTGTAAATAGCAGACTAAATGGAAGATAAACCCTGCCTGAAAAATCAAAGCTTGGAAAGGCCATGACAGAAGCAGAAGTGTGTGTCTCTTAGAGGTCAGAGTTCTTTGTGCAGCTCTTATGTCTGCTCTAATTAAATTTCAAGCCAAGATGTTTCCCTCTCAGGAGACCTCTACCTCCTTCAGGGATCGATGGAAGAGGGGCTGGGTCTTGACCTGTATCCCGCATGACTCAAAAAGAACTTGCAGGAAAATTATATTCCTTGCTTTAGCTCACAAAAAGAAATGCCATTTTCTGAATACTTACACATATTTAGTCTGTTAAAAACACTTTCATGTTGCAGAATCACTGCAGTTTGGCATCTTGACTGTTGTGATAGGCTTAGTGATATTTTATTCAATTACTATTAAATTTAGATATTCTCTCCAAGTTGTATGAATTTTAATAAATGCTTGCTGAATTATAAAAGCAAATATATAACTATGAGATTTTGATGTGAAGTGTCTTCTCAATGTTAATGTCTGAACTCAAGATCTTAAATAAATTTGTATACAATTTTTTAAGTATAAATTACTAAATGTTGTCCAAAATCAGAACCACCAGAGTTGGTTTAAATGTATAATGGAATACTAGGGACATCTGACTGTATTTTATGCAAATATAGATGCAGCTTAATAACGTAGAACATCTAGTTCCTCTGTAGGGCTGTTGCAAGAAGTACTTCCTTGCTCTAGTTCAAAGAAAATTTCAGTCTAACCTGTTATAAAACTAATCCACCTAGTAGACAACATTATCTTCATGTAAGAAAGAAAGATCTAAAACAACTCCTTTAAAAAGAAAGAAAGAAAGTGTTAAATGAAGTCCTTAATATGCAGCTTGAACTTTGTCTCCTCTACACACCAAACAGAAGTCCCTCAGCTCTCATGTCTACACTGCTTAAGAGGTTGTATGGTTTCTTCACACATTGCTGTGGTAAAATGCTAGCAGAGTCACTTAGAGGAGAAGGGGTTTATTTGAAATCACAGTATTGAATTACCAGTCATCATGGCTGGGAGATCAAGGTAGCAGGAATTTGAAGCATCTAGTCACATCCACAGTCAAGAGGCAGAGAGATGAAGTAGTCACTATATGAGTTCCTACACTCACTTCTTTCTCCACTCATGCCTTCTAGAGCTCAGCCCACAGAGTGCTGCCACTCACATTCTGGGTAGGTCTAAATCAAATTAAGTGAAAACTCAATTAAAGCAATCAAGCTCCACATATATACCTACCCATAGGCCAACCTGATCTAGACAATCTCTCATTGAGACTCTCTTCCCAGATAATTCTTGATTGTGCCAAATGGACAAATTATTTTCACAAGACCTGACCAATTGCAAGCCAGTCAAAATGTCAGCATGGATAGGGAAAGGGCTCATACAGCCCTACTCTTGGCTGAGAAGGTCCTGGTAACTTGAGATACATGGACTGTGTGGGTAGTCCATGCTTCAGTGGATGGTCTTATACTCATGCTCATACCAGCAGCATTAACTGGACTCAGTGGACTTTTAAAAAAAGGAAATAAATTTGGGAGGGAGACTTTGAAGGAGATGTGGATGGAGTTGGAAGCGCAGAAGTGGATGGGTGGACATGATCAAAATATATCTTCTAAACATGAAATTCTCAAAGAATAAATTTTAATGTGTAAAAATATTAAAATATAACTTTAAAAATTATCCTGGAAATCATTAAAATTCTAAATTTATGGGAGTTATCATCTTTGTTAATAAATACAGCAAATAAAAGTATTTGCAATTCATCATAGCAATGCTGATACACTGAAGCATCTGCAACATGTGGGAGACAGACTGAAAATTGAATTTTGCCAAGAACTCGTGTTCAAAGGGCTTGAGTCTTCTCTATAACAAGAAGTGATGGCTGGATGCTGCCCAAGATACCTGAAAAAAATCCTCAGACACCCACATCACATCATACTACTCTTTAGTCTTCCAGAGAGCAGATGCATTTGATTATAGAGACCATGACTTTCTCATGACAGCATTCATGAATAAATTCAGTCATAATTTGATGGGTGCTCATATGTGAGATGTTAGAATAAATACTATTCCTGTCTTATTTTGTGATTCTTTTTGTCTAGGACCCACGGATCTCAGCATGAAGAGGCAGCTGGCAACTGGCTCAGGATCCTCCAGCAGTTCAAACTCCAGACCTCAGCTGAGTCCAACAGAAATCAACGCTGTGAGACAGCTTGTCGCAGGGTACCGAGAATCAGCTGCATTTTTATTGCGTTCTGCAGATGAACTGGAAAATCTCATTTTACAACAGAACTGAGGCAAACGATGTCCATAGTCACTGAGTTCTGAATTTGCAGTTTCCACTAATGACAGTTGATTTCCCAGCAGAGATACTCCTGGTCTTGCTGCACAGTCTTCTAAGAGAAATACTTCCATCATGCCATGTCGTCCTTGATCTATACACTGGTGTGTTAAGGAACTTCAAAGGAACTCTGACCTTGAAGTACTTGAGATGCTTAATGTGCCCAGCCTGTTGCTTTCTGTTTTAGTGTGTCAACATAAATATCACAAGCAATTTTTAAAAGGCTGCATATTCTTAATTCAAGGATAAAAATGAAGCTTGGGGTATATAAAATATAGCTCAAGATCCAACTGAAATATTAGTGGAACTTTCTACTGACTCACTGGACTGAAAGCTGAAGTATCTGAAAAAAAAAAAAAAGCCAAATTTCTTGTTGCTACAGGATATGACAACAATGAAAAGGATCTTGTATTTTAAAAGAAAAATGTAATTTTTATAAAAAGAATACTTGTTTTTCATTCGAAATGGTCATTTTTACTTTGGTAACTTTTTCATAGGTCCTAAAAGAAAACTGTTTTTTGAGAAACTACTGTAAGTATCCTTCCCACATCCCTTTTGCCTTCTCCTCTTTCCAAATTCTTTCTACAAAATAATAATAATAACACTCAATGCTGGGAAACAAACAAACAAACAAACAAACCCTTTGCCCACTTTCTTTAAGCCGCCCCATGAGGAACTACTTCCAAGAGATGCCTGCAATTCTGTACTTCTGCCAGTCTCAAAACACCCACGCCACAAGGCAGCTTACCACAGCAGTTTTCATGACCGAGGTTTCTAAACGTTATAAAAAGATGTGCTGAAACGCAGCACACCGTGCTTGCCCTAAAGCTGCTGGCCCCTGGCTGTGCCGCTGCCCCACAAGCGACCCTCCAGAGCAGCGACTGGATGTAGATGACTGAATGTTAGGAGGTTGCAAGTGACAATCGTAAACTCTGCACTCTCGTGTGTACGTTCCATTTCTGTTGGAAATCGTTTCCAGAAAAGGCTGTTATATCTCCTGATATGATTTGTATCATTTAGATTTTTTTTTTGCTGAAATTGAGAACTCTCAGCAGATAGAGCTGAACCTTACAATGAACTGCCCCCTCTGTCCCACAATGCCCTTCTTTTCTCCATTTCTAGAGTTAGACACACACACACACACACACACACACACACACACACGGAGTGGTGTTTTCTGTGCACTGAAGCAAGCCTATTTTTAAAATATTTAAGAAGTGCTTTTAGTTCATGCTTGTACTATTTTCCTTTCTGTTGTTTAGCTTGGGTTGAATTACAGATTCTTTGTGCATTCTTGAATTTGCCTTATTTTATGTAAAATGTATGTCATTCGGTTTTTGACAATGAGCTGAAGGCATCAGTGGTGTTCCTTTCCTACTTGTTACATATAGTTTTCCAAGTACTGACTGTGATTGTGACCAGGTAATGTGCACTTTTTATTGTAACTGTGGACATTGCTATGCTTTTTTTCTTCTAGTGTTTCTAGAATTATTGTTCCTTACAGTTACGTAAACAAAAAACAAAAAACAACAAAAAAAGAAATTTTGTGATACTGTTGGTGAATATAATGTGAAAATCTTATTGAAATATGAGTATTTTGGAAATACATAGATGCACAAACACCTTTTAAAGGTGTGAATTTAGAGTTTGCTTATTTAATGAAAATTTTAAAAAATGAGGGCTGGTATAATTTTCTCTGTTTTTGTTTGGTTTAATAAACAGATTTCTGTGTTAAAGCAATGATTCTTGTAAACTTCATTTTGGTTTTTTTGTGGTGCTAAGGGTGAAACCTGGAGCTTTGGACACATTGGGCAAGCACTCCAACCCTGGGCTGTTCTGACTGCCTATAAATTTTAGTACTTAATTTTGGGCAGTTTCTGCTTAAAATATGAAGCACAATCTTGTGCCTACATTTGAAAAACGAATATTCCAAACTTTATTTCCCTGAATACCCCAAAGCTGACACACTCAGACTACTAAAAACTTCATTTGGAGAAGTGAAGGGAACCAGCAGGGCAAGGCTACTATGCAGGATTCTTCAAATCTACGCGAAAAAGTTGGGCTTATTAGCTTTAGGCTTCATTTTTTTTTTCAATATGATCTGACTCTTTAAAGCTGATGGCTGCATGCTCCAGGGCTAAGGGGGTAGCTCCGTGTGTGAGGTGTTTGCTCGGAAAGCATGAAGACACACGGGTTCAGATCCCTAACACCCACATACAAACCCAGGCATGGCCACGAATGTTAATAATTCTACTTCTGTGTGCATTGGCCAGCCAATCTAGCCAACCCATGATTTCCAGGTTTAGTGAGAGACCCTGCCTCTAAAGAATAAAGTGGATGACAGTTAATGAGGAAGACATCCATTGTTGACCTGTGACGACATAATCAGAATCCAGCACTCAGGACTGAATTTGGTATAAACATGAAACATTCTTCATAATGACCATGGAGTGCAGCAGCCAATGCAATGCTAAACTCAGTAAGCCACACTTGTTTTCGTCTAACATACATGGCATTATCATTCCCATGGCTGCTCACATAGGACTCAAATCCTCACTATCTTTTGCATGTATCTGCATGAATAGGACACCATGTTCTATTCATTTCCTTAAAGGAGTAGAAATGAAATAACATTCTCCTTTCCTTTTTGCCTGCGAGGCAATGTTATCTCTATTTGGGCAGGTGAAATGATTGAACAGATAAGGGTACCTTCCACCACACCTGATGAAGTAAGATTGATCCCCAGAACACACAGAGAACCTGTGGAGGTCCTTTGACCTCCACATATGTACTGTGCATACACACACACACACACACACACACACACACACACACACTGTATTGCTTGAACACTTTTAATGAGAAATCACATCTTGAAATAGCTATAGAAAGCATACAAGCGTGAGTGGTCACTGAAACGTCTTGAATTCTGTAGCTTTGGGTAACAACATGGGTAGAACAAGCATCAGACCAAGTGATGGCCAGCATGCACTGAGTTCCCACACAAAGAAAACCAGTTCATCTCAAGGTCACACAGTGACCTTGGATGCAGCATTAATTTAATTATTCTTCATCAATAAAAATTCAAAAGTCAGGTACTGGGATAAGAACCTGAAGGAGCAGAGAAGCACAGAAGCCCCCAGTCTTCTCTTACCTGCTCCCTTCCTTCCTCCAAAAGACCAAATCCCTCTCTGCCCCGCCTTTCTACTTCCTGTCCTATCTCTCCTCAGACCTCCAAAATCTCTGTGGTTACTTTTGGTGGCTAATGGCTAGCTCCACCCTCTGACTCTAAGCAAGCTTTATTTGTCAGAACATAATCAAAATATCACACAACACTTGGGGGATTGGCACAGTCTATTCCCATTTTATACTCGGCAGAATCTTGCCGAGAGCACAACACTAGAACTGAAGCCAACATTTGACCCAGCCACTCCTGAAGGTGGCCCTTTATGGATGCTTGTGCTGTCTCCTGCTGCTGCCAAGTACTAAATAATTCCATTTTGCACTGCACCTTAGAACCAGGTGTCCATATTAAACATTAGCAGTTTTATTCTTATAGATGAGTCATAGTTACTTGTTAAATGGTTTGATGAAACACTTCTATGATTGTTGAATTTCCTTTAAGTGATAACTTCTATAAATATAAAAAGGTACAGTAAAGCCTACCACTGATGGCAGGAGAGATGACTCAAACATTAAGAGCCCTACTTGTTCTCCCAGAGGACATGGGTTCTATTCCCAGCAATCACGTTGCAGCTAATAACCATCTGCTACTCCATTTCCAGGGCACTTACTGGCTTCTTTTAACCTCTGTGGGCACCAGGTATGTACCTAATATCAACATACAGTGAGGCAAAACACCTATGCACATAAAACTAAAAAAGAAAAATTTAAAAGAAAAATTGACCACTGGTGGCAATCAAATACAAGCAATATGATGGAATGAAGTTCCAAGGTAAGTGGGGTTATTTCTTTCTTTTTATTTTTCTTTCTTTCTTGTTTGTTTGTGTTTTGAGCAGAGTTCCACCTTCATCTTATTATCTTCCTCCTGAGTGCTGAGATGACAGATGTGTACTACCACACTGTCCCTAATTTGAATATTGAATCTTATAAAAAATGATTCAAAGGGCCCATCCATATGAACCCACAAAGGGAAGCCTTGTTATGAATCCTGATACCATGGAAGCAGATATTATCTAAAGATGAATATTTGTCAAAATATTTTCTAACTTTGTATGGCTTGTGTTTCAAGTTCATTTTACATTGAGAACATCTGAAAATAAAGCATGTAGACAATAACATTATCCATCTTTTCCAACATTTATGGGAGGTGAAATCTGGTAAAGAATTAAGAACAGGCTAACCTATGGAATGTCACCATATTGACACCAGTTCTCCTTAAAATTTGAGCCTCTGTCCTCTACAAAAACATGAGAGACTCCACTCCCTTCGCATTCCAGCTTCTGATTTTTTCTTTTAACTTTTGATCTTTTTTTCCCTGTGAGACGGAGTCTTATGAGCCCAGGCTACCCTCATCTGCACCACATAACTGAGAATGTCCATGAATATTTTGACTTCCCAAGTGCCGGGATGCTCCACCATGTCCAGTTTCTACTGTGCTAGGAAGTGATCCTAGGGTGCTTCCTGCATGCTGGGCAAGCCTTCCACTACCCGAGAAACAGCCTCAGCTCTCTGGTCCAAGTTTTACAGGCCATCTGCATCTTTTGATTAATGGTCCTGTCTACATCCTTAAAATTAGAACTAGAACAGGTTATAACTTCTTTGAAGTTCTGACCTTGGCTCCCTTTTCCAAAATATTTATGGATTCTTCTGGGTATACTATGTATACCTGGGCAATACAGAATACTGTCTTTATATTAAGGTCAGCTAATTAGCAATCTTAATTCAACATACAAATTTAATTCCATCATTTGACATGTAACAAAATGTTTACAAGCTCTCACTGGGATGTGGGCTTCTCTAGGGGCCCATCATTCTACCTCTGTAGTGCTCTGATCTCTGATTTAATTTCCTTTTCTTTTTCTGTTAAATACCTCTCAGGACTCATTGTATTTACTCCTTCATTGCAGGAAAGATATAATTCAACAGTGTATCTTTATAAACTGTCACCAGCCATGGCCCCTGCTCTTCCTCTTTGTATAGGATATTGTCTTACAGAGCTCATTTAAGAGAGTATTTCTGGAGTTTGTCATTCCAGCTAGATACAACAAACAAATATGGCAAATGGTACAGCTAAACCTTTCAAGGGAAATTAAACAGGGGCATCTGACTTATTCCTTCACACTGATTTCTTAGAAGCTCTTCCCACCCAGGCAATTCTCTGGCACCTCCCCTGGGTCTCAAATCATTAGGCCAGTAGTGGGGTACATGAGATTCCAAAGCTCATTTAAATCCTGTAAGCAATCCAACTTCATCCATAGGACTTCTAATAATAAATATCCGTGGTGTCCAATTGACTTTGAACAATTAAAATATATTTAATGTTTGTAGGATTAGAGCTAGTGTTTTGGCTGTAAACCATCTACAGAATTTAGAATGGTCATTGGCACTTCAAACTTAAAGTTCTTTGCTTCCACTTTCTCTCTGGACCCATTGTGTCTAGCTCTTCTATAAAAACTGCATTTTTCCTAATTTACTATTTTTCTCCTTTTTGAAGATCATCAGCAGAAAGATGATACCAAGATTATTAATAATCTTAATTTTAAGAGAAAAATACTATAAAGTATAGAATGTTGAGCATAAAGGTTATTGCTGAAAGAATGGGATTAACACAAGTTTTATTCCTGAAAAAATCTTGAATTCTTACACTTTTTTTTTGTACTGCAGTGGTTAGAACTAGCTGTCAAGAGAAATGCTTTCTCCTTATTCATTGCACTCTTGCAGTGGCCGTCAGTCCTGATGGGGGGACACTCCACAGCATTCATCTTACTTCCTCTGACACAGGAAGTTCAGAGGCCTACCATGAAGCCAATCATGTGAGCTACATGAGCCACTTAACTCATTTGCATTTTAATCTCTTCAACTACTGCATATTTTGTTTACTTACTCTATTCTGGATGTTGAACTCTGATATAGAAATATTACTGTTCCTGTCCAAGGAGTCAGCATCTACTAGAAGAGAGACCCAGAAATATAGATACGACTGATACAAAACTCAAAGTTTCTTCAGCTTCACATGCAATGGCAAATGAGGGCCCAGCCAGAGTAAATCTGGATCTTGAAGATCTGAGGTGGGGGCAGAAGAGAATGGGATCACCAAGACTGGGTCTGTGCAGAATACCTGGCAGCTATTTCAAGTGTCATTTGAAAGGACAGGAGAAAGCAGAAAGATGTTTCTGTGGAGGATGTTCCAGCTACAGGAGAGAGCAGCATGAGAAGTGATGAAAGTGTGAAATGATACCTTGTACATCATGACTCCAGCCTTTTGTTGTTAGAGGACAGGGATAAAGAAGGAAAAGAGATTCTTGGAGACAAATAAGATGCCAGTAAAAGCCAAGACTTAAAATTATCTCAGGAGCTGGGCTGTGTCTGTAGATCACAGATAGGTTTTAAAAGTCAAGTGGTGAAAGCGACTTGGCTCCCTATGGTCTGTTTGCACAACGCATCATCAGAGCAGGAGTTTAGTTGACTTCTGGGACCTCCTTTCCATTACCATCAGTAAGTGCAGAGAAGGAGAGAAAGATTAGTGGGCCTTGCATAAGCAGCACACTACAAGGCAGAGTTTTGTCTTTCTACACCCAGATGCATATGTGCCATCGGCAAGTAAGAGCTGGGGCTAGAGAAACGGCTCAGTGGTTAGGAACCTGTACTGCTCTTTCAGAGGACCTGAGTTCAGTTCCCAGCACCCACATCAGACGGCTTACAACCGTTAACTCCAGTACCTGGGAATCTAATGCCACCTTCTGACCTCTGCAGGCACCTGCACATGTGTGGAGCCCATAAACTAATACAGACATACATATGCACACAGTTTTTAAGTGAGCACCAAGAAAAGTGACAGAAAGTTAAGAGCTAACATAACTTCTCCTTCAAGAAATAGATTCTAGAAAAGGCAGGAAAGTCCAAAGAAATCTCAAAACAACATAAGTCCACTCTCAATTTCCTAGTTTTGAGAAAGGAAAAATAAAAGAAGATGAGCTGTCTGAGAAAACTTACACACCACTCTTCAAAACTCTACAGTCTTTTCTGCCCTTGCTGTGTGAGCCAGAAGGAAAAGCCTTGTCAGGACTTACCAACTTCTGCATTCTCCAGTGGGACAGGATGGTTGAAGACTCGGGCAGATCATGACAGCCAAGGCAAAACTTCTCCAGTCTCAAACATAGACTTCACTGAGCATTGGGCCTCCTCCTTCCCCTTCTGCAAGGGCTCACCTCCAACCATTGGCCAACACGCACATGATCTGCTTCTCTTTCATAAAACTGCAACTGGCATTTATTAAATGAACATAAGAACAGGGTTCAGTGTTATGTTTCTATAGCTGCACACAGCATTCCTGAGCAAATCCCTTTATCCACCCTCCCCTCTTGCCAGCAGCTATTAATAGTTCACAGTCATGTAAACCTCTTTCAGTTTTTGCATGCTGAAGAGAATGTATGGCACTTTTATTTCTGTTACTGGTCTATTTCAATTAAATTCACATTCCCCAGTTCCATCCATTTCCCTACAACTAATAGGATTTCATTAACACAGAATAAAACCTCATTGTATGCACATACTACCAGCTTGTTATCTGGGACCCAGACTGATTACATTTTAACTATTGCGAGTAGTGCTGTAATGAACATGAGCATACAGGTATGTTTTTGGTGTGTGAATTTAACTTTATTTGGATATATACACAAAACGAGGGTGGCTGGGTCATAAGGTGGTTCTATTTTAATTTTTAAGGAACTTCTTAACTGTTTCATAGTAGGTGCATAAATTTATATTCCACCAAAGCATACAGGTACCTCTCCTCCACATCTTCACCAACATTTGCTTTGTTTTACTTTATGGATAACAGTCATTCTAACTGGAATGCTAGGGTATCTCATTGTGGGTTGCATTATTTTGATAGATAATGACATTAAACATTTTTTTGCAATTTTTTTTATTGTTTGCTTCTCTTATTTTCTCCTTTAATTTTTAACAGGCTTCTGCTTAGGGGACTAGGAGAAATGAAGAGTTAGTCATATTAAGTCAAAAACAATTTTACTAAGTATGGTGACACATAACTATAATTTCAGCACTGGGAAGACCAAGGTAGGCAAATCAAAAGTTTGAAGGCAACCTGTGATATATAGTAAGACTGCTTCCAAACAGCTACAAAAAGCAAAGTTTCTAAGAATCTTACTAGAGATTTGGATATCGATAAGTCAAAAAACAAATTCTCACACCTAAATAAGAAAGGTATCACTCAGATGCATGAGGTCTCCAGCTCTGTTCACTGTAACATCTTATAAAAAAGCAACCAGAGCTGGCTGAATGATCTCACTGGGAACAGCACCAACAAGGCCCCGGTCTCTGCTCTCCAGCAAAACACCAAGAAATTAAATGCAAACAGTCAGACTCAGTAGCTTCACTTCTGGGCTCTACACTTGCTTGGCAATGAGCCTATAACCTCATAATGTATGTTCCTGGTTTGTATTATTTAGCAATCAAATACAGGTTCCTCGTGTACTGTGTACTCTGTTTCTGCTACAAGATGTAACAATGGAGTGTGTGGTGTGCCCTATGTGGTCTATATGGGTTAAATCAACAACTTGACAGGATAAGTCACATAACTGAAAAGCCTCTGAGCACGCCTGTGAGGAGTTATCAAAAATAGATTAGTCCCTACGCATGCCCGTTGGGAAATTCTTGATTGGCATTACTTTGCCAGCAAGACCCACCTTGACTGAAGGTGGCACCAATCCCCAGGCTGGGCTTTTGGAGTGAACAAAGACGTGGTAAGCTGAGCTCAGTTTTCCTCTTCTTCTGCTTCCTGATTTTGGAAAAAAATGTGACTAGCCACCTCAAGCTCCTCCCACCATGACTTGCAGCCAGGATGGACTGTATCCTCAAACTGTGAGACAGCATAAACATCCCCCTCAGAAGTTGATTTTGTCCAGGGTATTTTTATCACAGCACCGGGAAAGCAAATGAATACAGTGTTCCATGCAGGGATCAGAGCAGTGCTGAGCCTTACAGCAGCAGGAATTTGACTGCACTTTGGTACCCAACCTTGAGCAATTATTCTCCTTCACTCATTAGTATGCAGCTGGCCGATAGATATTGCAAACAGCAAAGGTCAAATTATGATTTTTACATAAGATCTTCAGACTAACAAGTCATCCTTCTGGCTGGTGCTTTCAAAATCAGGCACATATAAAATTTTTTTCTCTAATTTTTCCCCACCAAATTTAATTGGTGTGTCTTTTTTTTTTTATTTCCAAAGCCAATTATATGAAGAGAATCTTTTCTGTCTATACTCGAGGCAGCTAGGTTGGGTTTCCTGCTGTTGGGCCTTCAGGCCAAGGACTTTTAGTAACTCATCCTTCATCTCAGACCCAGAAGTGGGGGTGGCAGAGAAGCTCAGCCTTGGAGGAGGGGACAGCAGTGTTTCTCAGATGCTTTGTCTGTGTTAGATAAGTCTGAAATCCATGAGGAACAGAGCAACAGCTGGAAGTGGGCAAGACCTTTGTAAGACGGGGACTTAGCCACCTCAGAAGGGGAGTCTATGCACAAGGGCACCAGGCTCGATGGCCTCTCCTGCCGGCTTGCAGTATTTTCTTCTCATTAATCGTAACACTGACTGAGGTGGTGACAGAAAAGGCCAACTCTGCTGACATTTTCAAGGAATCCTAAACATGCAGACAGTAATGGATGCTGGGGAAGCAGAGCCCAGCTCATCGTGGAAAGCCAATATGACCCTCTTTCATCTCCCCCTTTGCCACCCTGCCAAGCACCTTCGCACACCTCCCTGAATATCAAGCAGGCTGCAAGGGGCTGAGGACGTGTTGGTATACATAGCATGTCAGCGCAGCTCATCATATTCATGTCTAAAGAAATGCAAGTTTTAATGGACAATTTTGAGATCTCTGTAGTTAGAAGCAGAGTCCCCCTCATCCATCTATTTAAGCTATGCATACAAAAGATGGAGTTATTTTGGTTGTTTCATTAAACTGGGGCTCAGAATCCAAGCACTTTTAATTGTTTCAATCAAGACAAGAAACAGGCTCTTCAAAACATAAGCCCTATGTTTTTTCCTTATGAAAATTTTGGTTTTTACTTATATGCCATCTTAAAATGACCAGTAAAGAGTGTACATTTACATAGTACGAGGCAATGCTTTGATAAATGTGTATATTGTGAAATGGCTGAAACAATAAATCTACCAAATATATTACTTCACCTTGTTTTTTTTCAATACAGAGAAAACCGAAAACCAATTAACTCTCATAATACATGTCTATGAATTTTTAAAAGTTTTGTTGTGAGATAAGTATAAAATGTGTTAGATATCATGTAACATCTCAAACCAAGCACATTTTAGTGAAGTTCCTCCCACACCTCCCCACATCCCTGTTACTCTATCCCATGTGTAGCCCCACCCAGGTCTTTTTTACTCTTTCATGCCCAGAGCATCCTTTTTGCCATCCCATCCTTTCTCATCATCTGTTACTGCCTTTTGGTCTTCTTTATCCATGCTTGCACAGGCTTATATGTAAACCTGTAGATATTATAGACCAGGATCCACATATGAGGGCGCACGTGTGTGTGCTCTGTCTTTCTGCGTTGCCCTGTTATTTCACACTGGTTTTCCATTAGTCACTCCTATGTGTTACAACATATTATCTGTTTTTTAACTGCTTGCAGTACCAAGCCTCTGGCATGGGAGTAATGTAGGAGGCATTTAACCAGACTATCGTGTGGTTTTCCCCCTTCCTTTGCCTGCAGGTCTGAGTCCCCCCCCCCTTTTCATAGTAAAAATTCATTAAAAAAGTTGTTCAACCAGAATGTATTAAACGCCTCTACCCTGCAGAAGCCCCTGGTGCTCTGAGATCAGAGGTGGGAGATTTAGATAAAGTGGGGATGTGTGCTTGGGGAAGATGTGGAATTCCCTGGGGAATATGCTGGCACCGGGCCCCATGCTCACAGCCACCAGGCTAGATCCGTCTGACCATGTGTAAAATGAGAATAAGATCTTTCTCAAACAGAAACATGGCCGTCAGTGTGAAAATGGAATCTCTGAAACACACAGAACAAAATTCAGAGCCCAGAAAGCTGCTCTTTCGCATTTCCACTTGAATCTCTCCGTAATTTTAATTTTTGAAAATAATAACAGTTCCTCCCAGACATAAGTAACCAAGTGAAGGTTAAAAACACGAGTTTGACCCAATATTTGAGGGGAGAGACGATGCGTTGCCCTGCCCTGCCCTTCTAAGCAGCAGGATAACATTCACAGTGGGGGGGGGGGTGAGGCTCAGAGGGTAGAAGAGTGCTTGCCTGGTGTACAGAGAGCCCCCTGTGGAGGCCCAGGACCAAATGAACTCGGCACAATGGTTTACAGCTGTAATCCCAGAACTCTGGTAGTAGGACAGGAAGATCAGAGGTTCAAGGTCATTTTCAGCTGCATCGGGAGCTCAAGGCCAGCCCCAGCTACATGAGACCATATTAAAAGCCCATCCCAGAGAGCATCGTTTACATACATGAGATTCCTACTGGGATACTGGGACTCCATGAACACCCAGAAAGGAAAGAGCTCTAAAACATTTACACCTTGATCCAGACTTATTTTGTTTAAGTCTTTTTCTCACTTAGCTTGTATGGAAGCACTTAACAATTGGCTAGGGGTGATATTTGAAATTAGTTCTATTTTCAGTTTTAAAAATTGCCCAGAAGAGTACTTGTTAGAATTCTGCCCTTACTCCAGCTGCATGACTGCACGTGCGCAGTTCTGGAGTTAAGCAAAGGGTCTTGCATCTTACGTCATCAGTGTGTGCTGGGGACTACATGTGTGTGGTGTGGTCACGCAATCAGGGCATTTGTGGTGTAGCACCAGAAGCCCACCTGAGCATGTTCACGGGGAACCCTTAAAAAGCCAGACACAGGTAGCACCCTCTCTGTGTGTCTGCTCTGTGGCTTCCACCCCACCATCTTTCCCTCTGCTCTCCACACGGGCTCCTTCCCAGGCTTGGTTCTCTTGTACCCTCTCCTTCTTCCTCCTAATAAAGCTCTCTGCTACTAGGCAGTCTTGGCCGTGCCTTGTGACCTTTACACGGGTAACCAGCGCTGCCACCAGCGCCGTTTATCATTCATTTCGGTACTGAGCCCACGTCCTTACTGAATGCCACAGGCACCACTGCAGCGTGCAGCCTTCACCCTCTCCGCTTTGCAGTGGGATTGCCTCCGTGTTCCTTCCTGTCTGTTGCTTGAGCAGCCCCTAGCCCAGCCAATTTACAGAGAAATATTGCCGGTCCCTAAGCCTTAGGGTGTCCTGGGACATGAAGGCTTTCTGTTTGCTAGTGTCAGTCCTGTCTCGGGAGCGAAGGTTCACGTGTTGCTACTACCCCAACACTGAGTATGAAGAAACTGAGGCGCCAGCCGTGTGGTGTGACAACTTGTCGGCATTCCCTGAGCATCTCACACACGCTCCGAGTTAAAGGTCCCAGTTCTCACATCCTTCTGGTGATATGAAGGAAGCAACGTCACCTTCATTGAGCACACGAGACAGCTAGAGCACAAAAAGAAAAAAAGAAAAATTAGCTTTTTCAGCGCTGCTTTCTGTGAAGTTGGCTGACTGAGTTCTGTAACTCCTGCACCAGTGAACCAACATAAGATTTTCATCGAGCCTCGCTCGCTTTACGATAGAAAATAAAACCAGCTCAGTATGAACACACACCCATGCCAGGTTCCCAGTCTGTTTTGTCTAATTCTGGAAGTCATGCTGTGGGTTCCGCAATGACATGGTGTTGCTTTTCTCTGTCTGACTCCTACCAATCCTGCCCTGTTTCTCGGGAAATGTGAGGTGAATGAGGTTTGAGTACTTTTCGCGTTTATTTTCTACCTTGACATTGGACGCAAGGGGCAGAAGAAGAATGCGCACGCCATCTTCAGTGTGAGGATGTTTCCACTTTCTCCTGTGACTGACAGCAATCCCTGCTTCTCCAGACACAAGAGAAGCTGAGCTGTCAATCACAGCAGGCCCAGAGCTGATGCAGCCAAGGCCCTCTGAAGGGAGGCAAGGCAACCTCTCCCTCCAGGAGCTCCCCAGGAGGCCTGCCTCTCCCCTTCCCTCTCACACCACTTACTGTGCTGCCCCAAGCGGCCAGCTGACCAGTTAAAAACTGAAAGGTGGATGAAAGGTGTCTCCACAGCTTGACCACAGAGAGAACGAAAGACAGAAGCTAGACTCTTTGCTGCCCCTTCAGAGAAAGGAGCCCAGGTCACATCTTTATTATTCATCCATGTCTCTCCAATACTGCACAACACTTTTTACAAACTTCTTGCCTGCCTCTGTCCATTGACCAAAGTTAAGGCCCCGTGATGCCGTTTTTCACTTGATCATACTCATTCCTCTCTACTCTCTCCTGTCCCCCTCCCTTTCTTAGGGATAATTCCCACCCTACCCTGAAATACTCCTCCGTTTACATGCACATCATATGCATGGACTTATATTTACATATGCATCTGTATATATATAACCCCAGTTCTACTTATGAGAGAAAATGTAAGATGGATCTTCCTGAGTCTGCCTTATTGTCCCAATCCATCATGATGTCCAGTTCCATCCAGTTTCCTGCAAATGACGCAATTTCACTCTTCTCTATGGTGGAATAAAATTTCACAGCGTGCATACAGAACACATCCTCTTTTCCACTGGTCTGTTCAAGGGCACCAAGGCTTGTTATCTGCCTGACTGTTTTGAACAGCACTACAGCAATCGTGGGGTGGGGCAGGGAGCAGTTGCAGGTGTCTTCAGTGTGCTCCCCCTGGCTTCTCACACACGGTCCTCACTCCAGGGCAGTAAGGCTCAGAGTGGAGCTGCACAGTAGGGGTCAGGCCCTCGATTCTGGTCACCACCCGTCCTGCTTCAGAATCTAGAAGGGACAGGAGCAAGGGTAAGAGGGCATGGCAGTGCCCTTGGGTCACATGATTGCCGGGCTGGTGGACTCTCGCAGACGATTTTGTTATACAACTCAATACTTTGAGCGCTTCCAACCTAGACCAGAGCCAAGGAAAAGATGGGGAAAAGCAAATGGGGATGTCTGTCTGTGGGAAAGGAAAGCGGCAGCCTGAGAACCTGGGGTGGAGAAATGTTTCTAGCAAGCTGAAGTTCTCAGCCCCATGACTCTTCACTTCCTCGGCCATCTCACTCCACAGAGATGCCATCTTATCCCATCGAGCTTGGCTGTCTCTGAAGGATGGTACCGAGCTGCTGGTTTACAACAAGAAACAGCCAGGTGGCTTGGCAGTGTCCTCCAACGGGTCGGCAACATATTTTCTGGCAGAACAGTAAAAACCATTCAGTGCTCCACGGCACATTGGTGGCAGCAGTTGATGGTGATTTAGTCACAACAGACTTTAGCTACTGAGGCTTCTGTTAACACAGCCAGAGCTAGTCATATATATTCTGGAATAGAGATCAGCAGATTAAGGTGAGCAGATCAAATGTGGCATGCACAACCTTTTAGTAAATAAAGTTTTATAAGCACACAGCTGTGCTCTTTATTTGTATGTGTTTTGTGGCTGTCTTCACTCTGAGACAATCAAACCCGAGGAGTTGTTACAGGGGTGCAGCAGGTGTGAGGTCTCAAACCCAGGACTAATGGGCCAACTAAGGGAGGTGCCTATTTAACACATCAAAGCAGACCTGGCCTCCAGGTTCTCCCAGCATCTCTCATTCCATACCTGTTACAGCACGTGGCTGGCCTACCCCACCCCCTATTCCAAACTTCTCCAACCCAGAGGCTGGGCTGCCCTTCCTCCAGCTTCCCTTCCCTATATAATCCAGCCATTTTAGCTAATCTCTCTCTCTCTCTCTCTCTCTCTTTCTCTCTCTCTCTCTCTCTCTCTCTCTCTCTCTCTCTCTCTCTCTCTCTCTCTCTCTCTCTCTCTCCTCTCTTACCCTGCTAACCTCCTGGCCTCCTGACTCCTGGCTTTCTCCTCCCCCCATCCCCTTCCCCCTCACTCCCCACTTGTCGCTCCCCCTTCCCCCATCCCCTGTCCCCTTTCCTTTTTCCCCCTCTCCTCACATATCCCAGCTCAGGGTCATGTTCGCTCTAGACCCTTCCAGGTGCCTCTGACTATTCTCTTTCTCGTATCTATGATAAGCCTTCTTCTCCACCATACCCAGGAGTAGTCATGGCCCCCTTTTTTATTTCCTTTTTTCGTTTACCAGGAAGCCAGGTATTTTGACTTGGAAGGCCTTTTGCAGAAGATGCCCGTAAACTCCCAGTTTGGAGGCTCCTTTTGTTAGTGAGACATTCTTCATCACTCTGACAACAACGCACCTGATAACAAACAAGTTGAGGGGACTGTTTATTTGGTCTCCTGGGCTGACGACCACATTCTTTGGCCCCTGGTGAGGCAGAGTATGAGGCTGGGTGGAGCAAGAGCATGAGGCAGAGGCTGCACACCTCATAGTGGGCAGAAGTGAAGTGAGCATGTGCAGTGTGGGCTCCTCCTTTCTCCCCTTTCATTCTACCCAGGCCCCACCCTGTGGGATGTGCTATTCATATTCAAGGCAGGCCTTCCCTTTGTCCCAACACACCAGCACAATTGCTATGCTCCTAGGTGCTCCTAGGTGTTGGGAAGACACTTGCTGGTGTCTTCCCAACACAACAGCACATTGCTATGCTCCTAGGTGCTTCGCAAGCCAGAAATGTTGATGAACAAAAGGTCATAGGTATTTGATACAGTTCCAGGACAGTCACCATATTTTCACCTGTTCCTTCTGAGGGTCTCAATAACTGTGAAATTGTTTCTGTAAGAATATTGAGGCTGAGAGAAAAGTCATAGGTCGAGGAATTGACAGACCCATCGATCGCTAGGCAGTCGGGCCACCAGAAGTCATACGGGCTTTGTTTTGCTTTCTGAGGCTGTGTCTTCTATAATCTGTTCTAGGGACACAGTATCATGTCACACTCACAATGGGAGGAGTTCCCAAGGCCAAACTGTGGGTCTAAAAATGTGCTGTGTAAGAGGCAACTAGTGTGTAATTTGGGGACCACCTTAACCTTCAAGGTGATCCTCCTTACCAGCTGGGTAACCCTTCCCTCTCCAACCTGTTTCACACCCTGGTTAGCCCAAGAACCCCCACACAGCATTTACAACTGTCTGAAATAATGTAAGGGATGAATTTCTCTCTTCTCCTAGTAGTTCACAAGCTCCCTGCAGGCAGAGCCTTTGTTCAGCTTACTTCAGTAGCCAGAGGTTGGAAGAGTTGCATTCCTCACACTTAAGGACAGAGTCCTACCTAAGCTCCTACTTTTATGTTAACTCACACAAGCTAGACTCTTTTGGGACCAGGGACTCTCCATTGAGGAAATGGCTCCCTGGGATTTGCTGGTCAGCGAGTCCATAGTGCCTTTTCTTAATTAGTGATTAATTAACTTGGGCCTAATGCTATGTGGTTGCTGCCACCTCTAGGCTGGTGGTCCTGGGTGCTGTAAAAAAGCAGGCCAAGCAAGTCATGGGGAGCATGCCTTTGTAAGCAGCACCCCTCCACAGCCTCTGCATCAGCTCCTGCCTCAGGTTCCTGACTTGACTTCCTGCCCTGACTTCCCTGGGTGATGGATTTCTTTGTGGCTGCATAAGACAAATACACCCTCTCCTCCCCTGGTGCTTCCCAGCAATAGAAACCCTAACTAAGACAATTTTTTTTTAAATCATAAATATAACATCCTGATGGAGGGGGATGTGCAGCAAAAAATGCCTTTGCTTGTATACCAACAGTGGAAAAATTCCTTCCGGAACTTTGCAAACCGAAAAGAAAGGTGCTCATTTGTTGCAATATAGTGTTTTGCAAATTGTCACGATCTCTCTTTGGGGTGCTTAGTTGGATAAACTGGATTGATGCCAGGGTGGTACGGGCTGAGAGGTGAGGCGTGACCAAAAAAAGGTTGTAACTACTTACCATCAACGTCAACTGAGCAGTTTCTCAATAGACCCTTCCAAGCATTCATGGATTGCTGCATCCTGCCCCCTACTGGTCAAGGGAACTAATGACATGTGGTGATGAGCAAAATTACGTCAACATTTTTAAAAAATCTGAAACAGTATTTCTATTTCATAGAGCAAATTTCATCCTCTAACGGCTTTCCATATCCCCTTTTCTTCCTACTTTGAAAAGAAATTAAGAGCAAGGCAAAGGAGTGTAAGACATCTACCAGGGAAGAGACGGCAAAAGGCTGGCAGGGGATGTCAGAAGCAAAAATGATTCTTTATTTCTGTTGAGTTTCTCTAAAAAGTTTTTTATTACATGTATTTAATTTCGCACACAGACACACAGATGCACAAACATACAAACACACACACAGAGGTCAGAGTACAACTTTCAAAAGTGGATTCCCCGCCCGCCCCCTCCAACCATTTGGGATTAAACTCGGGTCATCAGACTTGGTGCCACCCACGTCTCCCTCCTAAACCGCCTTGCCATCCCTCTTAACTGATTTTTAAAGTGTGAGTTTAAAATAATTAGCTCTCTAAATTCCCGGGACCTGACATTCTCTCAAAGAATGCTATTGTAGAGGCTAAACTGTACCTCTGAAAATTACACTAGTAAAAGTTAGAAACAATACTTCCAGTTCACTTTTATTAATTTATTTTGACTTGGTTTCTCTTAGTTCTTAATTCATACAGTAAACCCCAGTTATAATGTGATAAACATTGAAGGAACTCCAGCCTGCCTGAGCACGGCAAACACGGTTCTGGCTGGCCTTGCCCTTCCCCCATTCCCTCTGCTGGGCTAAAACAAACAAACAAACAAACCTGTTAGATTCCATTCCTAGAGCCGGCCATCAAGGTCTATCCCCTTATTTGGCCACTTCCTCCTCCCGAGACTGACTACCACGGTCCAGTTATCAAAATATTGAAGTCCAGCAATCAAAAGCCCCAATTTGGCTGCCCTAACTAACCTGTCCAATTAAAATGACACTCCTTATTCTTACATAGGATTTCTACTTTTTTGTTTATAGACTGCCATTTGCCTACGGGCCACATCTGTCTCCTCTCTATCCAGAGGCAGTCCTTTGTCCTTCTGGAACAAATATCCCTCCCCCTCTCCCTTATTCCTTCTTCCCTTTCCCTTCATCCTCTACTCCTGCCTTTGTCTGTTTTTCCCTGCCCCTTTTCCCTCTGGGGCAAATAAATCTCCTCTTTGCTGAGAACTTAGTCGTGGGGTGTCCTGAGCCAATGCCAGTCCCTTCAAGCATAATTGAATCCAGCCACTGATTTTTAAAAGTGCTTATCTTGTAACACACTAGATCTCTTTTACTCACAGAAGGACTGATGAATTAAATCAAAGCCTGACTTTTTAATCTGGGCACATTTGTCCCTTTTGATTTTATGACTCACTCTGGAGAAAACCATATGTCCATACGAACATAACCAAACCAACCCTGCCTGTCAATCACTTTCATCCTACAAAGTTTAGGGGGTTCTGTTGAGAATAGGCACCACATTTCTTAAAGAACTGACTGAATGAACCAGCTGTGCACAGACTTCTGAACGTGTCCATAGTCCTACTTGAAACATCTCACATGTGGCAAGACAGTTGAGGAGAGGTGCCCGGTGAGGTATCTTTAGTGCCTTCAATCTACAACCTGATAAATCCCACAAGCCTGGCTAAATAATCTAAATCCCTGGCTGATGCAGTTTTCACTTTCAAAGTATACAGGATGTTGCCTTATGAGGAACGTATGTTTCCTTTGAGGAAACAGGAACAAATTGTTTATTTCCATTTTTCAGTTGTATTATTCTGCCTTATAAACATTTTTGTTGGAATACAGTCAAAGAGAGCTTTATCTATTAGTGGGATCTTATTCAATCCAAGGAAGAAATCATGTGGCTAGAAACATATGATCCAGGAGCCGGTTGCCTGGGTTTCGATTCCAGCTCTACATGATGCCCTGAGCAAGCTATTTTACCACATTTGCTTTGGTTTTCTCATTTATAAAAGTTGATGCCAATGCTACCTACCTCACAGGGCAGTTATGGAAGTAAAAGAAGGCCACACATAAAGTACATTGAAAAAATAAACCCTTAAAATGACCACATAGTAAACAGACCAGACTTTTTAAACTTACTAGTCATGAAAACAATGAATCCAGCAGTTCAAATAATCAATGCTAATGTAAATAACTGTAATGAACAAAGCAACCACATTTCACATAAAGACAGATATGAAGGGTTATTTCTGGCCAACTTGATTAGCTCTGGAATCAACTAAGGGACAAACCCCTAGGTGGGTCCACTAGAATGGGCAGCACCTTCCAAAATGGGTCTATACATAAAGCATGCCTGTTTTTGCCTCCCTGTCTTGATTCCTTGTATGTAAGTACATCTACCCTATTATCAACACTATCATCCTTGGATGACATCAGAACCCAGCTGCTTTGACTTTTCAACTGGACTAAAGACCAGCAACTCTCCAGGAAGCTTCTAGGCCTTCAATACCAGGTTAGGACTCCTCAGGCATCTAACCTTTTAGAGTGAATAGCTACCAAGTTCATGGCCTCTCCAGTATTCAGAGGCCCAGCCCCTATCAGGTAGCTGATATAATAAATCCAATTTCATATATGTATACAATATGTAGATAGATGATACATATAGACTATAGATGATAGATACATAAATGATAGATTAGAAAGATAGATAGATAGATAGATAGATAGATGTTCATTCTACCAGTTCCGTTCCCTATTATAAGTTGCCTCTCTCTCTCTCTCTCTCTCTCTCTCTCTCTCTCTCTCTCTCTCTCTCTCTCTCTCAGAAGTTATAAAACAAATTTAATAATATTTCTCTTATTTGGCACTTTTTAAAGTAAAATTAGTCTTTTGCAGACACCTCTCTAAATTGAAATCTTCTAATATTTTCTAACTTAAAAACTTGTAGAGATCAGTGTTGTATACTGAGCATATCCTTCCACCCAACTGCCTGTCACCATCCCTTTTCTCATCTCTCCCCTCTCCAGAGCTGTGGAATAATCCTTCTGTACACTATCAATATGTGCTACTCTCACTGGTTAATAAAAAGCTGGCAGGCCGGTAGTCAGGCAGGAAATATAAGTGGAACAGCCAGAAACAAAGGACTCTGGGAAAAAGAAGGCGGAGTCAGAGGTGTCACCAACGAGATGCAGAGAAAGCAGGAGATGAACATGCCATAAATAAGGAATATGGGTTCATGTAAAATGCAGGAGATGGTTACTAATAAGGCTGAGCTATTGCCTAAGCATTTACAATTAATATAAGCCTCTATGTGGTAATTTGGAAGCAACTGCCAGGGTGGGAAAACTCTGCCTACACTCCAACTTGCCCCTCTTTTCCTCTAGACAATCTCGCTTCTACTTTCCTTTAAGACACCTGCAACTCAGATTGTTTCTGCATCTCACCCATTGACAGAGACTGGGAGGTCAGTGTTCCCCTCTTTACCCTCACAGAAACATCCCAGACACCTGCTTCTTCTGTCTCCTTCTTCTTCAATTTAGTTATCCCAAAGACTTTGCTTGGCATCATTTCTATTATTACATTTCAAAGAAATGAGCAAGATTCAAGTTATAAATCAAGTGGGCTAACCTGAACTCAGCCTGTTTGGCAAATGACTCCAGAATAAGTTACTTGATATTCTGCTGTCAGGTGTTCTTAAATTTGATTCCTTTACTTTGAGAAAGCACACAATGGAATATGATCTTCAGTGTAGGGACATCTTTAATTAAAAGCAAGAAAGAAACAAAAACAAAATTCCTTTCTCTGTGCGATACTACTTTATAATCCATTGGTTTTAACTATTTAATAAAAGCATCTAAAAGATACTCAAAAAAAGAAAGAAAGAAAGAAAGAAAGAAAGAAAGAAAGAAAGAAAGAAAGAAAGAAAGAAAGAAAGAAAGAAAGAAAGAAAGAAAGAAAAAAGAAAAGAAAAGAAAAGCCGGGCGGTGGTGGCGCATGCCTTTAATCCCAGCACTCAGGAGGCAGAGGCAGGCAGTTCTTTGTGAGTTCGAGGCCAGCCTGGTCTACAGAGTGAGATCCAGGAAAGGCACAAAGCTACACAGAGAAACCCTGTCTCGAAAAACCAAAAAAAAAAAAAATACTCAAAAACATCAAATTGCTCTGCATCTCCTTGCTCACAGGCATGAACATGAAATAAGAATGTAACAGTAGCCATCTTTTTGGTAATCCCAGTAACCGAGAGTCTGAGTCAGGAGAATTTTCATTTTGAGGGAGATGACATCTGTAGTCCAGTGACCTTCATCTTCAGTTTGGAATAAATTGAAACCTAACTTTTCAGTGTCATTCTAGCAAAAAGTTGCAAGAGGGAAGTCAGTATTGTTGAGACCAGGTGCCCTGCACTCTACTTTGTACAAAATAACGGGACTCTGTTTTCTTGCTGTACCTTTGCCTGGGTATCTCCATTTCACAGGAAGAATAGGTTTCATATTAATGTGTCAATTTATTGTGTCTGTGGACAGTACAACCTATGAAGCATCACCCACCCTTGAGACACAGATCAACGAATTACGCCTAAAAGTAAAATTGGTACCACACTATAAACATCACAAAGTAGGCTAGGATCATATGAGTATAATAAAGTCACATCAGAAAAACTAAACCTGAGAACGTATCAAGCAGGCCTGCAGAGGTCACAACATCTTCAACTGGACCCCACAAACAGGAGGGCATCTAAAACTAATTAGGTGACATTGGCATCAGTTTGTCATTTGACCAGTTTGTATGTGCACCAAGAGATAGACAGGTAGAGACCCGTGACTCTCCCAGGAACTTCGACTCAGCACCACCCCCACTGCTGATGTAGCTAACTCTAATTGTCATCCACCACCCTCCTGCTGGTCTGCTGGACCTGTTTCTGCACCTCTCCATCATGGCTTCTGTATTCTTTGTTTCTGCAGCTCAACTCAGTGTTGAGTCTCAGCTCAAACCTGTGACCCTGTGGCTTGGTTCTGTGGTGGCAGGTCTCCAGCATCTCTCCAATAGGGTTCATTATATAAGTCTTACATCATAATGACTGTGTCTATAGCTAAACGAGCCTTTGGTCTCTAGCTGCTGTAGGACTTCTTTGAATTCCTTGAATTCTGCAGTGTGGCCTCTTTTGCAGCCATTCTGTAACTTACACATGTACATGTAGATAAAGTTACTGTGCCATGTGTGGTCAGGTAACATTAATAAGTAAAATATGAATGAAAGAACCTGTGTTTGCCAATACCAGCTGTCAAGGGGAGCTGAAACTCTTTTGCATAGCCAACAAGATTTGTTATTCAGTGAGTTCTCATATTGTGGAGACATAAACCAATCACATCCTTCATCTTTGTTTCTGACAAAGTGATCTCACAATTACAGAGGGCAAGTTGTTCAAAACAAATCTGCCTGTTTCCCAGAGATGCTTACAATTCTCCGTGGGGAAAAAATGGGAAGAAATCTTAAAATAGACAAGTGACCTCAAGACTTAAGCGCTTAAGAAAAAGAAAGGGAACAAATGTTGTATTTAGCACCTGGAGGATGTCTCCCTGGCATTGTGAATACTTAATTGCCGGGGAGCAAATGTTTGGGCTGCAGCATGGCGATTATTTCTACAGTTCTCCAATTAGCCTCTAGGAAGTGCTTCGAATTTCAAAAGGAAAGTGGGAGCTGGGGATGCAGCTCAGTGGCAGAGAGCATATTTAGCATGCACAAAACCCGCACTAACCTTTAATATCAATTTAGAATAAAGGATGTAACCCCAAAAGATCCTCAGAACTCTACAGAATCAGCATGTTCTTTGGGAATCATTGATCAATAATGGCAATATAAGGTCCTTGGTAGTACAAGAAACATAGAATATTCACATGTTATTGAATGTGCCTATAATGCAGGGTAGTCATGCTGACAGGAAGGAATTTTTTTGTTGTTTTAAAACAGCATCAAATGTAGCCTAGGCTGACCTTAAACTCACATTTGTGTGCATAAATAATATAAAATATGAATTGAAGAGTCCCTGTATTTCATGAACATAGAGATGTTTTCTTCTTTGCATTTTTCAACAGGATCATTTTATGCTCAGTCTTAGAGGCCCTCACCATGCTAGAATGAATTCATTTGCCCTGTTTCATTTGTTTTTCAATGACTGGTTTCTCCATTTTTGAGGGTGTGTGTCATTCTATACCAGATAATCCTTTGTAATAACCTTAAACTCTTAGAAACAAGACAAAGTTACACAAATAAATGAATTAATATAATTCTAAGTGTTCTGTTATGAAAAGTATTAGAATTATACCTTTCTCTTAGAATGAACCAAATGGCATTTATCCCTTTAATCACTGATGAACTTATCCATTTTATTGTTTGCCCTGTTGTCTTTAAACTACACTAAAGGAGAAGTAAAGTCAGTATGGCTTTGCCATCCTTTTATATACATTCCTTTGTTTTAGAGTGTGTGTGTGTGTGTGTGTGTGTGTGTGGTGTGTGTGTGTATGCATCCACCCTCCTAGTCTATATCACTCACTACTTTATTTCCATGAAACAGGGTCCCTAACTGAACTTTGAAGTAGGCTGTCAGCTAGCAAGCCCCACACATTCTCTCTCTGACTGCTCCTGTGCTCTGGGATTACAGGTGTGTGCAGCCAAGGCTAACTTTTTGCATAGTTTGCTGTAATTTGAACTCAGGCCTCATGCTTGGGTAATAGCCATCTGTTCCTTGCTGTGCTGTCTCCCCAGGCCTTGATCTACTTTTGTTTTCTTCCTTTTCCTTTCCCTTTTACTTTGAATCACCTTGTGTTCATCTTTGTATGGATGTAATTTCCTTTCCCCTTTTTATTAAACGAAGAGTCTTTTCTCATGCAATATAATCTGACTACAGTTTCTCCTCACTCTACTCCTCCCAGTCCCTCTCCACCTCCTCTCCCATCCAGACCCACTCCCTTTCTGAATCTCAATAGAAAAGAACAGGCTTCTAAGAGATGACAACCAAACATGGCAAAATAAAATATAGTAAGATGAAGCAAAAATGGCTGTATTGAAGTTAGACAAGGCAATCCAACAGAAGAAAAGAGTCCCCAGAACAGGCAAGAGAGTGAGAGATATACTCATTCTCACAGTCAGGAGTCAAAAAAAACCATTAAGGTAATAGCTATAATATATACACAGAGGACCTGATGCAAACCCATGTAGACTCTGTGTTTGTGGCTTCAGTCTCTGTGAGCTCTTATATGCCTTGCTTAGCTGATTCAGAGGGCCTGTTCTCCTGGTGTCCTAGATTCCCTCTGACTTCCACACCCTTCCTTCTGCCTCCTCTTCCTCAGGGTTCCCAAAGCTCTTGGGGGAGGGATTTGATGAAGACATTCCATTTAGAGGTATATGTTCCAAAGTCTCTCTCTCTGTCTCTGTTTCTCCATCTCTGTCTCTCTCTGTCTCTGTCTCTCTGTCTCTGTCTCTGTCTCTGTCTCTGTCTCTCTCTCTCTCTCTCTCTCTCTCTCTCTCTCTCTCACACACACACACACTCATGTTAGAATCCCTGTTTCATGGAATTCATTGTGTGTGTGTGTGTGTGTGTGTGTGTGTGTGTGTGTGTGTGTGTGTGTAAAATGTCTGGCTGTGAGTCTCTGTATTTGTTCTCATCTCTCTGATGGTGGCTGAATAAGGCACCAATATATGAGTATAGCAGAATGTCATTAGAAGTCATTTTATTCATACTTTTCACTGCATTAGGTATCCACACTGCCCCTCAAATGGTCTACAATTCTGTCTCTTCCTTCATTTCCTCCCTCAATCCCCTTTCCCCTCCTCTTTCCTGATTATCCTCTTCTCATCCCCTAACCCCACTCCATTCCAACCATAAAATCTATTCTATTTCCCTTACTCAGGGAGATTAATGTGATGACCCTAATTCTTTCCTCAATGTCTATCGTCTATGGGTATATGTATTATAGCTTGGTTATCATTTATTTAACAGCTAATATCCATATATAAGCAAATACATACCATCTTTATCTTTCTGGATCTGGGTTTCCTCACAGAGGATAATTTTTTTCCTAATCCCATCCACTTGTCTGGAAATTTCACAGGTCATATTTTTTAAGAACTGGATAATATTCCATTGTATAAATGTACCATATTTTCTTTATCCATTACTCTATTGGGGGACATCTATGTTGTTTCTGATTTCTGGCTATTATGAATAAAGCAGCAATGAACATAGTTGAGTAAGTGTGCTTGTGATATAAGCATCCTTTGTGTATGTGCCCAAGAGTGGTATATCTGGGTCTTGTGGTAGGTTGATTCCTACTTTTCTGAGAAACCATCACACTGTTTTCCAAAGAGACTATACAAGTTTGCACTCCTACCAGCAATGAAAGAGTGTTATCTTTGCTCCAAATCATGTTAGCATGAGCTGTCACTTGTGTTATTGATCTTAGCCATCCTGATAGGTGTAAGATAGAACTTAAAGTAGTTTTGATTTGCATGTCTCTGATAGCTAAAGTTACTGAAGATTTCTCAGCCATTTGAGCTTCCTCTATTGAGAATCCTACTTAGACCTATACCTGAATTCTTAATTGGATTATTTGGGTTTTTGATATCTAGTTTCTTGAGTTCTTTATGCATTTTGGATATTAGCTCTCTATTGGATATGAAGTTAGTAAAAAAAAAAAAATTTACCCATTCTGTAGTCTGATACTTTGCCCAAATAATGGTGCACTTGGCCTTACAGAAGCTTTTCAGTTTCATGAGGTACTATTTGTTAATTGTTAATCTTATCGCCTGCATTATTGGTGCTCTGTTCAGAAAGTTTTCCTGTGCCAATTAGTTCAAGAGCATTCCACACTCTTCTATGAAGTTTAGTGCATCTGGTTTTATGTTAAGGTCTTTGATTCATTTGGAGTTGAGTTTTGTGCAGGGTGATAGCTATGGGTCTATTTGCCTTCTTCTACATGTAGTCATCCAGTTTGACCAGTACCATTTGTTGAAGATGTCTTTTGTCCAATGTGTATCACTGACTCCTTTATCAAAAAACCAGGTGCCCATAGGTGTGTGGATTTATGTCTGGGTCTTCAATTCGATTCCATTGATCAACATGTCTGCTATTATGCCAATACCATGCTATGTTTATTACTCTAACTTTGTAGTATAACTTGGGATCAGGAATGGTGAGCCCTCCTGCAGTTCTTTCACTGTTCAATATTGTTTTAGCTCTCCTGGAGTTTTTGTGTTTCCATATGAAGTTGAGAATTGTTTTTCCAAGATCTGTGAAGATTTGTGTTGGAATGTTGATGGGGATTATGCTGAATTGCTTTTGGTAGGATGGCCCTTTTTACTATGTTAATCTTACCTATGCATGAGAATGGGAGATCTTGCCATCTTCTGATATTTTCTTCAGTCTCTTTCTTCAATGATTTGAAGTACTTATCATTCAAGTCTTCCACTTGCTAGGTTAGATTACGCTAAGATATTTTATATTATTTAGACTATTGTCTGTTAGTCATTTTTATATAGGAGGGTTACTGAATTTTGTGAGTTAATTTGTATCCAGCTACTTTGCTGAAAGTGTTTATCAGCTATAGGCATTCCCTGGTAGAATTTTTAGTGTCACTCATGTATAGTATCATTTCATCTGCAAATAAAGTTGCTTTGACTTCTTCTTCAATTTGTATCCCCTTGATTTCTTTCAGTTGCCTTATTGCAGTAGCTAAGATTTCAAGTCCTCTATTGAACAGGTATGGAGAGAAGGAACAATATTGTCTTGTTCCTAATTTTAGTGGAATTGCTTTGAATTTCTTTCCACTTAAGCTAATACTATTTATAGATTTGCTATAATCTGCCTTTATTATGTTTAGTTATGTCCCCTGTATTCTTAATCTCTCCAGGACTTTTATCATGAAGGGGTGTTGGATTTTGTCAAAGGTCTTTTCTACATCTAATGAAAGGACGATGTTTTTGTTTTGTCTTTCAGTTTATTTATATAATACATCATATTTTTTGATTTAAGTATATTGAACCATCCCTGAATATCTGCAATGAAGCCTACCTTATCATAGTGGATGACCTTTTTGATGTGTTCTTGGATTTGTTTTGGTAATATTTTTTTTTTAGTATTCTTGCATTCATGTTCATGAGGAAATTAGTCTGTAATTTTCTTTCTTCATTGGGTGTTTATATGGTTTGGGTATTAGGGTACTGTGGCCTCATAGAATGAATTAACCTATGTTCTTTCTGTTTCTACTTTGTTGAATAATTTGAGAAGTATTGACCTTAACTCTCCTTCAAAAGTCTGGTAGAATTCTGAGCTAAAACCATCTGGCCCTGAGCACTTTTTTTTTTGTTGGTTGGCAGACTTAATCACTACTTCTATTTCAGTAGTAGATATAGGTCTATTTAAATTGCTTATCTGATATTGAATTAACTTTTGTGAGTGTTATCTATCAAGAAAATTATTTGTACAAGCAAGCAGGAGCTGCCAGCCCAACTCAGGACTGAATCAGTGATGGACACAACTCAGCTGAGCAGAGGCAGGGGATTCTAACCCTGGCCAGCACTGGAATTCCAGTCAAGTGTTCCCCCGACACCCACATGGAACAGGTAGGCAGAACACAGTCAAACACACCGAATCAGGAGCCTGCTTGGTGCCATAGGCACCAGGCAATTTAGGCACTATGGTGATTTCCTTGTGATGAAGAAGCGTGGATCAGCCCAGCTTCAAGGCGACTTGAGTTAGACAGGGAGACCCACATGTAGGCCTGGGAATGCCCACCCTAGACTGCAAAGAGAAAGCATGGGGCCACCCAATACCTTGCAGTACTAGCCAGAAGGCCACTATTAGAGTGAGCAGAGGTATGGTATGATATCTTATGAGAGAGAGAGAGAGAGAGAGAGAGAGAGAGAGAGAGAGAGAGAGAGAGAGAGAGAGAGAGAGAATGTTTCAGGTTCTGTGGACAAAGGCATATCTGAAGAGACAAGAGAGGAAGGGAGCAGGCTGAGATGGTGAGGGAGCTGAACCCTTGACCAGCGGCAAAACACAGGAAAGCTTGACCTGCACTTTGTCTGGACAACACAGCAGAAATGACCCCGTTGATGAGAGCATGGGTAAGCCAACCCTGAGGGAATGAGCCTGGGAGATGTAGCCTCATGCCTCATCTGTCAGCAAGGAAAAAATCTGTGCTGAGAAAAAATTCTGGCTCCCATCTTGTGCCCATCAATGCCTGGGGCAGGTGGGAGAACTGTCCCTGTGTTCATAAAAGCAGTAGAGCTGTCCCTGACTCCCACAAACTGCAACACTCAGATCAGGCCCTGCACCTCGCCAAGGCAGCACAATAGTTAGTGCAGGTGTGCGTGAGCCAGCCCTGATGCTGTGAGCATGAGAAAGTGGTCCCAATTTCTCATCTATCTTGTGGCAACATGAGCTGGGGAAAGATGCCCTCCACCCCACCACCTGTTCATCAATGCCTAGGGCAGGTGGGAGAGCTGGCCCTGTGGTCATAGGAGTGGGAGGGCCATCTCATCCCTGACCCCTACCAGCTTCAACACTCAGAAGAGGAGGTCTTGCATGTCATCAGAGCAGCACAGTAGAGCCCACCCTGTTAAAGCAGGTGTGGATGAGCCAGCCTTGAAATCATGAGCCTGGGACATCTGTCCCCAATACCCATCTGTCTTCAGGCAGCATGGGCAGAGGACAGGTGCCCTCCCTGCCCATCAACACCTGAGGCAGATGGGAAAGCTGACACTGTGGTCATAAGAGTGAGAACGTGTTGTGGGATGTTCTCTATGCTGTGAATGTGTTGCTCTGATTGGTTAATGAACAAAGTGCTGATTGGTCAACAGCCAGGCAGGAAGTATAGGCAGCACAAAGAGAGAGGAGAATTCTGGGAACAGGAAGGCTGAGTGAGGAGATGCTGCCAGCCCCCGCCATGAGAAGCAGATGTTAAGATAACGGTAAGCCATAAGCCGCGTGGCAACTTATAGATTAATAAAAATAGGTTAATTTAAGATATAAGAACTAGATAGCAAGAGGCCTGCCACGGCCATACAGTTTATAAGTAATATAAGCTTCTGAGTGATTATTTTATAAGTGGGCTGAGGAACTGTGGGGGCTTGGTGGGAACTGGAGATAAACTCTCCAGCCGCAAGAAAGTCATCCCTGCACCCCACCACCTGCATCACTCAGAAGAGCAGGCCCTGTACCTTGCCAGGGCAGTACAATAGAGCTAACCCTATTAGTGCAGATGTAGGTGAGCCAGCCCCAAAATTGTGACCATGGGAGAACTGTCCCCATTTCCCATCTGGCAGACCAACCCTACAGCTGCCCAGGCCCAGACCAGGGTTATGAATTGATCATATCATCCACCCCTTCTATGATCTGCTAGAACATGTGAAGGGACCTGACCTGTAGACCCAAAGTTGCAGGATCTCCACAACACAGGGTAGCAGTGGGATGCCCAGGAAGAGTTCCAGTAGGGGCCCAGCATCGAAAGTATTGTGGAGACCAGGGGCCTCAAACCAGACCAATAACTCTGCAATGAACCCTTGCAAGTAGAGATGTATAGACAAAGCGATATGTGGTGTGACATGATGGGTCACACTGCAGCTTCTAGATTAGATTTTTTTAAATTCCTTCCCTTTTTTATTTCTATTTTTCTCATTTTAACTTCTCCTTTTTTCTCTTAAATTTTCTTTTATTTGGGGGGCAGTGCAGGGGCTCAGTTCCGAAGGCACAGGTAATGAATGGGATCAAGATACATGATGTGAAAAGCATATAGAATAAATTTTTAAAAATGTAAGAAAACAAAAAAAAAGAAGAAAGAAAGTTATTTATTTCTTTTAGAGTTTCCAGTTTGTGGAGTTAGGTTTTTAGAGTATGTCCTTTTGATTATCTAGATTTTCTTGGTGTCTATTGTTATGTCCCACTTTTCATTTCTGATTTTGTTAATTTTGATATTCTCTTTGCCCTTTAGTTAGTTTGGATAAAGGTTTACCTAGCTTATTGATTTTCTCAAAATTCTAAATCTTTGTTTAATTGATTCTTTGTATTGTTCTCTTTGTTTCTATTTTATTGATTTCATTCATGAGTTTGATTATTTCCTGTTGTCTACTTCTTCTGGATGAGATTTCTTCTTTATATTCTAGAGCTTTCATGTGTGCTATTAGGTTGCTAGTCTGACATCCTCTTTAATGAGTTTTTTGTAAACATTTAATGCTACCAACTTGCCTTTTCAAACCCCTTTCATTGTGTCCCATGAGTTTAGGTACATTGTACATTAATTTTCATTCAATTCTAGAAAGTTGTTAATTTCTTTCTTAATTTCTGTCTTGACCCATTTTTCATTCAGTAGAGAGTTGTTGCATTTCCATGAGTTTGTAAGAGTTCTTTTGTTTCTGTTGCTATTAATATCCAGCTTTAATCTGTGGTGGTCTGATAGCTTTCAGGCCGTTATTTCAATTTTCTTGAATCTGTTGAGACTTGCTTTGTATGTGTATGTGTTTAATTTGGGAGAAAGTTCCATGGGGTGCTGAGATGAAGGTAATTCATGTTTAATGTTCTGTATATATCTGTTAGATTCATTTGGTTTATAATGTTTGTTAGCTCCAATATTTCTCTTCTTAGGTTTTACCTGGATGACCTGTCTTTGGGTGACAGTGGGGTATGGAAGTCTCCCACTATCAGTGAGTTAGGGTCAATATGTGATTTAAGCTGTAATTGTGTTTCCTTTAAAAATGTGTGTGTCCTTGTGCTTTGAGGCAAAATGTTAAGAACTGAACTGTCTTCTTGGTGGATTTTTGTTCCTTTGATGAGTATGTAGTGCCCTTCTCTATCTCTTCTGATTAGTTTTAGTTTGAAATCTATTTTGCTAGTTATTAAAATGGCTACACCAGCTTGTTTCTTAGGTGCATTTGCTTGGAATACCTTTTTCCAACCCTTTACCCAAAGATAATGTCCATTTTTGATGTTGAAGTGTGTTTCTTGGCTGCAGCAAACGAATAGGTCTATTTTCACATCCATTCTGTAGTTTATATCCTTTTGTAGGGAATCGAGACCAGTGATATTGATAGATATCAATGACCAGCGATTATTGACTCCTGCTATTTTCTTGTTGTTGGTGGAGTTGATAGTGTTGATGATGGTGGTGGTGGTGGTGGTCATGGTGGTGCGTGCGTGCGTGTGTGTGTGTGTGTTTCTCTTCCTTTGATTTTGGTGGTCTGTGATTATTTCCTGTGTTTTCGTGGTTGTAGTTAGTCTCCTTAGGTTGAGTTTCCCTTCTAGCACTCTATGTAGTGCTGGATTTGTAAATAAATATTCCTTAAATTTAGTTTTATTATGAAATATCTTATGTCTCCATCTATGTTGATTGAAAGTGTTGCTGCATATAGTAGTCTGGGCTAGCATCTGTGGTCTCTTAGGGTCTGCAGCACATCTATTCCAGCTCTTCTGTCTTTTAGTGTCTCCATTGAGACGTCAGGTGTAATTCTAAGAGATCTGCCTCTATCTGTTATTGGTCTTTTTCCTTTTCAGCTTTTAACAGCCATTCTTTGTTCTGTTCTCATTCTTTTGCTTTATTCTGTTGATTGTTCTGTGCTGAGGGGACTTTCTTTTCTGGTCCAATCTATTTGGTGTTCTGTATGCTACCTGGATAGCCATGTCTTTCTTTAGGTTAGGAAAATTTCTTCTATGATTTTGTTGAAAATATTTTCTAGGCCTTTAAGCTGGTTTTCTTTTCCTTCTTCTATTCCTATGATTCTTAGATTTGGTCTTTTCATGGTGTCCCAGATTCTCTGGATGTTTTGTGCCAGAAATATTTTACACTTAACGTTTTCTTTAACCAATGTACTCATTTTTTTTTCTATATCTTCAGTGCCCGAGATCCTTTCTTTCATTTTTTGTATTCTATTGGTGAAACTTGCCTCTATACTTCCTGTTTGAATTTCCAAGTCTTTCATTTTCAGAATTCCCTCAGTTTTCATTTTTTTATTGCTTCTATTTCCAATTTCAGGCCTTGAACAGTTTTATTCATTTCCCTGTACTCGTTGTGTTTTCCTGGGTTTCTTTAAGGAATTTATTCATTTCTTCTTTAATGGCCTCTATCATCTTTATACATGCTGGAATATTCAATGCTTGCTGTGGTAAGGTTGCTGGGCTCCAGTGGAGACATATTGTCCTGGATGTTATGTAATATTGTCTTATTTGGGTGTCTAGGCATCTGGCATTGAAATACTTTTAGGTCTGGATGATGATATCCAGTTTTGACTTTGTTGGGTGAATGTTTTTCCCCTTGGTTTCTGCTCCCCCCTGGACTTTAGGAGAGTATGATGGCTCTGTCCTTCCTGGTAGGAAATTTTCTATGGGCCTGTTTCCCTGGCTTGCTTATCTTGTGTGATTCCCTGGCCTGATTATCTGGTGTGATCCCTGAGTATGCCTGTTGGTGTTGGAGGCTGGGATAATAGGATGAGTTGGGGGAAGTGAGGTTGGAGGAAAAGATCTATGTGAGGGTCAGTGGGAAAAAAAAGGGAGACTGCAGCAGGTTTTCTGCTGTAGAGCTGGGGAATGAGGCCAGGGAGATTATATATGTAGGAGCAGAAGGAGAGACAGTGTAGATCCACTGTCAGCCCACTTGTTGTCCTGGCAGGAGTAGCATGATGTACTTCTCTTATTCTCCAGAGTCATTACAGCATCTGTCTCCCTTTGCAAAGCTTTGTTAGCAAAAGAGCAAGGATTGCTTTATTTTTTTAATTTTCAGGACTTATTTTTACTTATGGGTCTGTGTGTGTGTGTGTGTGTGTGTGTGTGTGTGTGTGTGTGTGTGTGTGTATGCCACATGTGTGCAAGTTCCCATGGTGCCCAGAATACAGCATCAAATCCACCGGAGTTGCAGTCACAGGCCCTTGTCCCTGAAGCGGGTACTGGAAACAGACCTTGGGTCTTCTGGAAGAGTTGTAAATGCTCTTAACTGCCAAGCCATGTCTCCAGCTCCAAGGATTACTTTTTAAGAGTGGTTTATATTCATCATTTCACAGAAACATATAATCCTAAAATCTAAATACATGCCAAAGAACCATTTATTTCAATCCTTGCGATTCTCAGGTGCATTATTTGCATAAACCTTGCAGAGTCTGAGAGGCCTTTTGCTAAATCATTGTACATTCTTCCAAGAAACTCAAGCTATGTATTAAAATTTTAATTAAAAATCTAATCTGCTGAATCATTTTCAAAAGTGTGATCTGTGAGCATTTTCCATTTCTGGGAACTGACTATTAGGTCTCTTATTGGGTGGGGTTGGGCATGGTAAAGAGAAAGAAAGTTCCTTAACTTTTAGTGTGCTAAAACCACTGAGAAGGAGGAGGACTTCAGGGGCCAACCACCCAGCTGCCGTGGAGTAAGATTTACAGAAGGTCTTTGAAGATAGTAAGAATTTGAGAAGGAGAGCAGGCAAAGAACGGAAACAAGTCTTCGGTAGACCTTCCAAGGATAAAAGAAGTCCTGAGTACAGACAGTGACATTTATTCATTGCCCAAGGTGGAAATCTCCACGATGTATAAAGGCTGAGTTGCAAATCAGGGTGATTGAATTATGCAGATATGAAGATCATCTTCTAGGTTTTTAAAAAAGGCCTCGGATATTTCAAGTGGCCATTTTGGAATTACAGTTCTGTTTTTTTTTCTTTTTTTGGGTAATTTTGCCCCAGAAGTTTATTAAAATTGACAAGAATCATCTCTGAAGTGAATTGATAGTAGTAAGCCAATTCAACGAGCTGCTAAAAGACCCAGTCATTTCTTCAGTATTTTGGTTCAAACGGATTATATAAGTGGTTAAAGTATTTCGTCTGGTGTTATTTTCGTCTCTTCCCCCTCTCCTGTTGGTGTTCTTCAGCCAAAACTGTAAGATATGTTTGATTTGTGTACTGAGTAGTTTCAAATTACTGTTTAAATATTGCTGAAGTTTCGTGGCAGTTCTTTTTACCTTTATTGAAAGTTTTAGTAATTTTTGACTTCGGCTCTTTTCCTATTACAATGGGACAGCTTTTCTAAATGAAGACATTGAAAGAATACAGAGTTTTTTCCCTTTTCCCTTTTCTTTACTTGGGAGAGTAAGATGTTCCGGTGTCACACCAGCATGGTAGGATTGAGATAGCCATTTGTCTCTGTGTATGCTGATGTGTAGAAGTAAGCTTCAGATGTGAAGTTTTCTTTTTCTGCTTTCTGCACATAAATTGGATATTTCATCTGGAGTGGATAAGTACAACAGTGACAAATACATGGAATAATAAAGAAGACCTTGCTCTTGAATCCAAGGAACTTGGCTAATTCTGGATAGAGCCATATGAAAACTTCAAAACAAATATGGGTAGCTGACTTCAAATAACTCTATGTCAAATAGTCGTAGGTTAAGTATCTTCAAAGAACTTGGATATTTCAGAGGATACAAAATAAAAAAACAAACTGGAAAACATAAAGCTTATAGAGAAAAAACCAGCACCTTCCTGTGCAGTCCTCTTGGAATTTGGACTTGCCATGAGGTGTTGAAGCCTTGTTTCACTGAGTTGGAGAGACTGGACCTAAATGGCGCAGCATGACTTTGCTCCAGCCTGGCTTAATTTTCCTACTCCGCCATCATCAACAAAGTCATCATTGAATTTTGAGAAGCATTCTGAAAATTTTTCATGGACAGAAAATCGTTATGATGTGAGTCGTCGACGACACAACTCTTCAGATGGCTTTGATTCTGGTATTGGACGTCCTAACGGAGGTAATTTTGGGAGGAAAGAAAAAAATGGATGGCGTACGCATGGCAGAAATGGTACAGAAAACATAAATCATCGAGGGGGATACCATGGTGGAAATTCCCGTTCTCGTAGCAGTCTTTTCCATTCTGGAAAAAGCCAAGGACTACATGAAAACAGCATCCCTGACAATGACACTGGGAGGAAAGAAGACAAGAGAGAACGCAGACAGTTTGAGGCTGAGGACTTTCCATCTTTAAATCCTGAATATGAGAGAGAACCAAATCAGAATAAATCTTTAGCTGCGGGTGTATGGGGCCTACACGCCCAGACACACACATACCCAACCAAAAAAATCTCCCAAGCTCCTCTCTTAGAATATCCCCCGAATCCTAAATCTAGAGCTCCAAGAATGCTGGTCATTAAGAAAGGTAATACAAAAGACTTACAGCTATCTGGATTCCCAGTAGCAGGAAACCTTCCGTCACAGCCAGTTAAGAATGGAACTGGTCCGAGTGTTTATAAAGGCTTAGTCCCCAAACCTGCTGTTCCACCTACAAAACCTACACAATGGAAAAGCCAAACTAAAGAAAACAAAGTTGGGACTTCTTTTCCTCATGAATCTACAAGGTAAGACCAGCATCAACTCCCTGGCTTACAAGGCAATCTAAAATGATTCTGACACTTCAGTGTTAGATATCAGACTACTTTACAGTTCTCGACAAAAATAGGCATACTAATTGACAAGTGAAGTATGTTACATACTGTGCTCACTACAGAGAAGTGAGTTAAGATGTTGCACAGGACATATAAAACGACCTTCAACCAATAGGGCACACCTACTTTAACAAATTGTTTCATTGTTATAAATAGGGTACTTTGTTGCAGTTTGTTTTATAGTATTTTATTTATTCTCTGTGAATTTCATACACAAACATGCAAAGCTATATATAATATATATACATATATATACACACATATATTGCGCATGCATATACGCATGTATTTTGATAGTACTCACTTCCATTTCCTCCATTCAACTCCCTGGTCCCTCCTCCAATACATCTTCATTCTGACTTTATATGTCTTTCATACTGACTCCAGTTAGTGCCGCATGGGTGTGAGCTGTCCACCAGAGTATGGACATTCTACTGATAACTACACTTTTAAAGAAAAATACTCTCTCTCAGCTTCTATGAACTGCCAATGTCTCCTCAGATAGGGATGGAGCCTTGGGAGCCCTTTTCCCTTCATGCTAGGATTTTGACTGGCTTGATCTGGTACAGACAACCACAACTGCTATGAGTCCATGAAGACGGAATCAGTGCTATGTTCAGAAGACAGCACTTCATAGCATTCCTTCTTATTCCTACTCTTACACTCTATCACCTCTTCTGTGATGTTGCCTGAGCCTAAGGAGGAGATTTGATATAGATGTCTCATTTAGGAATGAACAATCAGAGTCACTTATTCTCAACACCTTGAGATATGAGTCTCTATGAAAACTGTCCACTGTCAGAAGACTGAAAGCAGCACAGCTCTATGGGCATAAACATAAATATTTTTAGAAAGAGTTTGACAACATGATTATTTAGCAAGGTAACAACAATAGGTCTGTTCTAGGACCTATGGCTTCTCTAGCCATGAGCTTTTCACCCTGTTTATAGTACCTCACACCAGTTCCCTTCCATGGTACAGACCTCAGATCGAATCAGAAAGTGACTGATTGTCCCCATAACAGTGAGACTGTTATTGCAATAGTGGGCACATCTTATGTTAGAGGATGATATTGCATCATGCATGAGACCATCAGTGTCCTACTTCCACCCAGTGACCTGCAACGTACTTCCCAGCATTATAAAATCTAACCCAGCAGGGAGGAATTTTTCTCTTCAGTTTGAGACTGATTTCTTTATGTCCTGCAACCAAATTATGTGGTGTCTTCAGCAATAGAGGCTTACCATCTAGCTATGGTGAGCAACTAAGAACAGTGGCAATACCCTGTGTTATCTGGGGGACATCTAGGGCCTCCTTAATGAAAGTATCCCATGCCTGACCCAAAACGTTTACCATAGAAGCCTATGTCTTCCAGAAGCAGCATTGTACACACACACAGTGTTCCTCTGTTCAAACTCAATTAAAAAATTTTAATTAGCTTACAAACTAGTGAATTTGCATTTGATTAACCTACCCAATCTCCTCCTTAATTCTTCTTTCACATGTATGTTCTACTATCCCCCCAATTATAATTTTTAATTGGATTGCAAGATTATAGGCTTCCTATGTCTTTTTCATGAGCATATTATAATGTGCGCTATAGATTGCTCAATGGTACAGATGCCCAAATAAGATTGAAGCGTATTTACTGCCTTCTCATATATATCAGCAGTCTACTATTACTATGGGCACAATAGGTCTCTGACCCCTTCCCCTGCACAGCCAAGCATAGTTATTCCTGTTTCAGCTACCATGTCTATATTCCAAATTGAAGCAAAAGAAAACAGAAAGAAAAGAAACAATTTCCTTTTATTTTAATTAAATAAGAAATGAGCAATCCCTGCTCTACCAGAGAACATGCCAGTCTCAGAAGCCTATGTAGGCCACATGCTCACCAAACTCTCCACTCTCTTGGCGCCCCCGACCCCATCCTCGATTCCCACTTTCTCTGCTTCACTATGTCTCAGCACCTTGGGAGGAGATCCCCTGCTCAACCAGAGGCCATGCTGGCCATCAGAAGTCCAGCGTGAAGTGGAGACCCCTTACTCAACCTCAGGCCACAGTAGCCAGAAGACCAGAGAAGAAACAGAAACTAAAGAACAAAACACCCACCTAACAATGACAAACCGAGAAATTGGCTAGACCTACAATTACCCCAAACTCAGATGCCTTGATGTCAGACTAAGAACACAACAACAACAGAGCAATATGGCATCACCAGAGCCAAGCTATCTTACTACACCAAGCCCTGAGTATTCCAATACAGCTGAAGCACAAGAAAAGGACCTTAAAACCAACTTTATGAACATGATTGAGATCCTTAAAGAGGAAATGAATAAATCCCTTAAAGAAAGCCAAGAGAAAAACAAACAAACAGGTGAAGGAAATGGATAAAACTCTTCAAGACCTGAAAATGGAAATAAAGGCAATAAAGAAATCACAAACTGGGGGAATGCTGGAGATGGGCAATCTAGGTAAGTGAACAGAAACTATAGACACAAGCATCACCAAAAAATACAAGAGATGGAAGAGTGAATCTCAGGCATAAAAGATAGAAGACACTGATACATTGATCGAAGAAAATGTTAAATCTAAAAAATTCCTGACACAATACATCTAGGAAATCTGGGACACTATGGAAAGACCAAACATAAGAACAAGAGGAATAGAAGAAGAATCTTAGCTCAAAAGCCCAGAGAATATTTTCAACAAAATCATAGAAAAAAAAAACCACTCCTAACCTCAAGAAGGGGATGCCTATAAAGGTACAAGAAGGTTATAGACTGCCAAATATATTGGACCAGAAAAGAAAGTACATGCCCCACATAATAATCAATCCCAAATCATACAGAACAAAAAAAAAGGATATTAAAAGGTAAAAGAGCAAGTAAGACATAAAGATTGACCTATTAGAATTACACCTGACTTTTCAGTGGAGACCTTAAAAGCCTGGACAGATGTATTGCAGACTCTACAAGACCACAGATGTCAGCCCAGACTACTATATCCAGCAAAACTTTCAAGGACTGTAGAAGGAAAAAACAAGATATCCCATGATAAAGTCAAATTTAAATAGTATTTATGTATAAATCCAGCCCCACAGAAGATACTAGAAGGAAAATTCAACCCAGGGAGGTCAACTACACTCATGAAAAAATAAATATTTAAATCTCACACCAGCAAAATCAAAAGAAAAGAAGCACACGCACACACACAGACACACACACACACACACACACACACACACACACACACAAACACACACAGAGAGAGAGAGAGAGAGAGAGAGAGAGAGAGAGAGAGAGAGAGAACCACCAGCAGCAGCAACAACAAAACAAACAAAAAGGAATTAATAAACATTGGTCACTGATATCTCTCATATCAATGGACTCAGATCCCCAATAAAAAGACACAGGCTAACAGAATGGATGTCAAAACAGGATCCAACCTTCTGCTGCATACAAGAAACACACCTCAACATCAAAGATAGACATTACCTCAAAGTAAAGGGCTGGAAAGGATTTTCCAAGCAAATGGCCTTATGAAGAAAGATTGTGTAGCCATTCTAAGATCTAAAAAAAATAGACTTCAAATCAAAACTAATCAAAAGAGATGAGGAAGAACACTTCATACTCATCAAAGAAAAAAATCCATTAAGATTATGTTTCAATTCTTAAACATCTATGCCAAAATTCATGGTACCCACATTTGTAAAAGAAACATTACTAAAGCTTAAATCACATATTGATAATGGGAGACTTCAATACTACACACTTGCTAACAGACAGGTCATTCAGCCAAAACCAAAACAGGGAAGTACTGGAGCTAACAGATGTTATAAAACAATTGGGCCTATCAGCTATCTACAGAATATTTCACCCAAACACAAAAGAATATACCTTTTTCTCAGCACCTCATGGAACTTTCTAGAAAATTGGTCACATACTCAATCACAAAGCACACATCAGCAAATACAAAAGATATTGAAATAACCCTCTGCATCCTATCAGACCACCACAGATTCAAGCTGGATTTCAACAACAGAAATAACAGAAAGCCTACAAATTTATGGAAACTGAACAAATCTCTACTAAATGACTCCTGGGTCGCTACAGAAATAAGAAAGAAATTAAAGACATTCTAGAATTCAATGAAACTAAATGCACAACATACTCAAACTTATGGGACACAATGAAAGCCATGTTAAGAGAAAAGTTCATAGCAATAAGTACGTTCATGAAGAAAGTAGAGAGATCTCACACTAGAAACTTAACAGCATGCCTAAAAGCTCTAGAACAAAAGGAAGCAAGCACATCCAAAAGGAATGGATGGCAGGAAATTATCAAACTGGGGGCTGAAATCAATAAAATAGAAACAGAGAACAATATGAAGAATCAATGAAACAAGAGTTGGTTCTTTGAGGAAATCAACTAGATAGATGAGCCCTTTCCCAAACTAACTAAAAGACACACAGAGAGAATATCCAAATTAACAAAATTAGAAATTAAAAGGGGGGAAACGTAACAACAGACACCAAGGAAATCCAAAGAATCATTAGGTCATACTTTAAAAGCTTGCACTCCACAACATTACAAAACTAAAAGAAATTGATAATTTTCTGGATACATACCACTTATCCAAGTTAAATCAAGATCGCACAAACAACTTAAATAGACCTATAACTTCCAAGGAAATAGAAGCAGTCATTATAAGTCTCCCAACCAAGCCCAGGGTCCAGTGGTTTTAGTACAGAATCCTAACAGACTTTCAAAGAAGAGCTAATGCCAGCCCTCCTCAAATTATTCCACAAAATAGAAACAGAAAAAATACTGCCAAATTCATTTTATGAGGCCACAATCACTGTGTTACTCAAACCACTCAAAGGTTCAACAAAGAAAGAGAATTACAGACCAATTCCTCTTATGAACATAGATTCAAATATACTCAATACAATACTAGCAAAACACATCCAAAACATATCAAAAAAGATCATTCATCATGACCAAGTAGGCTTCATTCCAGGGATACAGAGATCATTAAACACAGAAAAATCAGTCAATGCAATCCATCATATAAACAAAATGAAAGAAAATAAACCAATCGTAATATCATTAGATGCAGGAAAAGCCTCTAACAAAATCCAACGCTGCTTCATGAAGAGATCAGGGTTACAAGGAACATACCTAAACATAATAAACTCAATTTATAGCAAGCCTATAGCCAACATCAATTAAATAGAGAGAAACTCAAAGCAATCACACTAAAATCAGGAACAAGACAAGACTGTTCACTTTCTCCATACCTATTCAATATAGTACTTGAAGTTCTAGCTATAACAATAAGAAAACTGAAGGAGATCAAGGGGATACTAATTGGAGAGGAAGAAGTCAAAGTATTGCTGTCTGTTTGCCAATGATATGATAGTACAAATAAGCAACCACAAAAGTTCTAACAGGGTACTCTTACAGCTGATAAACACCTTCAGTGAAGTAGCTGGATACAAGATTAATTGAAAAAATCAGTAGGCATCCTATATACAATTGAAAGACAGGCTGAGAAAAAATCAGGGAAATAATACCCTTCACAATAGACAAATAATATATTTAATATTACTATATCAGGGTAACTCTAATTGAGCAAACAAAAGACTTGTATGATAAAAAAACATCATGTCTTTGAGGCAAGAAATTAAAGGAGATATCAGAAGATGGGAAGATCTCCCATTCTCAAGGATCAGTAGTATCAACATAGTTAAAATGGCTATCCTACCAAAAACAATCTACAATCCACATCAAAATTCCAACACAATTCTTTACAGACCTTTAAAGGACAGTACTCAACTTCATATGGAAATACAAAAAACTCAGTGTGGTGATATTTTGTGCTCTAACAAAGCTTTCCTGAAAATCAAAGAAGTAAAGAAGCCAGCCACTAGAGAGACTTCTTACCTCTACCAAATCCTCAGACCTAAGGGTGTGGGCTCATGTCTCCTCTTGCCTTATATTCCTCTCTCTGCCCAGCCATATTACTTCCTGTCTCCACCTCCCTGGTGCTGAGATTAAAGGTGTGTGTCTCCCAAGTACTAGGATCAAAGGTATGAGATCCCAAGTGCTGGGATCAAAGGTGTGTGCCACCACTGCCTGGCCTCTATAATTAACTGGTAGCTAGCTCCACATTTTTATCTTCTTTACTTCTCTGATCTTCAGGCAAGCTTTGTTAGAGCACAAACAAAATATCACCACAACCCAGGATAGATAAAACAATCCTGAACAATAAAAGAACTTGTGGAGGTATCACCATTCCTAATTTTAAGCTTTACTACAGAACTATTGTAATAAAAACTGCATGGTATTGGCATAAAAACAGACATATTGATCAATGGAATCAAATCAAAACATAAATCCAAGCCATATGGTCACTTGATTTTTTTAAATAAAGAAGCCAGAAATGCACACTGGAAAAAAAGAAAGCCTCTTCAACAAATGGCACTGTTTTAACTGGGTATCTGCATTTGGAAGAATGCAAATAGACCCATATTTATCACCCTGCACAAAAACTCAAGTCCAAGTGGATTGAAGTCCACAACATAAAACTAGGTACACTGACCCTGATAGAAGTGAAGGTGGGGAATAGTCTTTAATATTAATATTAATAATAATATTAATTGGAATGGGAGACAGCTTCCTGAATAGAACACTGATAGGACAGATAGTAAGATAAACAATTAACAAATGGGACCTCATGAAACTGAACAGCTTCTTTAATGCAAAGGACAGTGTCAAAAGAAAAAAATGATAGCTTGAAGAATGGAAAAAGATTTTCACCAACTCCATATCCTACAAATGGCTAATATCCAAAATACATTTAAAAAACTCAAAAAACTATGTTCATAGTTGCTTTTTTCATAATAACCAGAAACTGGAAACATCCTAGACTTCCCTCAACTGAAGAAAAGATAAAGACAATGTGGGTGGTATATTTACACAATGGAATATTACTCAGCTGTTTAAAAAATGACATCATGAAATTTATAGGCAAATGGATGGAACTAAAAAATCATCTTGAGTGAGGTAACCAAGACTAAGAAAGACAAATATGGTATATACTCACTTATGAGTGGATGTTAACTCTAAAGTAATTGATTATCATGCTACAATCCATAGACCCAGAGAGGCTAACAAGCAAGGAGGGCACTATGGGAAGGATCTCCTTGGGAAGGGGAAATAGAATATATTTTGGGAGTGGACTGGAGATAGATAGAATGGGAACTTGTGGAAGAGGAGGAAGAGGGAGAGAATATGGGAGAGACAACTGAAGTTGGATGGCATGAGGGGATGATGTGGAAACCTAGTGCAGTAGCAACTCCCAGGATTCCAAAAGAATGACCCTAGTGAGGACTCCTGGTAATGGAGGATTCGGAGGATGAACTGGCCATCCTCTGTAACCAGGCAAGATTTTCAGTGGTGGGACTGGGACACCAACCCAGCCACAAAACCTTCCCCCTACAATCTATCCCACTTGCAATATGTGCTGGGGCAATGGAAGTACTGAACTTGTGGGAGTGGCCAGCCAATGACTGGTTTAATTTGAGAATCCTGCCACAAAAGGGAGCCTATGCCTGACACTGCCTGGACAATCAGGAACTAAAGGCTAGATAGCCCAGAGGCCTATGATAGAAAAAAAAAACTATATACTAATAAAATGATTCCTAAGGTTATCCTTATGTACTCATAGATTGGTGAGTAGCCCAATTGTCATCAAAGAGGTTTCTGCCAGCAGCTGATGGGAGCAGATACAAAGACCCACAGCCAAACTTTGGGTGGAGAGAGAGCCCAAAATGGAGATCTCCACTGGTTCCCTCCCCTTGGAATTCAGAGAATCCCAACGAAGAGGGGAAGGAAGAATTATAAGAGCCAGAGTGGTCTAGGACATCAGAAGAACACTGTCCATAGAATCAACTAAACAGGGTTCATAGTGCTTCATAGAGACTGATACAGCAATCACAGAGCCTGCAAGGGTCTGTGCTAGGTCCTCTGCATATATGATATGGTTGTTAGCTTGGTGTTCTTGTGGTATTCCTTACAGTGAAGGTGTCTCTGACTCTTTCCTCTGTTCTTGGGACACTTTTCCTCCTACTGGGCTGCCTATCCCAGTCTTTATATTAGGTTTTGTGCCTTGTATTATTGTATGTTGCTATGCTATGTTCAGTGGATATCTCTGGGAGGCCTGCTCTTTTCTGAGGGAATAGAGGAGGAGTTGATCTGGAAGAGAGGGGTGGTGGTGGGGGCACTGGGAAGAGTGGAGGAATGAGAACCTGCTCTAGGAATGTATTGAAAACAAATAAAACACACACACAATGAAGAAGTTAGCACATGTTTTCTTGATTTTGAATGCATCAATTCCACTGATTCCTTCTTACAAAAAGAATCAGTCTAGTTCTTAGCTACAGTGGTGATTGGGAAGTAGACTGCTTAAAAAATAGCATTCTGATAAAAACTGAAGAGAACAGGTTGAAATTTAGGTGTTTTTGAGATGTTGTTGTCAGACTTGAACATATTTTTAACATTGATTAATATTTAGGAAGGTAGTTCTTACCACTCATCAGAACCTACTCTTACAATATTTCAATCATGTCTTTTGTTTATCACTTCAGAAACATAACCAGTTATTTAAATAATAAATCTCACAATGGTAGAGATTTGGTTGTGTTCATGTCCAAGTTGAGTACCGTGATCTATCTTTATTTCTAACAGAAAATAAGGTACACTCTTTTTATGGAATCTACTAGACAGTTGTCTATCTTAACATGAAGCTTAATATCTCCTTCTAAGGCACCAGCTGTCTGGAATTCATTGATGTGGACAATGAACACAAGCTTCGTACTTTCTAAGAATTGCATAGTCAAAGTTATGCTAATGCTCTGGGTGAAGGAAGGGAGGGTTATATGGTCTCAATCAGTGATGGGAATGACACATGAGGATTTTCCAAGAAGCAATGTGTCTTCACCCTCAACAGAATCTTTATACTATTGAGTAAGGGGCATGCTTGGTATAGACCAAGGAAAACTGGAGAGAGAAAACATAAGTCTGTTCAGAGATGTGTTGTGGATGTCAACCTGACACTCTGAATGTTCTCAACTTGATTATTGTTATAAAAAGAGAGAGAGAGAAGGATATTCCTATATTGACAGATGCTACTGTTCCTCGGTGGTTGGGACCCAAAAAAGCTAGCAGAATCTGTGAACTTTTCCATCTCTCTTAAGGAGATGAAGCCCATTATTATGTTATCAGAAAACCCTTAAACAAAGATGGTGAGAAGCTCAGAACAACAGCATCTAGGACACAGCATCCTGTTACTTCATGTGTCCTTCAGGACAATCACAGATGTACCACTCTGAAGAAACGAGGCACAAAGGAAAACAAAGGGAAGGCTGCAGAATATGCTAAACCTTTGACCAAGAGAATGGAAGAAGACAAAGAAAATGCCAGGAACCAATTGCCAAGAGGCATAGGCTGTCCTTGAGAGCCTCTAATAATACAGTCAAACACAAATGAATAAATGAGAATCTTTTATAGCAAAGAAATGATCAGATGTTGAAAATAAAAGGTAAGAAGGTAAAGAATGGATAAAACATTGCACCCTTAATTGATAAGAGACTCTGATGCCCAAGATGCAGGATACACCAGACTCATTGCTTTTCTTTGTGCATCATTGTACCAGAGTGGCACCACATTCCACCCAGAGTTAGAGCTTAGGCCTCTTTTCATTTCCACAGAATTACTATCTACCAGAGTCCAAAAGCATCACAAATTATACAGAATGTTACAGGCGGAAATGGTCCCATCCATGTTTTTATTTGTCTTCTTTTACAGCCTGTCCTTCTCTGGGCCTTGAACCTTGTCTGTGGCCTTGATGGGAGACAGAAATCATCATCGTCTCAGATATCCAGGTATTTCCTATTTTTGACTCAGAACACTCAGAAAATCTGTCTTCAGATGATATAGCATGCATATACTTACTGGAAGGAGCTGAAGGCATATGGTTTTAAGGTGGAGGTAGAGCTAGAGTATCAGTTATGGTTCTCCAGAGAAACAGAACCTATCCCATATAGGCATATGCCCAAGAGAGTCAGTGCTTCCAAGTACAGAGGCCTGAAAACCATAAGAGTCAATGATGCAGGTTCCAGTCCATATGTAAGAAAAGAGAACGGTCTTGACTGAATCCAGTCTCTACTTCTGCTCTATTCAAGAACTCAACAGATTGGACAACACCACAGTGGGGAACACCATCTGCTTCCCTATATCTATGGACTTGTGTTAATTTTATCTGGAAACAGTACCATAGATGCATCTAGAAAAAAAAATGTCTCTCAGCTATCTGGTAGCCCTGTGGTAACCAAATCAAGTTGACATACATAAATATTCATTACAGGTATTAAGTGGACATCTGTATTGTCTTAGCCAGAATTTCTATTTCTGTGATAAAACACTATGACCAATAACAACTTAGAGAGAAATGGGACTTAGACTTCCATGTCACAGTTCATCACTGAGGAAAGTTAGGGCAAAAACTCAAGGTAGGAACCTGTAAGCAGGAACTAAAGGAGAGGCCATGAAGAGGTGCTACTTACTGGATTGTTTCCCATGGCTTGCATGTTCTACTTCCTTATACCACCCAGGATCACCTGCTCAGGGTTGGCTTTAAACCTAATGGACTAGATCTTCCCATACTAATCATTAAACAAGAAAATACCCTACAGATTTGCCCACAGGCAATTTGAGGGAGGCATTTTCTCAGCCAAGTTTCCTTTTCCTAAATAACTCTAAATTGTGTTAGAATGACAAAAAAAGAACCCAGCCAGAGCGAGCGCGCGCGCACACACACACACACACACACACACACACACACACACACACACACACATCTCTGGAAACTATGATTAGTTTTAAAATAAAACAATAGCGAAGTTGTAGTTTCTGCTACCATAATGTATTGACAAGTTTAATAGGTAGTGTACTAGCCCTTCCTAAAAGAGAAAGTATGTATTTGGGAGATATTTACTCTTCTTCATGTTTTTTTGTTTGTTTTTCGAGACAGGGTTTCTTTGTGTAGCTTTGGAACCTGTCCTGGAACTCACTCTGTAGCCCAGGATGGCCTCAAACTCACTGAGATCCGCCCGCCTCTGCCTCCCAAGTGCTGGGATTAAAGAGATGCGCCACCACCGCCCAGCTTCTTCTTCATATCTTATAACTTAAATTTTATCACATAAATGAGCAAAACTTAAATATTTTGTAAAGCCAATATGTCTGGTGTTACATGCATAGAGAATAAGAGAACAAAGAAAATACATTTTCTTTGTATATATCTAGGTATATTCGCCTACACCAAAACACACATGTATTCATAGCAGATATGGAAGTGGTAATCCTAGTCATAGACTAGCAGCTGGTATAACTACCTTCTACCACTTTTTATTTTGTGTTCTTTTGCTTTCACTGAGTATCATAGATGACTTGGTTCTTCACCTTGTGGGGAGAGGGATATTTTTATTCTTGAAGGGCTTATGCTACTAATTTTCCTTCTTAGATTGACCTGGGTTGTTTTTCATTGCCTGCCAACACTAAGTAATGCCCTCAGAGATCTCTTGTCTTCCAAACACCCCCTTTATTATCTCTATTGTGGAGTATTTGACCAACTTCCCCTTGGTAATGGATCAGTTATCCCAGCCACCACTATTACTCCATGCCATTGGGAGGAACAAGTAGTCTAAAATGTCCAGGGGGAATTCTTCTCTTCTGGTTCCATGAAGTCATGTTTCAGTGGAAGCACCCTTGCTTCTGAGGTTAAAGTCTAAACTGACAGAGCATAAACTCACTGAAACAAAAATCAAACATTGGTCTAGTAGTCACTAGCAGAAATCCATTTCCATCCCTTAATTCCCAGGCCATCAATCTAACTGGAAAGAAGTACAGAGTCTGAGGAAATGCTGAAGGAAGACCCCAGACTCATCAAATTATATGAGTTTATTAATATTCCAGCATGCATGTGTGGTCGTTCACCTGTACAAAATGACGATGCCCCTGAGAGGAGCATGTAGGCTCCTTTTAAGCATAGCTAAGGGGAGTTTTAGGGACAATTAGTGTCGGCATTCTGGCCCACCCTGCATCCTGATGTGAAGCCCCCTTTAAGATGAAAAAAAAAAAAAACCTCCCCCTCCTTCCCCTCTCTCTTCTCCATGAAGCTGTACTCACCTCACCTCCGCTTTCCTTTCTCTCCTTTCCCCCACCCTCTCTCTTGTCTCTCTCCTTCCCTCCATTCCCTGTCCCCTCCTTTCAAAATAAACTTTCCATGCGGACATGTGTCTCTATTTTGTGAGTGACTTTCCACTGCTCCATGCCGCAGCCTACTGATGCATGGCCTGTCTCCCTCACCTACCAGGGCACCTCGGCCCCACCCTCCAGACCCTCCTGTGCACCGTATCATTACAATTAGGTCATCTCAAATACGTTTGTTTAAGCAAGCAGCAGTTATATGAGTATACTTTTGATCGGCTGAGGTTTAGTCTTTTCATTTTTGGACATATTTACACAAGCTTGGACAAGTTTGGATGTGACTCAGAAAGGGCTGCTGGATTTGTCCTTGAGACATTGTAAGGCTGACTCAGACCTTGTCCCTGAATGCACAGCCATTGTGGACAAATAGCCCTTTGTGAGAGAGTCACCTGTTTTGCCCTTCTCAGAGAACTGAAACCTCAGTTGTGAGAGTGGGAGTGTTTAACCCCCTCAGCAGTGAGATCTACAGAAAGGATAACAGCTTGAGGAAAGAAAAGGATATTTGCATGTTAACAAAATGGGATGTGAGAAACATGAGAGATACCTTTGCTTAGTCAAGGTAAGTATCGTTATTGGAAAGACATGTCAATCTCACAAGCTATCATGGGAGGAAGCACTGTCGAAAGTCAATCATTTCAACTGATTCCTGCTCAAATTGCACGACCTCAGTCTGCTGCCTAGAACACATCAGATTAACTCAAATTGTAGTTAGTATATGCTACTAAAGTATACCTTATTTTCCCTTACCTATGTTCAAAAACCAAACAAACCCCAGGAAAAGGTAGAAGATCTGTCCCAGATTGGAGAAAACTAAATTCATTTAATGTGTATCTGTAATGATATCGTTTTAGTAAATTCTAATGTGCTGTTTAAGCTCACTGAGAAGCTGCCTTTAGAAATGAGGGTTGTCCCCTCACCAACCTCAACTCAAGCTCGTTTGTCTTAGAGACTTTAAGACCCTAGTGGCTTTGTGAGAAGGGAGAAAGAAAACAGCAAAATAGACCAGGGGTGAAATACCTTGTCCTTGGCAACAGAAAGGGAGTGAGTTGCTAGAGAGAAAACACCTTGTCTTTGAACACAACTGGGAGGTAACTTATTCCCAGGCACCTTCACAAAGCAAGCCTCAACTACTGTTTATCCATCTGAAATGGTACTTTGGAAGCTTGTAGGGGAATGGTTACTTACAAGTTTCAGCCTGGAGAAGAGGGGGCAGTTTCTGCTGAGTGGTCCAAGCCCTCTGATGCTCCATCATTTCTGTTACTTGCTCTTCTGACCTTTTACTTCTGCCCCCGCCCCCCGGAGTTAGCAAACTCACTTATTCAAAATTGAAAACACAGCTATCATGGCTCATTCTTCACACAAACTAATACTTAATACTAGTTTACCTAGACAGAAGACTAGAAAAGATAGACAATGTTCCTGAAGGTAAGTACAAATTAAGACTATAGTTTAGTCAGTGATATTTTTTTTTAGTTTTTATATTTATGCTATATGATTACTAAGAATACTAACATTTGAGAAAACTAAAGGATCCACAGGAACTCCCCAGTAATTTGCAACTTTCCCTACCAAAATATAAATTAAAAATATATAGAATTTTGGTTTTAAAAATCATTTTAGAAAATTGTGAAAGTTAGGGAAAATATAGACTTCACAAATAAAGCTCAAGAACATCTCTCCTAACATAAACTCAAAGACTCATGGATAAATCAAGATAAATACACAACAGACCTCCCAGCAATCACTTGTGCTCAAAGGGCATTTCGCTCACATTTTGGATTTGTATAGAAGAGCAGAGAATACTTTCCATGGTTGGAGACAGGCTTGACTGTCTACATACATCTATAATTGTAAAGGACTTTGATCCAGGGCTGTTAAAACTAAAATAAACTGTATGTCATATAAATATTTTTATCAACTTTGAAGGGAAAAAAGGTTATCTGACAATTTTTTGACATTTTAGTCTTAGGATAGAAGGTTAAAGTAATCATATTTACACAGTGATGTGTAAAGTTAAGTATCTGCGAAGGCAAGGAAGGTTCAATCTAAGGTTCAAGGTCTTTTGCCGCATTGTGTGTTGAAAAAGAGTGAGGAACACCACCCTTCAGAAAACCCACAGAAGGAGCTGAGAGTAGCTTGGCATTTAATCTTCCTGGGACATGACCCCAGAGTATACTCAACCTTCACAAGACAAGCACAGGCTCAATTTTTAATATTATCTATATAATGTATTTTTTACAGGGAACATAGTATTTAAACTTAAGTTAAAACAGTCTACATAATAAATTGTGTAGACTTTTGTGTTAGTAGGAAGACATTTGTCTCTGCCTCTCGTTTTCTTCTGCAGATTACAGGAAAATGTCACAGGACTAGCAGACCACAGTCCCATTTTCTTTTCTTTTTTTATAAATTTTATTTTATTTTATATCAGCCATGGATTCCCTTGCCCTCTGCCCTCCCCCCCTTGCCCCTAGCCCACCCCCCATTCCCATCTCCTCCAGGGCAAAGACTCCCCTGGAGATTGAGTTCAACCTGGTAGATTCAGTTCAGACAGATCCAGTCCCCTCCTTCTAGGCTGAGCTAAGTGTCCCTGCATAAGCCCCAGGTTCCAAACAGCCAGCTCATGCACTGAGGACAGGTCCCAGTCCCACTGCCTGGATGCCTCCCAAACAGTTCAAGCTAATCAACTGTCTCACTTATCCAGAGAGCCTGACCCAGTTGGAGGCTCCTCAGCTATTGGTTCATAGTTCATGTGTTTCCATTCATTTGGCTATTTGTCCCTGTGCTTTTTCCAATCTTGGTCTCAACAATTCTCGCTCATACAAACCCTCCTCTTTCTTGCCAATTGGACTCCTGGAGCTCTACCTGGGGCCTGGCCATGGATCTCTGCATTCAGTTCCCTCAGTCATTGGATGAGATTTCTAGCATGACAATTAGGGTGTTTGGCCCTCCTATCACCAGAGTAGGTCAGTTCGGGCTTTCTCTCACCCATTGCCAGTAGTCTATTGTGGAGGTATCTTTGTGGATTTCTGTGGGCCCCTTTAGCACTTTGCTTCTTCCTGTTCTCATGTGGTCTTTATTTATCACGGTCTCTTATTTCTTGTTCTCCTTCTCTGTTCTTGATCCAGCTGGGATCTCCCGCTCCCCTAAGCTCTCTTTCCCTCAAACCTTGCCCTTCATTATCCCCACCCATCCAGGTTGTTCATGTAGATCTCATCCATTTCTCTGTCATTAGGCAATCCCTGTGTCTTTCTTAGGATCCTGTTTTCTAGGTAGCCTTCCTAGAGTTGTGAGTAGCAGTCTAGTCATCTTTGTTTTACATCTAGTATCCTCCTATGAGTGAGTACATATACAGTTCTTGAAAGCCATATACAAAGCACTCTTTGTGATAGTTTCCATTATTTTATTTTTTTTTCTTCTGCAATAAAAGCTTCATGAATTCACTAGGACAAGAATTTTTTGTGATGAAATTATATATATATATATATATATATATATATATATATATATCAGTTGTTCTTTTTCACTCATGCATACATATCCAAAAATCAGTGACTGAATTATCTTAATTAGTACAATCATTATGCTCACACCATTTCCTCATTGTCTACCTCCCCTTGAAATTTCCTATATATTAACATATTCATATAGTAACATGAGTTCAGTTTTTATCCTCATTAGTTAGAATATAAGTGAACAACAATTATAAAACAGCTTTAAATGTCAAAATATTCATATTTGCAGCTGAAAAAAATACTAGGATTCTGGAGGGTAGGGAATTAGTAACAACAATAGCAAAAAAAAAAAATTAAGGGCTTTGTGTTGTTGCTTACTGAGATGTTATTTCATCAGTCTATTAAATGAGCTGAAGTCTATTTGGATAGCAATCAGTAAAAGTTAGCAATTAGTGTTGATTTACCCAGAGCCAGGCTCTATGGGAAATAGTTTACCTACAGGATCAATTGATATTTTCAGTAACCCCAGGAGATGCAGAGCTCCACACAGTGTGAATGGCAAAGCTGACAGATAGCAACAGTCGTGGGCTGACACCCACCGAGTTTGCAAGAGACCAAAGCTGGGCCGTCTCTCCTCCACCTAGTTAAGATTTTATTATTTTACTCTCTCTCTCTCTCTCTCTCTCTCTCTCTCTCTCTCTCTCTCTCTCTCTCTCTCTCTCTGAGTGTGTGTGTGTGTGTGTGTGTACAATTTTGTTTTGTTTTCTATTTTTATTTACTTATTTTTATCATATTGGTTAATTTTAATCTATCTGTTTTGATTTTCATTTTTTGTTGCTTGTTTGTAGTTTTTGTTTTGTGTGTTGAGAGAGGGAGAGGAAGAGAAGAAAGAATACAATCAAAATATATTGTATAAAAAGTTCTTTATAAAAGGAAAATGGCTTTTATTCCTACTATGCTGTTTTCTATAAAAACAGTCTTACTTTTTCGTTAAATCAGCTCCGTCTGATTTCCACTTCATAACCTTATGGTACTTTATACTACCGCAGGAGAAATCTTTTTTCTTGGTGAATTTGACCTGCTTTCATTGTACATCCTTTCATCCTTCTCTTTTGGTACCCAGCAGGGACAAAGGTCTGCTCCATTTCATATAAACTGCATATTTCCCACCTGGCACTTTTTTGTGATTAGGGAAATCAGCTTCTCCTCATGGGGTGGAAGAATGTTTGATAGACAAGGTAGGTTCTTAGCAGAACCTTGGCAACGGCGTCACAGTTTGTGTCAAGCACAATGACCTCTGGATTGTTTAATGACAGTTTTTAATGCTACCTCAATCACAATGGTGACCATTAATGAGAGCGTGTGGACAGGCTCATGGGAGATGGAAGGTCCCACGGGGCTTGATGAGTTTTCTGAACAGTAAATCCATGGAGTATGAACTATTTTTCTGAAAGATGAGGAGAGCACACAAGACAAACATTAACGCCAACCTCTTTCCCACAGAAAGTAATGAATTGTATGCTGAGTGGGCCTCTAGGACTCTAAATGCCATGGGCAGTGACATTTCCACTCCGGTGACTCACGCAGCCAGAGTGCTTTTACCATGAACTTTGGAGCCTGGAAAAATCCCAGTTAGGTTTGAAATCAACCAAAGAAAGAAAACTGATTTCTTGCAGGACATAATTTGTGAGCAGTGCTACCAAGGGTGCTTTCATTCCCCATTCTTTGGTTTCAATTCTTCAACTACTTCTGTTAAGGAGTTGACCTTGTCTCCATTTCACAGATGAGAGAGCAGAGGCCGAGGAAAGCTAGCTGAGTTGGCAAGTGGCTGATTTGGAATTTTACTCACTGCTATCTGAGGTGCACAGCAAGTCCATGGAAGCACACTAGTTCCTTATGGCTGGGTTTTGACAAGTACAGGCATGACTGTTGTGTGTGTAGATTAGGGGTCTTTTGCTTCCTAAAGGGCTCTTCTCTCCACTGTCCTTCACTTTTTAGAATCAGGCTACTTACCCTTGACTTAGTATTGTTGGAAGGCCTTACTGACTGGTCAGAGGTTGCAGTCTATCATGGCCTGACAGCTTTCTTCCAAAGCTCTTGGACATGGAGACTTCCTCCCTCCTCAATGAAACTTCCTGCTCTCTACCTGCCCTTATCTGGAGAATGCCCCTGGGCCTGGAAGACTGACCTTATCCAAAAACTGTTTCTAAGCCAGATGCCTGATTTATCTTAGCTTGACCTTTGGCACAGATTCCTGCTTGGCACATATGATAACTAAGACTTGTGCTAGGAGCCTTATGATAGGAGTGTTCCCCTTAATGCAAATTAGTGTCTGTCCCTAGACTCCCCAATCCTACATATTTCCTATACTCTGGGATAAAGTTGATCTGATTCACTGAAGCCTATCTCCTGGAAGGCGGTCTCCATCATGTTCATGGGCCATACAAGGATCTCTATCATCACTTCTGCCCCTTTGCTTTCATGGACTGAGGGCCAACGGACCTCAAAGACAATGGGGACCCTCATACAGCATTTATTATCTCGCCCCTAAAATGCCAATGCTTTAGAGCTAGCCAATCAAATGTTTCTACCAGTCATTTCAGCATATGTAGGTTTTTAAACTTACTGGAGGAGGGTAGGTGAAGAAAGGGGAGCATTGAGGTGTAAGTTGAAGATATTTAAAATCACCAGCTCTGTGAGGTTCTCCTGTCTATAGGCAGGACACCAGGCACCTTTTCAACAGTACGATCAAGAGACAAGTAGGAGAGCTCCATGATTCCATCATTGGGCCTCTTTATAGGAATCATTGTCTTTCAACACACCTGCAACTGATGGGAGAATTTTTTATGGTAGTAGCTAAGGCTTAACAAGCATGCTTCAAAAGGATGTTTATGTGTCTTCCCTGTTCATTGGGATGGTTCACCAAAGAGAAAAGCTGGTATATGATTTTTAGAAGACATTGAGATCTTTATTTATTACATGGAAGTTTTCCACCAATTATGAGAAAAGCACTAAAGATCTCAAGTCACAAATATATTCAGAAAATGGTAGAGGAGGCAGAATGGTGGATGTCTGCAATCTTAGTCCTCAAAGATAAGAGGCAGGAGGGTCACTAATATAAGGCCATTCTGGGTTAAGTAATGTGACTCTGTTTTAAAAAGAAGAGATCAAAATGTAATGGTTTGACTTGTGTCTTTTGATATTGGAACAGAGTGAATGTAGTATGCATTCAGAAAAACAAACAAAACAAAACAAAACAAAGAACTAAACAAAAAACCCAACAACAACAAAACAGCTTTTGGCTTTTCTTGGACTGCCTGAATGGGATACAAAGGCACTTATGATGGCCAACCATCAGCTAAGGTAATGATCCTCAGCATGCTATGGTGAGCTGGGTTAAGCTATCACGTCTGGTAGGTTAGCTCCATTAACTACATGTTTTAACTTATACTATTTTCAGTTGGTGAGTTTATCAGGACAAAGCCATCAGGTTGCTCACAGCCGATAATCCCAGTTCCAGGGGATCTCATACTCTTTGATCTGAATGGGGTTGGCACTATTGACATGTGGCTTGCATAAACTCAAGTAGGTATACACATACACAGAGTTTTTTTTTAATTCAATCTTTTAAAAGTTGCAAAGGAAAAATAAAAAAAGAATAGTTGTCTTATCTCTAGACAACAGCTCATATATTGGGGGTATTTTTAAAGTGTTCTTCAAACACAGCTGATAAATATCAAGTCATAAATACCTTTGTGAAATCCAAAATCTGCTTCTCAGCAGGGGCAAGCAAAAGTGCTTATATGTCCTGTCTGGGAAGCCCTGGGGGGGGGGGGGAACGACTGTGGCTGTGATTCCTGCTCTGTCAGCTAAATCTACCAAAGATTAAATGCTATGTACATAGTAGCCAGTGAGCATAGGTCTTCCCTGAAGGCTGGCAGATGTCTTGATGAGAGGTCCCAACCCCCCATCACCTGTACACAGGGCAGTCAGCACCTGGCAACCTGCAAATAAACCCCTTGCTCTTTAATTGCTTTGGTACGGCACCAGCAGCAGCTGTGGCCACCAGCGTTGCTAAGTAAACAACAGGTTTCTGCACCTGCTGCAACAAAATCTTGACCATAATATTGACCAATCACGTAAACCCAGGTAATTTGGCCTTCCCTAATGTAAGTAGCCATGGAGATTAGCAGCTGCCTGACACTATTGATTCTCTGCCCCACATGTGTGATACCTGCCCCATTGTTGCCTCCTGACAGCCTCTTCTTTGAAAATATGTATAATTGGTCTCATGGCTACTTCCTTCTAGTTTTTTTCTCCTTTCTCCTCTGTCTTCTGAGTTGGCAACACCTCTCTGGAGTTCCAAAGTAGAGCATACTCAAACTTTTGGACCCCACAAAAGAGACATTGAAAGACTGAAGCAGGAATATGAGTTCTTATTTTTACTTAAAGAAAACATCATTTTGGATGTTTGTTCTATATCTCCATACTGCAAAGAGGACCATCAAGCTCGCAAGGAGCATCCAGGTGGAAATGACATGACATTTAACTCAGCCTCCCACAGAATAAGAATAGTCCACCATCTTCCACACAAGCGTGTACACTGATCTGAGATTCTTAGCAAGAGGCATCCCAAGGCCCAGGAGATGCACACCTCAGGTTTTCAGTCAAACAATAGAAAAATGGAGAATCCAGCAGCAATGGAGGAGAAAGAGCCCGGCTGCTATGAGAATCCTCCCTGGGTGACATCTTTACAAATGTGTATATTTTCCTGGAAGCAGACCTGGGTTTTAGGAAAAAAACATGCATGCCTGTGAAGTCTTGTAGGTGGGGAAGGACAGGATACAGGGGACTAATTCAGAAAGTAAATTCCAAAGGCATCTGATGCTAACTGGCCTTTGGTACTCACCTATCTGTCTGTAGTTTTCTCCCCCAAACAATTCTTCTCGAAATTGGTTGGTAACTAAAGAATTTTCAATGTCAGGGTCTTTGCTTTATCAACCAGGAAGTATACTGTTAACAAGAAAAACGTAAAACAGTGTAAACTGAGCCTTGAGAGAAAGAACAGGCAACCGAGTCAGAGACAGCCCCTGCTCCCTCTGCCAGGAGTCCCACAAGAAGAATAAGCCACACAACTGCAACGCATGCGCAGAGGGCTCCGATCAGTTCCATCCATGTTCTCTGGTTGGCAGTTTATTTAGTCTCTGTGAGCCCCAATAGCCAGGTCAGTTGACTCTGTGTGTTTTCCCCTGGTGGCCTTGGTCCCTCTGGCTCTTATAATCTTTCCTCCCCCTATTTCACAGGATTTCCCAAGGTCCGCCTAATGTTTGGTTGTGGGTCTCTGCATCTGTTTCCATCTGTTGCTGGATGAAGCCTCTCTGATGACAGTTGGGCTAGGCAATAATCTGAGTACAGCAGAATATCATTAAAAATCATTTCATTGACTTTTTTTTCTCTTTTGCTGGTCATTTTTGGCTCTATCCTTTGTCTTTGCGCCCTCCAGGCAGCGTCAGGGGTGGGCTTGTTCTCGCAGGATGGGTCTCAAGCTGGACCAGTCATTGCTTGGCCACTCCCATAATTTCTGTACCACTGTTGTCCCAGCAAATCTTGTAAGGAGGGAAAATTGTAGGTCAGAGGTTATGTGGATGGGTTAGAGTCCCAAACTCTCCACTGGAAGACTTTTCCTGGTTACAGGAGATGGCCAGTTCAGTCTCTTTATCTCCCATTGCGAGGAGTCTTAGCTAGGGTCACCTTCATAGATTGCTGGGAGTTTACAATGCGCTAGGTTTCTAGCTCATCTCAGAGATGCCTCTGATTCCAGCTGTCTCTCCCAGTAGTCTTGCCCTCCAACCTCCCCTCATTTGATCTCTCCTATTCCCATGCCCACCCACCCCCATCCAGACCTCTTTCCCCATCTACCTGTCACGTCTATTCTATTTCCCCCTCACAGTGAGATTCATGTGTACTCCCTGGAGCCTTCCTCATTACTTAGGTTCTTTGGGCCTGTGGATTGTAGCATTCTTTACATCTAATCTCTACCTATAAGTGAATATATAAAATTTTTTGCCTTTCTGGGTCTGCATTACCTCACTCAGAATGATCTTCTCTAGTTCCATCCATTTGCCTGCAAATTTCATAATGTCATTGTTTTAATGGATGAGTAATACTCCATTGTATTAATGTATCACATTTTCTTTATTTATTCATCAGATTATTTCCAGTTTCTGGATATTACAAATAAAGCTACTATGAAAATGGTTGAGCAAGTGTCCTTGTGGTATGGTGGTGTGTCCTTTGAGTATATACCCAAAAGTGGTATAGCTGGGTCTTGAGGTAGATTGATTCCTAATTTTCTGAGAAACTGCCATATTGATCTTCAAGATGGCTGTACAAATTTGCACTCCTACCAGCAATGGAGGGGCATTCCTCTTGTTCCACATCCTCACCAGCATGAGCTGTGACTTGTTTTCAGTCAGTCATTCTGACAAGTGTAAGATGAAATCTCAGAGTCATTTGATTTGCATTTTCCTAATGGCTAAGGATGTTCAACATTTCTTTAGGTATTTATTGGTCATTTGAGATTCCTCTGTTGAGAATTCTCTGCTTAGATCTGTACCTCATTTTTAATTGAATTATTTGGTTTATTGACCTCTAGTTTCTTGAGTTTTTTATATATTTTGGAAATCAGTCCTCTGTCATATGTGGGGTTGGTGAAAATCTTTTCCCATTTGTAGGCTACTTACTGTTTTGTCCTTTTGATTGTGTTCTTTGCCTTACAGAAGCTTCTCAGTTTCATGAGGTCCCATTTAGTAATTGGTGTCTGTACTATTGGTGTTCTGTTCAGGAAGTTGTCTCCTGTGCCAATATGTTCAACACTATTCCACACTTTCTCTCTATCAGGTTTAGTATATCAAGTTTTACATTGAGGTCTTTAATCCACTTGGACTTGAGTTTTTGCAGAGTGAGAGATATGGATCTATTTGCATTCTTCTATATGCTGACATTCAGTTAAACCAGCACCATTTGTTGAAGATGCTTTCTCTTTTCCATTGTATATTTTTGGCTTCTTTATCAAAATTCAAGTGTACATAGTTGTTGGAGGAAATGAATCACTATGGAGGCTGGCTTTAAGATTTCTTTTTTTTTTTCCTTTTATTTTATTTTACAATACCATTCAGTTCTACATAACAGCCACAGATTCCCTTGTTCTCCCCCTTTCTGGCCCCCTCCCCTTCCCCCCAGCCCACCCCCCATTCCCACCTCCTCCAGGGCAAAGCCTCCCCCCGAGGACTGAGATCGACCTGGTAGACTCAGTTCAGGCAGGTCCAGTCCCCTCCTCCCAAATTGAGCCAAGTGTCCCTGCATAAGTCCCAGGTTTCAAACAGCTAACTCATGCAATGAGCACAGGACCTGGTACCACTGCCTAGATGCCTCCCAAACAGATCAAGCCAATCAACTGTCTCACCTATTCAGAGGGTCTGATCCAGTTGGGGGCCCCTCAGCCTTTGGTTCATAGTTCATGTGTTTCCATTCATTTGGCTATTTGTCCCTGTGCTTTATCCAACCTTGGTTTCAACAATTCTCATTCATATAAACTCTCCTCTTTCTTGCTAATTAGACTCTCAGTGCTCCACCTGGGGCCTAGCCGTGGATGTCTGCATCCAGATTCCTCAGTCCTTGTATGGGGTTTCTGGCACAACTATTAGGGTGTTTGGCTATCCCATCACCAGAGTAGGTTAGTCCCAGCTGTCTCTCGACCATTGCCAGCAGTCTTCAGTGGGGGTATCTTTGTGGATTTCTGTGGGCCTCTTTAGCACTTTGTTTCTTCCTTTTCTCAGTGTACTGCCCAGTGTCTCAGTTGTCTTCCTGTTGCCTGCAAGATGTAGGACTCTCAGGTACTTCTCCAGCACCTGCATGCCTCCTTGCTTCCCACCATGATGATAATGGACTAAACCTCTGAAACTGTAAGCACCCCAACCCAATTAAGTGTTTTCCTTATAAGAGTTGCCATAGTCATGGTGTCTCTTGACATCAATAGAAACCCTCACTAAGACAGTACCTTTTGACAAAGGGACTGGCTTTCACAGAAGCATGGCTTGGGTTCAGTTTTCTTCACAGGAAGAACGTCAGAATGCACTACAACAGAAAAATCATCTTATTGATGGAGTAAAGATCCATGTTCAAGCTCAGAAATCAAAGGTTTTGCAAGGGGTTCAAACATCTGGTGGAGAGAAAGGTTTCCGAGATTAGTGTACTATTCATTGAATAAACATAACCGACTTTAAAATAAAACAAAACATGGAAACATCATCTTGGCATGTTCTCTTACCATTTCTTTTAATGTTTGCAGCAACATTACAAAAAAAAAATAGATGTCTATGTTCTCAAGTAGTGGTTACTGTGAACTGGATTATATCAGAATTAAGGAACTCCTGAGGTTTATAAGCATAAAGTATTTGATACTATTTTATGTAATGTGGCATTACGTTTGTTGTATTTTTCTGTGTATAGGTAAGTATCAGTTTTTAAATGAAAGCATGTAGACTAACCTGATCAACAACTTGAGGTTGTTGTATCAAGTTATGTTGTTATTAACACTCAAAAGTTCCCTGAAGATGGGCTGGAAAGACGTCTTATGCTCTTCAATTTCTTTCCATGTGTTTTTTTTTTTAAGAGATAAGAAGTCTTTGTTAAATCTGGAATTGCTAATTTAGCTAAACTGGCAAGCCAGTTGTGTATGTACACCATCATTGCAATTGTGCATCCTGGGATTCTCTTACATCCTCCTGTGGTTACAGATATGTGCCACCCCAGTCAACAGTGGTGTAGGGGACCTGAACTCAGGTTCTCTTGCTTGTACAGCAAGAACTTGACTCACTGAGCCATCTTCAAAGCCCTGAATGTGACATTATTTATTGCAGTGAAGTCTGCTTTTTACCTGCTTTCTAGAACCAAGTCAATGCACAAGCTCACAGATGCTTATTGGAAAAGAAGTTATCATCCCCATGAAGAAAGACCCTGCATTACAACCACACAAATCTTCAAGAAGAAACCCATGTCCACTAATGAGAATTACTGTGCTCAAGTCAAAAGGAAACATTTAAAACTTTAAAGAGTTGATAGCCTTTGCGATTAAAACTGATTCTTAGGTACCCCAAATGCCAATATAGTCAAGTGCTAACAAAAGCAATAACTTGATGCAGCAACCTCAAATTGTTAAGCAGATTAGCCTACATGCTTTCATTTAAAAAAAAACTTATACTTGTGTATACATAGAAAAATAACAATAAAAGTGAATTCAGAAGTTAGTCTAAGCTATACTGCATGTTTATATGACCAGTCTCTGAATGCATAACTGCAACAGAATGACTCTCCTGTTCTAGAATCTTTGACTCACAGGGTAACCCATTCTTTTAGAAAGAGCTAGCCTGGCAAGATGGTTCAGCAAATAAAGACAGTTGCCTCCAATCCTGACAACCTGAGTTTTATCCCTAGGTCTCTCATTGTTTAAGGAGAGAATTAACTCCAACAAATTGTTCTTTGACCTCTACAAATGCACAATTGCAATGATGGTATACATACACAGAGTTAATAAATAAATAAATAAATAAATAAATAAATAAATAAATAAATAAATAAATAAATAAATAAATAAAGACAGTTGTTTTAAAGTGTTAATTACAGTTCTCCTAGAGTAGTAAATGGCATTAGGCTTTTGTAAAGTTTTTTTTAAAATTTTTATATAAAAGTTTTTTTCCACTTATATACCAACCACAGTTCCACCCCCTTCACCTCCTTTTGCTCACCGCTCACCTTCCCCCGACCCAAACCCCCATCCACTCCTCAGAGAGGGTAAGGCCTCTCATGGGGAGTCAACAAAGTCTGGCCTATCAAGTTGAAGCAGGACCAAGCCCCTCCCCCTGTATCCAGGCTGAACAAGACATCCCTCCATAGGGAATGGGCTCCAAAAAGCCAGTTCATGCACTAGGGATAAATCCTGGGCCCACTACCAGTGGCCCCACATACTGCCCAAGCCACACAACTGTCACCCACATTCAGAGGGTATATTTCCATCCCATGCAGGTCCCCAGCTGTCAGTCCAGAGTGGGTGAACCCCAGCTAGCTCAAATCATCTGTCTCTGTGGGTTTTCCCATCATGACCCCCCTTTGCTCATATAATCCCTCCTCCCTCTCTTCGACTTGACACTGGGAGCTGCACCCATGCTTAGCTGTGGATCTCTGCATCTGCTTTTATCAGTTACCAGATAAAGGTTCTATGATGACAACTAGGGTAGTCATTAATCTGATTACAGGGGAAAGCCAGCTCAGGAACCCTCTCAACTGGTACTTGGAGTTTTAGCTGGGTTCATCTTTATGGGTTCCTGGGAATTTTCCCAGCGCCAAGTTTCTCCCTAACTCCATAATGGCTCCCTCTATCAAGATATCTCTTTCCCTGCTCTCCTTCTCTGTCCCTCCCCCATCTTGGCCATCCTATTCCCTCATGTTCTCTTGCCACCTCCCTTTATCTCCTCCTCCAACACCCCCCATGCTCCTACATATCTGATAGAGGCTAATATTCAAAATATATAAAGAACTCTAGAAATAGATATCAAGAAAATAAATAACCCAATTAAACATGGGGTACAGATCAAAACAGAGAATTTTCAGTAGAGGAAACTCAAATGGCTAGAAGCATATACCCAAAGGATACTTCATCCTACTACAGAGAAATTTGCTCAACCATGTCCATTGTTGCTCTACTCATAATGGCCACTAATTGGAAACATTATGAATGTCCCTCAATGAAAGAGTGGCTAAAGAAATGTGGTACATTTACACAATGGAGTATTACTCAGCCATTAAATATGAATTCATGAAATTCACAGGTAAATGGATGGAACTAGAAAAAAAATCATTATGAGTGAGGTATCTCAGATTCAGAAAGGCTATTATATATTCACTTATATGTGAATATTTACTGCTAGGTCAATGACAATCAAGCTATAATCAGTAGAACCACAGAGCTTGGGTATAGAGTGAGGGACTAGTTTGTGGGGCAGATAGATCTCCCTAGAAAAGGGAAATAGAATAGATAGTTATGAATGGAAGAGGTGGGTAGGGATGATATGGGAGGATCAAGTTAGAGGGAGGATAATGAGGGAATGCCCTAAAATTAAGGAGAATTTAAAGGGTAGAATGGAAACCAAATACAATAAAAGCTTCCATATATATATATGAAGGAGATCTAAATGAAATCGCCAAATAATGGGGGAGACAGAATTCCAACCAAGAGATGATTGGGTGTCATCTCTTGTCACCCAATTAAGCTTCCAGTATTGGGATTGGGATAAATGTAATTGAGTTGCTGGCCAAAGGCGTCCCAGGGGAGTCTCCAAACAACACAGGATGTTGCCAAGCCTAAGGCTGCACTCCACAAACTGATGGCAAGGCTGCATTATTGAATACAACACCTATGTAACTCATTGAGCATGGAGAAGTTGAGCTGGTGACTGCATAGTCTTAACCCCTATGTTATAGCATCTTTGGTCTAGAAAAGACTCTGCACATTACCAAAAGAGAAACAGAAACACAAACCTGGCCACAAGCACTTGATCTAAAGTGGTATTTTCCTTTCAAGACAATTCTAGTACAGTAGTGGCACAAAGCTTGTAGGAGTTACCAACCAATATCTGATTTGAGTTAAGGCTACTCCATGAGGTAAAACCCATATCCAACACTTCTTGGATGACCAACAACCTGAGGCTAGAAAGCACAGGGAACTAGTGCAATACCAAACAGTCCTGGTCCAAAAAAAAATAAAATAAAATAAAATAAAAGGATAGAAAGCAACAACAGCAAAGTAGTGATAAAGTGATTCCTATTGACATTCTGCTCTACTCAGATCAGTCCCTTGCTCAGATCAGCTTTCATCAAAGAAGTATTCTCCTGCAGCAGATGGGAACTAATACGGAGACCCAGAGCCAGGCATTATGCAGAGAGTGGGAGACAGCCTAACAGAGGTGTCTTCATCAAATCTCTTCCCTCAGGGATCAGGGAACCTCTTGGAAATAGGTGGCAGAAAGAGTGTAAGAGCCACAGTGGATAGATGACATCAAGAAAACAAGGCCCTGTAAATCAACATGAACAAAGCTCATATGAACTCACAGAGACGGAGGAAGCAAGCACAGGGCTGGCATGGGCTGCATCAGGTCCTCTGCATCTATATTATGGTTTCCAGTTTAGTGGGGGTTTTTTGTGGATTTTCTGAGTGTACAAACTTGTCCTTTCTCTTGAGCTCTTTTATTTCTGTTTGTTTTGTCTAATTCCTATTTGTTAATTTTTGTTTTATCATATTATATTATTGTTATGCTATGTTATGTTATGTATTATATTATATTATATTATATTATATTATATTATATTATATTATATTATATTATATTATAAGTCTATTTTCTAGTAAGACACAGAAAGGGAATAGATCTGGAAAGGAGAGGAGGTGGGAAAGATCTGGGAGGAGTAGAAAGAGGGGCAAAAAATATTAAAATAAGTAAAAAACACCACTGGGTCTCAACATTATAGCAATATAAAAATTAAAATCCAACATGGTAAAAGTAGTGCCATTTACAATATATTCAAATTTGAAACACTTTAGTAAAGTGCAAACTCTAATGTTTAAAATACCAAACACCCACCCAAACTTTCAAGGAAGACATAATTGAATGAAAGATGTCATCTTTGGCTTGTTCCTCAGCAACACTTCTCAGCAAGTCCTCCTACAGATTGAATGTGATGCTTTTCAAGCTTCTGGCTTTGAGGATGGAGAGATGACTTCATGGTGAAGAGCATTTGCTTTTAACCAAACTTTGTTTTCCAGCACCGTCATTGTAAAACTCTTAGCTTCTACGAGACCTAAAATCTCTGACCTCCGGGAAAAGAGCGTGTGTGTGTGTGTGTGTGTGTGTGTGTGTGTGTGTGTGTGTGTGTGTGTACATACAAATTTCTGCCTTTGAAAAATAAACCTTAGGCCAGAGTGGTGGCAATTATAATAGTCAGAAGGTAAAGGCAAAAGGATCCGAACTTCAGTGACAGCCTCTGCTAAATAAGTTTCAGATCAGTTGAGCTACAGGAGACCCTATTTCAAAATGAAAATAGATACCAATCAGTAGACCCTGAAGTGTATATAAAAACACAGAAGGAATTTAAATGGCCAGGTTAAGTCAAGTGGTCATCTCAGGGACTGCAGTGTCTTCCTCAGTCCTCACTATGGTCTAGTAACAAGTGTGCTCTCTGATCCCAGTGCCATGGGTAAGGCCTTCTCAGAGCTCCTCCCTCTGTTTCAACTGCGATTCTGGGCCCAGGAGGGTCCCTCTTCCAAGAGATAAGTCAACATCTGTCCCATTCCCCAGCTATGTGTCCCAGGATGTCAGCACTGGCGGCAGCTCCCCACCACACACATATCAAACTTTGGTTCCATCATTAAGAATGGAAAGCAGCATGCCTGTGGAATATCACACCCTTGAAGAGAGGCCCTGTTTGCTTCAGCATGTCAAGCAGCAGGATGCACACTTCCCAGGGACTTTTGCCAATATTTTTATTTATGGAGAAGAATGAGCTCACAAGCAGATCCAGAAATCTTTGTTTCTAACTTTATCCATGTCCAATAAAAACAGTCCAACTGATATGTATAGAGATTTTTTTCTTTCTTTTTCTTTTTAAAAACTGTTGGCATTTTTAAAATGCCATTACATCATCTCCTGGCATCCATTGCTTTTGGCAAGAAACCAGATCTCATTATTGTTCTTCTACACGTGTTGGTAACTTTTTCATCTGGCTATTTTTAAGATTCATCTCTGAATTGCTTTACAGCAGTATGATGAGGATGTACCTACTAATGGCTTTTTTTTATTTTCTGAATACATACAGGATATAAGACTTAATAGAGCATTTTTTCAAACTTCCTAATGTCACAATCCTGTAATAAGGTTCCTCATGTTGTGGTGACCCTCAACCATAAAATTATCTCGGTTGCTATTTCATAACTAATTTTGTGACTGTGTGAAACATAAATATATTTGGAGATAGAAGTTTGCCAAAGGGGTCGAGACCTACAGGTTAATAACCATTAGTATCAGTTGTCAACTCGACTGTATCTAAAGTCAACTAAAAGACAAACACCTGGGCAGTTCTTAGAGGGGTTTTCTAGATCCAGTTAGGTGAAGTGGGAAGATGTGAGCCACATATTCCCGGGGAGCTCTAGATAAAAACAGGAGAAAAAAGCATGTCACTGCCACTTCCCTTCAGTCTCATTATCATGCTTCTCCCTGCTGCTGCATGGCTGTATTCCTTTGCTGATATTGGGAGTCAGCTCTAGGCTTCCAGCATGCATTGTAGACCAACAGCTCTTGAGCTGTTCTCCAGGCCTCCAATGCCACACTGGGACTACTGAGTTCCTGTCCAGATCTTACTGTTTAAGTCACTAATACATATATTTATTTTATCAGTTCTGTTCTACTAGAAAACCCTGCCTGAAAAACATGCATTGCACATTTCTTTTGAAATCAAAGATGGACATTTTAATAAAAGGGTTGTTTTTTCAAATATTCTCCTATTTTTTCTTTCTTTCTTCTTTTCTTTGATGCCCCACTTACATTAATGGTAAAATGATGGCTATTATCTGTAAAAACTATGTTCTCACCTTTCAGTTTTTACTCTCTCTGACTGACAATGACCCCTTTCCAATGCCTCTGATGATTTTGGAGTGGGTTGCTGTTATGCTTCCTGCCCTAGAAGTGCTATATCAAAAATATTATTTTTGGCCTTGGACTCCATTTAGTCCTTTTAAAGACTTCAAATAATTTCCTAAAATTCTCTGCCTTCACACACACCGCACTCTTACTTTTCTGTAGGTCTCTATAGATACCTAACATGTTATTATGTGTATTATGTTATTACATGTGTTGTTGTGACTGTTTTAAAATTCTTATTTAATGACATCCATCTCTATCATCTGTGTATTTGTATTTTAAGACAAATTTATGGCCTTAACTGTAAGTTATTTTGCTGTTTTGAGTGTCCTTTAATATTTTAGTTATGTTTTGGATACTGTGTTGACAAAATGTATGTGTGTGTGTGTGTGTGTGTGTGTGTGTGTGTGTGTGTGTGTGTACAGACATAGGTATTTACACACTGAAGTATTTACATAGAATTTACACATATGACCAAATATGCCCATAGCTGTTTCCTTGATCTCTTAGTTGAAAATGCCTTGAAGTAATTATAAGCTCTCTGTCTCTCTCTCCCCACCTCCCTCTCTCCCTCTCTCTTCTGCCCCTTACTCCTTCTCTTCTCTCTCCTTCTCTCCATCATGAGTTTGTGTGTTTCTTTTATGTTGCTATGCTAGCAGACCTGGCTTAATTGGTGACACTCAAGCAACACAGAAACCCAAACTCATAAAAACCAAAATGAGTGCCCCGAACCATATCGCTGAGTTTGGCCTCTGGTCTCCCAGACACCTACACACATGTGCACACAAAAAGACATAAACATGTCAAAAACACTATTTGATTGAGCATTTCTTGGGTATATGCCCAAGAGTGGTATAGCTGGATCTTGGGGGAGATTGATTCCCAATTTTCTAAGAAAGCACCATATTGATTTCCAAAGTGGTTGTACAAGCTTGCATTCCCACCAGCAGTGGAGGAGAGCTCCCCGAGTTCCACATCCTCTCCAGCATAAAGTGTCCTCAGTGTTTTTGATCTTAGCCATTCTGACAGGCGTAAGGTGGTATCTCAGAGTTGTTTTGATTTGCATTTCCTGGATAACTAGGGATGTTGAGCAATTCCTTAAATGTCTTTCAGCCATTTGAGCTTCCTCTGTTGAGAATTCTCTGTTTACTTCTATAGCCCATTTCTTAATTGGACTGTTGGTCGTTTTGATGTCTAATTTCTTGAGTTCCTTATATATTCTGGATATCAGTCCTCTGTCAGATGTGGGGTTGGTGAACATCTTTTCCCATTCTGTAGGCTGTCGCTTTGCCTTGTTGACCGTATCCTTTGCTCTACAAAAGCTTCTCAGTTTCAAGAGGTCCCATTGATGGATTGTTTCTCTCAGTGCCTGTGCGACTGGTGTTATATTTAGGAAGTGATCTCCTATGCCAATGCGTTCAAGACTACTTCCTACTTTCTCTTCTAGTAGGTTCAGAGTAGCTGGATTTATGTTGAGGTCCTTGATCCACTTGGACTTAAGTTTTGTGCACGGTGACAGATATGGATCTACTTGCAGCCTTCTACATGTTGATATCCAGTTATGCCAGCACCATTTGTTGAAGATGCTTTCTTTTTTCCATTGTACACTTTTGGCTTCTTTGTCAAAAATTATATGTTCATAGGTGTGTGGGTTAATGTCAGGGTCTTCAATTCAATTCCATTGGTCCACATGTCGGTTTTTATGCCAATACCAAGCTGTTTTTATTACTGTAGCTCTATAGTAGAGCTTGAAGTCAGGGATTGTGATGCCTCCAGAGGTTGTTTTATTGTACAGGATTCTTTTGGCTATCCTGGGTTTTTTGTTTTTCCATATGAAGTTGAGTATTATTCTTTCCAGGTCTGTGAAGAATTGTGTTGGTATGCTATGTTTATATCAGCATTGTTTGTAATAGCCAAAACCTGGAAACAACCTAGATGCCCTTCAACTGAAGAATGGATAAATAAATTGTGGCACATATACACAATGGAATACTCAGCAGAGAAAAACAATGACATCATGAGGTTTGCAGGCAAATGGATGGATCTAGAAAAAGTCATCCTGAGTGAGGTAACCCAGACTCAGAAAGACAAATATGGTATGTACTCACTCATAGGAGGATACTAGATGTGGAACAAGGATGACTGGACTGCTACTCACATCACCAGTGAGGCTACCTGGAAAACAGGACCCCAAGAAAGATACAGGGATCACCCAATGACGGAGAAATGGATGAGATCTACATGAACAGCCTGGACATGAGTGGGAGCAATGAATGGCGAGGTTTGAGGGAAATAGAGCGGGAGATCCTACCTGGATCAAGAACAGAGAGGGAGAACAAGGAATAGGAGACCATGGTAAATAAAGACCACATGAGAAAAGGAAGAAACAAAGTGCTAAAGAGGCCCACAGAAATCCACAAAGATACCCCCACAAAGGCTGCTGGAAATGGCCGAGAGACAGCTAGGACTGACCTACTCTGGTGATGGGATGGCCAAACACCCTAATAGTTGGGCCAGAAACCCCATCCAAGGATTGAGGAATCTGGATGCAGACATCCATGGCTAGGCCCCGAGTGGAGTACTGGGAGTCTAATTAGTGAGAAAGAGGAGGGTCTATATGAGCGAGAATTGTTGAAACCAAGGTTGGATAAAGCACAGGGACAAATAGCCAAATGAATGGAAACACATGAACTATGAACCAAAGGCTGAGGGGCCCCCAACTGGATCAGACCCTCTGAATAGGTGAGACAGTTGATTGGCCTGATCTGTTTGGGAGGCATCTAGGCAGTGGTACCAGGTCCTGGGCTCGCTGCATGAGATAGCTGTTTGAAACCTGGGACTTCTGCAGGGACGCTTGGCTCAATCTGGGAGGAGGGGACTGGACCTGCCTGGACTGAGTCTATCAGATCGATCTCAGTCCTTGGGGGTGGCCTTGATCTGGAGGTGGTGGAAATGGGGGGTGGGCTGGGAGGAAGGGGAGGGGGCATGAAGGGGGAGAACAAGGGAATCTGTGGCTGTTATGTAGAACTGAATAGTATTGTAAAAATAAATAAATAAATAAATAAATAAATAAATAAATAAATAAATAAATAAATAAACACTATTTGAAAAAACACAAAATAACACTGTGCTGTGTCTCAGTGTTTGTTTAGGGTGATTACAGCCAGGGGGTCAGGCTGGTCTGGACGCTGTGTCTGTCACTCCTCTGTGACAACCTTAAAGTTAGAACATCATGAGTTTGTGTGAGCTCTCTCTTCTCTGAAGACCTTCTTCTTCTGTCACAGAATCTATGCTCATCTCCAGCTGAACTGAGGGAGGATTATCAACTAGATTTATTTACTTGATGACTTGCAGTGGTTTTAAGTAGACTGAGTCCTCCCCCTCCATTCAGATCCTGTGACCAAATCACAAGACCAGGAGACATCCAAGCTGCAGGTGTAAGGAGACACGAGGCACGGGACTGGAGGAATGCAGATTACAAGGTGGCAGGTAAGGATGAAGACTCTGCACTTCTTCCTGCTCTCCAGTGTCTTCTCCAGCTCTGGGTCTCATCAGGTCCTCCTGGCAGGGAATTAGCTGACAGAGCCATCTGTGGAGGCCTCTGTGGGTTCAAATCCAGGCTGCCTGGGTCATTTGAAATGTGACTGCTTTCTCCTTGGTCAAACATAGCCCTACCCTCTCCAAGCGCTGCCACCACCCTCCACATTCATACCCGAGTATGAAAAGATCAGCTGTCCCTCACTTATGCAGGAGACTCACCCATCCAGGCCTTAGATCTTTTAGGACTCTTTCTTTCCACAGCTCCTCATTAACTTTAAAGAATTTTAACTAAATTTTTTGTTGAGTTGTTAGCTGGTAACTTCTTGTTTCAGATATGACTCATAAATACAGTATGTTTACTCAGTACACACAAATGCTATTGTGAAAGGACCATGTAATAAAATTCCTACAAGTTAATTTAAAAGCAAAAACAGATTATAATGATTAGTGTTCCATTCTCCTGTTTTTAGGTATTAATATTAGGAAAAATTATTTTTTTAACTTCAGATGCCAGAGGTAATCATTACCTATACTTTGACAGATATAATTAAATATATTTTATCATTAGAAATTTGCTACATTCATAGCCGTGGTCATATGTTGCCTGCATTTTTATTTTAAAAATAGAGTAAAAAAGCCCATACCACTTTGCAATGTGTTTTCCAAACAAAATACATGGAATCTTATTCTTTGCCATTGTTCTGGAGAATATTTTTCCATTGGTAAACTTTATATTTACTGACAGTCCTAACTGATACCCATTTAGGTTGCTTCCATTTTAGGTACATTAAAGATTTTATATTCATATCTTTAAATGTTAAAACAGTACTTTTTAAGGCATGAAATATATCAGAATATCACAAGTGCAGAATCTAGCAAATAATATATGTATATCTATATAAACAAATGTGCATGTGGGTGCAGTATAACATAAGAAAAGAGCAATAAAGGCTTATCATTCAGGACTGAGGGAGGACTGAAGGCTGGTAATAGATATGAGCTATGAAAGGGGAGCAAAAGCTAACTGTTTTTCTAGTTCTAATTCTGTTGTGGAATTTTTTGTTTTTAGTAATGGATAAGTAAATAAAACATATTCAATACTAAAAGTGTAAAATCTAATGTGAAGCTCCACAGTTTTCATTCTGAATGCCAATTCTCACTGTGTAGAAGTTCATTAAGTTGTATTGACTTTGGGTCTGGTTAATTTGATATGTGATGCTTTTCAATTCATTTTCAGGGTGTTTTTATAATAAAGTTAATAAAGTTTTAAAAAGAGAAGAAGTATAGGTTTAGTAGCTATACAGACAGTTGGGCAAGTTCTAAAATTGTTAAAAATACTGCACTAGATCAAAGGGCTTAACCTTTGGTTTTTCCACGTAGGCGTCATTCACAGTCTTCTTAGTCACTGTTTACATGCCTGCCAAAACATGAGTATAAATATACATAAAATAGATGAGCCCTAGATTAATGAAGTATTTTCTAAAGGAGTCAAACTCAACAAGAAGGAAGTAGGGCTGAAACATGATGTTCTCATTATTTAATCTTGAGCAGGACCATGTAAATTCATAACTCCTATATCAAAGGTGTTATGAAAAATAGGTTCAGAAGAGTATTATTCATTTTTTTGGTAAATTACTAAACAAATGATACCGTTCTGTATAGAATTTTTTTCCTCTGTAAATATCAAACACTAAACATTGAGGACGCTCTATCTCTGTTGCATATTGAATGAATCAGTCAAGGTAGAAAAAACTAAACCCAAACCACTTCCATTCTGTGCTCATTCTCCAACACATTAGTACTATAGTCAGAGTCATTTTCTGGCAGAATCATGTCTGTTCAAACATTTATTGCTGCAACTGTTTGTACAGAGATATAATGACTAGGGAATGAAACTGGCTGGCATGAGGATCTTGGGAGACTACGTTACACAAACGTAGATGGTAGCAAGCTCCAGTAACTCACCAGCAAGCCCTATCAAGTAAAGGAGTCACCTTGGATTTTTAGTCGATTCTGTGACCTCTGGAAATGCTTGTTTTTAGAATGCACCTGCCAGGACTGAATGGTGTGAAGATGTCTGAGCAAGGTAAAAAGTTGAAAGTTTCCTCCCGCTGGCCTCAATGCTGCACACAGAATGTCCATTATGATTGACATTGTATAAGCAGGTGAAGTGATTACAGAAGCTACAAGCTGAGCCAGAGTGGTAGAAGAAAAAAAAAAGAAGAAGAGAAGGTAGTGGCTGGGATGATGGCCCTGTGGGTAAGATGTATGTTGTGTTGTGCAAACAGGATCCCCATAACCCACATTAAAAGCCAGGTGCTATGGAACACATCTACAACCCCAGTCTGGGGAGGTGGAGACAGGGGGATGCCTGAGCGTACCAGCCCCCTGAAACCAGGGTGCTCCAGGTTCAGTGAGAAACCTTGTCTCTCCAAACAGGGTAGAGAATGACAAAGGAAGACAACCTCTGACCTTCACACCCACAAACATAGGCAACAGCACTGCACACAAAGATGTGCACACATAAGAACATGCTCACCCCACATACAAGCACACACACACACACACACACACACACACACACACACACACACACACTGGGGAGAGAGAGAGAGAAAGGGGGGGCGATAAAAGGCCTACTGAGATTCTGTAGTAAGAACAAAAGAAAGAATGCTAAAACCTACTCTGTCACCTCCATCAAATGCAAATCTACACACAGGCAAATGCCACGATACCCTCCCCCAGCCCCCACTGTCCCATTCTGTGTACAGAAACACAGTAACTACGCCCCTGAGACTGACCATGCTATTGCTGATCTTGTCTGTACACAGAGGATAAACAGCTAAACCATCGGGAACCACAGAAATAAAGGCTGACACTTGAGTTAATCTGTTCCTTCCATGTAAGGCTCAGCATTTCCTCTCATCCTAGGAAGGGCTCCCTTTCTGCTCCACCACTCCTCCCCAGCCTAATTGCCTGTAATTCCAGGTACAACAGCTGTAATGAAGCTAGATTGCAGTGTTTCCTTAGGGCGTCCTGCTTAAGGTGTCTGGAGCTTCTCAAACAAAGCGGGCAGCTCTATCACCTTTGTTCACTAAGTCCTGAAGGCTACCTACAAGTTTGGTGATAACCCATACTTGCAAAATTGATCACAAAATTCGAAAGAACAACATTCAGTTATGTTACCCAGTGATACTCCTATAGACCAGCTGTTTGGTTTCTTCTTCATACTGGACTTTTTATTTATACAGTTACAGAAGAAATGGAATAGGAAAGGTTAATTTTTAGTAGATATCTTGGGATCCTTTCTGATATAATATATTGAAGAAAATGAGATAGCACTATACTCCATCATCTAAGGCATTGTGAGGTTCCCGGGTTACTGGAGACCTCTGCAAAAAATTTCCATAAACAAGTCAGTTACTAAGGTTCTCACTAAGACTTTCTTCATTTCTTCATATTTTATCTTTAATTCTTATTATTTTATTGTTGTATAATCATTGTATATTGCACTGAGTTTCATATGAAAATTTTATTTTAAATTACAGAATACTAAGTGTTGTAGAACTTCCTTAATTAAAATGCTCATTTATTTAACAGGTCAGTCAGCAAACAGAAGGAAGAGAGAAAGAGAGGGAGGGAGGAAGGGAGAGAGGGACAGAGGAGGGACAGAGAGACAGAGAGAGGAAGAAGGAAAGAAAATAGACTGTAGCATCTCATTATAACTGTCACCCACAATTATGATGCGATGCTGGTGTCTGTCATAAGCCAAACGCACAGTTAGATTTATGACTTAGAATCTGTTAATATAAGCAGTAGAGCCCAGAGATGTGAAATCATTTGAGGCACACTCAGCTTTCAGATGAGAAGGATGAATGTCTCTCAATCCAAAGTGCAGGCTCCTGGTAAGCACAGCACACAGCTTCTACCAGGAGAACCCAGGAGGTAAACAGATGGCTCCAGATAGCCTGAGCCACAAAAGGCAGACTTCTCTAACACAGGGGTGTATTTCTTTTTCCTTTTAAAAGGCCATGGCCTGCTAATCAGGAGGAAAGTCAATATGTGACTGCTTGTTCTATTTCTGCCTGATAATGCAGATAAAAGGCTTTCATTCTGGATATCTAGGAGAACACAAAGCCTGGGAGCACTGAAGCATCGATTCGGTAGTGCTGCTAATTAAATAGTTTAATAGGCAATCTGTACCTCGCAAGATTGATGAGAATTTCACCTAGGCTCAGTGCCCACCGCTCCATTCTCAGATGGTCATGTTCTGCCCAGCAGGAGAAAACTGACTCATTCAGTGTAGCCTGGTATTCTATCCATAATGCAGCCTCCAACTTCAATCCGTATCACACAGACCCATCAGCAACAAATATCCCTGCTCTCTGGCGATCACCTTTTCTTTGGTTCTTTTTCCCTGGTATGTGTTCATTTTCCTGTGTCCTCAACATATCTCCACCCTGGTTGAAAAATGTTCTTTCTGAAAGCATACTGAAGACCACTATTCCAAACTAAAACCAAGCAACACAGAAACCACACAAGGCCATCTTGACCAACCTTGCCTCCAACTTCCCCGTCTTCTAAGTATGTGTGGTGTTCAGTCCCTGACTTTCAGTGACCATAACTCAATTGCTTGTTTGTGGACCCTGACCTGTCAAAAACTGATTTACTGAAAAACTTCACTTTCTGTAGCTCATTTAATTTATAAATCATAAACTGAAAATTCTAAGGTGCACAATTCCAGACCCACAGGGTGCCCTTGCATCCCAACCAACACCTTTAGATACTCTTGCTGGAACACTTGCGTGCTGGCACATTTCATCCAGCTCCTCTTCCTAAGCCATTACTTCTTTTCACCTACGTTCACACTCATCCATTCTACCTGAATAACATACAGATTTCCCAGAATTCCATCTTCATCCCTCAGTTTGTTCATTTGATGTATACTACACAGGCACACTCTCATGCTCATGAAGTTCAAGTGTCTGAATCATTGATAAGCGGATGGCATTGCAATATTTATCTTCAGCTCAAATAGTTTCCCAAAGTTTCAGAACTGCTTGTTCATTTATTGACTGTGATTCCAGTTTAGATCTCCCATGGGCATACCAAACTCAATGATTCAACAAAATTTCTTACCATTCCCACATGGTAGTTCTCTCCTTTGTGTGATACTTTTAAGTATTGGTGCCTTTATAAGCATAACATTGAAAACTTAGGGTTATCCTAAACTCATTCTTTCTTGCCCAACTACACACACACATACACACACACACACACACACACACACACACAGAGAGAGAGAGAGAGAGAGAGAGAGAGAGAGAGAGAGAGAGAGAGAGAGAGAGGCAACAACCCCCCAAAAGTAGTTTATTCATATACATAGATATCTCTTGACCCTGTCTACATCATCTCTGCCGTTAGATTAGATCTCTAACAAACTGTTGCCATCATCTCCTCAAGGGTAATTCCGTCTATTATCTGTTTCTTGCCTGGCTTTCCTTGTTCTAGACAGTGACATCAAGATAGTATCCACAAAACATAACGACATTTCTGTCAAAGTCCCTCAAAATTTCAGTGTCTCTATGGGCGAGGGCTCACATTCTTCACGTGACAGGATCCTGGCTCATCTAGCCCTGCTTTCTTTCTACCACCTACTTAATATTTTATGCTTCTGCGGTTGTTGCTGCCTAAGAGCTCCTGTCTGTGCCATGCTCACATAGATTCCCACTCATCTTCTTCTTAGCATATTTATCATCATTTTATTTGCTTAAATAAGTTTAAATTAATAATAAAAAAAACAAAGATTTTTAAAAGACTGAACTTTTAATGTGTGTGTAAAGATTGTGGGACTTTTTAAGTTACATTTTATATTGTGTTGTTAATATTAGCATGCCATTTGGAGGTAAATGGGCGTGTCAAGGTTCTAATTGTAAAGTGATGTGTTTGTGTGTCAAATTGAAAGGAGTCAGTTGTGCTGGTTAGTTTTTTGTCAACTTGACACAAGCTAGAGTTATCTGAAAGGAATCTCAATTGAGAAAATGCCATCATAAGTACAATCTGGTTGTATTTTCTTAATTAGTGATTGATGGGGGGAGGGCCTAGTTCATTGTAGGAGGTGTCATCCCTGGTTTGGTTTCTATAAAGAAGCAGGCTGAACAAGCATAGGGAGCAAGTCAATAGACAGGACACCTTCATGTCAGCTGTGGCACCTCTGGTCTCCAGGTTCCTGCCCTGTTTGAGTTTCTGCCTTGACTTCCCTCAGTGATAGACTATTACTTGAAAGTATAAGCTGAAATAAGCTCTCTCCCACCAAGAAAGAAAGAAAGAAAAAGAAAGAAAGAAAGAAAGAAAGAAAGAAGGGAGGGAGGGAGGGAGGGAGGGAGGGAGGGAGGGAGAAGGAGGGAGAGGGAGAAAGGGAGAGAGGGAGGAAGGGAGGGAGGGAGGGAAGAAGAAAGGAAGGAAAGAATGAGAAAGAAAGAAAGAAAGAAAGAAAGAAAGAAAGAAAGAAAGAAAGAAAGAAAGAAAGAAAGAAAGAAAGAAAAAGAAAGAAAGAAAGAAAGAAAGAGAGGAAGGAAGGAAGGAAGGGATGGAGGGAGGGAGAGAGAGAGAGAGAGAGAGAGAGAGAGAGAGAGAGAAAGAGAGAGAGAGAGAAAGAAAGAAAGAAAGAAAGAAAGAAAGAAAGAAAGAAAGAAAGAAAGAAAGGAGGGAGGGAGAAGGAGGGAGAGGGAGAAAGGGAGAGAGGGAGGAAGGGAGGGAGGGAAGAAGGAAGGAAGGAAAGAATGAGAAAGAAAGAAAGAAAGAAAGAAAGAAAGAAAGAAAGAAAGAAAGAAAGAAAGAAAGAAAGAAAGAAAGAAAGAAAGAAAGAAAGAAGGAAGGAAGGAAGGAAGGAGAGGAAGGGAGGGAGGGAGGGAGGGAGGGAGGGAGGGAGGGAGGGAGAGAGAGAGAGAGAGAGAGAGAGAGAGAGAGAGAGAAAGAAAGAGAAAGAAAGAAAGAAAGAAAGAAAGAAAGAAAGAAAGAAAGAAAGAAAGAAAGAAAGAAAGAAAGAAAGAAAGAAAGAAAGAAAGACAGACAAACACAGAGTCTACAAAGGCTTTTTCCAAGACTTTTATTTTGTCTTGTTTTTACATTTACTTACTCATTTTGTGGGGTGTGGAACATGTAACATCATAGGACAACTTGGGGCAGCTGGTTCTCTCTCCTATGTGGGTCCTGGGGATCAAAATCAAGTCAGTGAGCTTGGTGGCAAGTGCATTTATCTACTGAGCCATCTTGTCTGCTACCTAAAAGACAACTTTTAGCTGTGTCTCTGACCTGCATGATGAGTCTCTGTGCTCCTGTAGCTACTTGTGTCTTAGTCTCTATCACATTATTATAAATTTTCTGCTTAGAGATCATCTTCCCAGCAAATCTATAAGATCATTATAATAACAACCACTCTTAATTAATAGTCATTTCTTCAGCCAGTCCCAAGGCCTTGCCTGTAAAAAAGTCCAGCTCAACTCTGCGGAGATTTCCACAGAACATATGGTGACATGTTCAGTGCATTCACTGTTTTAAACGAGTCTAGTTCTACATTGCAGATAAGTCAGGTGGGAGGTTCCTAGCATTCTCTAGACAGCACATTGCTCTATTATTACTTTAGAGTCATAAACAAATGGGTGGTTATGAGTTTCCTGTTGGGATCTTCAGCTTCTCCCCCCAGTAGTATTTTGGGGTGTCTTAAGGAATGCTTCTTGGCCAGAGGGAGTTGTTTTGAGGGAAAACAAAGAACCTGATAGTTAGGCATAGATTAAAATAACATTGAAATAACTCTCTGATATTTACCACTCTCCCTTTCTTTCATTAAATTAGCCAACATAAGAGTTTTCATCAGTTGAAAATCTAGCTTCTTTGATAGACATTTACCATTTTTGTTTTAGCTGTACCTGCTAGTACAGCTAAAGTACCTATACTTCCAACTACTCAGGAGGCTGAGGCAAGAGAATCTCAGAATAAAAAAAAAAGTGCAATATTATGAATTTAAATATTATACCCCCAAATTGAAGTATTAGTGCTTCCACTATGACAGTGATAGTGAAATAATAATAAAATTTGTTTTTACATAATGAATAAAATTTTTCAAGTGATTTACAAATAATTTCCAAATCTTGAAAGAACCATGCGATAAATACTAATACATATACTTTATATTTTGAGAACTTTAATTATATTAAACTTAGACATCTTATTCCCAACATTCAGTCATATCTCTGCCAACTCTTTGTCATCATAATCTCCATAAAAAGGTGAACGAAATCACTGGAGAGAAGAGAGTACAGAGCTGGGTAAAACCGTGGCAGAAAGGGGCCAGCAAGGACGGTTCATCATGCTTGGTCCAAAGTAGTTCCTAAGATAAAGAAATGAAGTTTCAAGGTTCATGAGGACACAAGGTTGTCACGATTCATTCCTTTGAGGTAAAGTTCCAAAGGGAAAAAGACACTGAAACCAGAATTAAAAGCAGGGATGGCTTCCCCATTGAGCAGTTGGGAATCTGACTCTCAGAATGGCCCCCTGCCCAGGTGAGGAGTTACATAAAGGATGATCAGAGGCAGACTAGATGGGCTGCCTTGAAACTGTAAGACTGTGCCTCTTCAGCAAGGTCAAAAAGTGCTGCATAAACAGAAAAACTACAAGAGGGAGGAGATAAAAGGCCTTCTATCAGTAGCTACAGAACTCAGCAACAGACTGGCTGAGCAAACACTGGCCTGATCTGCGAATACCGCCTTTGGGGAAGACCCTGGAAGATGCCCTGTAGGAGGCCAGTAGAAGGGGTCCTTCCAGCCCAGAGACCTATGAGACCTCAGGTCCCTTTCTCCTATTGCTCAGGGCATCTGTATCAAAAGGAGGGTAACCAGAAGGCAAGGCTGAGATGGAGAAAGCTAGTTTAATAACTATATTAGATTCCTGAAATCAGTCCTGGTGCATGAAAAGTTGTGAAGTCACTTCCCCCCACCTTAAAGCAACATGCACAACATGCACAACATGGAACAAAGATTTAATACTTTTCATGAGTCCATGGAATGGCAATTGGAGAGGGCACATCCCCTGCCCCCACAACAGGAAGAGGGGGGTCAAAAAGAAACACAGCTGGACTGGATAATCACCAATGCCATCTTAGTTGGGTTAAGAAATATGTGGGAAACTATCTAGGCACACCTTTGAATGTTTGTGAGGGCTTTTCCAAAAGGGAATGAGACTCATCCCAGTTATAGACTTTACCATCCCATGGGCCTGGACCAGCACGGAGGAAAGGAGGGGAGGAGCTTTTCCAGCTGAGCATGGAAAGCCCCCTTTTGTATGCTTCCCGATCTGCTGTGGAAAGACTTCCCACCCCAGCAGCCAGCCACTAGAAAATCTACCTTCCCCCGCTGCCGCCCCCGTTCCTTGAAATGGACTCTTGCGGTGTGTTTGGTCATGGTAAGGAGAAAATTAACTACTCGTCAAAATCTGTGCAGCTTGGGTATTCACAGGTGCCAGAAGCTGATGGGAACACTGAAATGACAATTTTAACAATTATCTGAGTGCTGAGTGTTGGGTGAGTGTGCATATGAGAAGTTCCCAGCAGACTCAGTCTTGGTTGAATTCACACTTTCAAAGTTTTACACAAAGGATTTATATATTATATTATGTTATGTTATGTTATGTTATGTTATGTTATGTTATGTTGTGTTGTGTTGTGTTGTGTTATATTTATATTATATTATATTATATTATATTATATTATATTATATTATATTATATTATATTATATTATATTATATTATATTATATTATATTATATTATTATATCATATTATTTATGTATTTGTTTGTTTTGCAGTGCTGGGACTCAAACCCACAGCATGCTATACATACATGTCCTTATGAGCTACATCCTTAGTATGGAAGAGACTCATAGTAAGCAGCCAAGAAAAATCCATCTCCTGTGTATATCAAAAGGAGAAGAATTTGAAATGGTCTCTGTACATTGTCCACAATAAAGGCGCCTGTCCAGGAAAGACCAGAAGACTTTACCAGAGGTTTCTCTGACATAGACAGAAGACGATCTCTGTTTGAGATTTTGGAATTAGTTGTTTTTCTGTTACTGTGGCAAAGTACCTACCAGAAGGAACTCCAGGGAAGGAGGAAGCTGTAGTTTGGATGACAGCAGGAAAGGCATGGTGACTGGGGTGGCTGGTGGTGCACCTGGGTCCATGACAGTCTGCGATGTGACTTTACATAAAGCGTCAACAAGAAGTAGGAAGTCCAGTAATGGAGTGGGATGACTCCTCAACCCTTAGGGCTTACACCCAAATAAGACTTCCTCTGGCTAGGCCCTACCTGATTAAGGCCCCACAACCTCTCAACACAGCATCTTCCCCTGGGGAAGATAGGAGCCTGTGAGACATTTCTTCACCTTCCAGCCATGACAAATCCAGATACCTGTAAAACCTAAGAAAGAGAGCAGAAGGATACATAGTCTGAAAAGGGATTAAGCATATTATAACACAGGATCTCAAGCCCACTTAAGTAAAGCAATTCACTCCCTAATTATAGACTATTTATCTACAGGGCTCCTTACAGCCATGCCAAAAATGCTCTAGCAAAATAACAGATTCTAGTTGAAGCACTGATAACATTCAGGTAGTTCTTTGGGAAGCTCAAAGACATAGAAACTAAACTGTGGGATTAGAGGGCTAGAAAGGCATCTCAGTAGTTAAGAGATGCTCTTGAATCTCTTACTGCTCTTGAAGACAACCTGGATTCAGTTCCCAGAACCCACACTGTGGCTCCTAAACATCTGTAACTCCTATTCCCTGGAAATCTGGCACCCTCTTCTGGCCTCCATGCAAGTTTAACACTCATGCACATAAATAAAAATTAATATATTTTTAAAAAATGCCAGGATTAGGAAATTTTCAAGTTCTTGGTACATAGAGCTGTAGGAAAAGACCAGTTCAGTAAAACACCTAAGCCACATTAACCCAAAACTCACACTCTGAGGTCCTATTATTTAAAATGGAATCATCAACACAAAATATTAAGAAATGAAAGATGGTGAATTCTACCAATCATTAAGAGAAGACACGTTTTCTATTATCTACAATATCTTTCAAAATGAAATATTTGAAATTTCCTACCTAGTTCTGTAAGAGTGACATTACTTAATGCCAAATGCAAAGACTTTATAAGAAAGGATAATACACACCAATATTTCTCAATGGTGTAGTTACTAAATTCCAAAGGGAAGTGGTAGCAGCTATAACCCAACAGAAAAATAAGAACTTTGCCTGCTGAACAAGTGGAGTATATTCTGTGTAGCAAAATCGGTTTAAAATCTAATTGTTGTAGCCCATATCATAAAGCTAAATGAAAATAGCATGCAATCATATCAAATGGCACAAGAAAAAGTTTGACAAAAGTCTGGTTCTTCTTTGTGATAAAATTTCTTAACACACTAAGAGCCAAAGGGGCTTCTTCAAGTTGAACAAACTTCTCCAAGTAATCCACAACTAAAATCATACTTCCCTGTTGCTATGATAAAAAACACCATGACCAAAAGCAATTTAGGGGAAAAATGGCTTATTTGAACTTACAGCAGTTTCAGAGGAAGACAGCTCATAGTGTCCAAAAGGCATGACAGCCGGAGCAAGGGCCCACTCAGCCTGTAGTCAGGAAGTAGAGAAATGACATATTCTCCACACACAGAAAGCAGAGAGAGAGAGAAAGAGCACTGGACATAGAGGCAATCTATAAAAGCTCTAATCCTGCCCTAGAGACATATTTTCTCCTCAAGGCTCAGCCTACTAAAGTGTCCATCACCCTCCCAAACTGCATCACCAACTGGGAACTAAGCATCGAAAAACATCTGCTCATTTGGGCATTTTTCTCTTCACACCACCATGCCAGGTTACAACACAAGGCTGTTGCTTATCTACACACCATCAACGAGCAATTGGAATTTAGAACTGAAAGCACAATGTCACTAACAGTAGGAATAAAGTAATTATATATAAATCTAACAAAATACAAGGAGGATGTATATCCATAAAATCACCAGACTCAGATTTTAAAAGTATCTAAGCAGATTTAAGTGGAGGTATGTTCCCTGTTCATGGGATGGAAGTTTAATACTATTGCCATTTCTTGCCAGCTTGGTCTATAGGTTCAATTTAAACTCGGTCAAGATCCCAACATGCTGATTTGTAGATATTGGCAAACTTATTGAAAGTTTATATGGAAACTCAGAAGACCCAAAGGAGCCAATACAGCATTGACAAAGAACAGAAACACAAAACAGGCGTTATCTGACTTGAAGACATTTTGTAAAATTAATAACCAAGGCAGCATGGCATTGGAAAGAGAAGAGACAAGTTGATCAATAGAATGAAGTAAGAAGTCCAAAAATAGACCCACACAATAGAATCAGCTGACCTTTGACAGCTTAGTGAAGCAAGGCAATGGAGAAATGACCCACTAACAAAGGTTATTAAAACAATTGAGTGTATGAATAGCAAACTAGACACAGACCTTTTATCTCATTAAAAATTAACTCAAAATCAATGATATACCTTAATATAAAAATGAAAAGTGTTAAAATTACAAAATTTTACAAAGATTACATAGAAGTGAACCTTCCAATAAGCCTTTGGTTGTTGGGGAAGTTCCAGAAACAACAAGAAGAACACTATGCATGAAAGGCAAAACAAGTCAAACTTTACCAGCAAATTTGTGCTCTGCAAAATATACAATGAGAGAGGTAAAACAGAAGCAAAGGTTTTTGGAGGAAATATATGCAAAATGCAAATTTATAAATTTTATGTGTCCAAAATACAAAAGCAGCTCACTTATGTGTGTATATGCATGCAGAAGGGTGTGTGTGTGTGTGTGTGTGTGTGTGTGTGTGTGTGTGTGTGTGTGTATGTGTACGTATGCATGTGCACACATACTAGACATAAACCTTGAGCATTTTCCTGAGGCACCATCCATGTTTTGTGAGTTGGGCTTAATCCTTAGCCTGGAACTTGCTAATTACCCTAGATTTGGTGGTCAGTAAAACCCGGGATCTGCTTGTGTCTGCCTCCTCAATGCTAGGATTGCAAGCAAACACCACTATACCCAGTTTTTCACTGCTCTTGGTTGGTTTTACATTTATATATTTTAATTTTGAATTATTAAATATTTGAGAACTTTATACCTGTGTACAATATATTTAGCTCACATATAACTTCCACCTCTCCACCTAACTCGTCTCTATCTTTACCCTTCACAGCTTCATGTACTTCCTCTCTCTTGTTCTCACACCCCATAAACCAGGGAGTTCAATTTGTGCAGCCCATGTACTCGTGGATGTAGGGCCTAACACTAGAACATGGCTGACCTACAAAGAGCCACACTCTTAAAGAAAACTGACTCCTCCCTCAGCAACCATCAATGGTCAATAGCTGAGGGTGGTGGATCATGAGTATCTCTTTCCTGTATGCTGGAAAGCTGACTGCCTCTTATAATCTTCCCACCCATCTCCTGAGATGGGCTGTAAGCCTTAGAGGGTATATATGTGATATAGTGTCCCATTTGTGACTAAATACTCCACATTCATTTATTCTCTGCACTGTGACCAGTTGTGAGTTTCCATCTTAATCGTTTCCCACAAAGAGCTGTCTCTGATGGGGTCTGGCAGCTGGAATCCTCTGGAATTCATGGGTGTTCTGAGGAGCTGAACTCAAGTCCTTGGGCTTGCACAGTAAGGACTTTACTGACCCAACTATTGTCCCAAGCCTAAAACCACTCTTAAGCTTCCACAATAGGAAAGCAGTTGTGAAAACTGGAGCAAAGGTCTTCACAGAAGACTCATGGAGAGAGATGGCGAAGAGACAGAAGGGACAATATCAACTGCCTTTTCACGGGTTGAAAGTTAAGACAGTAATAAGGTATCAACAAATAGATGGCCAACCTCAGACAGCAATAGGGTACCAACACACATAGATGGCCAACCTCAGACAGCAATAAGGTACCAACACACATAGATGGCCAACCTCAGACAGCAATAAGGTACCAACACACATAGATGGCCAACCTTAGACAGCAATGGCAATACTGACGAGGAGACAAAGATGCAACCCTTCTCAGTCCTTGTAAATGGAAACCCAAATGCCACAACCATTTGGAAGACAGCTTGACAGTTTCTAATAAGACCAGGCACATTTTTATTCAATGCAACAGTTACAGCCTATGGTATTTATCCAACTTATTTTAACACTTCCTTTCACAAAAACCTTGCACAGTCTTTCAGCTGTGAATGGTTATGTTAGTTTTCATATATCAGACCACTGGCATATTAACAAAAGTTGTTAAAAAAAAAAGAGCATAAATGTGGGAAGGTAAGAGGATGGGAGTGCATCTTGCTAGGCAAAGCTAAGCATTCTTGGAAAAATGCATGCTACATGATTCTGATTCCATGGAAGTCTCAGAAAGGCATATGCCTGGAGACAGGTTATGGGCATGCCCATAATCCCCAGCACTTGGAACAGTAATGAAAGAAGAAAGTAAGTTTGTGGCCAATCTGGCTGATCTAGTGAGTGTTAGTCTAATACGAGCTACACATCAGGATGTAATCTCAAACACAAAAATAAAGACCAAAGAAAAACTAAAAAAACTAAAAAAAAAAATGGAGCCAGTAAAAAGTTGTGATTTCTAGGAAATTTGGGGACGGAGAAAGAATTTAATAGATAAGTCATCAGATGTAGGGTAATGAAATTATTTTACGTGACATTACTGACAGGTACTTCATAATCTTCATTGTCAAAACCTGTAGAATTTTACAATAATAATTGATGTTAAGAGATTTTTTGTCTTGTTTGTTCGTTTTTGTTTTTTTCTTTTAGAAGAATGTAACTTCGTGTATCTCAGAAACCTTTTTTTTTTTTTTTTTTTTTTTTGGTCTGTACTAACAAAAGCTAAATCTACTATGCAGTGTGCTGCACGGCATGGAGATGCCTCTGTGTATGGTGGTGGGAATCCACCATGCTGTGCTCAAGCTCAAATGCCTCAGTGTCTCTCTGCCATGGCCCACACGAAAGACACAAACTAGAAAGTTGTTCTTGGCTCCATTTTAGAACCCCTTTTTAAGGCTTTCTCAGGTTTTAGGTGGAAATTCTTACCCCACTTTGGAGTGCCAGATGTATTGATAAATCCACAGAATCTGCTTAAAGGGTAAAAGAATTTATTAGGTAGAAAAACTCACTACAGCATGAGAGATTTATCGTAGGGTCCTGGAAGGCCGAGTTACAGTCCCACGCTGTTCTTCTGCCTGGTCTGTCTCAACATCTAAGTCCACGAGGGAGAAAAGAGAGCAGCATACTTGTGTCTCAGGTCTTAAGGGTAGCCCTGAGCCATGTCCCAAGGGCAGCTACTTCAAGCTCATAGGTATATAGGACTGGCTACATCTATAGGGGCAGTGCTTAAAGGTCATAGGTACAACAGCTATCCACTACGGAGATTCAAGAGATCTGACTGAGTACACATCTGTGAAGTAACCTCATGGTAGGGATTAGGTGCTGACTTGAGCCATTTGGAAAGTGAATGAAATGCTAGACTAAAGGCAGTCAAAGCTTCACTCATGCTGCAGATTCCAGTTGATTAAACATTAGTCTCACTTTAGCACAGCCTTTCACAAAAGGCAAGTGTTAACACTTCTGCTACTACATGGTATATAAATGAAATGGAAAAATTAGATAGTTGGAGGGCAGATGGTGAGAACCAGCTGTCATGGTGGAGTTAGAATGTAGTTGTGGAGAGGGAGGAGAGTAGGTTAATCCCTACAGTAGTGAAGGACAATCTAGGAAAAGTTGGGAGGGGGTGAATATGATCAAAACACAACAAAAACATCAAAGCAATACATGTGTGTGTGTGTGTGTGTGTGTGTGTGTGTGTATGTGTGTGTGTGTGTTTGTGTGTACAGACATAGGTATTTACACACTGAAGTATTTACATAGAATTTACACACATGACCAAATATGCCCATGGCTGTTTCCTTGATCTCTTAGTTGAAAATGCCTAGATGTAATTATAAGCTCTCTCTCTCTCTCTCTCTCTCTCTCTCTCTCTCTCTCTCTCTCTCTCTCTCTCTCTCTCTCTCTCTCTCTCTCTCTCCCCATCTCCCTCTCTCTTCTGCCCCTTACTCCTGTTCTCTCTTCTTCTCCCCATCATGAGTTTGTGTGTTTCTTTTATGTTGCTGTGCCTTTCCATTGTTGTGTTCCAGAATAACCTATCAAATCCAATGTAGGGGAGAAATGATTAATTTTGTCTTCCAGTTACAGAAAAGGACATAGAGCATCATGATGTGAAAATATGACAGTGAGCGGGAAAGGCTTAGAGGCAGGAGCAGGAAGGTGATATACATCTTCCAGCAAGGATCCACCCCCTCAAGGTTCTTTAACCTTCCCAAAGAGCAGCACCAGCTAAGGAAGAAGCATGCAAATATATGAGTCTATGGGAACATTACAGATACATGTACTTGTATATATAAACATTTCACTTTTTCTTGACCCTCCTTGAAATTGGAGACTTTATTCAAGATTATTGCAGTGGGGTATTGTGATAAGGATTGAAGAATCACCTCAACTTCAAAGATTTATTCCACTCTACAAATAAAAGACTGGGGATATGGTTTTTTTGTTGTATTTATTTATTTATTTATTTATTCATTCATTCATTCATTTATTTGTTTGTTTATTTATTTATTTATTTATTTATTTAAATGCCAAATGCCATTTATTGAAGGAGGGAGGAGGTCTTAAATATAGGCTTACAGCACAGTGGGAAAACCCTGGAGGGCAGAAGTTTGCTACCAATGTTTTCCAATCTTGTATCTAAGCTGTTAACGCCCAATATGCAGTGTGTTTATATATGTACATCAGTCATCAGGTGGCCAGTCCCACAATTTATGTGCCACGTTTACCCCAGCACATTTTGCAGGAAGGACTAATTAAATGTTGATGGGTTTGTAGCTGGGTTGGTGTCCCAGTCCCTCCACTGGAAGATTTACTTGGTTACAGAAGATGGTCAGTTTAGGTTCCTTACCCCCCATTGCTAGGAGTGTTCACTAGGTACACCTTTGTGGATTTCTGGGAGTTTCCATTGCACTAGCTTTCTACCTTATTTCTGAAATGTCCCCCAATTCCAGTCCTCTCTCAGTACTCTCTCCCTCCACCATCCCTATCTAATCTATCCCATTCCCATTTCCACTGGCCCCAAGTCTACCTACAAAAACGATTCTAGGTTGCCTTTGCAAGGAGATCCAGTTGTCTCTTTGTTACTGAGCCTCTCTGGGTCTGTAATAGCCATTTATAAGTGAGTATATACCACATTTGAAGCGTGAACTTAGTCTTATCAATAAAAACCAGGAGTCAAATACTGGGGTAATGACTTAAAAGATCAGAGAAGCAGAGGAGCAGCCAGCACAAGTGACTTCTTATCTCTTCAGATCCTCAGACTGAAAGAAGGGCCAAGATCCTGTCTCAGTCCTACCTTATCACTTCCTCTCTCTGCCTCTCAAGTGCTGGGATTAAAGGCATGAGTGCTTGGCCTTTATGGTTAACTAGTGGCTAGCTTCATCCTCTGATATCTATGCAAGCTTTATTTGTCAGAACACAAACAGAATATCACATACTTCCCTCTTTTTGTCTAAATAAAAGCAAAGATTTTAACTAACATAGAAAAACTATATACAATAAGTACAATAACTATATACATATATATAGGCAATAATTACATTAATAACGTCTAGTCCATTAGCAATTGACAAATTCAGAGAAAATATTCCATTATCTACCCTATCTTGGTGAGTCTAAAGTCTTATACCTAATTCACTTTCTATTCCAACTTGCAATGTTTGTCTTTTGGGTTCTGGGTTGTCCTACTCAGGATTATTTTTTATAGTTCTATCTATTTGGCTGCAAATTTCATGATGCTATTTTAATGACTTCTTCTATTTCCTTGGGAGTTATAGGTCTATTTAAATTGTTTATCTGATGTTTATTTAATTTTGGTAAGTGGTATCTATTAAGAAAATTGTCCATTTCCTTTAGATTTACCACTTTTATTGGGCTACAGGTTTTTAAAGTATGACCTAATGATTTCCTCTGTGTCTGTTTTTATGTCCAGCTTTTCATTTCTGATTTTGATAATTCAGATATTCTCTCTCTGCCTTTTAGTTAGTTTGGATAAGTGTTTGTATATCTTTTTGATATTCTCAAGGTACCAACTCTTTGTTTCATTGATTCTTTGTATTCTATTTTAGTGTTGATTGACTCTTTGTTTCTATTTTATTGCTTTCAGCCCTTAGTTTATTTCCTGCCTTCTATTCTTAATGGAAGTGTCCGTTTCTTTTTGTTCTAGAGGTTTCAGGTGAGCTATTAAGATTCCAGTATGAAATCTCACCAAGTTCTTTACAAAGGCACTTAGTACTATGAACTTTTCTCTTAACATTGCTTTCATTGTGCCCTGTGTGTTGTATATTCATTATCATTGAATTCTAGAAAGTCTTTAATTTCTTTTTTTATTTCTTCCTTAACACAGTCGTTATTTAGTAGAGATTGGTTTAATTTTATAAGTTTATGAGACTGTCCTTTGTTTCTGTTGTTGAAATCCAGCTTTATTCATGGTAGTCTGATAGGATGCAGGGCGTTCTTTCAAATTTCTTGTATCTGTTCAGACTTTTTGACTGAGTATGTGGTCAGTTTTGGAGAATGTTCTGTGAGGTGCTGAGAAGAAAATGTATTCTTTTGTGTTTGATAAAATATTCTGTAGATATGTTCGGTCCATTTGGTTGATAATATCTCTTAATGCCAGTATTTTTTAGGTTTTTGTCTAGATGACCTCTCTATTGGTGAGATTGGGGTATTGAAATCTCCCACTATAAGTATGTGGAAGTCAAGGTTGATGTGTGATTTAAGCTTTAGTAGTACTTCCTTTATAAACATGGATGTCCTTGTGTTTGGGGCATAGATGTTAAGTATAGAAAAATTACCTTGGTTGATTTTTTTTTCCTTTGATGAGTATGAAGTGTCCTTCTCTGCCTCTTTTGATTGGTTTTGGTTTGAAGTATATTTTCTTGGATATTAGATTGGCTACACAAGCTTGGTTCTTAGATTCAATTGCTTGGGATATCTTTTTCCAGCCTTTTACTTTGATGTGATGTCTATCTTTGATGTTGAGGTGTCTTTCTTGTACACAGTAGAAGGATCCTGTTTTCAAATCCAATCTGTTAGTCTGTGTTTTTTATTGAGTAATTGAGCCCATTGATATTGAGAGATATTAATGACCAATGATTCTCAATTCCTACTATTTTGTTGTTGTTATTGGTGGTGGTGGTATTGTGTGTGTGTGTGTGTGTGTGTGTGTGTGTGTGTGTGTTTCCAATTGTAGGATTTTGTTGGTGTAAGATTATTATTTCCTATATTTGTGTGTGTGTGTGTGTGTGTGTGTGTGTGTGTGTGTGTGTGTGTGTGTAGTTCATCTTCTTAGGTTGGAGTTTTCCTTCTAGTAACATGTTATGTCTGGATTTGTGGATACATATTGTTTAAATTGGACTTTATCATGGGATATCTTGTTTTCTTCATCTGTGGTGATTGAAATCTTTGCTGGGCATAACAGTCTGGACTGGCATCTCTAGTCTCTTAGAGTCTCCAGACATCTTTCTTGGCCCTTCTGGTTCTTGGAGTCCCCATTGAGAAGTCAGGTGAAATTTTATTAGGTCTGTCATTATTTATCACTTGGCCTTTTTCCTTTATAGATTTTAATATTCTTTATTTGTTCTGTGTGTTTAGTGTTTTAATTATTATGCCCTTGTTGCACACTGTAGAGGGGAGTTAACCCCATGCCTTTCTTGCACACTATGACAACCTTCACAGGGAGTGTGGGGTAGAAATGGGGGGAGCTATGGAGTAAAATTTTAGCAGAAAATTCTTGCAAATACAACTTCAAGCAGGATAAGATCAACATCAATAAGGTCATATCATGCTGATGGGATGAGAACGGTACTTTAACTCTCCTCTTCCTCCCCAGACCCCACACCCTCAGTCTAGTCATCAGAGAGACATTGCACAAACTCTAGCAGTAGCTTATGCCAATGAATACTTAATATACTCCTTGAAATCATTACAGTCATCAGAACCAAGGAGAGTTGGGGAAAGTTGCAGAATCAATAGGAGTCAAAAAGGGATGATAGGAAAAGCATGGGATCATGGGACAGAAAAGAATATTAGACAAAGCAAGACAAATCTGAAGAAACTAGGGCTTTAGTTACTAATGGGCCTGTGTTACTTTATTAATTCCAACAGATAGCTGACTCATGAATGGATGATAGTGAAAGAGAAACAGTACAAAGTGTGTGAGAGATCCTTTGACTATTTCTTTAACTTTATAACTGTTTATAAAGGTTATAAAGGTTCGTGTGATTTTTTTTAAACATACAATCATGTGAAATATCAGGAGCTGTCTACTCCAGTGCCATTAACACGACTATCTCTGAGGGATGAGATAGCTTTCTAGCTGCTCACCAACATGCTCATTGGTCATTTCTGGTTTTTTTCACAGAATACATGTTTGTAACAGTGTCTTTAGCAATAAAAGGAGATTTCTTTAGTGTTAAAACTATAAAATATGAAGGTTATTATTATAAAAGGTGTCACATTAAGACTAGCTTTGAGATACTACATCATATTTGACTAAATTTAATATTTGAATCCCCCTCCAGCTAGTTCTCCTCCACTTAAACATAAATACTTATTTTTGCTGCACTTCTGGGTACAGCGCACATAAACTGTCCATGTAAATAAAGAAATGAGTCATATAGTGAGTGGTAAAGCTCAAATCCTAGGTACCAGACTGCAAAGTCCACTCTACACTGTATGAGGCTGACCAAAATATAACACTGTGGCTTGTAGCTGGGGAGTTTTCTTTCTGGGTCCCGCCAATCCCTGGTAGTCTGACAGCCTACTTATAAAATAAACACAAAGATGCTTATATTATTTAAACTGTTTGGCCTAATGGCTCAGGCTTCTAGCTATCTAGTTCTTTTTTTTATATATAGTTTTTTTGTTTGTTTATTTTTGTTTTTTGTTTGGTTTTTTTTTTGTTTGTTTGTTTTTTCAAGACAGGGTTTCTCTGTGTAGCTTTGCGCCTTTCCTGGAACTCACTTTGTAGACCAGGCTGGCCTCGAACTCGCAGAGATCCGCCTGCCTCTGCCTCCTGAGTGCTGGGATTAAAGGCATGCGCCACCACCGCCCGGCTGCTATCTAGTTCTTACATCTTAAATTAATCTGTTTCCATAAATCTACACCTTGCCACATGGCGCGTGGCTTACTGGCATCTTCACATGCTGCTTGTCCTGCCTGCAGCTGGCAGTGTCTCCCTCTGCCTTCCTGTTTTCTCAATCCTCCTCTCTGTTAGTCCTGCCTATACTTCCTGCCTGGCTACTGGCCAATCAGTGCTTTATTTATTGACCAATCAGAGCAACACATTTGACATACAGACCATCCCACAACAGTGGCTTCCAGGCAAGCTACGGGACTCTCATGGCACATTAACTTGAGCACCTGAAATAACAAATTTCAGACAGTCTGACACATTCAGACCCCAATCAAGGAGACAGCACCGACAAGATCATAGCAGAAAAACACATGGTTCTACACAGTCACGGGATGAACACAAGTGGTATGAACATAGGGTAAATTTCTACATAAATGGAAGGAATGAGTTAAATTCCTTTTTAGTAGCTCAGAAAGACTATACAGAGAGATGAAATAAAGACCAAATTCAAATATCCACATCAAAATAATTATTGGTGTGTCTTTTATGACCTTTGCCCGGAGCATTCTGGTAGACGTGGGCCAAAAACTTAATTACTATCTGGGTGTTCTAATTTATTATGGCTTGCTGCTAATTCTTAATCCCAGGATAAGGAGGATGGGACTGGTTCATTTATAATAGTCCATCTTTAACACTGTGGCAGTTAATTATCTAGTATCTGAAAGTACTCTTTCAAAAACTGGATCCCGAAGTGCTTCTTCTAACCTTCCCCTTCCTCTCTCCCTCTCCCTCTGTTTTTCTTTCCTTCCATCCTTCCTTCCTTCCTTTCTTCCTTCATTCCTTCCTTCCTTCCTTTCTTTTTTTTGTGAGACACAGTCTCACTGTGTAGCTCTGGCTGACCTGAAATTTGCAATATGGACCAGGGTAGCCTCGAACAAACTCACAATGATGTGCCTGCCTCTGCTTACCAAGTGTGGAGATTAAAGGCATGGACTTTTCCATGCTGAGTATCTATTTTCATTTCCAAACACAAGTAATAAAAATAGAGGAATCAAAGCTGAATATTGCTGAGTTATGAGTGAGTGAATGTACTAGGGTCTGAAAGGGTTGTACAATTAGCCAGAAGCCTTTAGCAATTAGCTAAAAACTCAAATTGTTTCTGAAGGGCAAGAACATAATATTAAACAACTCAAATGTGATAATGTTAATTTACCACAAATATGTAGCATATAGTCATATGCTATACTGTATGGAATTAACTAAACTAACAACATTCAGAATGAAGCATACTTGTTACATGATGAGGCTATAGCTCAAGAAATGTACATTCCTGCATTTTACAATAAGAAAAAAAATAGGCATAACTCTAGTTGATTCAGCATAAGAGAAAGTACCAAAATGGAAAATAAATTAAAGCTCGAAAGCTTTACTTTTAACCAGTAGGAAACATTTTCTTTTTAAGTCAGATGCTCTTAGTGAAAATCCTAACAGAAAATAATTATTAAGTACATTAAAATTCATAAGGTTGATTTTAATTCATCAAAAATTTGCTTTTATCCCCTTACTCAAATAGCTTCTGTGGAGAACAGCCGAATAGATTTAAAAGGAAAAATGGAAAAGAAAGAACCCAGAAGCTGACAATAAGTTTAAAAGGTAAGAGAAAGGGGAAAACATCATTGACCTGGATGAAAACCTGGGAACTGAACTAAGCGTATGTGTTTACAGAGACCCAGAGCACATCCTCTCCCATACATCAGACAAGCCTTCTACCTTCTATGCACGTCTGTCTGTCCACAGGTACTCACACAGCAGCTTTCCAACCTACTGTTCTCCAGAATTATCTGTGCCTGAGGTAGTACTAGAATTAGGCCACATTAGGATGAGGGGCAGCCATGACACTCACATCCTCTTGTTCTCTGCATCATGTGTGTCAGAATCCTTGGAGCTATCAATAATGTGTGCAGCTTCTGAGTCTCATTTCTCATGTGTCATTTCAGATGGCAGAAATCCTCCAAGGTGAATCTCAGCACCCTAGAGAAAGTCTGATCCAGACCACAATGGTTAATTACAGTGTAAGATGTACAGTTACCAAGACACAGTAGTTAAGGTTATTTGCTTCTCTTGCAGAGGATTTGCAATCAGTCCTCAGCTCCCATGTTGCAGCTCACAACCATCTGTAACTCCAGATTCAGCAGGATATGATACCGTCTTTTAACCTCCACAGCTATCACATGCACATGGTTGCAAAACATTCACACACATAAAATAAAAATAAATAAATGTTCTTTAAAAGATATGCCACTACTGAATGTAAAACTTAGAACAAGGCATAATAACACCTGAATTTGTTAACTTACAAATTTATATTTAAAAATGCCGAAAAAAATCACAATATAAATAAAATATTTAGCAGTATTGGATCAATTTCAAGTGGGTTTTAGTATTGTCTCAAACACATTGTTTGCAAATTATTCTCTCTCTTTCTCTCTCTCTCTCTCTCTCTCTCTCTCTCTCTCTCTCTCTCTCTCTTTCCAAAACAACCATGACTGGTGGTGAATTCAAGATAAAAATATGAAAACACGGTATTGCCTTTTTCCAGGCAATTGTTGTGCTTCTATTCTCACCCCAAGTCATTCTCCAAGCTTTTTCTTTAATAAAGATAATTCCCTGGATAAAGGTAAAGAGGATAAAAGGAACAGAAATAGAAGAGTGAAGAAGCCTGTTGTATGCGGGGATCAGCAAGTACTTACTCTCACACGACAGAATGAATACTTCTATTGTTCAGCATATCTCCTGATTTGTTCGTACACAATTAGTACGCCATCATTAAATCTGAATGAACTGCTACTGATCTAGAACTGCAAAACCAAATTTTGATTCATTGATTTAGTATCATTCAAGAACATAACTCAGGTGAACATAAAGCAGGCTGTTTTATACATTCTTAATTTAACACTATAAAAAAATCACACATCTCTGAATAAGTCAATAGGGGAGAAATAAAGGTTTACTCCTTCTAATTTACTCCTGTAGCTGATTCCATAAGAGAAAAACAAGGAAGAGATCTCCACTTACTCAGATTTACACCCTTCCAAAGTCAAAATCTGACCGAAAACCTTGTTATCAAACAATGGTGATAAAAGGAGAGTGTGGACATGGAAGACCCCGATCTTCTACCCTAACTTCCGTTGTCCTCTCTCTAAGTAGGCCCTCACAAGCTCACTTTCCTCCTTCAGAATTAATGGCCCCACAGTCTGTCCTGTTGGTAGCCGTTGGTGCTCATTCTCCCGATATTAAGTGGTAAATTCACATTTCTACATTGGAAAGAACACGGAGATGTCTGCAGTCCTCTGAACAGAACCTTTCTGCTTGGGACCACTTAAGAGCAGCGAGCTTTGCCGGGTCTTTTGAGAACCACAGAACCAGCCTGAGTCTGGCTTAAATGCATCCTCCCAGGCGCTGCTGTTTGTCATTTAGCTGAATGAACAGACTGTACAACAGAGGGATCCGCCACTGGGTGGCAGCAGAAATTTGATAAATACACTGCATAAGGATAATTTTTACTGCCTCTGTCTCTGTTTGCTTAAGCACATTAAAAGACAGCTTTATTGTCATCAATTTATCTTTTGATAGATGATGCTCATGGAATTTATTGCTATGATGAAAACAGGATACTCAGTTTTGAGAAAAACAAGCAATAGAAACAATAAACTTTACAACTCAATCCTCTGTGAATACAGTATAAATGTTAATACTACTCAAGATGACTTCAGAGTTGAGCAAACATTAATTCCTAGATATTAAAGATTTCCATTACTTTATGTTTTGCTCAAAAAATTCATGTGTATTTAGAGAATGAACACTGAAGAATTCATAGAGAACAGAGTAAAATTATTTGAGATCTCTAAACTTACATTTAAATGTCAATAATCACTTGCTACCTTAGATAATATCATGTTAAGGATTGGTAAGGTGAGGTTGGCTGTGGTTTGTTCTATTCCTCTGATCTCTCAGTTTTTACCCCAATATCTGGCTCCTGTTTTTTTATTAATAAGACCGTTTAGCAATTTGTCTTACAGTCATGTTCACTACATAATTATTGAAGTTAGTCTTACATAGTCTTTGGTTGTTTAATGTATTACAAATTATAGCCTTTGCCATTAATTATCCTGTCATAATTTTATTTAATGACTATATAATATTTCCTCACACAGCTAAATCAATTTAAATAACTAATTCCTTTTTGTTAAATATTTGCCAAGTTTTCAAGTATTGACTCTTACAGAAAAACGTTGGTTTTGAAGGACAGGTAGTTGGGGGTGTTTAGTCTTCCAATGAGGAGTGGTAAATTCATATCACTATGTTGGAGTCATTCTGACCTGTGCCTTCATACCTTTCTGATGGCCACCTTTGGCTTAGAATCACTAAGAGTGGCCCCATGTCACACCCTGAGGTCCAGGATTCTGAATCTTGACAAGCTGGCTGGGCCGTTTCAATGCAATGAAGTTTCAGAGTCAATATTATGCTGAATAACATCATGTATTCGAGGAACTCAGTGGTCATAGTAAAAAAGGAATGCACACATGTAGGAAAACGTGTACACTGAAGTTATCTCAGTTTCTTTTAGTAAATGATGATGTGTCTTGAAGCTAGAGTCATGTTAAAGGGATGCTAGCAGTTATCAATAATTCATTTCTAAGTTTTGAAATCTATCCTTTCCAATTGGCGCTTTTATATGCACTTTCATCTTATTCTTTTTTTTATCCTGTCCCCTCCCACTCCCTTCCAACCGGTTGGAACCCTTCCTTGACTTAACACCCCACTTCTGCTGTCAAGTCTCGGGCATTCTACTTTGTTCTTTATTTTCTTATCATTTCACCTTTCCCCTTCTCATTATACTCTTCCCAGTTCCATGACCCCATATTTATAGATACAGAAACCATATGGCCACCTCAGTAGGTGCAAAAAGTGTATTTGACAAAGTTTTATACACCCCCATGATTAAAGTCCTAAAAAAATAAGGCTGTATAGTCAACATACTAATAAATGGGAAAAAATTGAGAGTATTTGCTTTGAAGTACAGACCTGCTCAAAGGATCCTATTGTCTCCGCCCTTCTCCAATACAGTGCTTGAAATCTTGTCTATAAATATATGGGATCATTTAATACATATATTAATTTTTTATTTAATATATTACTATATTTAATATACAGTAATATATAAGTACATACCAATTCATATATTAAACTTTAATATGTATTAATATATGTACATATTGATAGTTATTAATTTATTGCTATTAAATTATTATGATATATTATATTATGATATATTAAATTATTATGATTATCATACATAAATATATGATTTACTATATATTAATTTTTTATCTGCACCTGTGTATTAAAGGATACATGAGGTATGTAGCTTTCTGAGTCTGAATGAGTTTTCTTAATATGATGCTCTTGGGTTTAAGTTCTGTGAACATGCCATGATTCTATTTTGTGTGGCAGCTAAATAAAATTCACTATTGTAGCTGAAATTTACTCTGGTTCTGCCCAGCCGCATAGACCCCGCAGCTGCTTATAAAATAATCACTCAGAAGCCTGGTTCTGTTTCTCTGATCTTTCAGCGTTCACCCCAACACCTGGCTCCAGGTTTGTCTTTATTAATAAGACCTTCTAACAATTCGTGCTACACGCTATATAGATGTACCACATCTTTTCTTTTCTCTGTAAAGATTTGTTTGTTTTATTATGTGTATGTGTGCCTGAATGTGTAGATGACTGCTCCATACATGCAGGTGCTCCCAGGGCCAGAAGAGGGCATCAGATCTTTAGAACTGAGGCAGAATTCACTAGATCACTTTTTGTAAGTGAGCCATTTTCACAATATTGATTATGTAAAGCCATGGGTTTGAAAGTTATCTCCACTTTCTGCCACCTTTTCAAATTCTTTAGTGCCTTAAAGTTTTGCTGAGGTCCTTCACCGACTTGGTTACATTTATTTCAAAATATTTTATTTTTTGAAACTTTTATGATTTTTTCTGATTTCTTTCTTTCTTTTTTCCTTTCTTTCTCCTTTCTTTCTTTTTGTGAGTATATGACATCTATATACAGGAAAGCTACTGATTTTTGTATATTGCTTTTGTATCCTATATTCTACTGAAATTATCATATCTAAAAGTTTTCTGGTAGAATCTTTGGGTTCTGTTATGTTTAGGAACATGTTATATGCAAACATGGATAATTTGATTTCTCCTTTTTCATTTGGAATCCTTTATATTTCCTTCTCTTGTTTTATTGTGATGGACAAGATTTCAAGCACTATATTGAATAAGGGTGGAGATTTTCAGGACTTGAATCATACGGGCATATAAATCTTTGTGAAATAAATTTTTTGCACTTACTGAGATGACCACATAATTTCTCTCCTTATGTTTATCTATATGTTGTATTACATTTATTCTTTACTGTATGTTGAAACTACCTTCCATGCTGGGATGAAAACAATTTACTAATGAGGTTTGATTTTACTATGATCTCAAAAAAGTATTTGGAAGTATTTTGTTGAGAAATTTTGCATCTCAACATATTGGTCTGTAGTTTTATGTTTTTGCTATTTTTTTTCTTCCAATTTGGATGTCAATAATACTTTTTCTTCTAAGTTCTATTTGGGTTTGGATGTCTACATCTTTCTTTAGGTTTGGATTTTTTTTCTAGTATAATTTTACTGACTAGATTGTCTATGCCATTAGATTTTTGTTACATTTGATCTTTGAAGTATCCCTCAGCTGTTGTAAGTTTGGGACATGTTTACTGATATTTTGTTGTTCCTATATGCACATAAAAATGTCATTATGGACCTTATCCTTCAACCTGAATTTTATTTTTCTGATTGATCTTGTCTGTTGATGATGATTTCTACTGTGCTTTTTTATTTGTTTGACTGATTCTCATTGCCAACATTTCCGTTTTGTTCTTTTTAAATTTCCTTGTTGAAATTCTCCTTCACATTTGAATGTCTCTGTTCCAAATTGCTGAAATCATCCACTTTGCTAACTTCCTCTCTTAGGTCCTAAATTGATTTCCTTCCTTCATCCACCTGCTTTTCTGAGTCCTCTAAGTAGTCATTGATCCTTTAAAAGTAGGTCTCTGCCATATTCATCTGTCTTTCAGCTTTCCCAATGCCTTCTGTTTCTAGAACTGAGGGGCCTTGAGACTGGGGGGCTTTGTACTGGCTTGTCTCACACTATTTGTGTCTCCCTGTTCTATCTTGTGCATCTGCTAGGAAAGACGTGTCCTCCAGTTTTGATCTGTCCCCCTTCACCATTCTTTCTGTTTATTTTATTTTCTGTAGATCCTCTTGGTGTGTAGCAGGAATCTTAGAAGGTCTTATTAATAAAACAAACCCGAGGCCAGTTATTGGGGTCAATGCTGGTAGATCAGAGAGACAGAACAAGCTGCAGCTACCTCACCTCGCTGGATCCTCAGCTGGTCTTGTCTCCTCAGACTGGAGGCCCCTGAGTCCTCATCCAGAATGGGTCTCAGCTCAAAAGCCTGAATGCTTAACCAGCCAAATGCTTCTAGTTTCTGGTCCTCACGCCTTATATATCTTTCTGCTTTCTACCACCACTTCCTGGGATTAAAGGCTTGCTTTCTGGGATTAAAGGCATGATGAGTCACCATGCCTGTCTGTATCCTTGAACACATGGATTTCTGCCTCTGGAATGCTAGGATTAAAGGCATGTGCTACCATTGCCTATCTTTTATGTTTAATATTGTGGCTGCTCTGTCTCTGACCCCAGATAAGTTTATTAGCATGCACAATATTTGGGGGAATACAATACCACATTGGTGAGTGGATTTTTATTTTCCATTTACATTTAAGGGAGATGTAAACTACAGAAAACAGATAGGTATGGTGATTTGATTGCAGTCCTAACATTAATTTACAGTAGAAGACACTCATACAGTTCTCTTGTATAAATAATTTCAGACACAGCAAGACTATGGTCCTACTTGGGGTAATGTAGTTCATAAAGAACTAAAGGTATCAATATTAAAGTGGTGAAGAGAGGGAAGTCCTAAAGCCTAAGCAGAAGAGAAACAAAATGAACATAATAGAACAACAGAAGTACAAAAATTAAATAAAACTGAAAATAATAAGATGAAATGATAAAAATGGGTGGCCCGATGAAACTGACCTCATTGCTACTTAAGTAGGTGTATTCTCCACGTGGGATGGCATGTCTATCCCTTTCAATTGTCTTCCCTCTAAGATCCCACAAGTGGTAGAGGGGAGCTGCTAATCTCAGTACTTCAAACAAGTTAAGCTTGTGTGGCCTTTAAGACACTGGCATTTTTAGGTCAGAGTCCACTTTCTGCTGGAATTTCCTAGTCTGAGGCACTGACTGCCAGTTACAGCTGATGGTTGAGGCTGTTTATTTTTTATGTATAGCCCTAACAGGGACTCTGAGGGATATGAAAGGCCCACCTCTCTCTGTTTACCTTTGTCAGTTGCAGCTCTCTTCCACAGCTGCCATGCCCCTCAGGGGACTACCAAGTCCTGTAGTGCGCTCTCACACTTGTATGCAGGCTCCTGTGCCACACGCTGCCTCTTTCTCTGCAGCCTACTCTGCTGCAGCCATAGCTCCACATATACTGTACTCAGCTCCGTTCTGTCTGTCCTTCCCTGGTGGCACCTGTTTTCTGGATATGAGATCATTCCTCGACAGGCACCTCTGACTCTGGTGGAGCACAGCATGGCTAGGCATGGGATTCATTTGTGTGTAGAGAAAATCCCACTTAAGATTATTGATTTTTTTTTTAGCTCTTTTTGTTATATGAATAGGATCTAATACCTGTCTTTTACCCGGTCACACAGAAGTGGCTTAAAATCTGGCATCTTACCTGAAAGTCTTCATTTCCAATTGTACAATTCCATCTTGAGAGACACAGTAGAGATGATATTACTCTGTCAACACTAGAGATGATTTCTTGTAAGAATAAAAACCTAAGCATCATGCTAGACAGTTTACAAATGTTGTCTGTTTTACAGGGGTATTTGAAAATTGCCCTGCTACCATCTTCACAGACGAGCTCCCGAGGTCAAAGAACACAGTGTTGCAAATGTCGAAGTCTGCATTCAGAGGAGTCATTCTGGCTCTATGGTCTGCTGGGCTCTATGCAGAAACCTAGAAGTCTATAGAAGGTAGAAGAGTGTCTTCCTTGTTCAACACAGGGAGCATTTCAGAGCTGACACTGGTGCATACCACAGCATGCACTGCAAGGCATTCAATTCAATTGTTTTTTTAGATTTTAAGCTTTTGCAATTTGAGAATGTTGACCACAGTGTATACATATCATTAAATAGTTTTGGGGGAAATGTAATAAAATGCTCCACCAAACAAAAAATAAACCCTCTAACAAGTTTCTTAACATTTTCAGCTATTCCTAACTAGAAGGGGGGACTGCATGTTAGAGACTAAATCTGGATCAGTAGGTGCCTGTGGTAATTTACCCAGAACTTCTTGGAAACAGTGAGTCATTTTTCACTTACTGTGTTTCTCTCTTTCTTTTTTTTTTAATTAATTTATTTATTTAATATGGAGATGCCACTTTTCTTAGTCTTAGAGGTAGATGTAGACTCAAAGACTTGAGATGCACAGGCCCTTTCAATACCTTACCTGATGGATAAGTAGTCAAATATTTATTAGAAGTCTAATGATGTATACATAGGACAAAGACTTGATTTTAATCCTTCACAGGGAAAGTTCAGATTTTTTTGTTCTCAAGTTTGGACCTTTGGAAATAGTTGGTCATTATTTTGCCATGTGTAAGATCCTTCTCCTCTTAGAGATTCTGGGAATTAAAAATAAAGTTATGGGTCCAGAGAGACAGCTCAGTAGTTTAGGAGCACAGATTGTTCTTTTAGAGGACTTGGATTCCATTCCAGCACCCACATGAAGGGCTTGCAACCATTGGTAACTCTAGTTCAAGAGGACCGGATGTTTTCTGGTCTCCACAGGTACTGCACACTACACACACACACACACACACACACACACACACACACACACACGGTGTACTTACATGCATGCAGGAAAAATACTCATACACCTAAGACAAAAATAAAGGAATCCTAAAATCAAACTTGCATAAATCATCTAATGTATCTAATATTATGAATCTGCACTGCCCCCACTGTCTCATGTGTTAAAAGCTAAGTTCTCAGTGTAAGAAGTGAGTTTGAAGACTGGCCATCCTTTCAGAGGTAAGGCCTGGCTTGAAATGGGTTCTTAGGGCGGACCTTTAAAAGTTATATCTGATCCTAGTCCTACTATTATTTTTTGCTTCCTTGTCTCCAGCTGTCTCTGTTAGCATTTCTATTGTTGTGAAGAGACACCATGACCAAGGCAACTCTTATAAAGAAAAACATTTAACTGGGCCTGGTTCAGAGGTTTAGTCCATTGTCATCATGGCAGGTAGCATGCAGCAGGCACAGTGCTGGAGAAGGAGCTGAGAGTTCTACATCTTGGTCTACAGGTAACAGGAAGTGAACTATCCGTGTGCCACACTGGGCATAGCTGGAACATGGGAGACCTTAACACCCCCCCCCCCACCTCCCAGTAACACACTTTCTCCAACAAGGCCACACCAACTCCAACAAGGCTGTATCTCCTAATAGTGCCACTCCCTGTGAGCTTATGGGGGCCATTTACATTCAAACTACAACACCAGCTATGTGCAGAACATTTGCCACACAATGCTTCTGTCCTGGACCAAGCTCCTATGCCTGTGTTGCTATATCGACCTGACATCCCTCTAAAATATTGAGCTAAATGAACCATTACACACTTAAGGTTTGGGCATTTTGTCACAATGAGAAACATCTATGACAAACAGCATATTGAGATAGAGGACATTTCATTTCCTTTGCTTTAGCCTCTGTTCAACGTATGTCATCATTGTTGTCTGTTGAACATATTTCTGTACCTTCAGACCATAAGTATCTGGGCTGATTTAAATGAGAAATATCTCCCCTAGGCTCAGGTATATGAACACTTGATCCTCAGTTGATGGCACTGCTTTAGAAGGTTTAGGATGTGCTGCCTTACCACAGGAAGTAGGTCTTGATAGTTCATAGCTTCACCTTACTTCCAGCTCACTCTGAAGAAGCCTGGATATACTCTCACTGGTGCCATAACTCAGGGAGACTCTCCTGATACCTAAGCTCCCTCTCAGGGTCAGAGTCACACAAGGACCCTGTCCTTTGCCTCCAGTTCTACCTGCGAGACAGGCTCACCTTCTGGCTCACTGATTGCTTGATGCCCCATCCACCACTGGCAATTGGGTAAATCAACCTCTTGGTTGGTATAAATGCATCCCTGAGTCTGAGGAAGTCCTGCACTACTCTGGTACTCTTGGAGGCAGAGGTACCCCCTAGCCAAGGTCTTTATGGCTACATCTAGCTCTCTACACAGGCCTTGCTCCTGATCCTTTCCCTTGGGTGAGATCTTATTCTTGAGCTTGGTCTTTTGCCTTTTCTCAAAAACCCTGGCAGCAGGCACTGAGTCTCCTTAGGCTACCCGTCCTGATCCCTGTTAAGTGTGGTGATGATCCACTAACTGGTTGGTCTTACCTCAGTCCTCCCTGAGTTTTGGGGACACCCTGGGCTACTGATTATTACTTTTCTCTCTTACCTATGCTGTCATCCATACCTTCTGATTCTCCCCTTGGGATGTCTCTTAGAAAACCTCCAGCCCCTCCACCTGGCATCTGACCTAGAGGCTCCTAAACTTATCTGACCTCAATACCCCTTTGATAACCACTCCTAATGGCACATGGATCCCAATGTTATTCAGGATCTTTGCAACTACTGTAAGCAATCAGGAAAATGGAAAGCGATTCTTCATGAGAAAGTAGGCATTCTCTTACTTCCACTTTAGGCCTTCTGTCTGTGCTGGCCACTTGTCAAAGCCCAAATGCTGGACTGACTCTTCCTCTACCACTTTCAACTCTGCTGACTAACCTCCTTCCTACAGACCTCAACCCACAGCACCTTCAACATCACTACCTCTATCACCACCATTTAGCCCTCCAATCACCTGCTCCTGTACTGTCCCAGTTCCTTCCTTTCAGCCTACTCCAGCCTCTGTCCTTCCTTTATGTGAAGTAGCCAGAGCTGATGACCTAGTGAGAGTTCATGTACCTTTCTCTCTGAGTAAACGCTCTTCCCTTCTAATGGTAACAACTTGTCCCATTCCCTTCCTGGGAAGAGACCTAGATAAAGAAGATATCCTTCACTCCTCACACATACACAAAGGCATATTACCTCAGGCCATCTACACTTGGTACACAGATGGCAGTTCCTTCTCACACAAGGGAGTCCAAAAAGCAGAATACACCATTGTCTTGGACACCAAAATAATTGACACACAGGCCATTCCAGCCTGGACCACAAATCAACAGGCTGAACTAATACCCTTGACCTATATCTTTCAACCAACACAGTAGCAATCCCTAAACCTTTAAAGAGACTCCAAGAACGCCTTTCATATCCTTCGGTCACATGCAGTGCTTTGGACAGAATGTGAACTAGTAGTAACTGTTAGGATTCTGCCACGCTCCAGCTGCATGACCAAATGTGCAGTTCAGAAGCTAGACAAGGGGGTCTTGCGTCTTACATCATCAGTGTGTGTTGGTGATCATGTATGCAGGGCATGGTCACGCAACCTGCGCATGTATGGTGTGGCTCTGTAAACCCACCACCTTAAAGAGCCTGACTTAGACTCCACCCTCTCTCTCTGTTCTGTTCTGTCTCCCCCAGGCCTGGTTCTTCTCCCTCAACCCCTCCTCCTCCTCCTCCTCCTCCTAATAAAGCTCTACTACTAGGTAGTCATGGCCATGCCTAGTGACCTTTCCATACAGCAACCGGCACTGCCACCAGAGCCATTTATCATTCATTTCAGTAACACCAGGAGAATCAATAACCAACTCAGACCAAATCAAGGCCATGTTGAAGAGCCCTCATCTCCCCACAGCCATAGGAATTGTCCACTGCAGATCCCACCAAACTGACAGTTCCGTCATTCCTAAGGGAAATAAATGAGTTGACAAGGTGGCTAGAGCTGCAGCCCTTGGAGGTCTGGATCCATCTCACCCTCCACAAGACATCCTTGCTTTACAACCCACATCTTTGCTATCATCCCCCAACACTTGACAAATTCTGTCCTATCTACACCAGATCTTTCATTCTAAGAGTCAAGCTTTGTCTTGCTTTGTTAAGATCTATCTTCAGCCCACTCCTGAGGAACTGTCTTTCTTAAGGCCATCAGTGTTTCCTGCAAAATCTGTCAAATGTCTAATGTAGCGAGTCACAAGAATATATTATATTCACCTGTGTATTAAAGCTATACTTTGACTGGCCAAGGGTCTGTCAAAAGGCAAGGCATTTATTATGAATATTTGGTGTTATCCAGCTTTTAATATTTCAGCTGTCTTCTGCTATGAAATTCTTGCATGTCCAAATATTCCCAGACCATTTGAGAAACAGTTCAGCTCCTCAGACTTGCTGAACTTCTAAGTAACTAGCCCCCTCCTGCCTAGGAGAAAAGCTGGCTGGAGAGGCATAGCTTTGTTTCTTGTGCTAATGAAGCTCAGGCCATGCCCTTGCCTTGAGGCCTAGTGCCTCTCCAGAGCAATTGACTCAGAGCAAAGAAGGTTTTACATATCAAGGTGGAAGGTAGGGTAGAGCAACATTCCTGAGGAGGCAGAGATTCACATGGCTGGGGGGGTTGGGTAGAAGAAACAAGAATTTTCTGTAGAGCCAAACAGAACAGCATGACCAGGGAGAAGGGAAGAAAGCAGAGGTTTCATAAACTGTAAGGTAGAACTCTTGTAGAGATCCTCAGAGCCAGGACTAGAGAGCAAGTAGAGATGGAGGGCAAAGAAACGGAGGATGAAGATGAGGCTGGAAGCATAAGAGATTAGTAGTTAGCAGGACTATACAGGGCAGTAGAAGAGGACAAAGAGGAACTGAATGTCAGGGCAGAACTGAAGCTATGTAGACAGGATTTCATCCCAGAGAAATATAGTAGATAGACAAAGAGCTTGGTGTGTATAGATGTATTCCTGCCCTGAATGCCTGATGGAGCTGCAGCTATAAAGATAGAATTTTGTCTTAGAGGAATAAAGTTAACAGACATAAGAGCATAGTGTACATAGATTTTTTTTTCCCCCTCAGTTATCCCACACCGGACAAAGTGTCTGACCTGAATGAACCCTGGGTAATCTACAGTTTAACCCTAACTCCAGTTACCATATCCCCCATCTTCTACTTTCCAGGCCAAGGGGTCTCTCTGAGGAACCAATGGGAAACTTGATTTTACTTATATGCTGACTGTCAAAGGCTCAGGTACTACCTGGTCTTTGTGGACACCTTCTTAGGGTGGGTGGAAGCATTCCTTATCAACAAAAAATTGGCACAAACTGTCATTTCTGACCCTTTCCTCCTAGAGATCATCTCTGGATTCAGAGTCCCTACCTTCCTCCTATTAGATAATGGGCCTGAATTTACATCCCATATCTCCCAAATCCTATCCAAAGCCCTTAATATACCTTGGTATTTCCATAACCCATACCATCCCCAGTACTCAGGAAAGGTTGAATTAACTAATTGCTCTCAAAAACACCTTATTAAACTCTCACAAGAGCTTTACCTAGACCAGGTGAAACTGTCCATTAACCATTCTCAGGTTAAGAGCCCTGCCCAATATACCCAAGGGATGCTCAATCATACCATAAGGACACATGCTCAACTATGTTCATAGCAGCATTATTTGTAATAGCCAGAACCTGGAAACAGCCAAGATGTCCCTCAACTGAATAACTGATAAAGAAATTGTGGTACATATACACAATGGAGTACTACTCAGCAGAGAAAAACAATGACATCATGAGGTTCGAAGGCAAATGGAAGGAACTAGAAAATACCATCCTGAGTGAGGTAACCCAGACTCAGAAAGACAAACATGGTATGTACTCACTTATAAGTGAATACTAGATGTAAATCAAAAGATAACCAGACTGTAACCCAAAGCTCCAGGGAGGCTAGCTAATAAGGAGGACCCTAGGAAAGACACAGGGACCACCCAGCGATGGAGAAATGAATAAGATCCATGAGCAAACTAGTGGTAAGGAGGGTAATGGAGGGCAAGAGTCAGGAAAAAGAGAGCTTATGGGAATGGGAAGTTCTAGCTGGATCAAGAACAGAGTGGGAGAACAAGGAAAGAGATACCATGATAAATGAAGACACCATGGGAATAGGAAGAAGCAGAGTGCTAGATAGGTCCCCAGGAATCCACAATGATGAATCCACCATAATCTACTGGCAATGGTTGAGAGGGTGCCTAAGCTGACCTACTCTGGTGATTGGATGGCTGAATACCCTGTCATCACAGAACCCTCATCCAGTGACTGATGGAACCAGATGCAGAGATTCATGACTGGCCCCCAGGTGGAGCTCCAGGAGTCCAATCGGTGAGAGAGAGGAGGGATTCTATGAGCAAGAGATATCAAGACCATAATTGGAAAAAGTACAGAGACAACTAGCCAAACTAGTGGAAACACATAAACTGTGGACCAATAGCTGAGGAGTCCCCATGGTAATGGACTAGGCCCTCTGAATAAGTGAGACAGTTGTTTAGCTTGAACTGTTTAGGGGGGCCCCAGGCAGTGGGACTGGGACTTGTCCCTAGTGCTTGACCAGGCTTTTTGGAACCTAGTGCCTATGGTGAGACACTTTGCACAGCCTTGGCATGCAGGGAGGAGGGGCTTGGACCTGCCTCAACTGAATGTGCCAGGCTCTACTGACTCCCCATGGAAGACCTTTCCTTGGAGGAGGTAGGAATGGGGGGTGGCAGGGGGGTTGCTGGGGGTAGGAGGAGGGAGGACAGGGGAATCTGTGACTGATAACGTGGGATGAATGGGAAAAATAAAATATTTTTAAAGTTAAAGAAAGATAAAAAAGAAATGTATGTGATAAAAATTGAGAGGTATAATATATTTTGAATACTAATAAAGATGATTCAAAAAGAAAAAAAAGAGCCCTGCCCAAATGACCTCTGTCTGTCCTTCTTAGGTCATGTATGATGCCCAATACTGGCCCTGTCTTTCACCACAACCTCCCAACCATAGTCTCTCCCTGCCCACTTACTCAGTCCTTTACTCTGTCATATTTGCTTCCTGCCATGGAACTTAACAGACAAGCACCTACCCAAGCCACACACTGACTCCTGTTCCTCTCCAGTTAACATCAGTGATTTAGTCCTCCTCTCTCCCATTGACCAACAACTTTCAGAACTTCCCACAAATGGAAGGGCTGCTTCAGAGTGATACTAACCACCCCCACTGCCACAAAGCTGAATCAGTTCCTCCACTTGGTTCATCTATCTCATCTTAAACCCTTTACAGTACCTCCTGAAAATGAGCATCCATTATACTCATCAATCCCAAGAGGAAGGTCATCCATCTACCTCTTATCTCTGAAGATATTTGAGATGAGTGAATAGTCACTCATTTCTCCTATTTTCTCTTCTTTTTCTCATTCTTCCTCCCTTCTCCTAAGCCTCCCAGGGATTAACCTCCCTGGATTCCTCTGTGTTATACTCTGCCCCTCAGACCAACTCCTGTCTTCTAGCCCTCCAGTTGTTACAGCTACTGTTTCAGTCCCTAAACTTTGCCTACCAAATCTTATGCTGGTTTTGTGTATCAGCTCATCCAAGATTCCCAACTGGTAGAGCATCCTTACTCTTCAGAGTCTCAGAGTCAGATAGATTGCCTCACTGCTATGGTCCTGCAAACCTGAAGGGGACTAGAGGAAGGACTCTGCTTATTCTTCCAGGAGCACTGCTGTTAAAACTAATGGAGCTTCAACAGACCCCCATGGCAAAGGATGCTTCCCTTCCTAACCCCTCTCCTTACTTATAACCCCTTGCCTGGACAACTCCCTACCACCCCCTTTCCACCAAACCAAAGGCCCATGATTCCTAGATTGCTTGGACCCTGGATGGTGGGAACCAACCTTACTCCAATTATATTTAATATCCCTAAACAACAGGAAGTAGCTCAAGTAGTATGCCATCATCTGTCCTGTCCCCATCAGCCTTCAATTTGACCTTCCTCTTCTAATTAATGAACAAAAAAGGGAGAAATGTTGAGCAAATCGAAAGTTTCTAGGCCCTGACCTTTGTTTAACTCCAGAACTAGGCTTCAGGAAATTCCCTATTCCAACCCTCCCCCCCTCAATGACTCAACCACAAATGCTGTATTTTTTTAAGCTTTTCTTTTTTTATTAAGGAAATGTTTATTCATTTTAGATACCAAACCCAGATCCCCCTTTCTTCCCTCCTCCTGCCCCTTTGGCCTACCCCCCACATTCCCTCCTCCAACAAGGTAAGCCTCTCATGGGGAGTCAGCAGAGCTTGGTCCAATCAGTAGAGGCAGGTCCAAATTCCTTCTCCTACATGAAGGTGATGCAAGGTGTCCCACCATATGTAGTGGTCTCCAAAAAGCCAGCTCATGTGCCAGGGATGGATACTGATCTCAAGCAGATCAAGATGCACAACTGTCACACTTATGTAGATGGCCTAGTCCAGTCCCATGCAAGCTCCACGATAGTGATATTTTATTTGTACTAAAATGTGATTTGTATGTTAATAAATAAAGTTGCCCTGGGGTCAGAGCTATTAGTGTCATAGCAAAAGCTGGGTGGTGGTGGTGGTGGTGGTGGTGGTGGTGGTGGTGGTGGTGCATGCCTTTAATCCCAGTACTTGGTAGGCAGAGCTAAGTAGATCTCTATGTGTTCAAGGATACAGCTAGCATTGGAGACACACACCTTTAATCTCAATACCAACTATAGAAGACCTAAATGTCTGTACAGACAGGCAGTGATGAGGCAGTCATGTGGTTGGGTTTAGAACCAATGAGAAGGCAGAACAGAAAGTCTATATAAAGACAAAAACACAGGAAGTAGGTCTCTTGGCTGAAGAGGCTAGCTGCAACAGATGGGTAAGGCTCTTAGCTCTGATCTCTTGGCTTTTTTCTTTGCATTGGTTCTGTGTTTCTTATTTAATAAGATGGTTGGTTACATCTACATTTGGCACCCAACGTGACAAGAATCCATTAAAAACCACTTGGCTTGGCTTGGCGGCAGGTCCAGTTTCCGGCCTGGGCAGCCTGGTTCTCTAGCTTGGGCCCAGGTCGGCTTGGTCTCAGGCCAGACTGACCGTAGCCCCAAACGGTTACATGCTGCTGTTGCTACTCATTTAAAGCCGGTGCTATAAACAATTTAGGCCTGCCCTGCCGAACAGGGCCCCTGCCTGTAAAGCCAGTGCATGGTCAGAGCTTAAGGAAGCCAGAGCCCAGGCTTAACTCAGCTCAAGTGGGAACACGTTGTTGGATTTAAGCTTTTAGCCAGAACTTGTGGCTGTGCTTTCTTGCTCTCTGTCTCTGTCTCTGTTTCTGTCTCTGTCTCTCTCTGTCTCTCTCTCTCTCTCTCTCTCTCTCTCTCTCTCTTTCTCTCTGGATTCACACCTTGGACACTAGGTGGCTGCTTTGAAATTCCCTCGGATATCTACTGTTCTACACAGATTTGGTAAGTCAATTAAGATATCAAATATTTTCAAAGAAACTATTTAAAAGAGATTTTTTTCCAACATTAAAAAAATGGATTTTATGTGTACATTGGAAGAAAATTGGGCTTTGTTTGAAATTTTAGGCAGTCTGACAATGGAACAACTATATGAGAAGATTAATATTGATCGAATTATGCAGTTCATTACTTTTCGTATCCTCATTTTACTATTTAAAAAGATAGTCAATTTAAGTGCCAGGATAATAGCTTTAGAAAAACCTGTTAAACCTGTAAAAATGAATTACAGAGAAATTCAAATTCAGACAGAAGAATTTAGCAGTGAAGTTGTTTCAAAATTGGATCATAAGGTTACAGAAAGAAAGCCTGTTTTCACACAATCACCCTTAATTTATCTGGTAGCTGTACAGCAGCTACCTAGTGAAGAGAATGGACAAAATACTTGGATTCCAATTGAAGTGTTAGACTTACAAAGATTTAAGGAGGCAATAGCATCTTATGGCATGCATTCCCTATATGTAAAGCAAATGTTAAACACCTGGTCAACTTGTAATAGGATTCTAGCACAGGACTGGCTGGAGCTGGCACAGGCTGTTCTGGAACCCTGACAAAAGCTCCAGTGGCAAATGTGGTTCAAGTAGGAGGCTAAAAATAAAGAAAAACAATGGAGGGATAAAGGAACACAAGTCTGCCAGGATCAGCTTATTGGAGAAGGCCAATATAATTCAGTACAAACACAATGATTATATGATGTCCAAACCCTAATTCTATGTCGAACAGCAGCCTTGAATACATGGGACAGAGTTGAGGAACCAGGAAAAAAAAAAACTGAGTCATTTACAAAAGTTATACAGGGCCCAAAAGAATCTTTCACAAATTTCTTACAAAGATTGACTTCAGCAGTAAAGAGAATGGTCCCGAATTCAGGAGCCACTCAGATAATAATCGAATCTTTGGCTTTTGAGAATGCAAATGCAGCATGCAAGAGAATAATCAGGCCATTAAAGGCAAGATCTGCACCCTGGGAAGATTGGATTAGAGACACGGTTAATGTTGAGGCTCATGACCATGATGATATGTGGGTAGGAGAAGCAATTTCAAAAGGTTTGAGAAAAGGTTACATGTTTTGGATGTGGAAAGCAAGGACATTTGAAAAGACACTATAAACAGGTCATTCCTAGAAACAATGTTTCTTCACGGAACACTGGCAACAGAATACCCCTTCCTTCTGGAGTATGCAGAAGGTGTGGTAAGGGAAAACACTGGACCAATGAATGTAGATAAACAAGGGACAGGCAAGGTAATTCTTTGCCTCAGGCTTTGGGAAACTCCCAGAGGGGCCTCAGGCAGGCCCCCATAGCAAATCCAGTTCAAATCTTTCCTGCAGTTGTAGAGGAAACCCCTGCTCAGAGCAACTAAGTAACCAAATGCCTATTGGAATAAATCATGCTGGTCAGAATGATGAAACAGAGAGAATAGAAAATTCAGGAAAAAACATAAAGAAAAAATTTTGACAAACTTCTATTAATGAACAAAGACCAAAATTAACAATAAAAATAAATGGTGTTTTGTTGTCTGGTCTAGGAGACACAGGTGCGGATGTTACCATAATTGCACCAGAATTTTGGCATCCAACTTGGCCTCTTCAGGAGGTAAATGTTCAGCTGTTAGGAACTGGGACATTATCTCGAGTGAAACAGTGCAAGATGGATTGAATGTATAGGTCTAGAAGGACAGAGAGGAAAATTAAAACCATATGTGGCTAACATAGCTATGAACCTGTGGGGTCGAGACTTGTTGCAACAATGGAATACTCAGATTAACATCCCTCCAATCAAGAAAAAAATCATAAACTAACACATGTTTCTGATAGAAATATTAGAAGGCATTATTCTGAGTGGTCACCAGCCATCCATATTATACAAGAACAGGGCACAACAACTGATGATCTCCCAAAGACACCAACAGCTCTACCTTTAAAATGGTTAACAGACAAGCCTGAATAGGTTCAGCAATGGCCTTTAACAACAGAGAAACTCCAGGCTTTAGAAGAACTGGTAGAAGAACAGTTAAATGCACAGCATATTGAAGAATCAACCTGCCCTTGGAATTCTCCTGTATTTATTATCAAAAAGAAATCTGGTAAATAGAGAATGGTAATAGACCTTAGAGCAATTAACAAAGTAATTCAGCCAATGGGCTCTCTACAATCTGGAATTCCTTTGCCTACTCTGTTACCAAAAGGATGGCCTCTCATAGTTATTGATTTAAAAGACTGTTTCTTTTCAATACCCTTACAAGAAAAAGACAGAGAAAGATTTGCTTTCACAGTGCCTACTTATAGTAATTCTCAACTGGTTAAAAGATTTCAATGGAGGGTCCTCCCACAGGGAATGTTGAATAGACCAACTCTGTGCCAATAATTTGTACAACAGCCATTGGAAATGATACGTAAAAAATTTCCTAAATCTATAATTTATCATTACATGGATGGTATTTTACTAGCTGACTCAAATGCAGATACTTTAGAAAGAATGTTTGAAGAAGTAAAGAAAATTTTGCCTTGCTGGGGATTACAAATTACTCCTGAAAAGATACAAAGAGGAGATTCTATTAATTATTTAGGATATAAAATAGAGCTACAAAAAATTAGACCCCAAAAGGTGCAAATTAGGAAGCTGCTTGCATATACTTTCTGTTTTTATTTTTTATTAGGTAATATTATTTTCCTTCTTGGATCTCTGAGGGAGTTGAAGATTAGTTAATTATAGTTGAAGATTAATTAGGATAGAAAGTGAATTAGATACATTTTTGGACTTACCAAAATAGGATAGATAATGGAATTATTTTCTCTGAATTTGTCAAATACAAATGGAGTAGACATTGTTTAGGTATTTATTACTTGAATATATTGTATATAGTTATTGTACTTTTGTATATAGTTTTTCATATGTTAGTTATAACATTTTTCCTTTTTTCTTTTTATTAAAATAGAAAAGGGGAAATATAGTGATATTTTATTTGTACTGAAATGTGATTTGTATGTTAATAAATAAACTTTCTATTAGCTATAAGGCTCTTAGCTCTGATCTCTTGGTTTTCTTCTTTGCATTGGTTCTGTGTTTCTTACTTAATAAGATGGTTGGTTACATCTACACTCCACAGCTGTTGATCTAAATTTCATGAGTTCCCACTAGTTTGGTTTGGTTGTCTCTGTGGGTTACCCAATCATGGTCTTGATGTCCCTTGCTCATAGAATCCCTCTTCCCTCTCTTCCACTGGACCTCTGAAGCTTGACCTGGTACTTGGCTGTGTATCTCTGGATCTGCTTCCATCAGTCACTGGATGAAGGCTCTATGATGACAGTTAGGGTATTCACTGATCTGATTATTAGGGTAGGCCAGTTCAGGCACCCTCTCCACTATTACTAGTAGTTTAAGCTGGAGTCACCCTTGTGGACTCCTGGGAACTTCCCTAGCACCCGTTTTCTCCCTATCCTCATAATGTCTCACTCTATAATGTTATCTCTTTCATTGATCATCTACTCCATCCCTGTTCCAACTCAGTCATCCTGTTCCCTTATGTTCTCATCCCGCATCTCCTACCCTCCATTGCCCCTCCTCCCCAGTTTACTCATGGAGACCTCATATATTTCTCCTTCCCAGAGTGATCCATATATGTCCCTCTTAGGGTCCTCCTTGTTAGCTGGCTTCTCTGGAGCTGTGGGTTATAGTCTGGTTATCCTTTGCTTTGCATCTAGCTTCCACTTATGAGTGAGTACATACCATGTTTGTCCTTCTGAGTCTGGGTTACCTCACTCAGGATGGTATTTTCTAGTTCCTTCCATTTGCCTGCAAATTTCACAATGTCATTGTTTTTTACTGTTGAGTAGTACTCCATTGTGTATGTGTACCACAATTTCTTTAGCCATTCTTCAGTTGAGTGACATCTAGGTTTTTTCCAGGTTCTGGCTATTACAAATAATATTGCTATGGCCATAGTTGAGCATGTGTCCTTGTGGTATGATTGAGCATTCCTTGGCAATATGCCCAAGAGTGGTATAGCTGGGTCTGGAGGAAGATTAATTTCCAATTTCCTGAGAAACCACCATACTGATTTCCAAAGTGACTATATAAGTTTGCACTCCGACCAGCACTGGAGGAGTGTTTCCCTTGCTCCACATCCTCTCCAACATAAGCTGCTATCAGTGTTTTTGATCTTAGTCATTCTGTCAGGTACAAAATGGTATCTCAGAGTTGTTTTGATTTACATATCCCTGATGACTAAGGATGTTGAGCAATTCCTTAAATGTCTTTCAGCCATTTTAAATTCTTCTGTTTAGAATTCTCTGTTTAGCTCTGAAACCTATTTTTTAATTGGGCTGTTTGATATTTTGATGTCTGGTTTCTTGAGTTCTTTATATATTTTGGAGATCAGCCCTCTGTTAGATGTGGGGTTGGTGAAGATCTTTTTCCATTCTGTAGGACACTGTTTTGTCTTATTTACTGTGTCCTTTGCCTTACAGAAGCGTCTCAGTTTCAGGAGGTCCCATTTATTAATTGTTGCTCCCAGTGTCTGTGCTACTGGTGTTATATTTAGGAAGGGATCTCCTGTGCCAATTCATTAAAGACTATGTCCTACTTTCTCTTCTATCAGGTTCAGTGTAACTGGATTTATGTTGAAGTCTTTGATCCACTTGGACTTGAGTTTGTGCATGGTGATAGATATGAATCTATTTGCAATCTTCTATGTATTGACATCCAGTTATGCCAGAACCATTTGTTGAAGATGCTTTATTTTTTTCCATTGTACATTTTTGGCTTCTTTGTCAAAAATCAGGTGTTTATAGGTGTGTGGATTAATGGCAGGGTCTTCATTTCAATTCCATTGATCCACATGTCAGTTTTTATGCCAATACCAAGCTGTTTTTATTACTATATCTCTATAGTAGAGCTTGAGGTCAGTGATGGTGATGCCTCCAGAGGCTGCTTTATTGTACAGGATTATTTATGTATCCTGTTTTTTTTTTTTTTGTTGTTGTTTTTCCATATGAAGTTGAGTATTGTTCTTTCCAAGTCTGTGAAGAATTATGTTGGGATTTTGATGAGGATTGCATTGAGTCTGTAGATTGCTTTTTGGTAAAATTGTTGTTTTTACTGTTAATCCTACAAATCTGTGAGCATGGGAGATCTTTCTATTTTTTGATATCTTCTTCAATTTCTTTCTTCAGAGACTTAAAGTTCTTGTCATACAGGTCTTTCACTTGCTTAGTTAGAGTTACCCCAAGGTATTTTATGTTATTTGTGGCTATTATAAAGGGTGATGTTTCTCTGAATTCTTTCTCAGCCCATTTATCATTTGTATATAGAAGAGCTACTGATTTTTTTAGTTAATCTTGTATCTTACCACATTACTAAAGATGATTATCAGTAATGAGAAATCCCTCATAGAATTTTTGGGGTCACTTATATATACTATCATATTATCTGCAAATAGCAAAAGTTTGACTTCTTCCTTTGCAATTTATATCCCCTTGATCTCCTTATGTTGTCTTAGTTCTCTAGCTAGGACTTTGAGTATTAGATTGAATAGATATGGGGAGAGTGGACAGCTTTGTTTCATTTCTGATTTTAGTGGAATCCCCTTGATTTTCTCTCCATTTAATTTGATGTTGCTGTGCACCTGCTGTAATTGCCTTTATTATGTTTAGGTATGTTCCTTGTATTCCTGATCTTTCCAAGACCTTCATCTTGAAGAGATGCTAGACTTTGCCAAAGGCTTTTTCAGCATCTAATGAGATGACCGTGTGTTTTTTTTCTTTCAGTTTGTTTATATGGTGTATTACATTGACAGATTTTCATGTGTTGAACCATCATTGCATCCCTTGGATGAAGCCTAGTTGGTCATGGTGGATAATTTTTTGATGTGTTCTTGGTATTTACTTTGCTTATATTTTATTGAATATTTTTGCATTAATGTTCATGAAGGAGATTGGTCTGTAATCCTCTTTCCTTGTTGCATCTTTGTGTGGTTTGGGCATCATGGTAACTGTAGCCTCATAAAAAGAGTTTGGTAAAGTTCTTTACGTTCTTTTGTATGGAATATTTTGAAGAGTATTGGTATTAGCTCTTCTTTGAAATTCTGGTAGAATTCTGCACTGAAACCATCTGGTCCTGGGATTTTTTGTTTGGGGGACTTTTAATTTAATGAATATTTCTATTTCCTTAGGGGTTATAGGTCTATTTAAATTGTTTACCTTGTCTTGATTTAATTTTGGTATGTGGTACCTATCCAGAAAATTGTCCATTTCTTTTAGATTTTCCAATTTTATGGAGTACAGGTTTTTGAAGTATAACCTGATGATTCTCTGGATTTCTTCATTGTATGTTGTTATGTCTCTCTTTTCATTTCTGATTTTGTTAATTTGGATGTTTTCTCTCTGCTTTTTGGTTAATGTGGATAAGGGCTTGTCTCTCTTGTTGATTTTCTCAAAGAACCAACTCTTTGTTTCATTTTTTCTTTGTATTGTTCTTTTTGTTTCTATTTTATTGATTTTAGCCTTCAATTTGATTATTTTCTGGTGTCTATTCCTCCTGGGTGCATTTGCTTGTTTTTGTTCTAGAGCTTTTAGGTGTGCTGTTAAGTCACTAGTGTGAGATTTCTCCAACTTCTTTATGTGCACATTTAGTGTTATGAATTTTCCTCTTAGTACTGCTTTCATAATGTTCCATAAGTTTGGGTATGTTGTACTTTCATTTTCATTGAATTCTAGGAAATATTTAACTTCTTTCTTTACTTCTTCCTTGACCCATTGGTGTTTCAGTTGAGCATTATTCAGTTTCCATGAGATTGTAGGCTTTCTGTAATTTTTGTTGTTGTTGAAATCTAACTTTAAACCTTGGTGGTCCAATAAAATAAGAGGTTACTCCAATTTTTTTGTATCTGTTGAGATTTGCTTTGTGACTGAGTATGTGGTCGATTTTAGAGAGGGTTCCATGGGGTACTAAGAAGGTATATTCTTTTGTGTTAGGGTGGAATGTTCTGTAGGTATCTATTAAGTCCATTTGAGTCATAACATCCATTGGGTCCCTTATTTCTCTGTTAAGTTTCTGTCTGGCAGACCTGTCTATTGGTGAGAATGGAGTGTTAAAGTCTCCTACCCTTAGTATGTGAGGTTTGATGTGTGATTTAAGCTTCAGTAATATTCCTTTTACATATGTGGATGCCCTTATATTTGGGGCATAAATGTTCAGAATTGGCGAATTCATCTTGATGGATTTTTCCTGTAATGAATATGTAGTCCTTCCCTATCTCTTGTTTGATTTTAGTTTGAAGTCTATTTTGTTAGATATTAAGATAGCTACACCAGCTTGCTTCTTAAGTTCATTTGACTGGAAAATCTTTTCCCACCCTTTTTCTCTGAGGTAGTGTGTGTCTTTGAAGTTAAGGTGTGTTTCTTATATGCAGCAGAAGGATGGGTCCTGTTTTTGTATTCATTCTGATAGTCTGTCTTTTTATAGGTGAATTGAGTCCATTGATATTAAGGGATATTAATGAAATGTAATTGTTAATTCCTGTTATCTTATGGTGGTAATGTGTATGTATTTCCTTTCTTTAGGCTTTCCTGCTGTGGGGTTATCTATTGCCTTTGTTTTCATGGTTACATCTAACTTCCTTAGGTTGAGTTTTCCTTCTAGTGCTTTCTGTAGGGCTGTATTTGTGGATAAGTATTGTTTAAATCTGGTTTTGTTTTTTAATGTCTTGCTCACTTTGTCTACAATGATTGAAAGTTTTGCTGGGTATAGTATTCTGGGCTGGCATCCATGGTCTCTTAGTGTCTGCATTATGTCTGTCCAGGATCCTCTGGCTTTCAGAGTCTCCATTGAGAAGTCGGGTGTTATTCTGATGGGTTTTCCTTTATAAGTCACTTGGACTTTTTCCTTTGCTGCTCTTAATATTCTTTCTTTATTCTGTATGTTTAGTAGTTTAATTCTTATGTGGAAAGGGGACATTTTTTGGTGGTATAGTTTATTTTGTATTCTATAAGCTTCCTGTATCTTCATAGGTATTTCCTTCTATAAGTTGGGAACATTTTATTTTATGATTTTGTTGAATGTATTTTCTGTGCTTTTGAGTTGGTATTCTTCTCCTTCTTCTATCCCTATTATTCTTAGGTTTGACCTTTTCATGGTGTCCCAGACTTCCTGGACATTTTGTGCTATGCCTTTTTTGGCTTTGGTGTTTTCTTTGACTGATAAATCTATTTCCTCCATTGTATCCTCCACACCAGAGATTTTTCTCTTCCATCTCTTGTATTCTGTTGGTTATGCTTGCATCTGTAGTTCCTGTTTGTTTACTCAGATTTTTTATTTCCAGTATTAACTCAGTTTGTATCTTTTTTATCACTTCTATTTCAATTTTCAGGTCTTGAACTGTTTCCTTCACCTGTTTAATTGCTTTTTCTTGTCTTTCTTTAAGTGACTTATTGATTTCTTCTAATTTTTGTTTGTTTTTTCCTCAATTTTTTAAATGGAATTTTTTATTTCCTCTTAAATGCCTCTATCATCTTCATAAAGTTACTTTTAAAGTTGCTTTCTTATACTTCTTCTATGTTGTGATGTTCAGGTCTTGCTGTTGTAGAACCACTGGGTTCTAGTTGTGCCATATTGCTCTTTATGTTGTTGTATGTATTTTTGCACTGGTGTCTACCCATCTCTTCCTCTAATAGGTGCAAGAGGTGCCAGTGTCTGAGTGAGCTTCTCTTGGTCTAATCTGTACTTGCTGTGTCTGTGTTTCAGGGGGGTCACTCTTGATCCAATTGTCACTCTTAGTCTAATTGGAGCTGGGGGATTCTGTGTCTTAGGGAGCTGCTCTTGGTCCAATTTGAGCTGGCAGATTCCATGTCTCAGGGAGCAGCTGAGGTCACAAGGGGAATGGGTGGGCTTGGGATAGGGAGTGGGTCTTGTAGATTGTAGGTCTGATGGGGGCTCTTGGCGGGGAAGCCTACCTGCAGGAGACTTCCCTGCTGGCTGGTAACTGTGGTGGCAATGAGTGGGGGTTCTGGGACATGGGTTGTTCCTCAGGGCCTAGGTCCTAGAGGTAGGGCTCTTTGGGTGGTGGAAGAGTAACTCATCTCTCGGTCCAATCAGAGCTGGGGCAGTGATGTGGGGGGGGGCTCTCAGGCATTTGTTGTGCAGTGCACAAGTTGTACCCAGGGTCTAGGTCCTAGTCTATATAGAGGACTCTCTATAACTGCTATACCTTTCCACCTCTATGTATGCATGCTCCAACTCATCTTATATAAACCACCACCATGTCTCAACTCACTACTGTCTCTGACTCTTGCTGAGAGGTAGCCATTTTGGTGTCTTGGCTTAATGAATTTCTCTAGTCTCAAGTGAGAACTTGCCGTGTGATGTGATTTTGTGGTTAACTCTCATGCTACCAAAAAGCCTGGGTACCATTTCACTCTCTGCTTCATACTTGTAGGTTAAAATATAATTGCTCAGCTATTTTTTCCTGTCACTATGCCTGCTGCTTGCTGCCATGCCTCCCTGCCATCATGGACCCTGATCCTTTCAGAATCACAAGCCAAAATAAATTCTGTCTCCCTTAAGTTCCCTTAGTCATGCTGTTTGATCACAGAAGCATAAAAGTAATGAATATATAATTCCAGCTGTATCACAACAAAGTATCTCAGACCAGGTGGGTTCAGCAAATGAAAATTACATTTTCATAGTTCTGGAGGGTGGCTATTCAAGTGCTGGGTTCCAGGGTTTCTGATGAAGGATCTCTTCCTGCTTTGTAGATCAAGATCTTCTCAACACATCTTGATATGACTGGTCCTGCTGTGGGATGGTCTGTATGTCAAATTGCTCTGATTGGTCAATAAATAAAACACTGATTGGCCAGTAGTCAGGCAGGAAGTATAGGCGGGACTAACAGAGAGGAGAACAGAGAAAACAGGAAGGCGGAGGGAGTCACTGCCAGCCACCACCATGACAAGCAGCATGTGAAGACACTGGTAAGCCATGAGCCACGTGGCAAGGTATAGATTTATAGAAATGGATTAATTTAATATATAAGAACAGTTAGCAAGAAGTCTGCCATGGTCATACAGTTTGTAAGCAATATAAGTCTCTGTGTTTACTTAGTTGGATCTGAGCGGCTGTTGGACTGGCAGGTGACAGAGATTTGTACTGACTGTGGGCAAGGCAGGAAAACTCTAGCTACACTGGTCCTTTCTACTCAGGTAGAGAAACAGGTGTGTATCTCTTCCCCTTCCTACCAGATTTACAGTTCTGCATTAATCTAACCCTTAACTCTTAGCAAATGCCTATTTTTTCCTATTGGTACACATCTCAGATACAGTCACATTGTGGGGTAGGAACAGAAACAATTCTGTCCAAAAAAAGTCTCAGTGAGGTCTGCCTTGAGAACCTTCTGTACATTCACAACTTCCACAGTTCTGTATAAAATTCCCTGGGCTCCAGTGCTCTTTGAGATCTTTGGCAGCAGTTAACTCTGCAGCTCACAGATGATTGATCCTGTATGATAATGAGTATGTAGACAGGTAATGCCGGAGGGTGCTCACCAACCTAAGACAGAGCACCTGTGTGGCCTGGGCAGGTGTCTCCATGACTGGTAAGGTGACCTGCTGATGTCCCATGCAACCTAAGTCAGAAGCTCATGTTTTAATAAAAGGGAGACCTGTAGTGACCTGCCCCGCCCCCTGTTTTGGGTAACTGTTGCCTTGCTTGCTGACCTTGACCTTGATATCCTCCCTATGCTAATTCCCTGCTGGGTTCCACCCTCCTGAATGCTTAAGGGGAGTTCCTTGTCTGTGTATGGGGGGGATGGGGAGTGGGTTGGGAGGTAGGCTGGGGGGGGTGGGAGGAGGGAAGAGTGGGACCTTTAATTGGTGTGTAAAATGAATGAAAAATTTTTCTTACTAAAAAAAAAAAATTCCCTGGGCTCTTATTGTATTTCCTTTTCCTCTTTAGCACTTAACATTTTCAAAATTATTATCTGTGTTATGTTTTTAATAAAACATTCATTGCTTTGCTCTCCTTCTCTAGTAAAGCAGAAACTCAGGGTTTTTACTGTTCATTGCAGTATCCATGGCATTTTTGATAGAGACTGCCACTGAAGAAGACATATCATCAATATTTACTGTGTACAGCAATGCTGACTGTGTTACACCTGATGGAAGCTGCTTGATATGTCAAATTAGGTGAGATTCCAGGCCTGTTCCTGAGTTCTTTCTGTTCATTGACATTTATGGGTCACTGTAAATAAATGGTAGATCTCTAAAACAGTAAAAGATGACTCAGGGCATTATCAAAGACAAAACAGAGGTCTCTATTATGCACAATCCAGGGAGACATTTGCTTTCCACACAAACCTCATCAGATTTGGATAAATCTACTTGTTGAACTACAAGTTGGGAAATCAGAGTTTTCATTATTAAAATTATTGTGCATTCTTGGCAATATTTATACAATCCAACTTTAAATCAGGAAAACAGTTAATCTTTGTGTTGAAATGTATTTTGAACATTAATCCTCACAGACATGAGGTAAACAGCATCAACCCTTCTGACAATATTTTAACACGGAATCTTGCTAAGAACAATCACTTACCCAGCCCTACTTTTCCTTTCTGACATATTAGTTTTGTATGCATTTCAAAAAATATTCACTATGTCTTGGCCATAGAGATTTCTAAGTCAAGAAGTGTCACATTTAATTAAGCAGCGAATGGTTTTTTGTTTGCTTGTTTTTAGGTTTTATTAGCATCATCTTGTTAATTTGAATGGAAAATTATAGGGAAAAAAAGCATCTTTATTTAGAAAATCACATTAATTTTCTTGCTTGGAGTCTAGAAACAAAAGAGAGAAAATGCATATTGCTGCCTGCTAGTACAATAGTGAACACAAAATGAAATAAGCAGATGCTGGTTTACCTTCTTGGGTGCTGCATCATGCATGGCGTGAAAACACAGTCCTGAAGCAAGCTCGACCATCTGTGCTGTTTGCTCCAGATGGGTTGAAAGAGATGACAAAACCATTCTCTATACACAAGGGCCTTCTCTCTTTCCATTTTTCCACTTTAAATGAGAAAAGTCTAATTAGACACTGAAGAGATTATTCTTGCTTATACTACATTGCTAGTTTTGCTTTGAACCCAGAAATTAAATTGTAATTTCAAAGCAGACTCATTACAGTAGTTGCTGTTATCTCCATTGACCAAACATGGCAGACAAAGACTTAAGAGAAGATTTACCTCATCTCAGTGTCAGTGGGTCTAGATTATGGCTGTTTGGACTCCAATTCTTAGGAGGACGTCATGGCAGTAGTAGCTGGTTGAGGCTTCTCAATTCCTTGATGGATGGGAAGCAGAGAAACAGGGAACACAGGAAGGGGTCAAGGCAAGGCACAGTGTCAAAAACACACCCTCAGTGATTCATTTCCACAAAGTAGCCCACACCTCCTACCTTGTACCAAGTTACAATAATGTTGTCATACTCTGAACTCATTGGAGGATTGGTCCATAGATCAATCAGAGCTCCTGGGATCTATTTGCCTGGAGGCACCATGACAAACAACCTCAGAGCTGAACTTCTCGGATACTATCAGAGTTTCTCTTTCTTTTTTTTTTTTTTCTAACAAGACAAGGTTTCTCTGTGTAGCCCTGGCTGTCTTGGAATGCACTCTGTAGATCAGGATGGCCTTGAACTTAGAGATCTGGCAAGAACATCATTTTAGTATACTTAATGTTTAAAGATCATCAGTTCTTCTTCTCCTCCATTATTATTATTATTATTTATGTGGTGCTAGAGATTGAACCCAGAGTCTCCTACACACTATATAGACACTCTAACACTGAACTACAACTCTGATTTTATAGAAAAATCCATTTTTAATATTACTAATGTCTAAATAATTTGTATATTTATGAAAAAGGAAAAGTTTGAGGAACTCTGGTTTATGAAAAGGTCTTAACCCTTAAAGAGAGATTGCTATATGATCAATGATCTGGGGTGTATTCGGAAGCTGACAGAGAATATATCATCCCCATCCATGAGACTGGCCATTCAATCTGTCAGGTGTGGAGCTCATGACCTTCAAGGGTAACCTGAAAAGGTCTCACATATTTACTTTCTTCTTTTCCTAAAGCTCACTGGACACATTTTATTTATATTTCTGCACATAAAATTAAAGTTATTTTATTGTCATCATATTAGCTTGCATCATTTCATGATTACAGATTTTTAGACTTTTCTTAGAATCCATAGAACCTGCCAGAACCTGTATAACACCGATGGAGTCTTGGAGCAAGTAAGAAACTGGGTTTGGGTCTCTGAAAAGCCTTTGAGTTCCAAGGCATTGTGGAATGTTCTGCAAGCCCCTGAGTCCTTATTACATATGTATTAAAGTACTGTTCTACATAACATTTGTAGGGACAAATGTGATAAATGTGTACTTCCTGACACGTGATATAAAGAATGTCAGTCACCATTGTATAATTTGGTTTTTAAAAATAAAATACAGTGACTACCTGCAAACACACTGGCCACTCCAGCCAGGAAAACAGGAAGGCTGACTGTAGATCTTAACTTCTCTTTCTGCTTCTCCAAATCTGATCCCTCAGTCTGCAGCAGAACACCTGCTGTAGCCTCTCTTTCTCCCATCCTGCTCTCATCTCCAGAAATGCACATCACTGTTTCTTCTCCTCCAAACTCCCCCTCCCATTGCTTCACGCCATCCCTTAACAGCAGTAGGCACTCCCTGGAAATCTGCAGGCCACTAGGACCAAGGAAGCAAGCAGGCTAAAAGCAGATCTTCATTTCTCCCTCATTCCTCCAAGTTCAAACCCCAGCTCTAGAATAGACCTTTTGCTGTGGACTCTTCTCACTCCCTGGGCCCCCCATTCCTAGGTGACTAAGGAGATTCTGGTGAAACACCTGCTCTCCTCCTTTATGTGAAGCCCCTCAACCACCCCCAGGCCATGCCCATCCCTAAGTGTCAAGGCCCTGTAGTGGGTAGCCATTCCAGCTTGGATCTGGAAGTTCCAACCCCCATTGAGACTCTGGCAACTGTCACGCCTACGAGGCGGGGCCAGAGGAGGCGCCTGGAGACCCGAGAGCTGGATGGGCCAGCGCTCTCTCTGTGCGCTCTCTCTGTGCCGGGACACTGAACGGTGAAGGTGGACTGTGCAGAGCTCTGGAGAACACTGCTGGACTGTGATACACCTTCCCCAGACCCTGCGACCTACCTTTCACTTAATTTGTGAGTTACGCCATTAAATAAATATCCTTTTAACTATGTGGAGTGGCCAAAATAATTTCTCCAATAGGTCCCAATGTCTAAAAACACATTTTACCTGGAGCCTTAAGTGCTCACTCCTATCAGGACCACAGAAGATTTCCTACAAGGCAACACATAGACACTACACCTTCCTAAGAACCAGAAAGGAAATGCAAATCCAGGAACAACATCTGTCCCCCACAACAAACCCAATACCATATTTCAGCAACCAGAATTAAAATCTTCCCAATCCCTGGTGCTTCCAGATACCAGCATAAAAATATAACCAAAACAGCCAGAACAATATGTGTCCAGTAAAGCTCAGCAATCCTACCACAGGAATCCCTGAATATCCCAACATAGTTCAAGCACAAGAAAAGACTTAAAACAGCATTTACAAATATGATAGATGTACTTAAAGAGGAAAAGAATGAATCCCTTAAGGAAATCTATGAAAACACAAATAAACAATGGAAGGGAAAGAATAAAACCATTCAAGACCTGAAAGTAGAAATAGTATCAGTAAAGAAAACCCACACTGAGGGAAATCTGGAGGTGAAAACCTTATGAACTCAAACAGGAACCACAGTGGCAAGCTTCACTAACAGAACAGAAGAGATAGAAGAGAGAATCTTAGGAGTTGAAGATATGATAGAAAAAAAATAGATGCATCTGTCAAAGAAAATGACAAATCTAAAAATCTCCTGGCACAAAATATCCACAAAACCTAGAACACTATGAAAAGACCAAGTTTATGAATAATAGAAATAGAGGGAGGAGAAGAAATCCAGGTCAGAGGCACAAAAATATTTTCAATAAAATCATAGAAAAGATTTCTAACCTAAAGACAGAGTTGCCTATCAAAAGTACATGAAGCATACAGAATATCAAATAGATTGGATTAAAAAAGAAAGTCTCATTGCCACATAATAATCAAAACACTAAATGTACAGAACAAAGAAGGAATATTAAAATCTGCAAGGGAAAAAGACCAAGTAACATACAAAGGCAGACATATTAGAATTACACATAGTTCTCTATCTCTATCTCTCTCTCTCTCTATCTCTCTCTCTCTCTCTCTCTCTCTCTCTCTCTGATTTTTTATACATTGAAAACAATTTCTTTTCTCATGTAATATATCTTGATAATAGTTTCCCCTCCCTCTATTCTATCCAGTCCCTCCCAAACTCCTCTCCCCTCCAGATTCACCCCTTTCCTGCCTTTCATTAGAAAAGAACAGGCTTCAAGGATATAACTACCAAACATGACAAAATAAAATAAAATAAATACCATCACATCAAAGCTGGAAAGAGAAACCCAACAGCAGGATAAGAGCTCCAAGAGCAGGCACAGAATCAGAGACCCACTCATTCTCATACTCAGGATTCCTATAAAAATCCTAAGCTAAAAGCTGCAATGTATATGTAGAGGACCTGGTACAGACATATCCGGCCCTGTGCTTACTGCTTTAGTGTCTGTGGGTTCATATGAGTCTTGCTTAGTTGACTCAGAGGACCTTGTTCTTCTGTGTCTTTCATACCCTTATACTATTTCTTCCTCCTCTTCTTCAGGGGTCCGTGAGCTCTGAAGGGAAGGATTTGATGGAGACATCCCATTTAGAACTATGTGTCCCAAGGTCTCTCTGTCTGTCTGTCTCTCTGTCTGTCTCTCTGTCTCTGTCTCTGTCTCTGTCTCTCCCTCTCTGCATAATATCTGGCTGTGGGTCTCTGTATTTCTTCCCATCTGCTGCAGGAAGAAGTCTCTCTGATGATGACTCAATAAGACACCTATGCATACATATTGCAGAATATCATTAGGAGTCATTTTATTGTTACTTTTTTCCTTTTAGACTAGTAATATTTGGTTTTACCCACAGTCTCTGTGCTATCTAGTCTCTGCTTCCTGGTCACTCAAACAGTACCAGGTATGGGTTCCCTCTCATGGAGGGAGTGTGCCCTAAGTCAAATCAGACATTGGTTGTCTACTCCCACAAGGTCTGTGCTACATTGTCCTAGCATATATTGCAGACAGGACATAGTGTAGGTCAAAGTTTTTTGTGGCTGGGTTGCTGTTTACATTTTTTCTTTTGGTAGCCTGCAGAGTGCCTTCCCACACTAAAAACACCAGAACCTAGAGGTGAACGCTCCATGTAGCCTCCAGATTGACTTCTCCATGAGAAGTTCAATGATTTGTGTGGGTGTTGTCCTCAGCAATAAAACCCTGCAACCAGTTTGCTAATAGCAACCCACTGTCTTAATAACAGTCAAGGTTGTTTGGGGATTTTCATGGAACCCTCTTGGCCAACAACTCAACTGAATGCAACTCAGTCCTGGTACTGGAAGACTCCTTTGGTGACAAGAGTTAGACAGTTGGGATTTTGTTACCCCATTATTAGGCGACCTCATTAGGACACCTTCATATACTTTAGGGAGATTCCACAGCACTAGGTTTCCATACCGTCCCTCATATGTCCCTCAATTCTAGATGCTTATACCAGGCTTTTTCTTTTTGGCCACCAAGCAGTTCTCAAATCATTATGTGGAGACTTATTATTAGTTTTGAATCCTCAGCCTTGCTTAGGCTCATTTCTTGAGAGCTCTTTTAACTTAAATTAACCTGCTTCTCTTTATCTCCCTTCTGCCTTGGGGCTTTTTACTTTTCTTCCCTTCAGTATATTTTACTTTCATTGCTTCTTGTGAGAGAAGAATGGCTGCTGGCTGGCAGCTGCAGCTTCTGGCCTGTGGCTTTTCTCATTCTCTCCCCCTCCTTTTCTTCTTCCTCTCTTATTTATTCTCTCTTCCCAGCAGCCCTGCCTACCCCTCCCCTGCCTACCTATTGGCCATTTGGCTTTTTATTTGACCAATCAGGTGCCTTAGGCAGGCAAGGGGAAACAGATGCAGCACATCTTTACATAATTAAACACAGATCCTTATATCATTAAACAAATGCAGCAGAAACAATGTAACACACTTTTACATAGTTGAAGTAATATTCCACAGCATAAACAAATGTAACATATCTTTACCCAATTAAAACAATATTCCACAACACCTGCCTCTCCCCACATACCCTCCCCCAACTCTATATCCCCTCCCCCTTCCCACCTGATTATCTTATTTGCATTCTGCCCTGCCCCTACTCCACCCATAAAAATCCAATCTAATTCTCCTTTCGAGGGAGACACATGTGTCTCTCCTATTCCCCTCCTCTACACCTAATCAATGAAACAAAGAGTTAGTTCTTTGTGAACATCAACAAGACTGACAACCCTTATCTAAACTAACTAAACACCAGAGAGAGGATGCCCAAATTAACAAAATCTGAAATGAAAAGGGGGACATAACAGACAGCAAGGAAATCCAAAGAATTGCAAGGACATACTTTAAAAACCTATACTCCACAAAATTGGAAAAAACTAAAAGAAATGGGTAATTTTCTTGGTAGATACCACTTATCAAAGTTAAAGCAGGAGCAGGATCAGAAAAGCAATTTGAATAGATCTATCACCACCACCACCACCCTGAGAAATAGAAGCAATCATTAAAAGTCTTCCAACAACAACAAAAAGCCCAAGGCCATATAGTTTTATGGCAGAATTCAACCAGATTTTCAAATAAGACTTGCCATTAATACTATTTAAATTATTCTACAAAATAGAAACAGAAGAAGTATTTCCAAATTCATTTCATGAGGACATAGTTACCCTGATACCTAAACCCAACAAAGAAAGAAAATTACACCAATTTCTCATATAGACATAGGTATAAAAAAATTCAATAAAATGTTTGTAAACTGGATCCAGGAACACATCAAAAAGACCATCCACCATAATCAAGTAGGTTTCATCTCAGAGATTCAGGGATGGTTCAATATATGGAAATCAATAAATGTAATCTAGCAAATAAACATTTCTTGAAATGAAAATTTCTTGAAAATGAAAGAAAAGAAACGTGAACGTGTAGATGTAACCATCTTATTGAATAAGAAACACAGAGCCATTTGCAGAGTTAAAAGCCCAAAAGGTCAGAACAATAGCTAAGAGCTAAAAACCCTTTCTTACCCTTCACTGCTGCTGCTGTCCTTCCTCTCAGCAAGAGACCTACTTCCTGTCTGTCTGTCCTTTTATTGACTTTCTGTTCTGCCTTCTCATTGGTTGTAAACCTAACCACATGACCTCCTCATCACTGCTGTCTGTACAGACCTCCTGGCCTTCTGTGGTTGGTATTGAGATTAAAGGCATATGTCTCCATGCTGGCTGTATCCTTGAACACACAGAGATCGGCCTAGCTCTGCCTCCCAAGTGCTGGGATTAAAGGCGTGTACCACTACTGCCCAGCTTCTGCTATGGCTTGCTATTAGCTCTGACCCCCAGGCAACTTTATTTATTAACATACAAATAAAATCACATTTCAATACAAATAAAATATCACCATAGGATCATCTCATTAGATGCAGGAAAAGCTTTTGACAAAAATCCAACACTCCATCATAAAAATCCAAAAGAGGTTAGAGATACAAAGGACACACTTAAATATAATAAAGGCACTTTACAGCAAGTCCATAGCCAACATCAAATTAAAGGGAGAGAAACTCAAAGCATTTCCACTAAAATCAGGAACTAGAAAAGTCAGCTCTCTCTGTCTCTCTTCAACATAATACTTGAAGTTTTAGCCAAAGCAATTAAGTAACTGAAGGAGATCAAAAGGATACAAATTGGAAAGGAAGAAGTCAAAGTGTCTTTATTTGTAGATTATATGATAATATGCATAAATCACCCTAAAAGTTCCACCAGGGAATGCCTACAGCTGATATACACCTTCAGCAAAGTAGCTGGATACAAGATTAAATAACAAATATCAGTAGTTCTCATATATACAAAGGACAAATAGACTGAGAAGGAAATCAGGGAAACAACACCTTTCACAATATGCTGAAATAATAGAAAATATCTAACCAAGTAAGTAAAAAATTGAGTGATTAAAAACTTCAAATTATTGAAGAAAGAGATTCAAGAAATCAGAAGATGAAAAGATCACCCATGTGCATGCACAGGTAGGGTTAACATAGTAAAAATGTCCACCCTACCGAAAACAATCTACAGATTCAATGTAATCCACATCAAAATTCCAACACAATTCTTCACAGACCTTGAACAGACAATACTCAACTTCATATGGAAACACAAAACATCCAGGATAGCTAAAACAATCCTGAACAATAAAAGAACTTCTGGAGGTATCACCATCCCTGATTTCAAGCTGTACTGCAGAACTATAATAGTTAAAACAGATTCGTATTGGCCAAAACCAGAAACAATGAAATTGAACTGAAGACCCAGAAATATATCCAAATGCCTATAGACACCTGATTTTTGATAAAGAAGCCAGAAACACATACTTGAAATAAGATGGCATCTTCAACAAACGGTGCTGCTCAAACTGGATGGCTGTGTGTAGAAGAATGCAAACCTTGCACAAAACACAAATGCAAATGGATCAAAGTCCTCAGCATAAAACCAGATACACTGAATCTGATAGAAGTGAAGGTGGAGAATAGCCTTGAACTCATTGGCACATAAGACTTTCTGAACAGAACACTGATAGCACAGGCACGAAGATCAATAATTAATAAATGAGACCTCATGAAACCGAAATGCTTCTGTAAGGCAAGGGGCACCTCAGTTGGACAAAGCAGCAGCCTATAGAATGTGAAAATATTTTTTACCAACTCTACATCCAAGAGAGGACTAATATCCAAAATATATAAAGAACTCAAGAAGCTAGATATCAAAAAACAAATAATCTAATTTTATAAAATGTGGTGCATATCTAAATAGAGAATTCTCAATAGAGGAATCTCAAAGAGGATTTCTCAATAGAGAAATCTCAATAGAGGAAAACTCAAATAGGAGTTCCAGGAAAGGCGCAAAGCTACACAGAGAAACCCTGTCTCGAGAAAAAAAAACAAAAAAAAACAAAAAAAAAAAACAAACCTCTACCAGGGACTGGAATATTGTGGTGATAGGCCAGACCATGCTTTTGTTTGGAGGAATGTGGAAGTTGAATACTTTAAGTGGGGCTTAAGGGCCATCCTAAGTATGAACATGGAAGACAGTGGTGCTGAGGTTGATTTGAAATGTGGGGGAATGACTTAAAAGGTTTCAGAGGAGAATTTCAGTATGTGGTCTAGTGACTATTCTTGTGATATTTTGGCAAAGAATATGGCTGCTTTCTGCCCTTGTTCAAAAGATCTGCCTGAGGCTAAGTTGAATAATTATAGACTAACAGCTTTGACAGAAGAGATTTCCAAACATCCTAGCATTGACTGTGCTACATGGCTATTTGTAGCCAGTCTTATGCAGATCTATAATGAAAAGGAGCAAGCTGAGCAAGGAAAAATACAAAATGTACACTTAGAGGAAAAAAGGAGCACCAGGAAGTGTAAACAGACTAAAGAAAAGCTTGATGCTAAGTGGAAAAAAGGGAGTGGTGACCTCAGAGCATGACCCCATCCAGCTAAGCTTCAAAGTTGTGAAAAGGAATTAAGGAACAGCTTAGGATCAGGAGTGATGGTACACTCCTTTAATTCCCAGCACTCAGCACTCGGGAGATGAGTCAGTGGATCTCTGAGTTCAAGGCCAGCCTGATCTACAGATCCAGTTCCAGACAGCTAAGCTTAGGCAGTAAGGAAGCTATAAAAAACAGAACGCTTGTGAACATATAATTGAATGAGGGGGTCCATGTTCCAGCCCCAGAAAGCAGCAAAACTTGGCAGCTTCAGCCAAGTGGTTCTGGCTTTAGAGTCAAGGACAGAAGAAAGGGGGTACATAATCTCCCTCTACTGCTTAGGAAAGCCACTGAGTCTAGGCATGTGTCAGAGGAGTCCCTGTATGGAGGCCTAGAGAGTCCATTGTATGAAGCTGTGAAGGTTAGGCCTGGATTGCCTTGAAGATCCCAAAATGTTAAAGATGTCAGAATTATGGGATACCTACCAAGGAAAGCTGCTAATGGGGAGTGGAGCCAGTCCAAGAGAAAGAAGTGTGCTATAGTCAACAAAGCTGAAAAGCATCTCTTCATAGAAATAAAAACTGTGGGGGGCCCAAAACAGCTTGACCACACAGCTGCCCTGACAAGTTTGGAGGCCCAGACACAGCTGCTATGACAGGCTTGCTAGCAGGCAACACCCAGAGCCAGGAAAAGCCATAAGCTGACCCCATCCAAAGAGGGCCTACATCTAAGGGGAAGTACCTGACATCCCAAACATTCCAACCATTAGATAAGGTTAGATAAGATGGCCAAATGTCCCTGAGTCCAGCACACACCTACTTTCTGTTTAACAGATACCCCTAGACAAATGTCAACCAATCAGGGTCTTGAACCCTGGAAATTTCCTTACTCCAACCTCTGCTATGATAAAAACTCTACCCCACCTGGGCTCAGGGCTTTCTGTTCTTGCCTCTGCATTGGACAGACAGAGAGACCAAGCTCAGAGCTTGAAAATAAAGGCTCTTTGCTTTTACATATAGGATTTGGTCTTTTGGGGGTCACAGTGATCTGGGCATAACAATCATGAAATTTGCAAGTAAGTGGATGGAACTAGAAAAAAATCTTTCTGAGTGAGATATCACAGACCTAGAAAGACAAATATGTTATGTATTAACTTGCATGCACACATTAGCTGTTAATCCAATGATATCCAAGCTACAATCAATAGAACCAAAGAGGGTAGGTATAGAATAAGGGACTAGAGGAAATAGATAGGTCTCATTAGAAAAGAGAAATGGAACAGATAATTATGGATGGACCGGGAACAGGGGAGCCTGGACTGGGAGGATCAAATGGGGAGAAGGAGGAGAGGAGGCTGTAGGAGGAAATACTGAAAGAGACAGCTAAAATTAAGGGGAATTTGAGGAATAGTATGGATACCTAATAGAGTAGAAACTTGTTAAAATAAACACTTATATGAAGGTGATCTAAATAAAATCACCAAATAATAGGGGAGACAGAGGCTCAGTGGTCATCTCCTGTCACCAAACAAACCATCTACATCCAGGATTGGGTTATATGGTTAGCCAAAGGTGCCCCACAGGAATCCTCAAACCATCCAAGCTGTTGCCAAGACCATAGGTTGCTCTCTACAAACTCATGGCAAAGCCCAGTTGCTGAAGATATAATACACAACTCACTGGATATGGAGAAGTTGATCTGGAGCCTACACAGAGCCTTCACCCCTATTCTCTAGTGTTTTAGGTACAGAAAGGCACTCTGAAAGCTACAAAAGAGAAAACTAAACACCAACCCAGCCACAAAATCTTTGACCTACAATATGTCCTGTCTGCAAGATATACTAAGGCAATGGTGGCACAAAGCTCATAGGAGTAATCAACCAACATCTGATTTGACTTAAGGTGCCCTTTGTGAGATAGAACCCATACCCAACAATGCTTAAATGACCAAGAACTTGAGACTAGATAGCCAAGGGACCTAAGGTTAGACCAAATAATCCTAGTTTAAAAGCAGAAAAGAAAAATGTTGTGACAAATGATTTCTAATGACATTCTGCTACACTCATAGATCAGATCATTGTTCAGCCACCATCAGAGAAGCTTCCTCCTGCACCAGATGGGAACAAATACAGAGACCCACAGTCAGACATTATGCAGAGAGTGAGAGACTTTGGAACACTCAGACTTAATGGGATGTTTCTGTCAAACCCCTATCCTCAGAGCTCAGGGAACCCTAGAGAAAAAGAAGTTAAAAGAATGTAAGGGCCATAGGGCATGGAGGACACCAAGAAAAACAAGGCCCTCTAAATCAACATGAGCAGAGCTCAGGTGAACTCACAGAGACTGAAGCAGTATGCACAGGGCCTGCATGGGTCTCTTCCAGGTCTCCTGGGTATATATTATGGCTTCCAGTTTGATGTTTTTATGTGGGACTCCTGAGTGAATGAACAAGTGGGTCTCTGATGCCTATGCCTTCTCTTGGGCCTTTTATCTTTTGTTGTTTGGTCATGTCCAACCTTGATATGATACTTTTGTTTTATCTTATTATATTTTATTTTCTTATATTTTCAAAAATGAAGGAAGGAAGGAGGGAGGGAAGGAGGGAAGGAAGGAGGGAGGGAAGGGAAGAAGGAAGGAAAGAAGGAAGGAAGGAAGGAAGGAAGGAAGGAAGAAAGGAAGGAAGGAAGGAAGGTAGGAAGGAAGACCTAGCCAGTAGGGTAAAGGTTAGCAACTGAACTGTCAATTATACCTGCTGTGAGAGGGAACATCTGTTTTCTTCAGTGGGGTGGCCCTGGGTATGTCAACTCCTCCAGGACAGGTTCAGGAGTAGTTGACCAACATATAATGGACTCCACAGATTTTGTATGCTTTTATTTAGTTACAGGTTTTTGTGTTGTTGTTGTTTTCTTTACCTGTGGGTGTTGTTTTATTTTGTTTTCTTGGTTTTGGGAGTTTTGTTGCTGTGTTTTTTTCTTTCTTTCTTTTTTCCTTCCTTCTTCTCTTTCTTTCTTTTTTACTTATTTTCTTGATTTTGAGAAACAACTTAAAGTTGGGTGGGTAGGGAGGGGAAGAGGATCTGGAAGGACTTGGGGGAGGGGAAGAATATGAGCAACATATATTTAAAATTTTAAATTGTTAACTATCCATGACCCACTGGGCACTTTCCAGGCCTGAGCAGAGGAAGACACAGATGGCTCCTCTCTGTACCTTGTGGTCTAGAGGGGCCATAACTACCCAGGAGCCTTTGGTGCTGGGCAGTCCATCACCATCATTCCAAGCCTGTGGTTTCTAGACCTAAGTACACAAGAGATGAAAAGCAACATTTTTGTGCCATGCCTTGAGGCTGGGGTGGGCAGGACTAAACCAAGTGTCACTTGAGACTCAATCAGGAGCCCATTAGGCATCAGGGGACCATATGGTGAGCCAGTATAGGATGGAGAAATAGAAGAGAGACAGAGGCAGAACTGTTCTTGGGTCGGGGAGGGAGGCATATCTGAAGAGGTGAAGGTGGTGAGGAACAGGGTGATGTAAATGACCTTCTTACCACCTGAGTCCAGGATGAGGTACAGGCCCTATTTCCAAGAGCCAAGTCTTGCTTTGAGATGCTGAAGCAGCCAAGAGTCTCAGATGAAGTTGAAGTCTGTGACTCCTGTCACAAATGAAGGTAGTGCAGAGCCTGTAGTCTGGGCAGCAGCCTAGGGCCATGGGTATTCAAGGGCTACATGGCTGTGGGGGCCATGCCAATCTGGATAGTCTGCGCTTCTGCCAGGGGCCACAGTGGCATCTGGGCTTGGGCTACTGCAGAGGCTCATGTCTGGCACAGCTGAGGTCTATGTTGATGTCCAGTGGCCCATGTGACCATCAAAGGCCACATAGATACCAGAGGGTCTAAGCTACAGGCTGTGACCATGATGGTGTCCGGGGCTGAGCCACTACTGGAGCCATGCTGATTTGTGTTGCCAGCACTGTCATCTGGGACCATGGTGTCATCCAGGCCAGGGCTGCTGCCAAGGGCCGTGTCTGGGTCTATGGCCCTACCACAGCCAGGGTCTGTGTTGATGTCCATGACTTCTGAATACCACTGAAGGCCATGCTGATACCAAGGGTGTGGTGATATATTAGTTGTGCTGAAATGTGGTGATACTTTATTTGCATGTTAATAAAAGTTTGCCTGGAGATCAGAGGAAATAGCAAGCCATTTTAAGTAAACACAAAAGTCAGGCAGTGGTAGCACAGACCCTTGTTCCGATCACTTGGCAGGCAGGGTCTCTGTGTATTCACGGTTATACTAGGGAACAGAGCCAAGCCTGGTGACACATGCCTTTAATTCCAGTACCAACCATAGAGACCTGGAGGTCTGTATAGACAGGCAATGACAAGGAAGTGAGGTAGCTGGGCTAAGAGCTAATGAGAGAGCAGAATAGCAAGGCAATAAGGCACAGGTTAGACAGGAAGTTGCTCACTTTTGGTAGCTGCAGAGCTGGAGAGGTAAGGTTGGTGGCTATTAGCCTGATCTCTAAGGCTTTCACACACACACACACACACACACACACACACACACACACACACACACACGTGTATACATATAATTTTAGAACATCGCTGTCTTCAATTTCATATACACATATACTATATGGTGATTACATTCCACCTTACTTTTTAAATGAATATAATATTTGCAATTGTAACCATTTTTAAGTTCACAATTCAGTTGCATGAACTACTTTCAAAATATTAATTACACTCATGATATTCATTACACTTGTTCAACCCTATATTTGGCTCCGTGTTTTTTATTTAATAAGACCGTTTAGAAATTCATCTATACAGGCGTCTGGGCCACAACCTGGAACCATGTTGGTGTCCAAAGGCCATGCTGTCACGGGGAGGCATGCCAATCTGGGTGGTCTGTGCTACCACCTGGGATCATGGCAACATCAGAGCCTGGACCACTACCTAAGACTGCTGTGGGATCTGTGGGATGTCTTTCTGTACGCTGTGAATATGTGTTGTTATGATTGGTGGATAAATAAAGCTGTTTGGCCAATGATGAGGCAGAATAAGGGTGAGGAGGTACATTCGAACTGGAGAGAGAAGAGAAGAAAGGAGAGTGGGCAGATGCTCTGAGCCAGCACCAGGAGAAGCAAGAGATGTGAAAGTACTGGTAGGTCATGAAGCCACATGGAAATGCATAGATTAATAGAAATGGGCTGAGTTAAGTTGTGAGAGCTAGCTAGCAAGAAGCCTGACCCATAGATCCTACAGTTTGTAAATAATATTAGCCTCTGTGTGTTTACTTGGGACCAAGAGGCTGTGGGACATGGGTGGGAGAGATTCGTTCCAACCACAGGGCCGGGCAGGACCAGAGAAACTTCTGGCTACATAGGACCATGTCTGCGTCCATGGACCTACCACAGCTGGGTTCTGTATTGATGTCTGTGGCCCATTAGGCCACCAAACACCACATGGATGCCTGGGGCCTGGGCTGCAGCCTGTGGCCAGGTAGGCATCTGAGGGTCATGCTGCTGCCAGAGCTATGCTATCCAGATTGGCCTGTACTTTCACCCGGGGCCATGGTGTCATCTAAGGCAAGGCTACTGCTGAGAGCCATGTCTGGGTCTTTCATCCCAAGGCAGCCAGGGGCTGAGCTGATGTCCATGGCTCCTGTTACCACTGAGTGCCATGCAGATGGAATGATCAGAGCCTGGTCAGCCTTCTGAGACTACCTTAGTGTCCAAGGGCCATGCTGCTACAGGGGCCGTACTGATCTGGGTGGCCTGTTCTGTCATTTGGGGCCATGGAGACATCCAGGCCCAGGTCACTGCCTAGAGCCATATCTGAGTGAGTAGTTTTGCAGCGGCTGGGGTCTGGAGTGATGTTCATGGCTGGTATTAGCACAGGGGGTCTGAGGAACCACATGTGTGTAAATCTGAGAGTCGTGCTTAGCCAGCCCTGCCTTTTGCTGGCCCCGGGATAAATGGCTCTGCCCCTCACTGCACACTTCCAGCAGGAGAGCTGACCCTGCCTCTCAGGGGAGAGCTGCCCACCCCCATGCACTTGAGAAAAATGGCTCCACCTCTCATCATGGCTGTGCAACTCACCAGGGCAACACACTAGAGCTGAACCTATTGTCGGGGACACAAGTGAGCTGATTCCGAGGGCTTGAGAGCAGGACAGCTGACACCATCCCTCCATCTGTCATGTGGTGGCATGGGTGGGAGAAACATATTCCCCCCCCTGCCCAGCTCACCCATTGTCACCTGCAGCAGGTCACAGAGCTGGCCCCAGGGTCATGAAAGTGGGAGAATTAGCTCTGCCCCTCACTGCTGCTACACACAAGAGAGCGGGCTCTGCACCCCAGCTCGGCAGCATACTAGAGCTGACCCTTTTGTCAGGGACACAGGTGAGCCAGCCCTGGGGACATGATGGTAGCAGAGCTAACCATGCCCCAGTCTGCCATGTTGTGACATGGGTGAGGGAAAAATGCATTCCTCCCTCTGCCCACTGCTGCCTGCAGCAGGCAAGAGAGCTGGCCCCAGGGCCATGAGAGTAAGAGGGCTTGCCCAGTCCCTCACTAGCTGCAGCACACAGGAGAGCAGACCCTGCACCCTGTCTGTACAGCACACTAGAGATGACCCTGACCTTATTGTGGAGAGGGAATGTGCAGGGAAGCCCAGCTGTCCAGCTCTCCAGAGCAGGAGAGCTGACCTCCCCCTTCTCCCCATACCCACTACAGTAGTCAGGAGAGGGGGCCTTGCACCTCACCTGGACAAAGCAGTAAAACAGTGAATGGGCCAGATCTGGGGACTTGAAAACAGGAGAACTGGCCCCGCTCCTTGTAACAGGCCTCACTGGGTGATCTAGCCAAGGCAGTGCTGGAGAGCTCACCCTGTGAGGGACTATGAGGGCAAGCTGGCAGGTGGACCAACCCAGCTACCACCCAGGCCCAAAACGAGGGCTATGAGTTGGTCCACTCCGACACACACCCCATCTATGAACATTTGGAGCATGGGAAAGGGACAAACCTACAGATCCAAAACTGCAGGATCTCCACAACACTGGACAACAACAGGATATCCAAGAGGAGCCCCAGGGAGAGCCCATTATCAGTGGTACAGCTGAAGCCAGAGGCCTGGAGCCAGACCAGTGACTCACAGCAATGAATACTTACAAGTAAAGGTGAATGGACAAAAAGGTAAACTGTGTGACTCAATGGCCACACTACAGCTTCCACCATGAGATTCTTTTTTTAAATTTTTATTATTTTTTTGTTCATTTTTGGTTTTTCTTTTAAATTTTGGTTTTTTTGGGGGGGCGGTGGGGAGGTTGCAGGGCAGAGGGCATAATGAGATGAACTGCATGATCTGAAATCCACAGAGAATCAATAAATATTGAGAAAAAATAATTTAAAAATGGTTAAAACTGTTTTAAATAATAAAAACAGAAGAAAGAAGAAAAAAATCCTAATCAACACAAGGAGCAAAGGCCCTGGTTTGGAGGTCAAGGGTTCTTCCTCTGGCCCTGAATTTGCAAGGCCTTCTGAATTTGAGTCTCTTCTGTGAGATAGTCCTATATTCTGTGCATCCTGGGGTCAGAGCTGGCAGTGTTACTCCAAGGAATATCCCAATGCCATTCTCTTGAAATTTAAAATGAAGTATCTGTTCTCAAAATTTCCTACTAATAGGTAATACTGATTTAACAATCCATTAAAGGCATGGATTTCAAAGTCAAACTATCTACCAAGTGTTTAATGGCTATGTATCTTTAGCAATTTAATTTCTGTGCATCTTTAGTTCATCCATTTTAGGAATACTACTACTAATAGCAACATTTTCCCCATAGGGCTGCTGCATTAATGCATCAATACATACAGAGAGCTTAACTTGGTGCCTAGTCAGTACTCATTACGTGCTAGCAATTTTGATGTCCATTCCTTATATGCTACTATTTTTAATGTAAAACACAAAAAATTCTGATAGTTTGATCATATATCAGCCCAAAGTTCAGGTTTCTATAATTTTATTTGTAAAATGATGAATATAATACAAAGGGCATTAAAACTATTTTCCCTAAAAAATAAAATAGAGCCTGCATTGTAGGAATAATCCTCAGAAATTTCTGTGTCTGGTAGAATATGTAGTTAAAAGTGTAAAAAATTTATGCAAAGAAAAGTATCTATAGGAAGAGAACAAGATTCTTTTTATTTTTGAGATTGTATTTTAATTACAATATTTTCCCCTTCCCTTTCCTCTCACCAAGCTCTCCTATATAGCCCTCCTTGCTCTCTTTTAAATTCATAGCCTTTTTCTTAAATCAATTATTATTTCATTTGTATGCATATTTTTGTACACACACACACACACACACACACACACACACACACACACACACATCCCTACATATAACCTGTTGCATCCACAAAATGCTTCCTGTATGTGTATTTTCAGCAGGGACCATTTGACCCTGGACAATGAATTGCTGTGCTCTTCCCTGGGGAGGACCACACCTCCGGCTTCCAGCTATACACAGCTGCCTGTATAGTCAGAGTCTTGATCAGTCCAGGTATTTCTGAAGTGAAGCTTTTGTAAAGAAAAGTTTGCACAAAAGCATCTTTCCTCCATCAAGAGATCAATAAAAGGGAGAGGATGAGAAGGAAAAGGAGGGGGAGGTGATGGGGATGGGTGAAGAAAAGAGAGAAGAGCACAAAGGAAAGCTGGAAGAGGAGAGGAAGGGGGCGTCTCACTGACCCAGAACTTCACCAAGTATGCTGGATTAGCTGGCCCTCCAGCTTCCAGAGATCTCTCTTTGCCTCTGCAGCACTGGGATTACCATGGCACTCCCGTGTTGGCCCTTCTGGGGATCTGAGATCTTCATACTTGCAAGGCAAGAGCTTTACTGACTAACCCAACTCCTTCCCTCCACACACTCCGTCCTGTCTTCCTGATGCTTGGCCAGTCTGCAATAAAAGAAACCATCCGGCATATAGCACTCTACCTTGAAGATAATTTTCAAAGTTTCTTTCTTTTTCTTTTTCTTTTTTTTTAACGTTGACTGTTTCTTTTCAAGATACCAACTGATTTCTCCACAGAGAAATCTTTGATAAAGATTTTTATATAAAAATGTGTAGTACTAAAAGCAAGCAAAAATAATGTTGAGTCTACAGGGTAAAAGAAGAAACGGTATGAAATAACTTAGTGGCTCCCCTTAGAAGCTCTCTTGGGGAACTCTCCCCAGTCCTTTCAATTTATTTTGAGATTTGGAATGATAGGCAGGTTTTTACATTACAATATTTACATTTTATGCCTAGTTGGAAACACACAATCATTGCAAGTTCTGTGTGGTGAGAACACTCAGAAGTTTCTCTTTCCTCATGATTGAGGTGGCCCCACTTTCTTAGGTCAGGAAGAAGAAATGGATACCAGACACCAAAAAATTAAGCAAAATATTATTAGAGCCTTGATCCTGCACACCTCTGAATCTGTGTTCCTTGATTATTGAAGGATGAGAAGTCTGTATACCTGCTTCCCTGAAGTGAGACTGACTTGGAATTGGAGATGTGTATTTGGGTCATGAGTGAAGTCTATTTTCAAACCAGAAGCTTGTGATAAAGATGAAAAATATAACAAACTGTGTGTAACTTTCAAGGATCCATGATATTCTTTGAAAGTAGCCAATATTCTGATCCTTATGAGGAGTGTCCACTGACCTACTTAGAAAAAGCCCAAAGGGGGATTCTTAGACATTCCATTATGCTTGGGGAAGCTTACTTTGAACCACCCAGAAATGGTTTCCCTCAAACTTACATGAGGGTTGAAGAGCTGGCTCAGCAGTTAGAGTGCTCACTCTGTAAATGAGGGCCTGAGTCTAGTTCCTCAGCACCCATGTAAATGCTTAGGCATCTGCACGCACATGCACATGCATACTCATATGACCCCACACATGCAAAACAGCATACACATACGTACATACCACCCACATATGTGCTTCTCTCATATATGTGTGCCTTTGTGTGTGAGGGAGAGCTCTGTGATGTGGAGATAGTAAGTGGTCATTTCTGCTTACAATAGTACCATAGAGATGAATTGTCCCATGAAGGCACACAATGCACATCAAATAGGCCCTCCGCACTGAGAGTGCAGATGCAGGTAGCAGCTTCATCCACGCTGAATCCCAGCCAATCCCACGACATCTCCTGATTTGTTGCGTACCTCCTAGGACTGATCAGTTCCTTCCAGGATTTAATAGTTACCTTTAACATCAGTTTTTCTTATGAACGGGCACCATGATGGGTATCACTTAACATAGTTACAAAACTTCATTTGAAATGAAAGTGGCAAAATAGCCACTTTAGTGGGTCACTCTACTGACCAGTGAGCACCAGTGGCATTTAACTCCGTGAGTGACTCGGAGAAAAGTGTTTTGAGGGTCTAACAGTCATTACTCACCTTAAATTTCTGTGTTAGCTATGACATTTGATGACTCCAACTTTTCATTTTTCTTATCACTCTGGATAACTGTGTGCTTGGCAGCTGAGATCTTAGATCTAACTGATTTAGGGCAAAAATACTCCAATTACTTTTATGGACTAGGATTTCTATCCAGTTGTCTCACACAGAAGAAAGCTCATAAATCACTGTATCAGTCACTTTCCTAGTGAGGTTACTTCTAATTTATTCTTTTAGATTTATTTATACTTTAAGTGTATGACTGTTTGGCATGCATACATGCCTGTGTACAGTATCAGTGCAGTGCCTGGAGGTAGCAGAGATGGTGTCAGAGCCCCTGGTTCTAAGTTATACATGGTTCTAAGCTGTTGGGTGTGCTGGTAATTAACCTGGGTCCTCTGTAGAACAAGGGATATTCTGAGACACTGAGAAATCTCTCTAGCCCTGAGAGTATGTTTCTAAAAGTCTTAATTACATTTGATTATACCAAGATAGGCAGGTTAGAACTAAGGAACTACGAGACCCACATAAAGGCCATGATGGACACAAATAAATAATTTATATCATCAGAAAGATTGTTACTCAAATCAGACCCTATTAATAATTAAAAGGAATTTTTATACAAAACTGTATATCCATATCCACCTTATGAAAATGAATAAACTAAAACATATAAAACATTCAAGTCATTTTACATAAATACCAACCTAAGAAATGATAGTTCATTTTTTTCCTAAGGAATTTTTTAAATTAGGGTGCATGCGCCTGTGTGTGCGTGTATGTGTGTGTGTGTGTGTGTGTGTGTGTATGCACCCTCAGGGACCAGGAGAACATGTTGGATCTACTGAAACTTGAGTCACAAGTTGTCGTGAGTCACCCAATGCTGGTGTTGTGAGGCAGAGGCGGTGGTCCTCCTCAAGGGCAAGAACACTGAACTGTTGAGCTCTCTCTCCAGCCCCACAGTGTGCTAAATGGGATATAGTGGATTTTGTACTGGACTAGGTATGTGGAATAAAGTGACACAAATACATACAAAAGCCTGTGATCGTAAAGAAAATGAACTATGTTGCTAACTGGTTAACAGTTACTGAAAATAATACACAGCAACTTGGACCCAGGCTCCAAAAGTTAAACATCCTCTTTCGCCATCTGGTGGTCAAAGACAATGTTTTCCATGTGCATAAAGCACAGATGTGCTGAGTTAACAGCCAATTATGTTTAATGGTTTCTGATTCATCTTACCAGAAAGATGTGCATATTTCCTCAACCTAGATACACGCAACTGGGGCAGTTCTGCTCTAATGGTTCATAGCACTGTATACACATAACTACAGCTACAATAGTTCAGCTAGGACATAATATTAGCCAGAACAATTCTCTTAAAAAGATTACTCTCATTTTGTAAGATAAAAATTCTGGCAGTAACAACTTATTTTACAAGAATACTTTTGATATAAGAAATTAAGATGTTTTTGACAAGGCTCAAAAATTGCTGCAGACTATATGCACAGCAGACATTTTTTTCTGTTTTTACTGTTACCAATACTTACAATCACATGTTGACAGTTCTTCACACCAAAAAATGAATAGATAATTCAATGGTATATGCTTTTTCTCTATGTTTTCATGAATAGAATGTTCAAACCTCATGGCATTAACAAATTCAAATGACAAATGTTTCATGTTTTCATTTCTTTATTTTCTCCAGAATATTTTGATACTGAAACCAAATTCTTACTTGGAGAAAAGGAAAAACATAGAAACATAGAGAGACAGACATTCCATTTAACTTACATTATCATGAGCAGTTACTTTTGTAGGCAACACTTTTTATTCTTTGTAGAAAAGAAATAAAAAAACAAACAGCACCATTAAAGAATGCATGATCCCTGAATTCTAAACAAAACACTGCCTAAAACCTTCTTCTGAAATGCTTGTTGCAGCCAGTCACATTTAGTCAGGTATCAAAGCAAGCATACCATTATTCAATTGTAGCAGTCTCCTGGATGAACTGCTCCTCCTCCTGAGGGTTTTACACACCTTTCTGAGTTTTTCCTGTGGGAATAATATATTCTTTGGTAGAGGACTGAAGGAGGGTTTCGCTCTTGCGTATGCTGATAGGAAATGTCTGTGTACAGTCAGGGCCTGGGCCCCCAGTCTGTGTGTGCCATGCTTGCTGTGTTTGGGTGGACTTCACATTTTGCTGTTTTACTGGAGGAGAAAATTCCGCCTTTGAACAAAAAAAAGAGGCATTACAGGGCTAATGTCAAACAGATGTAAACATTTAGAATACTGACCCAAAGAAAGAACAGTCCACAACAAACACATTAAAAAAAAAATGGTACTGAAAACATGAATGAGATCGGATTTCTGCGAAGCAAGGAAAGGGTACAGCAGAGCCAGGGAAGGGGAAACCAGGTAAAGCACTTTTCTGGAACATTCGTGAACAGCACAAACACAGCAAAGTTTCTCTACAGTCTAGATTATTCTGTGACTATAAAATATAGTTCAAAGCTAAATAGTGTATGCTATTAAAAAAAAGCAGCTCCTTTAAATTATAGTAAAAATGCCTTTTGTTCGCTTTACAGTGACAACCATGAGGACAGAGGAAGCAACACAACTCTTACAGTGACATTTTGGCTACATAGGCCCCTGACAGTGGGTAAGTTCTGTCCCAGGACTCTTCACATTGTTCTCGGGGAACACAGGTGGACCTTGAGTCTGAGCTCTGCGTGTTCGATGGGGTAGGTATCCCAGGCAGCTATTAGGATGCTGGGCTCCCACACCAGGCTAGGGCCAGGCAGTGGTCAAGCTGGGCTTCAGCATCTACCACCTGGACGTCATCACACCCCACCCAGAGAAGCTGGGAGACTGGCCACAGCAAGTTGTTTTTGTTTGTTTGTTTGTTTGTTTGTTTTTTAAATTGTGCGAGTGTTTGTAAAGGAGTCCGGCTTGCAGCATTGTGTACTCTTTAAAGTACTATTTTTGACTACATCATGAAGCACCACAGGCACCAGCTGATTTCTCTATGCTTATTTTGAACTGAGTAAGAATATCCAAGGTCCAGAAGTCAGCTGTGGTCCTACAGCTCACCCCAGAAACACATACTGCCATGAAGTCGGTCTAGCAACCTGGCTCAGGCTCATAGGTTTTCAAGTTTGTTTCTTAACACTAGGCCTTCACAGGGAAATAGTCTACATAACTATGGTGCTCTGGTCACTGCATTTTGCATTCTCACTTTGGGGAAGGAAAAATATTTTCATTTTGAAAATGAATTTGCATCAGAATGCTTTTATTAACATGCCCATTAACTAGCTAAATGTTTTATACACCTCAGGCATATGCATATCACATGGAGGGGAATAGGGGCATGGTAGTCTCCTTCCCTCCCCTGCTTCAAAAGTGCTATTTTGAGAAATACATCCTTTGTGATTAAAAATAAATACATGTCACGCGTGCGAGTTCAGTTCCTGATAGGGGACTAACAGCGTCCAGTGACCAGGAAAATGCACACGTACAGTTTGCACATTACACCACCACAGCCGCGTAGTAAATAGCAGTGCTGAGCTGCACACACGCACGCAAACACGTGGAATCAGGAAGCCGGGAAGCTGCTTGCCTCATTCGAATAGGCTGGCTTTTGTATAAACGTGAAATGCACACCTACAAAATACCTAGCCGACATTTTGCTCCTGAATTTCATTACTATACTCACTCCAAAGATAATGTCTCAGGAAAATAAACAATAAGAGAATGTCCAGAATTTGAACCGGGGCAGAAAAGAAGCTGGTTCTAGAAAAATTATGCTCTTTGGACCTGGGTGACAGAATCCATGCACTATCAACATTTGAATTTCCAAACTTACTATGTGAAATATCCAAACATACAGAAGGACACTTTTCTTTATTCCCAGGAAGCAATTGGCAGGCAGTATTCAACAAAGGTGCAACTGACAATGAGCCCAGGGTCCCTCCAGCCTCAACTGTCCCCTCTCATACAGAGTGCAAAGGCTTCGGAGACTTGGTGTCAGGTACTGACGCTGTAGTTCAGAATCTGCTGGTGTAGACAGTATCTGGCGCTGGAATAGCAGCGATTAAATAGGAAGGGGTAGGCATGCAAGTGTCACTGTGTTTTGGGGTGCCCCGCTGTGAGGCTAAGAGCACAAGCTTCAGAATTAAGATGATATCATACCCAAGCAGACCATAAGGGCATCACCGATCAGCACAGCTACACCCAGGCAGGCAGGCAGCTCACAGCCTGGCCCTAAGGTTGCGGTCCTTGGGCTATAGCTAAGTGCCTCACTGACTTTTCCATCGTCAATAGACAGATTTCAGATGAAAAGGCAGGGACAGGACTGAAGCACAGGGCCACTGCCACAGGCAGCCCTTTCTTTGCTTGTCTTTAAGATAAAGGACCTTTCGCCTTCAGGAATTTGTTAGAACAACGTCTCTGTCACCTAAGGAGATTTGGCAACATCACAATAATAGATTTAGAGGAAAGTACCCCACCCCAGTTATTATGTGTGTGTGTTTTTTTTTTTTTTTAAAAACATAGTGGTCTTTGTTTTGTTTTGTTTTCTTTCAGGAATGTATGAAGGGTTTCTACTCATTCCAGTTCACTTTTGAAGATACATTTTCAAGGAATGTCAGAAATGTTTACGTTGACAAGATGATCCCACATGAAAATATCTTTCACTCTGACCCTAGACACAAGAGATTTTTCCCTCTGAATTCTTTAATTTTTAAGTCTACAGGCACAATCAATGGACTAATGGCATTTGCACTTTGTGCTCTGAGTCTGAAGTTAAGTGGGTGTACTTCTCCTTCCTTTAGTCTTGTGTGCTCTGGAGCTTGGGTTGGGGAGCAGAGCCTTGTCAGGCACAGCTGTCTCCAGTGTGAGAGTAGTCAGCAGATGGAAGTAGCTCAGCTCCCCAGAGTTTTCACGGGATGAACACTGAAGATAACTGAGATGCAGTATTCCTTTGCCATCCCCTCTCCTAGGTCTGAGGAAAGAAATAGCAACACATGCAGGAGGGAGCAAGTTTTGAAAATAAGGGTTATTTCAGAGTCAAAGACAACCGTGTAGACTGGGAATCAAGAGGGGAGAAATGGTTCTGAAAAAATATTACCCTTCATTCAGCCTTCTGTAGTTCCTATCATCAGTTCCTACCAACTTGCAAAAGGAGGTGGCCCATCTCTGCAAAGGTCAGAGTGCACTGGTGTGAATAAGGGCAATAGTTGCTTTCCACACCCACAGTTTCCATGTGGTTATTGGATTGGAGTGATTAGAATGTTTATTACCTTACATCATCAACCCACTATACATGCACATACAGCATTTTATTGTTTATTTCTAATATCAGGGCATGGATTTTCATATTTGCTCTTAAACCCACACGTGGAACACCACAATACTCTGGTCCCATGATTATCAGCCAATGGACCTTACATTATTGGATATCCAAGGGCTAGAATCACACCACCTATAGCACCGGGCTCCGATGTCAATTCAGTTACAATGCATATTCAACCACAATTTGTGGACAGAATCCAAAGCCAATTCAGGATTTTTTTTGTCAGTTTCTGAGAAAGAGTAAGAAAGGAGGAAAGAGAGCTGGTACAGTGGATGCCACTGACACATCCTTCATGCACTTTCTGTGATCAGGGTAAATAGGAAGAATCATATCTTTAGGCTCCCGCTCCTACTATGCCTTGAGCCACTGGGTATGGGTAGGTCCCACAGCATCACCGCAGAAATGCTTGCTGTGATGTCCAATCTATGGAAAGACACCTGGCCAACTTAGGTCATGTTTGTCATAGTTTTTCAACATCTGCATATCTGGTGATTAGACAACTCAGGTTGCCCTGTCTAGGCCTGGATTGAAAGAAAAAAGAAAAAAAAAGAAAGAAAAAGAAAAAGAATGAGGCAGTGATCTGTATACACAGACAAACACATCAAAGCTGTGAATAGTGACTGAACAGGCAAAAGCCATTCCTGCGTGCTGCATCTTCCCCTGTATGAGAGAGGTAAGAAAACAATCACCTAGAAGAAACAGATGACTAAGCTCCTCAATGAGATATGCCAGCATAGAAGTCAATGCCTTATTTGACTCCTTCCTAATCCTGTTAGGCTTTTTCATGTTAAAAATGGGGGGGGGGGCACTGCATCTTTCACTCAGCTCTTATCGGACAACCAGGCAGGCTACACAAAGTTTGGAAGGACCTATGCAGTCGTCGTGGCAAAAGGCCCCACAGCCTTTGCACACAATCATGGCTTTGAGCCGGCAAGAGCATTTCAGCTCTAACTCGTCAGTGTTGCTATTGTCTGCAAAGTTCTGAACGGGCATCTGAGTGTTCGGACCTGCCAGGCCTGTGGTGGTGGCAGGGCTGGAGCCACTTCCCAAAATCCCAATGGACTTTTCGATGGCAGATGCTGCCCTTTTGAAACTTGTGCTCCCAAAGTGTATGGTCGGGTAACTTCCACAGAGCGGTTGTTGCTGGGGCACTGGGATTTTTTGAGCAGCTAACTGGGTGAAAGGCTTTTGAGGCTCAGAGAGCAAGTAGGAAGAAAAATCTGCATTTTTTAATGCAAATGCCTTCAGCTGCTCTTTCACTTCATTCTGGTCATACGAAACCTGTTTCATGCCCAGTTCACAGCTGCTGCTTAAACCTTCCTCAAAAGAAATAGGTTCTGATTTGATATTGCTACATATGCCAGTGGACTGGGGCCAACTAAGTCGCTTACTGGTTTCCATGGTAACTGGTGGTTGCTTTTGATCGGATGGGACTTCGACAGTAGGGAGAGGTGGAGGTAGTGGAGGGGGTGGAGGGGGTGGTGGGGGCAAGGCCAAGGGTGGAGGGGGTGGTGGGGGAGGTGGTGGTGGTGGAAGTGGCAGTGGAGGATGGACCACTGCTTTGCTTGGCATTGTGTGTGTGGTGCCTCCCCCGTCCTCGCCTTCCTTTATGGGCATGTTGGGGGACAACATATTGGCTAGTCTTAGCTGGTGAGGTGCTGAAGGAAGATTGACATCTCCCAATGCCTTTTGTTCAAGATGCCTATTGAAGGCGAATGCACTGCAGCCCACTGGGGTCTTGGGCGAGGTCTGTAACAGAGCAGCAGTGGGAAGGGGTCCCCTGGCAGCCATGGGCATTTGGTAGAACTGCTGTCTGTGTGAGGTACTAGTGTCAGCGTGGAAGCCATCGTTTTTGTTCACATGGAACAGGCTCGGCTGGAAGCTACATGCAGGCAACAGCCGTTTCTGTTGTTTGACCTCGGGGCTGGGCATGATCCTGTTGGCCATGGAGGACTTGCTAAGCCGTTCTTGCTTAAATGGCTGGCTGTGTCCTAGCTGACTCACGCCTGGACTGATGACGCAGGGTACCGCTTTGACATCTGGATCCATCGCCATCTTCCCTGGCTCACATTTAACTTGAGCGTGCTCTCCCACCGTCCTGGCCGCTCTCTTTTTGGGATGGTTTTCTCGCTTCCTCATTTGGAGTGGTGCTAGAGTTCCTGCCAAATAGCCTTTACCGTCTGGATTTGGGGAGCTGGACGGCATTTCCACCAGGCTTCTCTCCAGCCCTGCCTTACCCGCTGAGGTAGTTTGAAGGGGCAGAGGGAGCCTGTTGATTTCCAGTTTGGCTCCCAGTCTCGGCTGCGGTAACACCTTTTCCAGAGGCAGGTTGCCCTGCAGTAACTGTGTCACCAGTGGGTTGTTCGCTTCCACGGAAGACAGGCGGCAGCTTGAGCTGCCTGCACTTGGAAGTCTTTTCAGGGTGTCGGTAGCCAAGGAGATAGCCTCTTCCGCGGGGCTTGTGGCGGAAGGCTTCGTGGCCTGGGTTTGTTGACCACTAACACTGTTTGTCACCTCTGGGGCTGGAGGAGGACGCTCAGGGCCAGGGAAATCCTCCGTGTCCATTCTAAAACCCTTGTCTACTTCATGGGGTTCGGGCTTCACAGGAAGACTGACATTCGTGATGAGATTCCGAGGGTGGAGATCTGACACGTGTGCATAGTTGGCGTGCTCTGTTTTGACAGCCTTCAGCCCACTCTGCTCGGGATATTCTTTCTGTTTACTCGAACCCGAGTGACTCACCACAGGCTGTCCCGTGTTTCTCACTGGCTCTTCACTCCAGCAAATCCGGTTTCCTGGGTTATACTGATTGCTACAGGTTGTGTCTGTTTCACTCTTGAAAGCACTCGAGTTCCGTGCCGGCTCAGCAAAGCCATGACTAGGCGCCGCCACTTCATTTAGTTTATCTGGAAGAGCAAGGGGCAATTCTCGATGGCTGGTGCTAGTGGCCTGAAGTGTCTTACAGTCCTGTTTAGCTGTAGAAGTAGCAATGAAAACAGAACCATGGTCAACACCCTCACTTGTGACCTGCTCGGGTCTACTAATGACTGACACCTGAGGACACGCCACAGGCTGTATGGGTATGTCTGTCCTCACCGGCCTACTCTGGGGATCCAAGCTTGCTTCTGCATTTCCAATGGAGACAGTCAGAGACAAATTGGAGGTCAGTGTCGTGCTGTGGTCCACAATGACTTTACATGGAATCGATCTGTTTATGGTGGCTGGGCCAAAGCCCCCTGGTGGCTGCTGAGGTTTTCTGGAATGGTCTGTCCTGTTTCGAGGCCCTGAATTTTTGTCCAGGCTTTCTCCACTTAGTTTGGGAGGGCTATCGTAAGAGTTTATAGTGAGCATGTTTCCCGAAAACATTGCGATGGGTGGGCGTGAAAGCAGTGGATCAGTGACAGCCACTGAGTCGCCACAGCTGAGAGCTGTTCTCACGGGGGCACTGATGGACACCGTGGCCTGGTCTTCACTCCCAGACATGGCTATCTTCTCAGAAGCAAATCTGTTACTAATCCCCGCGGGGGGAATCAAGACAGAGCTAGTGCAGAGATGGTTTGGCAAATTACTTCCAACAGTGGGAGCTGGCAAAGATGTGTACTGACTGGACGCTAAGTTAGCAGCCTTGCTGCTGGGTACAAGCAGGGTCTTACCATCCGTGGAGTTCGACCGTCCAGTACCTTCTGGAGCAGCTGGGATAGGAGTCCTGTCGATACATTTTGGTACAAGGGCTATGCATGGAGTGTCAGATCCCTGGATGGATTTCAACAGGCTTATATTACAAGCAGAAATCGTACTGTTTGCACTGTCAACAGACATGAGGACAGAAGATTTGTCAACAGGACTCACAAAGGGATGCTCTTTAATTGCTCCCGACACAGCAGTGCTGCAGACAGACATAGGGACGGGGTTGATGGGATTTTTATTAAGAAGCATGGGTACACTGCTATTTTCAGAAGAGGTAGATGAGACAATTTTCTCAGTTAAATGTGACACAGGCATGTTGTCATCAGAACTATGCACAGACAAGTCAGTGGCAGTTTCTGGAATGTGAGGCGGGTTCAGAGGCTGCTGTAATACAGTGGTGGTCTCCCGGAGGTGTGTGGGCTTGTTGCTAGGAGATCTGCAGTTTGGATTGATGATGATGACACCAGTGGAACCTTCCATTTTTGTTTCAGGGGTAGAAGAGGCTTCCATATTGAGAGGTTCTTCCTTGGAGCTGAGAGTGGGCAACCGGGTCTCCTTGGGGGGCTGGAAGAGGTGGACTCGGGCCTGATGCTTTGCAAAGAGCTTAGCTTTGGTCTGCTCCTTGATGTGGGCCAGGGTTCTTGCCTTCCCACCCTCTCCTGGGCTTCCCATGGCTCCTGAGACAATGCTTGCTGCAGCTGCAACTGCAGCGGCTGCAGCAGCCTCACGCTGGGCACGAGCTTGTTGGGCACGGGCCTTGATGTCTGCAAGGGTCCTGGCTCCTGTGTTCCTACCACTGCTGACTGATGGGCTAGTAGATGCTCGGGACTCTGCTTTGGAGACTGGCTGGCTCTTGATGATAAAAGGTGGCCCAATTTTAGAAAGCTGTATCTGAAAGAAGGAAAAGATGGCTAGTATTAGTATGCAACCAACGAGGAAGATTGTGGGGTATGGTAACCCAACGGGAGGAGGAGGACCATGGATGTAGCTCGGCTGGTAGAGTGTTTGTCTAGCATGTACAAAGTCCTGGGTTATATCACTGTAGCCCTAGCACTCAGGACAGAGAGGCAGGTTATTCTCTGTGATCTTGGAGTCAGCCTGGTCTACATAACTAGTTCCAGGCTATACAGTGAGATCAGATCTCATCCTAGGCTATGTATTGAGCTTAAAGCAGGCCTGGCCTCCAGGAGAACCTCAGCCTTAAAAATGGTGGTTAGTGGGTAGGGGTGAGCTGCATTCAGTCATAATGTGGATTATTGAAAGATATCTCACTGTCTGAACGAATCTTTAGGATATAAAGAAACAGTAAATGCAGTATGAATGTGACAGTGAAGTTTTCATTTATGAAGACATCAGCCAGTGATTTCATTTAGCAGGACTTGAATCTTCTTAAAGTCATGTATAAATAGAGCAAAAATTATTTTTCTTAGCATAAGATTAGATCATACATGGTGAAGCACACTTATGATCAGGAGGAATGTGCGAGTCTGAGGCTAGCCTATGCTACATAGTGAGTTCCCAGTCACCCTGGGCAACATGGAGAGACCCTGTCTCAAAAACAGACAGATGATAGATAGAAAGATAGATGATAGACAGATGATAGATAGAGATGTAGATGATAGACAGATGATAGATGATAGATGGATGACAGAGATAGATGGATAGATGATAGGTAGATAAATGAGATAGATAGATTACAGATTAATAGATAATAAATTATAGATACACAGATAATATAGTTGATAGATAGACAGACAGAGCAAAAAGACTTAGAGATACTTACCTTTAAAATTATCTTCCCTGCTAGAGAAAAACAAACCATCTAAGGTATTTTCTCCTAGTTTAATCTCCCTTCATTTAGTTCAAAGAAAATAGCTCTAGCCAAGAAGCCTGAAGATCACAGCTCTCTCACCCTGGCTTTTCGTAAAGGTGACCATCCTCTGGAAGGTCACTGTGTGCCTCATTGGCTCCAGGATCGGAGGGTGGTATGGTTTTGATGGACCAGTTAGCTTGCTGCCTAATATGTGTAATAAGCATACTATGGACATTTATAAACGAGTTCAGTTATTTCTGGTCAGTGGCTTTCTGTAGATAGAGGATGCAGTACTTGAGGTCTGTACTGTCATGGCATTTTCATAAAAGCAGGAGTGGTTGACCCACTACTTTTGTGTTTCAAAAAGATATGATTTGGGATTTCTTTTAGTATTGACCACCTAAAGGTATACTGTACCTGTTGCACAGTCTACATTGCTTACCTAGTTTTGCTATTTAATACGCTAAAAAGTCATAAACTCATTTGGGAGACACAAGAGCCAGCATGCACCCTCCCAGGGTAAGGCTGTGATGACCTAATCACTAAAAAAAATTTCAGTTACAGTTTGGAAACTGGAAGGGCTCTGGTTGTTGTCTTCACTTCCAATGGATGTTATCTGCCCAGGGATTAGACAGTGACAGGAAGTCTGTGAACTCCTAACTCTGCTGTTCAAAGGAATCTGCTCTGTGTCTTTCCCTTTCCCATTTCGAACAAGATTTTCCTAGAAACCTTTTACCTTTCTCCCAAACCTATAAGGATATTGGCATTATAACTTCCTGACAGGTACAGGATCTTCCCTCCTGGGATGCATTTCTGGACCTCTAGTAGAACATCCCTTCTCTCTAAGCAATCCCTTTTCTTATGTACAAACTGCATATAAACCATGTTCTCCAATCCATGGCCAAGAATCACCTATTTGCCAGAGGGATTACATTTTTCAGTTTTATGTTTCCCTTAGTCTAAATAATTAAACATGTTAAAGTTCTACCTAAATCTGATTTATCAAGAGATCACATTCAAATACTAAGTGAATAGTTTGTCTTTCTGTAGACATATATCATCTATCATATACCTGCCTAATCCATTAATATATATTTAAATGAAGCATGTAACATTTAGAAAATCAGCTTTTGATTAGAAAAATAACATGGGTATATCTAAAAAAAATAGTTCCTTGAAAACGTATATTTATGTTTTTCTTTCTGTGGTTTAGAAATTAAATAGCAGAGTGATGTATTAAGTGGTGTTTACAGTAGTCATTTTAATGTTTAGAATCTTATTTAATAGACACGGCTTTCTTAAGTAAAATAACTACAACCACACTCTTAAAACTCAGGCTTGTAAAGATCCTGAATCACCTATACGGTGGGGTGTAGCAGAACAAACTGAGAGGCTGGTACGTGTTAAAAGCTTAAGATATTCTTAATTCTACAGTTCCCTGTGATGAGGACATTATCCACTGTGTACACATAAACTGGCATAGGCAAAAGCCACAAATAAATATGGAAAAGCATAGAAAGATATGCTACTAGAGATTTATTTTGAATCAACCTTAATTTTCAGTTTCCTTACCCACCTATAACGTGTTTAACCTATGTATTTTCTTAAGAGACAAACTGATCCAGGATAAAATAAAAGCATTCAAACAGGGTTATCTGTCCAAAAAGCTTTATAATTTGGTGACGTCTGAGGCTTCTTTAATATCTTGGAAACTAAATTTTGGATTTCTTGGTGTATCTACTGCATTCTCTCTCAGTTAATAAAGAAATTTTATTAATTTGCATAGGAAACATTCAAAAGTGGCTCAAAAGACATGTTCCTTATCCTTGGAGGTGGTGGTTGGGTGTTGGATCTTCATCTCTCAGTCCTGGATTGTCTTCTGACCACTTTCCCCAAACCTGTGGAACTGTAACATACCTTTCACACTCCCCCAAGTTTCTCATCTGTATCTTAAAATCCTCAAAAGTCCTGCTCTCTCCGTGTTGTGTAGGATTCCCTAGGCCCTGCTGTTCTCCACAGTGCTCTTAAATCCTGCTGCCAAAACATATGGGTGGTTCAGGTCTTCTTGCATTGGCTCAATGTATAGTTTATGATTTAAAAAATGTATGTGCATGTATATGTATGTGAGCCACACTGTGCTTGCAAGTCCTGTGGAGTACAGAAGGCATTGGATCCCCAGGAACTGGAGTTATAGGTGCTGCTGAGCTACCTGATATGGATGCTGGAACCGAACATGGGTCCTCTGCAAGAGCTGCAAGTGTGCTTAGCCACCAATCCATCTCTGAAGGCTCCTCTATGCAGTTTTTTAAAAGATAATTTAATGACAGAGTTGGTATGAATAGATTAGTTTATAGTTTGCTATATGAAGCCTAAAAAGAGAAATATCTAATTAATTTCTGAAAATTAAGTTTCGAAAGAGGAGACCATATTTCCAGAATAGTCTATTTTAAAATACCATACCTTAAGAGGGGGCACCCTAGGCTCCTCTCGTGGAGGCTGCTCTTTCTCAGGTGAACTGCAGGATGCTAGGCTTCGGGCTGACTGGTCCTCTTCTATCCTGGGTCTTTTTTCTTTACAAATTCCAAAACTATGCTCCACAGTTTTCCTCTTTGATATCTCTGATTCTCTACTTTCAGTTCTTATCCCATCAGGTGACTTGGAGGGCTCTGATGTTTTGGAATTATGTGAGGTCTCCAATCTATTCAGTATACTGGTCTGCTTATGTATTTTGTTTCTTGAGCCTTCTAAAAATGGAGCCTTATCTACTGATGGGACATACTGCTTTTCCTGGAGTTTAGCTGGTGGAATCTCATTCCCCTCAGTCTCTGTCTCCTCAGAAAAGACAGGGACTTCTAATGGCGAGGACATCCCTTTCTTTTCTGTTCTTTGCAGGACACTGTGGTTTTTAACCTTCATCATTTCTGGAGAGGGAAGTTCTGGGATAGAAGGAGGGTAGAGCTTCTCCATTTCAACATGAGAGTGACAAGGTTCCTGACTCAGAGTCTGGCTGTGCAATTCTTCAGGTGGGAGTGCTTCAGGCACGATGGAAGAACTCACGCTGATGGGTTCTGGGATGTTGGACAAAGGCAGAGGGTGGGAGATAAGGTTCTCTCCCAGGGGCTTGGTGGGGACAGGAGATTCATCTTTCTGTGGAGAGGGAGCTTCTTCAGAAGCTGAAGGTGACTTTCTCTGTTGATGCATCATTCTTTCATTCATGGAAGAGTTAGAAATTGGAGAAGTCTCTGCAGGGACAGGCAAATTGGATACAAAAGGCGTCTCAGAGGTGAGAAGCATGGAAGACACTGAGGAGGTTTCTGATGTCAGTGGTAAATCAGACATTGGAGATGCTTCTGATGTCAGAGGTAAGTTGGACACTGGTGATGCCTCGGATGTCAGAGGTAAGTTAGACATTAGAGATGCTTCTGAGATTTCGGGTGAGGTGGCTAGTGGAGAGACTTCTGACATCAAAGACACATGAAGGCTTTCATCAGCAGGGTTTCTCTGGCTGTACTTATCTGTATTCTCAGTGCTAGACACCTCAGAACAGAATGTTGTTTCCAGAGAGGCTGGAGTGCATGACTCTTCGGATGTGGATTGTGTTTCCCCACCTGGGGATGGAAGGCTGGCACATGCTCCCCCTGGGCTCTCAGAGGAGAAGGAAGTCTCGGAGACACAAGCATTTTCCGAGAGCTGTTCTTCAGGGTCACTCTGTAGCTCCATGTCTACAGCGATTCCCTCATTTGGAAATTGGCTTTCCAGGGATGGCTCTGCTCTCAGGGTTATAGTGCTGGTCACTATAGTGGTTCCTTGTTCCTTCTGTTCTGCATCAAGGATATGAGTGACAGATGAAGTGCAAGGAACAAGAGAGTCACAGATTTCTAGTTGGTCAATAACAACTGACATTTCTTCCTGGGGACAGTCCAATTTTTCATCTATCTTCACTTCAATATGAGGTAAAGTTTCTAAAATATCATTCATTACAACACAGGACTCCAAGCTATCTTCAGGGACTGCTAACTGAGGCTCTTCACAAGAGGTGGCTGGACTTTCAGACTCCTCAGAAAACTCTGGAATGGTCTTATGATTTTCATCTTGGCATTCACAGATACTCGTCTCTACCTCTTCTGCCACTTCCTCCTGAATCACAGATTCCTCCGCGATAAAGATGTCTTCTGTTTCCGATTCTGTCATTACATCCTTCACTGGAACCTCTAACATAGGGCAAATGGTAGTGCAGAAGTCAGGCTCTGAGGAAGCTGAACTTTTCATGATTTTTGGTTGCTGTTCTTCTAATGCTGTCTGTGCAGAAGCACCCGGAATGCCAGAGTTCCCATGTGAGGAACACCCTGCAGCTCCATCATGGTTGGGTCCAGAAGTGAGCTTTATGGATTCTTCTCTGGACATGCCCAATCTGAGCAGAAATTAGAGACATCATTATACAGTCATAAAGCACAAGGCTCAGATTGGATCTCTTACAAGTTCAGTATTCAATAAAAGTAAATGTATTGACTTGATGAGAAAACCACTAAGTCACATGATTAATTTATGTGAAATAGTTCCTGACATAGCCTTAGTGCTGCCCTTATACCTAAAAGAGGCTTCAGGTAATTAAGAAAGGCAATATTTATAGCCGGGCGTTGGTGGCGCACGCCTTTAATCCCAGCACTCGGGAGGCAGAGGCAGGCGGATCTCTGTGAGTTCGAGGCCAGCCTGGGCTACCAAGTGAGCTCCAGGAAAGGCGCAAAGCTACACAGAGAAACCCTGTCTCGAAAATACCAAAAAAAAAAAAAAAAAAAAAAAAAAAAAAAAAAAAAAAAAGAAAGGCAATATTTATTTTATAAGCAAAGAGTTATAAATCTTACCAAGTATTAGTAAAGGGAATTTGAATGTTATAAATAACAATGAATCAGAAAATATGGCCAGAGAATCAAAGAATAAATAAAATCCTATTTTTTTGAAGTCAGAAAATAAAAAGATGTCTTTATAATATAAAAATTACAAAGACTTTAAAGTATGCAATGGAAATGATTAATATGAATGGAAATTTAATAAAATAGGTCAAATTTTAAAACTGAAATGACTTCTAAAGATTAGATATCTTAAAAACAATCTAAGAAATGCTACTCGATATGCCATGTTTGGTTAATCTCCATGGGAGGCCTGCCCATGGAAGGAGGGAAAACAGCACTTGGGTTATAGAATATAAAGTAAAAAAAAGAAATGCTACCCAATTTTTTATCTTGGCATCTAATTGTCAAACTAAATATGAAGAATAATAAAAGAACTTGGAGTTATTCGAGTTATTCTGCCAGATGATACTTGTGTCAATCAAATGTGTGTGCATGCCTTATTATGAAGACATTCCATACAGGACAGCAGAGAAAAATTCCAAGATAATCTACTCCAACATTAGGTATCCGAGCAAGGCTAAGTGTAATTATAGTGAAGTTTGCAGTGAGTCACTGTTTTCTTCTTCATTTTAAGTTGCAGCATCAGCAGCAGATGGTAGAGAAATGCATTATAAATGAAGCCAAATTGGGGTGCAGGCAACGAAAGGTTTGGATAGCAATATTCTTAGAAAAACTTAGAGCAATAAAAAGACAAATGGTGCCAGTCAACTGGAAAGGGTCTGGTGCTACAGCAAATCTCTCCTACAGTGGGGTATCTAGGTAATGTAGGAATAGTGAAATGAAAGAGGAAGTTATTGTCATGTGTCAGTTCTCCAGTATGAAATTAAGATAGTAAAGAGCAAAAAGCAAGCTAAGTGATGTCATGGAGTGAAAAAACCAACCTACTGATGGTCTACAGCAGTGGTTCTCAAGCTTCCTAAGGCCATGGCCCTTTAATACAGTTCTTCATGTTGTGGTGACCTCAAACATAAAATTAGTTTCATTGCTATGGTATAACTGTAACTTTGCTACTGTTATAAATAGTAATGTAAATATCTAATATGCAGGATATCTACTATGGAACCCCTATGAAAGCATCATGACACACAGGTTGAGAACCACTGGTCTAAAGAAAGAAAAAGCTCCAGACTACAAACTTGTATTTCAGAGCATGATAAACATGGTGGGAAGTTGTTACTCATGGAATGGTAGCTGTCATCTTATGCCTCTTCATCAAATGTTCTTGGGAATCTGGGAAGTATCCAAACCTCTTGAGGAAAATGCACATACTTGTGAATTTTTATGAGAATTATTTATAGAATTAAGATTTTGAGCTACTTATTGAACTTCATTATATAAACTATAGTATTCTTTATTTTCACTTTCCCTGATATATAACCTTTTATAATAACAGCAGTGTAGATACATCTACAGGTGGGCTTTATGTCCTTCATAGTTCTTAATGCTGCCAGGCTTCTGGATGACCTAGTTTCTTACAATGTGAATTTCTGGGTTCAACTCCTAGAGATGCTACATCAGTATATTTATTTCAAGTGGGTCTTGAAATCTGTGTGTATGTTTAAATTTTCCATTGAGGATTCCTTTGATGTACCTGGCTTAAGTAATACCATTAATGACAATACACGAAGACATATTATTAGCCTGCCCCATTTTTGAGTTTTGAGAAAATATATTAATTATCTCTATTTAGTTTTGCATGTGTGTATGTGAATGTAAGAACCCTGCTAGAGCAATCAAAGAAAGAGTCCTCATTATACTACTAATGAGGACAATTCATCAAGGGTAGCCCATGGTGAATAAGAAGCCTTTTGTGTATATGTGAGTGTGTATACATGTGTTATGTTTCATGTGTGTGCAGCTGCATGTGTGTGCATGTGAACATTGGTGTGTGTACATGCAGAGACTAGAGGTCAAGCTCCAGTGTTATTCCTCAGACATGGCTTTATAATATTTAGTTATTTATCTATATATTTATTTAATTATTTGTGTTTATGTATCTACATGAGTGTATGTGTATATACAGGTGAATGTATAGAAGCCATAAAAAGGCATCTGACCTCTTGGAGCTGGAGTTATAGGTATTTTCAGGATGGCAAGTTTGTCATGTGGGTATTAGGAACCTCATGATTATACAGCAAGTGCCCTTTAATGCTGAGCTATCTATTTGCCTCCCACCGTTCGTGAGTGTGCGTGCGTGCATGCGTGCGTGCGTGTGTGCGTGTGTGTGTGTGTGTGTGTGTGTGTGTGTGTGTGCATATGCATGCAACTTGGCCTTTGATACAGGTTCTGGAACTGACCTTTGAGCTGATGAAACAGGTAGCGTCAGCTGACCAACAACCCCACCTTCCAAGTGCTGAGGTTGTAAATGTGCACACACACCTTTCACATTGGTTCTGGAGCTTGACTGAGCCCCGCATGCTCCCCCAGGAAGCACTTTATGGACCAGGCTTTGCACATACAAAGCACCTTTAGCAGGAATTCCTTATGCAGAAAAGCTCAAGTGAGATTCCTGGGATTATTTTACTCACTGACAGGAGAAATTCGTGAAACGAAACTAAATGGTACAGAAGACATGACCTGAAACCATCTTTGTGTCTTTCATACAAGCATTAGTCAGAACAAGTTCTTCTACAAAGACCTGGAGCTACAATCAATAGCATTTGGATCTCCTTTCCTAGAAATCTGATTATCTGAGACTGAGATTCTTGGCAAACCATGTCTCTCTGCTCAACAGTATGCAGAGGGAAACTGCTTTCAGGTTAATTCAGTGACTACCATATATCCATGTGGTTACTATTGTTTACTTTTTAAAAGAAGCATGGCCAGGGAGATGGCTCAGCAGATAAACGTCCTAGCCATACAAGCATAATGGCCAAAGATGGATCTTTAGAAACCATGCAAAAAGCTGGACAGAATGGGGAGGGCCTGCAATCCCAGCACTCCTCCAGTGAGGTGGGAGGCAGAGATCGAAACTCAACAGAAGGCTCCAGGGCAGGCTAGCGCCTGGAGTTCAAAATGCAATGGCTGAGACCCCGAAGCAACAATGTGGAAAGGAAAAACTGACTCCCTCCAGTTGTTCTCTGACTTCTACAAGGTGCCATGCATGATGTTTCTGCAGGCACATACACATCACATCACATCACACACACACACACACACACACACACACACACACACACACACACACACACACACAATGTATTAGAAAAAAGTAAACCAACTCAAATGCATATTCAAAATATTCAATAAACCCAGGTTACAAAGATAAAGTGGAACATAATACCTCAGCTTCTCTCCAACACACACTTACTACAATGGACACATGAAGTCAATATTTATAAGAAACAAGTATGAGAACTAAATGTTTCTAAAATTCCTTGTCTTTGCAATATTCATTAATGAATATATGTGGATAAAAACTAAGAGAATTTGATCAAAACCCACTTAAGAAAATCACAATTGACTTCTTTAGGATTCCACACGTGATTTTTGGTCTAAGATGAATTTTCATGAACATGTTATAAACCTTGAAAACCCATTTTTAAAATTTAAGTGCTGATATGCCACTATAATTTTACCTGCAATTTCGTACACTGGGGGACCATTGCCTTTTATCACAGGTTTATTAAGTTTTACAGCATATGAGGGTGCCATGTGAAGCAGAGAATTACATTTTCATTTCCTTCTAAAAGAAATGAGAGAAAAGCTCTAGTACTTACCTTTCTCCATAAAACCTCTCAAAGAATTTTTCTTTCCAAGGTTCTGTTTTCTTTTCCCTCTCAATTTCTTGCCTTATTCGTAATTGCATTTCTGGGGTAAATTCTCCTAGAAAGAAATTGGCAATAAATTGAATTAAAATGGCCATGTCCTCTGCCAATTCAAAAAAGACCACATGTCATTCATTTGAGTAAACTTCACTGAATGTTAGAGGTAAGATGTGTAATGGTCGCATTTCTACTATTCCCCTTTTATGAACATCGCTCAAATGGTCATTTCACGTTAGACCAACTCTAAAATATTTGGTGAAGGTATTACATGCTATGGGCTGCAAATGAAACTGTATATCCACTGTCCTGGAGGAAATCATCCTGATGGAAGCAGAAGGCACATAATGGACTATGAAATATTGTCAAAAGCCCTGTACAGGCCATAAGAATAATATATGCATTGAAAGTAGAGAGAGGGCAGCACTTAATTTTTCCTAAGTCAATTAAAGAGGATTACATTTAGGAGTTGATTTTTGAGTTCACTTTTAAAGGATGACCAGGCTTATATAAGTGATTAGATCACAAGGCACAGAGACATGAATATGCATATTTATGTCCTTTTGAGTGGCCAATTCTGAGCAGAACATCGGATGAAATTAAATAAGAAAGGAAGGCTGGAGTCAATTACCCAATGCACACCCTAAAGAGAGATCAGTATTTCCTTCAGGAGACAGGAGCTCCCGATGGCATCCCATGGTGGCAGAGCAGAGCCAGGTAAATAGTCTGGAAAGAAAGTGACAAGATGGTGGAGAAATCGTAGGACTCCTGCCTGAATAACATGGAGGGGAAGACATCACAAGTGGGCCAGAAACAGTGGGGATGCCAACAGGCATCTGATTAAAAGTAGAGTCGCAGATGCTTTCAGTTTTAGAGTACCCAAGTGTGAGGGTCAGGAGACAGTTCTGAGAGAGCAGAAGGAAGAGAAAAGCAAGGGGAAGTCCCAGGGTTAGTACAGAGTATTAGGGCTGGGACTTGGACTGTGAGAAACAAGCGAGATCTACAAACACTGGAAAAAGACCAAGGGTGAGGAGCGAGGACCCATCAGAACTGGAAGCTTATACAGTAGCTTGAACCTAGGAGGTAACCAAGGCTGCTTGGAGCAACTGTACTGTTCAAAAGAAAGTGTTATTTTAGAGATGTCATCATTTACTATGAAAAAGGAGTAAGCTTAAGGAAGCTGTGAAAGGGTGTGAAAATACAGGCCCAGGGAACAATTTAAAATATACTATGAATGTCTGAAGTTTGCTGTTTGATATGAAATACAGTAAAAGGCGCAAATAAACTAGAATAAAATGCAGTGTGAGGAAAGGAAGTGACGTGTGAGAGGAAGGTGTGAACTCTAGGGATCAGAACTCGCTAGGAGGAGTTCAGGTATCCAAGTAGCACCAGCAAGGGGGAACAAAGGGCATACAGTGCTGCATTTGATATTCTTAGTCTTTCCAAAACCCTGGGTTGAGTTTAAATAAAGGAAATGCTGACAGAAGCTTCAGGGAAAAGGAGTGTCAGAGTTTCCCCAGAATCCAGGAGATGTAGAAAATACAGTGGATTATACTATGTCATCATTTCAAAGATATTATATATCAACATGCATATGAAATGTCTATGATATACTACACATTCTTCAAAAATGTTGCATATTAAAATGCCTACTATCACCAAAGAATTAGTGAGCTCCTTTAGAAAAGGGTGGAATTGCACTAAGTGAAAAAAGTATCTCAGGGAGGAGTTGGGAAGACTTGGAAGTCAGAGGACCAAGCTCAGTACAGCATGTTAAGGTACACTCTTCAGAGTGTGTACTCTATAGAGTGTGTGTACTCTACTGTGTGTGTATTCTACAGTGTGTACACTCTACAGTGTGTGTAGTCTACAGAGTGGGTGTAGTCTACAGTGTGTGTACACTACAGGGTGTGTACTCTACAGAATGTGTGTATTCTATTGTGTGTGTACTCCACACAGTGTACTGTACAGAGTGTGCTCTATAGAGTATGTGCACTCTGCAGTATTAGTAGTCTACAGTGTGTACTCTACTGTGTGCATACTCTGTGGTGTTTGTAGTCTACATAGTGTGTGTACTCTACTGTGTGTGTATTCTATAGTGGGTGTATTCTATTGTGTGTATTCTACAGTGTGCGTACACTACTGTGTGCATACTCTACAGTGTTTGTAGTCTACGGAGTGTGTACTCCACAGTATGTGTACAATATAGGGTGTGTACTCCACAGAATGTGTGTACTCTACAGTGTGTATATTCTACACAGTTTACTGTACAGAGTGTGCTGTATAGAAAGTGTGGACTCTGCAGTGTTTGTAGTCTACAGAGTGCATGTAGTCTATAGAGTGTGTGCTCTACAGTGTGGATATTCTACAGTGTCTGTACTCTACTGAGTATGTGTGCACTCTATAGTTTGTGAATTCTCCTTAGTGTGTGTATTTAATACAGTGTTTTCCACAGAGTATTGTGCTCTATAGTGTGTGTGTACTCTAGCATAGTGTGTGAACTCTAGCAGTGTGTGTGTTCTCCAACAGAGTGTATTGCTAATATGTGTGCTCCAACAGCACATGTGCACTTTAGCATAGTACGTGTGCTCTAGCAGAGCATATACATTCTAACATAGCACATGTGCTCTAACAGTGCTCTAGCAGTGTGTGTGTGCTGTGCTCTAACAGAGCATGTGTACTCTGACATAGTAAGGCACTGAAGCAGAGTGAGTATACTCTAATATAGTAAATGAGCTCTAGCATAATAGTACATGATCACTCAACATAATACGTGTATTTTAGTAGAGCATGTGCACTCCAGCATAGTACAGGTGCTCTAGCACAACACATGCACTCCAACACAGTACCTACATGCTAACACAGTACATATGTCCTAGCAGAGCATGTGTACCATAACACAGTACCTACATGCTAACACAGTACATATGTCCTAGCAGAGCATGTGTACCATAACACAGTACCTACATGCTAACACAGTAATATGTCCTAGCAGAGCATATGTGTAGTTGGAAGTTTTCCTGGTCCTGCCCAGCTCCTGTGGCCCTGTGGTCCCACAGCTGCTTGGACCCAAATAAACACACAGAGACTTATATTAGTTTCAAGCTATATGGCCTAATGGCTCAGGCTTCTCACTAGCTAGCTCTTACATCTTAAATTAACCCATTTCTATAAATCTATACTTTGCCACATGGCTTGTGGTTTACCAGTACTTTACATCTTGCTTCTCCTGGTGGCAGCTGGCAGCATCTCCTCTGTTCTGTCTTTCTCCTTCCTCCTCTCTAGCTAGAATGTCCCACCTAACCCTATTCTGCCTCACCACTGGCCAAACAGTTTTATCAACCAATCAGAGCAACACATATTCACAGCATACAAAACGACATCACCCATCACATGTGAACTCTAACATAGTACCTACATGCTAATATAGTACATATACCCTTGCAGAATATGTGCATTCTAACATAGTACCTACATGCTAACACAGTACATATACTCTTGTAGAAAACATGCATTCTAACATAGTACCTTCATGCTAACACAGTACATATGCCCTTGCAGAAGAGGCTCATTCTCACACAGTACATATGTTCTAGCAATACATGGGCCTTCTAATATAGTACCTGTGTTCTAACACAGTACACACGCTCTAGCCTGTCACATAATAACAGGAAACTGAAATTTACCTTCTGCCAGTCGCTGTTTCCACCCTTGTGCTGCGTACGCAAAGAATTCATTATTCAGAGCTGAAGTACTGAGGCGTAAAACTCCATCACTTCCCATCTAGGAAATAAGCGGACAAAACAATAGTCCATCAGAAACGATTCAAAGTGAAAGCATGCAAAGGAGAAGCAAAAACTGAGTAGCACTGAGTGTGTGTGCATGTGCGTGTGCATGTGCATGTGCGTGTGTATTAAGGTCTGATGTAGGAGGAAAGAAGGAAGGAAAGGAACTCAAAACAAGATGACTCCTGGGGCATCAATCGCATGCCCTCTCTTGCTGACTTCCAGCACAGAGACAATTAGTTCTGTCCCTGACTGTAACTGCGGACTGACTACAGAGGATAAAAAGATGAGGCAGTGCCAAGCAGCTAAGCACGAAGTGACTGGGAATGGAGAAGTCTGAAAGACAAAGGCTGAGGGAATGCATAGGTGGGCATGAGGAGTGGAGGGCAAATCTATGCACAAAGTGGAACTGGTGTGGTGTGGAGAACCTGAGGACAGGGTCTTCCTCCACTCTGCCAGCACCCATACGAGGAGCAAGCAAGTAAGTTCATACAGCTGACACAAAAAGGATCTGTTAAATTGTGTGCACACACATGTGTGTAAATGTGTGTGCTGTGTGCACACTGTGGTGCGGATGTAGAGGTCAGTGGATGCCTGACTGAGTTGTTTCTCTCCTTCCACCTTGTGGATCCTGCCCATCCTGCCAGCCCACAATTACATGTCATATATCCACATTTTTAGTATTTTTTTCTGCACTCTATCTTCATCCATAGAAATAACCATCTTAAAGATTTAATGCAAGGACTCCATGAATATGTCAGAGAAGTCAGCATTCAGGAGTAAAGAGGAATATGGATTTTGAAAACACATACTGTCTGTCCAAGACTGGATCATGAAAAATCAAACTGAGGAAAGGCGGACATCGGGAACATGAGAGTGCTGCTGACTAACTTGAGGGCATCACCATCTAAGAAGAAACTGGCAGCCACTAAAGCAGTCAATGCACCAGACACAAGACTTCATTCATTCATTGTTTACTCTCCATTTTTACCATTATTTAACAGATACTTCTTAGATCACCAGTATAAGCTTACATACCTGGTTCTTCTGTGGGTGCTAGCGATGAAAAAAAAGTCCCTCTCCTTAAGTTCTTAATCTATTCCACATGGAGCAAATGATTGTTTCTTCTATAGCCTTTCCATTCATCTAGTTCTGTGTGGTTGGGATGATTAATATTGACTGCCACAAAATCTAGGATCATCTCGGACACAGACCTCTGGGCAAGCCTGTGAAGGAGTTTCTAGACTGGGCTAATTAATACAAGAAGACCCACTCTGATAGTGTGTGACACCACTCCCGAATGTTGGGAGCTGGAATGCAGAGAAGAATTATGAGCTGTGAGCCAACGTTCATCTCCACCTCGCTCCTAGCGGCAGAGGCTTTATAATTATCTGCCTCATGCGGCCATTATCACAATGTCTCTACCATGATGCACTGTATCCTCAAGTCATGGTCCAAGATGAAGCCTTTGTTCCTTCAGTTGCTTCTTGTAGGGTATTTGGTTACAGGGACTTGTAAAGTAAGTAATATAGTAGCTGTGGTATAGCTTTACGGTCAGCATTGCAAACTCTTACCTTTTGTGAAAAACATCCCAGCCATTATATCTTTTGAATGGATAATTCTAGAATATCACTTTCATAATTTGGTCTAACCACTGAACTATTAGGCACCACTGGTGGTAAGTCTTCAATGGCTAGGATATGTGAATCTGAGAGCTAAGAATAGAATGAGCTAGATGAGCTAGTTCCAGGACCCACTTGCCTTTTTCATGCATCTTGTTCTCTAAGCTCCAGATTCAGTAACATCTGAAGCCCCCCTCCAAGGTGAATCGCTTCTACTGGGACATGTTGCTCATTTAGGTACTACTGTTATTTAGGGTCATGAATGCCCTGTGCATTGCAGGAAAATTAATAGCATGCCTGATGCAAGAGCTTCTGGCAGCAACCCCTCTCTAAGATGCAGTATCTAAAAGTGTCTCCAGATACTTCTAAATGTAATATGGAGGCATTACCATCTCTAGGTTAAAAACAGTCTACTAGTAGACAAAGTGATGGGTTAAGAACACTATGGTAACTAAGCTTTGCCTGGATACCTTACATCTCTCATGTGGTAGGACCATAAGGCAAAGAAGATCTACTACACAAATGGCATCATCCAGAGGCAGAGGGCTGCTTTTCCAGAGAGGGACTGGTAGGATGATGCTGGGAACACTGACCATTCACTGGCACATCTTGGTGCATGCCGAGTAGGACCAATGCAGTGATCAGTGGCAAGATGGCCATAGGCTCAGATGCCTCAGCGGTGATGTCTGGGCCCTGCTACCAGGTCTACCAGCAGAAGAACTTGTCTAAGGACAGTCATAAATGGGTTTTAAGAGGAGATAAAAGGAATGTCAAACTGAAACTAAGTGTAGACTGTAACTAACCCACCAGTTATCATCCTTGTTCTTTCTTTCCTTTTTTTCCTTCTTCCTTCCATCCCTTTATCCCCCCTCCAAGTACTTGTGACAGAGTGGTCTTCATGTGACATACTGCAAGTGCTACAAGTGCTAGAATAAACTAGCAGTGGTGAAACTCCATCTGTCAAGAAGCCTGTGAAATACATACCAGTCAGGATAATGATTGGACACCCTAGTCCCACCCAAGTCTTGGACTTCTGCTCAAGTTCAGATGTCACGAAAACAACCTGAAGGAACAACCTGGGAACAACTCAGGTCCATGGGAAACAGGAATGATTGCAAGTAAGTAAGACATAAGCCAACGAATTCAGGCTTTAACCTCTATCTGGGATTGGTCTACTGAGTGCTTCTCAAGTAAATGTGAGGTTCCAGGTTCATGGTCTCCATGTCTAAGTTTCCCCCTTCAGTTTACATCTACATGTCATGGCCTATTCCAGTCTGAGCTACAATCCGTGGAACTTGTGAGGCCCTACTCGAGGTACCAAAAACTTCCAAAATGTTGGTCGCAGAATAGCCTTGTAGATCTAGGCCTGCAAAGGTGGCTGGAGGAAATGGGCAGCCAATATGGAGACATCACTAAAATGCCATTGGAAGATTTAGGGGACAGATGATCAAAGGAAGGTAGGGCTTGGAGATACTCAGGATGGGGGAAAAGTCTTCAGGATCAAGGAGGTGAACACACTGTGAGTATGTTAGAGGAAGCTCCGAAATCCCCAGTATTACTCTGGCAGGAGTAGGTTAATATCTGCCCTGGAAGCCAAGCAGACCTTCCAGGGATGTTACAGGTATGTTCAGTGATATGTCTCTAAGCCTGCAACATGGACAGAGGCTGCATGTGGGCCTCGGTGGTGAAAGAGGAAAGCTACCCCATTGAGAGACATGAATATGGAAGTAGATCCTTGTCTCACAGGTGGATTTAAAATAAGATTAGCAGGTGTAGGGCAAGTTCCCCACAAAGCAAAGGAACCTGTGCACCCAGGAGTCCATGTTCACAAGGCACAGTGAGACAGGTCTAACTCGTTCTGCATTTGGGGATATGCACGGAGCTGATGCAGCTTCAGCAGTCTATGTAATGTGCAGAATCCCACAATGGTTTCCTCGCTACCCTTATTTTGGCTAGTGGAAGATTTGAAATTTCTCTCTGGCAGCTCACATCCAGAATTTCTGTTTCACATATTCTGCCAGGCTGGGGGCTTGGTTACTAATTTTAAGACACAAAGAAACAGCAGATCCAGATTAGCTCTGACAGATTCTCAAGATCTGAGCACATGAAAAAGCAAGTGTGATATAAACACATTCGAGAACATGGAAGCTGGCCCTGGAGGAAAATCATTTTCTTTTCAAATAGAATGCACATGAAAAGTAAGGTTCCCGGCCTATGTAAGACAGCACAATTAAACACCGCGGCTAAAATAGACTTAAGAAATACGTGCCAATAAAACTTTTAAAATACACGATTAATTTTATGGCCTTTAAAAAATACTGTCTGAAAGAAATAACGCTTTAATGAACTAGAACAATAAACATTTCTGAAAGGTTAGTTATTTATTGATGAGCTATAAATTCTGATTTTTTATTAGCCATGATAGAAACATTCATTCTGAAAAATCTTCTCTCATGATGAAGTGTCTAGCTAAACTATTGATCAGCTATTCTTCCTTTTAAATTAGCAAGGGAAAAACTGACCAATATGATTTCTCTAGGGAAAATAGTAAGAGTAAAGAAAAATATGTTCATGCACAGATCCTGGCATGATGTAAAGATTTAAACTCTTTCTTATGAGTTTATCATCTGCCTTTGACATTGGTTATCAAAACATTTTAGCTGGTTAATACATTAATACATGTCTGTAATCATATTCTTGGTAGGTTCAGGCAGGAGGATTACTGTGAGTTTGAGGACAGCCTGGGTACTTAGTGAATTTTAGGCCATCCTGGTCTCCAGGGTTAGAGTCTTTAAAAAAATGACAAAAACGCTTAGGAATAGATGGATATCAATTAGAATTCAAAGCATTAAACAAACACTGCTATTTAAACACTGTGCAATATTATCCAATATTTGAACTCATAGTTAATAAAATAACATTTTAAATTATTTGTGTTTGGGGGGTGGATATGGTAGGTAGGGTCTCATACAGCCCAGGATGGCCTCACCCTGTTGATAATGATGAATTTGAACTCCCCTTCTTCTTCCTTCATCTCCTAAGTGCTGGCACAATAGACCACCAAGCTAGACATGGTTTTTAACACTATTTTTCTTTTTCTTATTTTGTTTCTCTCCCAGGTGATTCCCCAACACGGTCAGAACACTCATTAGAAGACCAGTGAGGGGTGGGCTGGATGTGCAAAACTGGCAAACAATGACTCACATGCACCTTGGATTTCATCCTATAGTCAGTGGAGAGTTGTTCAAAGTAAAGAGGAAGCCCGAGGAAAAGAGGCAAGTTGGTGTGCACAGGTAGCAAAGGGCTGGCTTAGGCAGTGTCAGGGCAGCCTCCCTCGTACTCGCTGTTAATAAGGGACTAACTCCAACCACACATGGAAGAAGTGGGAAAGAGCAAGGCAAAGGATAAAAACAGAATACTCAGGTGTGGGTGAGGGAAAGACGGGGTGAGGCAATCCACTACCATGGTCAGAATGGCCAGCCCTGGACTCCATACAGCATTCAGCGCCCCCCCCCCCCAGTGGAGTCAGAAACCTTTGAGGCCTCAAGCCAGTCACGATAAAATCTGGTATTTCAAAGGGACAGTTCAGACTTCTATGTGGAAATAATATAAAGCAGAGCTATTTGACAGCAATAAAAACAATGTTCATGTGTGAATTTAATTTTTATCTCTGCATTGCAAAAGAATAAAGAAACATGAAATTATTTCTAAGAATGTACTTTATTTAATTTGACCTACTTAAAATGTTATTTCAACATGTAACTATTTTCAAATATCATTTGTGAAATATTTTATATTCTCTTTGAAAATTATTTGTTATTCAGTTGTATGTCTGTTCATGGCACCTCCACACAAAGCAGCCACATCTCCAGTTGTGAACAGCTGTGTGGCTGGCTACTGGGCACCATATTGAACAGTACAGCTTTATACAACAAGGACAACCCAGAATCATTAATATGTTGTGATGTTGAGATTGCTATAATACATGAGAAACATGAGAGGAGCTAGGACCGGTTGTAATAAATGACATAGTAGTCCACACCTTTAACCTCCCCACCTTCCCCAGACCAAAGGATCACTAGGGCTTGCCAACCTAACCCCAGATTTAGTGAGTGACTTTGTTCCTAGGATAAAGGAAACACACCACCACCACCACCACCACCACCACCACATGAACAAAGGTAAAAAGTTCAGTATTAGGAGAGCAATTAGAACAATCAGGTTTAGCAAAAAAGGCTTAATCATAAACATGTATGTAACATATATATATAAGACTCTCCAAGGAATATTATCCAAATTATAAGAGGGTTCCAGGTGGAGCTCTGAAGAACACTTATGATAGAAAGTGGGGAAGGAGAAGGAGAAAGAGGATGAAAAAAAAACAGAGGCAGGTAGAAAAACAGAGCAAGAAATATCATAGGTGTAAGGAGAGGGAGTGTTGGGGAGATGATGTCTATCATGTATGTGCTAACCCAGGTGTAAGGGGAGGGAGTGTTGGGGAGATGATGTCTATCATGTATGTGCTAATCCAGGTGTAAGGAGAGGGAGTGTTGGGGAGATGATATCTATCATGTATATGCTAACACAGGTGTAAGGAGAGGGATTGTTGGGGAGATGATGTGCTAACACAGGTATAAGGGGAGGAAGTGTTGGAAAGATGATTTCTTTCATGTATGTGCTAATATAAGGTGAGGGAGTGTTGGGGACATAATGTCTATCATGTATGTGCAGACACCCATCAAACCATTTAGAATTATTTAGGTCAACATAGTAGGTAGAACACTGTGTAAGCTGCTGTTTCCATTAAAGATAATCAATATGATCTTTAGAGGAAAGGAGCTTAGACAGTGGACCACTGAACAGGACGCTGATTCTAACACTGTCATGCAGGAAAGGAATGAGCTCTGAGCTGTTGTCACAGAGTCACTTAGATCCTAGTTGGTCAAGAACTCTGGTGTGAATTAAAGTGAGATCACGTTTCTCTAAAAAGCGAGTTTTCATTTTTATACCCCATCACTCAGTGGGATGTAGACAGCTCAGGAGACTTGACTATATATGCTCAGGTTTCACTTGCAGGAGGGAATTTCTTTCCTCAGAAGTACATGAAGAGGGATAAAAAAGGACACTGTTAAGGGGGAAAGAAAGTATCACTAAAAGAAATAGGATACAGAAGTGGGGTAAGAATGTGCTAAAGAATGCTTCTCAAGTGGTGTTTGATAATTATTTTCAAATATAGAAAAAGCCAATATCCCCCAAACTGTGCTTTCCAAAACAGCTATATAACAGATGACCTTAGGTAAATGCGTCTAAGAGAAACTTTTTTCTTCCAACAAGTGCAGTTTGTGCCTACTATTAAATATAGTTATTTTTTCCTATAAGCATTCTCTAGTATGCTAGAAGTTTTTATGGGTTCTTATGCATAAGAATGGGTTATGTACTATCTACAAAACTTATCAGCTTGTAATCCTTTTACAGAGCAATTATTAATATCTTGTGGAACAATTGCTTTCTGAGAATACAGTCAGGGAAATGACACACAGCAATGTGTGAGAACAGTCAGGAATAGACAAACCATTTAAGTCTAATGAACATGTTTGTGTTTCCTATTAAATCCCCGTTTAGCAAATAAATGAAAACATTTTAAGATCTGGATTCAGAATAATTTTCTAGATGTTTCCAGAATGGCAGATTTAAACATTCAAAGTAATCATATGAAATGGAAAAAATACCTGGAAAAATGGTATCATAATCCTTATTCTATTCCCTGAAGGTCATCCAGTTAAAACCCCACTGCACTGCAGACAGCAACTCTCACATGATCACGGCTGCTCAGAGCACTTAGAGTGCCTGACAATGAGAGCTCATCTCTAAATAGGACATCTTTCTCACGTGCCCACCTTACCAAGGCTCAGGGAACAGTGTGGCAGACAGGACAGAAAGACCACAAGAAACAGAAGTAGTGGAGGAAGATGAGAAATAGTGTTTCCTGGATATGGCGGGACTGTCACACTATAAACTCGTGGTAGTTTTGCTCCCCTGCATAAGACCTGCACAAGATCAATCCAGCCAGTATTCTAGCATGGGTAGGGGAAAGGTCATGAATCCCCTCCCCTATCCAAAGAGCTCCTGACAGCTGATGGGTGTAAGGGATGGAGAATCATTTTTCTTCAGGGGTATGAGCCCTGGAAGGCTGTCCATGATCTACTGAGTAGCCCCACACCCATGCACATATAGACAGCAGTAACTGGAGTCAGCAGGTTATACAAAAAGAGGACATGAAGCTGGGAGAGAGGTATGTTGGAGAGAGGGCCATGGAGAAGCTGGAGGGTGAGAATAGGAGGTAGATGTGATAAAAAGACATTGTACATATGGATGAAATTCCCAACAAACAAATGCAAACATTATTTAAATTTCATCGCAGGCAGTTTCATTATTTTCTATTCTCTTTTTAATCTTTATGTGCACAAGCAACGTTTTTAAAAAATGAGATTTTCATTATACAGACATAAAGACATACAAGAATTTTTTTTTAATTTATGTCATTTTCACCCTTTCACCCAATTTAAAAAATGCACAGAATCAAAGTAAAACGAACAAAAGAGAAACTTTGGAGAGAAAATATTATGAAAAAAAATCAACATTTAGATGGAAAAGTGGAAGGCTTTTGTGTCATAATTGTTATGACAGAGTTTCAAAGCTGATTTTCATAATAAAAGCCTCCCCTGTTCTCTGCTGAGATGATTTCCTTTCTTCCCACTGCCTGCTGCTTTTGTGATAGGCACTCAACACCAGGACGAACTCAGGAGGTACAAAGTTCAGCAGAGAAGGTCGGGAGCTAGATCTGCTGCACCCAGGAGGAGGCTAGCTGTCATTTTGAACTAGAAGAAATTCTGGCAGAGGAGTGGTCCGGAGTATAGAGCATCTGATTACTGAGATCTGAATATATGTATTGAAAAGGGGCTCCATAAAAGCAAAATGGATTCTCAGTTCTCAGGTAACATAATAGGAAATAGACTTGTGGAAAATGGTTCTCTCTCCTCACAAAAAACAATAAAGTGTGTGTGCATGTGTACTGTATGTACATATACATAAATTCATATGGATATTTATTTTATGTGTGCATGCATTTATAAGTATATATATACACATACACACATAACTTCTTTTCCCTCTCAAAATCCATGTTGTAAATAACTTAAAATGAGGGCCTCCAGCCCAAACATTCAATTCTGTTACGATGTTCAACCAGATGTTGGGACGGCCATTCCTGAGAACATTCCTGAGAAAGTAATTTTGTAGGCCTCAGTGACCAGGAGAATGGAATTTATTTTCTAGCAGGAATATTTTTTTCTCATAATTTCAGTTTTGAATTTCAGCACATGCAATGGGGAAACAGTGTCTGAAAGACACAGAGGCCCCTAGCAAACAAATGGCAAAGGAGAAGCTCAACACTGGGCTGTGAAAAGGCTCAGTTACTGAGTGTCCACTAGGAAGCTTGCATGAGTTTTCAGTTACTGTCCCCAGCAATTTGATCAGAAACAATAATTACTGTCCAGTGGCACTGTCCTGTACTTTTGATATTCTGAGCCCTTTTTATTTACTTGTTTTTAATTAATTTTTTTTTCATTTTACATACCAACCTCAGTTCCCCCTCCATCCCCTTCTCCAGCTCTCCCCACCTTCGATGTCCCCTCACCCACCCCCCATCCACCCCTTTGGGGAGTGAACAAAGTCTGGTATACCAAGTGGAGGCAGGATCAAGCCCCTCCCCTCTGAGCCCCCTTTAAATAAGTAGTCTGCCTTCAACTTGCCACACAATGTGGGCTAATTTCAATAGTGTTTCAGCAGCCTGTTCAGAAGAAAGGTAGCCTATGGCAGAATCGGTGGAAATGAATAAAATAAAGACATCCAAAGATAAACACACACCCTCTGGCAGATGAATCTCAAATTAGAATAGTTTGCTTAGGAGCATCTACTTCACGACATATCTGTAGACAATTTCTGGCCACACCTTGGGGCCATCTGACAGGCATTTGTGAGAAGTGATGCTTTCAAAATGACCTAAAGGCAGATAATAGAATGTGAACAAGTCTTAGCAAATATAAAAACGTGTGCATATAACTTCCTTTGTTGGTTTTCTGAGATAGGGTCTCTTACATAGTAGTCCAGGTTGGCCTTGTATCCCATGTGTAACCAAGGATGAACTTGATCTTCTGGTCCTTCTACCTCTATCTCCAGAGTTCTAGGATTATCTACCACACTCAGCTTGTGAACATTTATTAAAGGGTGGCAATGACTCTTTTAATTATTTCCAGTGTTGCCTCTGTGGGAGGGGAAGGGGGAAAAGCAGACTTTCAGTGTACTCAGCCATTAAACAGAACATGAATGTTCTAGCTGGTGAAACTTAAGCTCAGTTCTCACAGAGATAAAATAAGGTTATGTTATAACTGGTGAGAACCCGTGAGTCACTGTTTCTATTTGTAATACTCCCAACAGCTGTGTTTAAGTGACTATCTATTAGTCACTCGTTTCTTTAACAAACACTTCATAAGCATCAACTACGTGCCAGGAACCATGAAATGGACAGACGGCTTCTGTTTCCACAAGAGCCTGGGCCGCAGAGTAGAAAAGGGAAGGATTCAATGTTGGCAATGCAGAAGACGTCCTCAGAGTGGAAAGGACATTAGGAGAAACTCCCGACTTTGGCATTGGTCTGCTTTCTTTCCTTCTTTGTGGCTTATTAAATATCTTCTCCCTACTGCACCTGCTTCTGCCCATACTCATTTTAATAACGGCACCTTCTCTTTATTGTTCAATAAAACCTAGAACCAATAATAATAACAACTGTCATTAATTTAATGCTTGCGACAACCTCGGTCTCATTTTGTATTCATGGCTATAACAAAATTTCACACAGGAAGCTTATAAACAACCAAAATTGATTTCTCAATTTTAGAGACTAGAGACTTTAATATCACAGTGTCTATAGATTTGGGGTCTTGGAAAGGCCCATTTCCTGGCTCACAGATTATGTCAGCCAGCTATCTAACTTCAATCAAGCTAACTTCAGTCATCTTATCATGCTCTCAAAAGTCACAACTAATGCCATCATCATGGGGTTGGGATTTCAACATATGTAATATTATATATCATACATAATATTTTATAATAGTATATTATTATGTGTAATATAATATAATATATATTATACAATATAAACGTGCAGAGGGACACAAACATTCAGACCAAGAATTAAGGCAGGCTCTAGCCCCTAGAAGGCTTCCTTTCATATGATTCTAAAGTGCTCTCCGTTAACATGAAGGTATTCTAGCTGTTCCTTTCGGTCAAGGCTGATGTGCTAGGCACCGGGAATAGCACAGAGAAGCTGGGGGAGTGAGGACTCTCTGTGGCACGGAGAGAAAGCATGGCAGCAGGGTCATCCTTGCTGCTACTGTTGCTTTAATTCTTTTTGGTTGGAAATTTTTTGCTCACAAAGTTCATCTCTCTGCAGTTCAATTCCATCATCAGTCAACTTGGAATAACTAGTAGTTTACTTCAGAGTTTTAGTGAGGGATAAATAAGTACACACAAAATGCACCCAAATGGCCCTGGTTTGGACAACAGTCTCACGAGGTTACTGAAGGGCTAATGACATGAAAGCCTCAGGTGGACTGAGAAGCTCTGGACAGGAAAGCTGACTTCGCTGATAAACACCTGTGGACTGTTAGGATGCAGCAGACATCCTTCCAATGCGCACCTGTGGACTGTTAGCATGCAGCAGACATCCTCCCATGCATACCTGTGGACTGTTAGGATGCAGCAGGCATCCTTCCTATGCACACCTATGGAGTGTTAGCATGCAGCAGGCATCTCTCCACCATATCTACCACTTTGTAACTGCAGAGGAGCAGATGGACTGATGGACTCTTCCATCCCAACTCTTCTACCCTGTAAAACCCCAGTTCCCTGAGCCACCTGTGCACTCCTGAGGAGAAACTGGTGCCCTTCATTGCTCTGATTAAAGGGCAATCTGCCTCTGGAGATGCCTGTCTGCTTTCTTCTGTTTCCATGTGGACTCTATCAATCCTGATCTAACAGTTAAGAATAATAACAACTATTTAGTGGGAATCTGAGACAGAAAAAAAAAATCAAGTTTGAGGCAGCCAGCTACATAGTGAGATCTTTTTCTCAAAAAAATAAAATAGAATAAAATAAAAGAAATAAAACTTGGTTAGAGGGTATGACACACCCTCTGTACCACTGTGAAGTGCCTCTAATATAGTGGTAATCAACCTTCCTAATACTGTGACCCTTTAACACAGTTCCTCATGTTGTGGTGATCCATAACCACAAAACTATTTTCGCTGCTACTTCATAACTGTAATTTTGCTACTGTTATAATCACAATGCATATTTTGATTTTCTATATTTTCTAATTGTCTTAGGTAAGCCCCGTGAAAGGGTCATTCAACCCCCACAGGGGTCATGACCCACAGATTGAAAACCACTGGTCAAATGGGTCAAAAGCTTGTATAATTTCTGACCCCTTTTGTGCACAAAGAAACTGTAATTTGCTCCTAACTGACACAAAATGGGAGTGGTGATGTCACATGAAATAAGGGTCATCCCAGGCTGGTGGCAATCCCTGTCGTCCTAGCTACTATGGATGTGGAGGCACGATGACCGAATTTAAGATCACTTGTGATACAGCATGAGTTGAGAACCAGCTTGGATACCTTGAAAAGACTTCATCTCAAAATAAAAAGTAAACATTGGGCTTACCATACAGCTCAGTGATGGAGTATAGTACAGTATGTGAAAGGCCCTAGGTACCAAAGAGGAGGAAGAGAGGAACATGTAGAGGAGGAGAAGGATGGAAGGGAGGAAAAGAAGAAGCCATTTAAGAAAGGAAGACCGGGCCGGGTGGTGGTGGCTCACTCCTTTAATCCCAGCATTGGAGAGGCAGAGCCAGGCAGATCTCTGTGAGTCTGAGGTCAGCCTGGGCTACAGAGCGAGATCCAGGACAGGTACCAAAACTACACAGAGAAACCCTGTCTTGAAAAACAAAATGAAACAAAAACAACAACAAAACAACAACAAAAAAGGGAAAACCCACACTATTAACTATCTAGGGAAAGGAGCAGCCCTTTAAGAGCTGAGTGCTTCACAGACTCAGAAAAATAAACACTGCACACCTGGTATCCTATAAGGAACCTAGATTTAAAAGTGTGTGTGTGTGTGTGTGTGTGTGTGTGTGTGTGTGTGTGTGTGTGTGCTGAAATTGGAAAGGGGATCATGAAAAGCGAGTGAGAGATCTCAAGCGAGGAGGGAAGCAGGGTGAACACCTGTAATAGAAGGCAGAAATGGGGACAAAGCAGACAAAAGCCAGCTCAGAGGGAAGAAGCTTGCCCGACAGACCCTGCACAGAGGTGTCAGTTCCCTCCTGAGCCAGGAGAAGAAGCCTAATGTCTGAGTCCTGAAGATGCTAAGTGCACACTCACTGAAGCTGCAGAACTGGAGGGTGCTGGGGCCCAGAAGCCGGTGCAGGGCCCGTGGGAAAACTCACTTATTACTTCTTCCTTCTCAGGGGACAGGTGCTCTCTGTTGAAAGTCTGGCTATTGTGGGTAATGTGTGCTTCATGTTTAAAAATACAGGGAGACAATATAAGAGATCAAGTCCTTTGGCTCAAGTACCAAAGAGAGGTGTTATAAACAGCAGGTTTTAATCTCTAGGAGGGCAGGAGCTTAAAAAATTCAATAAGTCCACTTCTTGTGTATTTAAAATGTGCCATTATCTGATACATCATGAAACACAACCCAGTGTTTGGGTAATCCTGCCTACTGGATACTTTTATTAAATGATCCCATAAAAACCATCCAGATCCCAGGAGCTCCTCTTACTACTGTCCTCTCTGTGTAGTGAGAAGGAGAAAGGGAAAGAAATGAGCTCCAGTGTCTGCCTTGGTCACCAATACTAGCAACAACTGCTGCTGTGTACAACATTCCATCTATGTCTTCCAGTTAAGTTAACCAGCTACAGGCAATCCTGAAATTGGAAGGTACCTTTCCTTCTATTAAGCCTAAAACAATTTAATTGTTATGTATAACCAAGTTCCCCTAACACTCTAAAGACATCCTTTTGAAATATTTGAGACATTCCACCACTCCATCCTCCATACTTAAGTCACTCAGTGTGTCCCATGGGCTGGGTTGACAGTCCGAAATCTTCTCTGTCAAAGCCACTTCCACATCTTGACCATTCTCTATAAAGATCCAGTTTCTTAACAGATTTTAGTCTTTGTTCATTATTCAAACACATGGAACTGCAAAGTTTAGTTTGCTTGTGGTAATATTAATAAACATAAAAGATTTTAGAATACTGTCCAACAAATAACACATGAGCATTAAATTTAATAAGAGTAAAATCAATAGTAGTCATTTGGTAAGTGTTTGCTTTGTGACCTTTCTCTTTTTCCTTTGAATGTGTTTTAACTTACGGATGGGGCCACTCCAGTGCCCCAGCTGCCACCCTTCCATGACCACCTTAAACTCTGAGCCAAACCAAACCTCTCCTCCTTTATGTTTTTTTCTGCCACGTACTCTGTCACAGCAGCAGAGAAGTAACTAAGACATTGATCTGAATAGTATTCATTGTGCTATTTAACAAATTCTCTATGATATTTTCCTTTCTTCTTTCCTTCCTGTCTTCTTTTTCTTTCTTCTGTCTATCTGTGTGTCTTTCTCTCTCTCTTTGAAGGCAACATCTGCCTATGTAGATGGCCTCTAACTCACAAAGATACTCCTGTGCTTCCCAAGTGCTGGAATTAAATGCATATGCAACCACACTTGGGTCTTTCCTTTCTTAAAACACAACAATAACAATATGGTTTGCAGGTATCTCAGGCTGGCTTTGAATTCACCTTGGACGCTAGACAAACTATAATCTCCCAGCAACTCTCTAGTGTTAGTCTCTAGTACGCCAAGATCACAGGTGTGTACTACCACACCAAGTTAGTTTGTGATTTCTTAAATATCAATGCTCTCAAACATGTCTCTGAATTTTAATGGAGATGTGATGCAATCTAAACAAGCTCCATTTGAAGGAACTATAAGGCTTACATCTAGAGAGTACAGCCAGAGTGCCTAACAGATGTTTCTGATTCTGACACTGATATATGATATTATCATGTATAAAGTTCACATTTGGAAACTATGCAATTGAGTAACAAAAGTTCTTTTTGTTAAGACTGTAAGTGAATTTACTATTTTGTATCTGGCTGCGGCAGTGGCTGTGGGTTGAACACCTCCATAAACTCTTACTGACTTACTGCTTCCTGGTCACATGATCTCTACTATCATCTTTTGAGTTCCTGTTCCTTAACCTTGAGAACTACCACCTAGGCCACAATGGATGGGTTCTGAGGTCAGTGCTCAGGACAAAGTTACTCTAGAGAGGAATTCTATAACATAAGATGACCAGGCAGTTACCTCTTCCATGTGCAGGAGAAACAGACAGGGTCTAAATATCAGAAGAGAGGTCAGAAGAGGAAAAGCGATGCCCTAGCATTACTCAGCTGAGGAGCAGAGGTCAATGCATTTCTAGAACTCTCCTACCAATCACATAGGGTCTCCTCCCTCCCAGAAAATCTCTATTTATTGCAATTGAACCAGGTCAAAGTTACACAACCAGAAAGTAGTACACCAAATAATCTATTACACGCTTATCACAGAAAGAAATGCCAATCATGCCAAGAACAAGCATCTAAATGGTTGCTCCCGTGGTGTAATAGAGAACATCACCTGATTTGATATGTCACGATAAACACAATGATAGCATGTCAGACCACTGTTCCTCTACTTCCCCAATTCCACAGACTACTTCTAGAACAGCATACGTGAGAGACGTCCCTGAGGGAAGAGCACACTCGTGAGATGTGTTCCAAAGTTGAGGCCAAGCAGACGCCTTAGCACCCATGTAAAAAACCTATGTGTAACCCCAGCCCTGGACACACAGAGACAAGAGGGGTACATGGAGCTTTCTGGCCAGCCAGCCCAGGCAAATGGTTCAGTGAGAGACCCTGTTTCAAAAATCAGCTGCAGAACCATTGAGGAAGACACATGAAGTCAATGTCTGGTTTCCACAAGTGCTTTCACACACATATATATGTATGCATATAATACAAACACAAATACACACACACACACAGACACACAGACACACACACACACACACACACACACACACACACACACACACACTGGAGCTTTCTCTAGCAAATGAGCACTGCATTACCCAAACCTGAGGGTGCTCTGAAGAGGTTCTTCTGTGAATAAGCTTCAGGAGTGAGATGCTCACAGTAGGAAATGTCACTTCAAAATTTCCAAACAATAGCAGATTGGAGCCCCAGAGAATTACAGACCTAGAACAGACTTTATCAGTCAAGCACTAAATGCATGCATCTTTATAAACTATAATTTAATGAGCATCTTACCATTGATAATGGTGAAATTAAGAAGTGGTCCTTATGGAAATGGTCCTTGAATATTTACAGAATTATCCCTGAAGTATTATTCAAGTGTTTGGCATCCTGATAGGCAAACTTTTATTTTATCATCTTAAGACAAGACAAGGTCTCTGTCCATAGAACACTTTGTTTATCTTTTTCACTTGCTCTTTGGATCCTCTGAAGGAAGTGTCAGATCACACGCAGGATCTGTCCAAAGCATTCCTGGCACAGTGGCTGCATCTAGCCCCTTTCTCTTTATGACCTGATAGTCTTCTCTTTACCAATTTGTTAAAGTTCTATAATTAAATATATATTAAGACATCTTAAATACAAATAAATCATAGCTAAGACAATTAAGTTATAACATCCTAGGTGGTCTGTAGATATTTAACTAAAAAATTACTGTTCTTAAAACTAAAGATAACAATAGAAAATCACATTCTTTTTCACAAAAAAATGAGCAATCTCAATGTCAGATTGAGTGTTTCAATAATGACAAGTCAGCATTGGGCCTACCTCCTCTAGCAAAAACACCCTTCCATCCAGTTGCTTTGATTTCAAGCATAACTTAAGGCTGCATAAGATGTGAATAATCTCTAAGTGTTATTTACATTAGGTAACAAGACAAGGTAAGGCTTATTGGGGAGCAGAACACATGGGCAAGGCTCCTTTAATATGTGCATGCTCCTGGGTAGTGGTGGAAGTGGGCAAGTCCAGAGGACTAGGAAGTATCTTTAGGAAACTTAAAGCTTCAAAAGCAGGGGAAAGAATAAACTAGCAAGTTCTATGAAAACTCCTCTTAAACCAGCATGGTGGTGTATATCTGTATTCCCAGGAGTTGAAGGAGGGAGGGAGGCAGGAGGTTCATTTTGAGGCTATCCTTAGGCAGGCATAGCAGATTATGCCATTTTGTAACTCAAGAGGCAGAAGAAGGTGGGTGTCTGTGAGTTCAAAGCTAGGGTGGCACACCTGGCAGTGAGTTCCAGCCCAGGCAGAGCTACAGAATGAGACTCAAAGAAACAATACCTAAAGGTCAACCTGGGCTCCACAGCAAGTTTCTGAACAACCTGGGCTACCTGAGACCTCATTCAAAGAATTTGTTTTTTATAATAATAATAAAAACAAGAGCTGAAGAAGTCTCTGTAGGCTCAAACAGACCCAGGACGAATAAAAACACATTCATACATGGAAGATGTACAAGCTACTCACAGTGCTCTGCTGAGCATGAACACTGTGACCTTTTGTAGCTATGAAGTAAGAAAGGAATAACCAGTGACATCACACGACCTTCACACCCCCCGTGAGTCATTTACTGAAAGGGTGTACTAGGGACTGTAAGGGACTCCATAAGCTAGACCCCCTCCCCTTTCACTCACATCAGCTTCACTCAGCTTGTTCCTAAGTTTGATAACTACACTTTTTATCTAAACATGCTCTCAAAACGTGGACCAGAGACTCAAAAAGGTCCCAACATTCTCAGAATAAACTTGACTCAAGGCAACATTAACAAGACCGCAGAAACAAACAGGGGTAGGTCCTTTGAGTCCATTGTATGCCATATGGGTAGAAAGACCAGGAAAGAGGAAGTGAGAGGAGAGTGAAGAGGGGCAGGGACAGGTCTGTCATGCTTCCAGAGAAGACTAGAGACTCAGAAGGAAAGGCAGGGGTCTGTAGCTGAGTGGGAAGGAACTTGGACACAGTAAAAAGTTTGTCTGCTCTTCAAGGGAAATATTGGGGTAATAAGAGAGACGCTTGGCCTGTTCTGGAGCTAGCACCAACCACATGTCCTCAGGCATATTGTTCTGACCATATGGAAGCAATTACAATACAAGGTCTCTAATGTTTCTTCCAGATCTGAAGTTCTAGAATGTAAGCAAACTGAAGAAAGGGACAGTGAGCGTCACTGGCCTCAAAGAAGAGCCATTTAACGGGATTGGTGAAGAAACGAGGTGTACACAGGCTGAGTGCCAAGTGGATAACGGGGTGATTCTGTGACCCGCTGACAAGGACGGTAATCTGAGCTGGGTGTTGCACTGAGACATGCAAAGGGTACTGCAGTGGAGGCCCTGGAGTGAGCTCCCACTGAGAACACACAAGGCAATGGTTCTGAGGAGAAAAACTTCAGAAAAACAAGAAACACCACGTGGAAGTATTTGTGGGCTCAGTTTCCACAATTAAGGTGGGCAAAGAGAGGGGAGAGAGAAGACCTGCTTTGAGCACAGTCACACACCACGGGGAATTGCCTCACGCACCATATGCCTTCCAAATGACTCAGGGGATATGTATGCAAGTAAAATGCCTGCTGTGGTCAGAAACCAGAATAGAAACTAGAGTTTTTGCATGGGTTTGATATACACTGAATTTTAATGCTAGGGGAATGAATGTAATCTGTTATTTAAAAAAAAATGTACTTCTCCATATGTTCAGAAACTTTTACAAAAGTTCGTGATACTGCAGTAAACACCACTGTAGCATTACGTGTATGTGTGCCTGTGTGTGCCTCTGTGTGTGTGTGTGTGTATGTGTGTGTGTGTGTGTGTGGTGTGCCTGTGTGTGTGTGTGTGTGTGTGTTATATGAATGCATGTGCATAGATGTATCCAAGTGCACTTACCTATGTACACACATGTGGAGGCCAGAGGCCAACACTGAATGTCCCCTCCTTCCTTCTCCACCTTAATTTTTGAGACAGGATCTCTTAAGTATTCTGGGGCTTTCGAGTTCAGATAACTATTTGAACTCCAAGGACTTTCCTTGGTCTCTGCCTCCTCAGCACAGCAATTACACATCTTTGTTACCTCACCCAGCTTTTACATGGGAATAGGGGGTCCAAAATCAGGCACCCTGTTTTTGAAGTAAGCACATTACCCACTAACCCATCTTTCTAGCCTCAACTGTGTTGTTTCTACTAAAAAATGAGGACAAGTGTGTAGCCAGTGATGAACAGGAGGGGAGAAGAGTCAGGAGAAGTTCATGTTCCAACAGGTAAATGACCCAACCACTGTGGCCATACTGTCTACTTGTGGGCTAGAGTGAGAGGAAAATTCCCACCATGTTTCAGACAGCCTTTGGGGGTACTCTTTGTTATAGCAACATAACCTACATCTTAAATAAAGGCACCCATAAAACAAACCAAGTAAATGTACACATGTATGTAAATATACAAGTATGTATACACACACACATACGCACGCACGCAAGCACGCACGCACGCACAAGTACTACTGGCTACCATTTCAGAAGTTTCTTGAAGCTCTGAATCATTTCTTAATACTCTGAGATAAACATTTTATGGTAATCTTAGCTAGTTAGGATGTCTCAGGAAAACTAGCTAAAGAGACATCAGAGAGGCCTTTGTCTTGGAGCAGTCATAAGGAAGCTCATTTTGTCAGCTAAGATTGTAACACACAGGTGAAATGGGAGATCGCTGTGCAGTGCGAAATATGATTAAATGATTGGCTTTTCCCCCAGTGACCTAAATTCGTTCATATCTCATCTCCATTCTCAGGCCTGCAAGCAAGCAATCTTAATGAATGTCAAAGCTTATTTAAGTGTGTCACAGCAAATACCAGGGGCAACAATCATTTAAACTCTAAAACTACCATGTTATTTGCTTTTAAATAGAGAAAAAAATCATTAAACACCATTATTCATATTCTATTTCTGTCATTAATTAAAAGGTAGATTTCTAAAGCCAACATTTTTTACAATAAATGGATGATATGTAAAACAAAGAGACACAATCATTCTTTATGACCAAATACCATGAAAAATATGTCAAAGGAATATGAAAATTCTAGGAAGAAAACAGCAACCATAGGTTTACCAATGAGTCATACATTCTGGCCAAAATATTTTTCATTTCCATTTGAATTCAATATCTCACTTTAATAAGCAAAAATGATATCTAAAGAATCATTGATAAGCTTATAAACTAGAAATCTGGGAAGTAGGGAGAGCGCCTTTGTTTCACATAGAATTAAAATACAAGGATGTGGGGATGTCGTGTTATAGATCCACTGTCATTCTTTTTAGTAACTGCTGAGATGTGTAGAATTTTAATCTTTCTGACAAGTTTTGTACTGCAAATGTGGTAGTGTGAGCCCTCAGAGGACCTCCTGGGGCAGGGATTCTACTAAGCAACGCAGTCCTGATTCTGCCCTGGATACCCACATTGCTTCCTGATTGAGATCCAGAGCTATCTCATCACACCATGTGCTCGCACCCACAGGACACATACAATAATCTGACCATGCAAGCAATCGAGTCAACATCTAATTTTGTTCAAACAATAAAGGAAAGGAACAGCTGTTAAAATTTAAGCTGTTTAAAAATCAGTTACCAGGCCACAATTCATTATCACAGTAACTGAAATCTGCTCCCATTTAATTAAATAATAACCATATTCTGACAAGTAAAGAATTCATCATTTGGGAATTTGAATTATCCATGGTATGATATTCATCTCGTAATATGAATATAATGCAATTAATAAACAGTATGCATAATTGGGAAGCCAATCAAATTTTAGAAGATTTTGAATATTTTAAAAGCAGGTTTTAGGCATATGGTACAGAATCAAATAAAAAAATATAATGAAAAAATATTCATCAAATTTGCATATAGAATAAAAAAGATTGCTGCTGTGAATGTCTGTCATGGACATAAGAAATAAAAACTAACTGATGTCCTCAAAAGGAGTAGAGAAGTCATATCAATAAAACAAATATAAACATCTGTTAACAAAATAAAATATAATTTATCTTATCTAGAAATCAATTTGAGGGAAACCATGATATCTGCAGTCATTCTATATTGATACAATTGTGCTGTTAGGCAAAAAATAAAAGACAATAAACAAAAAAAATCTAACTGAAATAAAGCTTGCAACTTTTTAAGAAGTAATTTTAACAATACGGTTGCTGAAACAAGATTCGAAGAAGTATAACATCAACAGACATGCTAAGATAGAAGTGGGAAATATCAGGGGCCCCCGCCCCTAGACAACGAACTACAGTCTACTAAAGAATGATGAGGGGGGGAGAAGAGTCTTCCCCAGAGATGAGCATACCAAATGGTTAGTCCTAAAATCACATAAATAAAACTAACATTAAACAGACTGATCAGGCTGCATTTATATATTTAGACACACATAAATGTTTTCTTTTAAACCTTTGGCAAAATAAAATTATGTGGTACATGGGCAATACTTATGCCCCCCCCCCTTGTGTTTGTTAGATGCCTCTATATTGCTGCAATGATGAGCCTGCTCATTGCCATTGTGGTAAATGTAAGCACAGAAACACTGTGCGGAAGGTGTTTATCTAGTCTGGTGCTCATGGGATTCGGGGAGCTTCAAGTTTTGTCTATGACAATGTTATGTCTGCTGCTGTGTTGCCTGAGTCTTTTGACAGATATGATTTGTGTGGTCATGGGAATACAAAATGCAGGCTCAACTGTAGCAGATACTGTCAACCCATTTTCAAAGCTTCCCATTACTCTGACCAAGATGAGAGTTCTGTTTCTCTTACAGCCATCGTCACAATGGTTTTGTGTAGCACGAATCTTAAAAGTTATTAATAAAATCAAACCCAGGGCCAGGTATTAGGGTGAATGCTGGAAGATCAGAGAAGAAGAACAAGCCACAGCTTCCTCACCTCGCCAATTCCTCAGCTGATCCTGTTTCCTCGGACTGGAAGCCTCTGAGTCCTTATTCAAATGGATCTCAGCTGAACTGCTGCTAAAAGTCTAAAAGCTTAACCAGCTTATCCAGGCTAGTTCCTGGTCCTTGGGCCTTATATACCTTTTTGCTCCCTGCCATCACTTCCTGGGATTAAAGGCATGAGTCACCACGCCTGGATGTTTCCAGTGTGGCTTTAAACTCAGAGATCCGGATGGATCTCTGCCTCCAGAAGGCTAGGATTAAAGGCGTGTGCTACCACTGCCTAACCTCCATGTTTGATATTATGGCTGTTCTGTTCTCTGACCCCAGATAAGTTTATTAGGGTGCACAATATTTTGGGGGAACACAATATCACCACAGTTTTGTGTTTTCATAACATCCATCTGCATGAGTAGGCAGTTGCCCTGCACATTGTGATTTCATCTGCGAAATGTCAACATCCAAGGGAAATGAAATTTTAGAAAGATATTACATATAGTAGTACAAAGCAGCTTCAAATGAATAAATGTGAATAAAAAGTATGTAAGATATAAGTACCCGTGTGTGGTTCTCAATCTCTCAGCTTTGGGAATTTGTCCCCCAGATCCCATGTGGCAATGTTTAAGGCACAGATTTGACTCTTAGGGATGTAGGAAGTGGATGCTATCAACATCTGGGAGGTAGCAACCAACTATGCTAGTATGAGTCCTACCACACACATAAGAGTGAGCTCAATCCCACAGCAAAGGAATGAATGCCAGAACAAAATGTTAGTGCTGAGGCTGAGAATCCTATAGTATCCATAAAACGATAAAATGAGAAAGAAAAGTAGTAAAGAAGGCATAAGTAGATGGGGATATAGGCTCTCCAATGCTTATGCCTGGAATTCGGTATAAATATCATAGACGTCAAGACACTGTGAGACTGTCAGGGTGTGACAGGTACACTCATTATCTGGACTGTGGTAAAGGTTCCGTGAGTGGCATCCTAGGTCAATATTGACAAACTTGTACATTTTCAAAATGTTTGGTTTATTTTATTTCAACTATTTATCAATAGAGCTATTTTTAATTCTTCAAAGTTATTTTCAAATGGCCTAAATCTAACAAAAGTTATCAAAGTTCCACAAATATTGACAGAACTGAATCTCTAAGTTTTCTGAAAATTTCTTGGCCCTGGTGACTTTTCAAGTGATTTTTCTTCTAGGATTTTGAAGTGTTATGATATAAATATTCTATAAAAATATAATATTTTGTAACTCATTTTAAGTTTGGTGGCCGAGACCTGTAATCCTAGTTACTTGGGGGTCTGAAGCAGGAAGACAGAAAGTTCGTGGGAGTTCGAAGCCAACCTACATAACTTAATGAAATTCTGTTTCAAAATAAAGAATACAAAGAATATGGTATGTAGCTCAGTGGTAGAAAACCTGGCTAGCATTATTTGAGACTTAGGTTCAATGCTCAGTACCTATAAGGTAATAGGAAAGGGAAAGAGGCCAACATTTTCATCATCAGAACCCATTAAGGATATGAGAAACTATTACAGGATAATTTCTCTTCTATTAAAAACATAAAAACCATGAACAAATATTATCAAATTGCACATGGATGCAGACTGCACTTTATTCTAGGAACTAGAGGTTTCTTCAATATCTAAGGAGCAACCATACTTTCTTAATGTTTATATAAAATAGGAGAAAAAACTATCCAAATAGATGTATGAAACATTTATGATTAAATGTGGAAAAAAGGGCTGGGAATAGAATAAAATTTTCACAATATAAAGTATATATTAGCGGGACTTGCTTTAATAAACATGTATCAAGATAATAAGATTCCTTATTCCAGAGATTTAAAGGTGTGGTAGGGGCCAATGGAAGGCTCAGCAGGTAAGGTCACTTGTAGTCCAACTTGACAGCATGAGTTCAATCCCCAGGACCCATATGGTGGAGGAAAAAACTCCCTAGCTGCCCTCTGATATCCACAAGGACACAATGTCATACCTGCACCTGTAATCACACACACACAGACACACAGACACACACACACACACACACACACACACAAACAAAACAGGAACAACAATACAAATTTTAAATATGTGAGGGATTTTAGGTATCAGTACTTCTACTTAACACTGTATTGCATATAGTGAAATAAAGAAAGAAGAATAGTACAGGCACTTAAAATAATGACTAAAAGTCCAATTATCATAGTTATAATGATCTCCTGAGAGGATTTCCCACCAACATGTGTACTATTAGAGTAGATGAATTAAAAAATTCCCTAGAAAACAATAAATGTACAAAAGCTAATGCCTACAGTAACAAAACCCAGAAACAACTTAGAATAAAAGACTCAACAAATCCATAGGGACAGATGTTATGATATTCCCAAGACCTACCCCAACAGAACTGGGGAATATCATTGAGATAAATGAAGGAAACTATCAATAAATGGAAAGGTAAATTCCAGTTCTATTCAGGGCTTCTCAGATGCACTGTGGTTAACTTACATTCTCTCCAACCTTGGTCTATGTTAGATAGCTTCTCTAGCAGCAGGGTGCTTGTGTGGAAAACTGTAAGATTGCTTCACACTTTCTACGAAAATCTAAGGATCACCAGTTAAGCAAAGTGAACAGGACAGATGAGCTGCCTCTGTGTGATAAGCTCCCCAATAAGGACTGGACTGCTTTGGTGTAAGTATAAATGCTGTCTACAAATGGAAACGTGTATCTGATCAGTTGTGTTTTGACAAGAGTGACAGAATGTTCTGGTGGTGGAACTGGACTGTAATTTTAGGAGGAGGAGAAGAGGGTTCTAGTTTTACAGAATGTACATTTTAAATAATAACATATTTCTGCAGCTGCAGAGACGACTCTGTGGTTAAGAGTTCTTGTTTCTTTGCCCCAGTTTGGTTCCCAGTACCCTTGTCAAGTGGTTTGCAATCACCTGTTCCTCTAATTTCGATGTATTTGATGACCTTTACAGACACCCTCACATATGTGGCACATACCCAAACAGACATACTCATATTTACATGGATAAAAGATTAAATCTTGGGTTGGGGATTTAGCTCAGTGGTAGAGCATTTGCCCAGCAAGCGCGAGGCCCTGGGTTCAGTCCTTAGCTCCAGAAAAAAAAAAGAATCTTAATTTTATTCTAATATTTTATGTATTTATCTCTTCTTTGGTGCATGTTAAACATCTAGAGTTTAAAATTTTTGGTGTAAAATAGCTCATTTACATAAAATAAAAGCTTGTAGAACTCCATTGATAATGACTTAAATTTAATAAAATTATCATACATATTAGGTACATGGAATATATTTTTTTTCTTCTTTTGGTGGTTGTTATTTGTTTGTGTTGAGACAGGATCTCACTATGTAGCCTTGGCTATCCTGGAACTCACTATGTATACCAAGGTGGCCTCAAACTCAGAGATTTGCCTGCTTACCTTCTGAGTTCTGAATTAAACATGTACACCACCATGCACAACAAGAAACAATTTTCAATTAAATAAAAACTATTTACCATATTCTCTGGATTGGAAAACAAGTCTGTCTAAAGTTGGCATATGATATCCTAGAAACCCTTTTTCTTAAAGAAATGTATCTAAAACAGACACCTGAAACAATAAAACTAATATTATTGTTAGAAACTTACCTTGTTTTCTGTGACAGAAAAGTTTTACAGGTATCTTAAAATATCCAGAAATAAAAAAAAAATCTGTATTTTTAAGAATCAAATTTACTTATACATAAAAATAATTTTTATAAATCTAATAGAGGCTATGAACCTTAACAAGTAAATTCAGTGCCACATTAGTTTAGTTCATTTAATCCTGTTTAATAGATTTCCCTTTTCTTTTTTCTTTTTTAAATTTGCTTCCCTTTTGATGGAATTTCTAAATGGATAGAGCATTAGAGGAAGAATTTAAATGAGAACACAGAGTACAGAAAGTGCTATTCTGGAAAAGTTCCCAAGAAGAGATTAAAAAAGTGGGAATTCTCAGTATTGGAAGCATCTCCCGGGTCTTCTGTCAATGCCCTCTTCCTTTCACTTGCCTTTATTTAATCACTCTGCTGACCACAACATACAGAATTAAAACATGCTTCGGCATGAGCACACAAACAATGAGGTGAATCTGTCGAGGCTGGACGCAAACTTGCTCTAGATAAGAAAAACCTCCTTAGTACCACTAACCTTTCCGATGTGGTTTATCACCAATGGCAGCAAGCTTCCCTCTCATAAGCTACTCTGCCACTTTCTGACTCTCCTTCCAGATGTGTTCAGGCACTGCATCTGTTTATTAATTTTGCCCCCACTGAGAGGAAAGAAACTACAAAACTAATAGGCTCAACAATTAACATGAGCAAAGTGCAATT